>NC_133543.1:72505603-73134603 GCF_048773025.1 Camelus bactrianus
TTGTAGATAGAATGCATTTGATCCCAAGTAATGGAAATCTGACTCAAACCAGCATAAATATTGACATTTATCTTTACATAAATGTAGAGCAGTTAAAAAATGGTACCCTAAGGAAGTATTCTCTGATTAATATTAGCTTAGGTGCTGAGGCATAGGAGAATGAAATTATTGTGGAACTCGTCTGGAGATGAGAATCATTTTCTCCTTGGTCATATCAATTTTATTAGGGAGGGGTAAGTATCTAAACTTCATCATTGCTCTGTTGAGAAAGCACAAGTTTGAACAGTTGCTGGTTTATGTCCATTCTATGCGTGGTAATGCCTGTTACAAGGAGAGAGAGTTAATAACATTCATGGACAGTTTTTAAAAATTGATAAATTTAATTTGACTCTTCCTTGAGCTGTTCCTTGTAGATAGCTCAATTAACACATTAAAGAAATAATATCCTTTCAAAAATATAATTTTACATTTAAATCCTTTAAATGTCAACCTCCCACACGATGACAATTTGGCAATTGTTTCATTGTGTTTTCTCTTAGTATTAGTTAATTATTTTTAAAATCTACTTGTTCTGGGTGAAAACATTGCACAGATCATAGCCTATAATTTTTAAACTAAAAATAAAAAAGGAGAATTCATGATTTTTGTTTTTTCTCAAAGTTGTTTCTCCTTGTCAAGCTTAACTAAAAATCTAATAAAAATAAGGTAAGATAAAAGTTATCTAAAAGGCAGGGACAAAATACTAGGAAGGAAAGCCTTCAGATTACTGCAGTTATGCATATAATTTCTGACTAGGGTAGGGTACTGCTGAAATCAGTTAGAATACATTATGCTCATTCTTTTTTTTTTCCTCCCCTTTATGTTCATTCTTGATTTAGTTGTTTTCCTTGAAAAACTATCTAAAACATTATCCATGGAAGTTCAGAAAATTATGTTTGCCACCTATGGAAAGCACATACTTAGCAGCTGAAGAAGCAAATTCTGTTTTGCTCATCTTGACTTATGTAAAATAGATTAGACTCCTAGGTTATCTTGACTCACCTACAAATGGTGACCTTCTTGGGCACGTGGGTGGACTAGTAGCAAAGTGACAGGGAGGGGAGAGGTCTTAGTGGGCAGCCCAGTACTTCAGGGTCATATGGATTCCTCCGAGTAGGGCTAGATTCAGACTTGGATTTGTAAATAATTTTTGTAAATACGTTTTTATGACTAAAGTTGTACAAGTACTTCGATTTGTTTCCATGTTGTCTATGGCTACAGTTACAACAGAGATCATGTGGCCAGCAAGGCCTAAAATATTTATTATCTGGCCCTTCAGAGAAAAAGTCTGAAGACCCTTGATACCGCTGAGAAATTTCAGTTTTTTGTTTTGGTTTTTATTTTTGTTTTTCCCCTGGGACCTGTCATAACGCTTTGTTTTTTTGTTACATAAAGTGCCTATTCTTAGAAAAATAGGATTCATGGTAATTTAGTGCAATTTTAAAAAAAGCATAGCTTTTCAGGTAGGCGGAACACGACCCCACGAGAATACCATTCTTAACAGCCTTAGTAGCTATAATATTCTGGGTAATTTTTTTAGCCTCTCTGAACCTCAGTTACCTGATCTGCAAAATGAGATTAACAATAACTGCTTTGCAGGTCTTCTGTGAAGATGAAATGAGATAGTTTGTGAATAGTGCTGGAACAGAGCCTCATTGCGGGTGAACACGTGTTAACCCCTCTTCTTAGCTGAAGGAATCCCACCACCTGTTCCAGATGCATCAAAGGGCCCCAGACTCCAATCTTTGTTTTTTTTGATGATACAGGGTTTTTTTTCCTGTGAATTTTTAAATTTTGACAATTTCTAAGGCAACATTGGTGACACAGAGATGAAGATCCTTTCCCACCTCGTGGCTGACAGGTCCTAATAAGCTGATGGGGGAAGGGGAGCTTTTTGAGTCCTAGCAGTTCTGGGAATGTTTGGGGAGGTGGTGGGAGCAGGTGTCGGGGAGAAGTTATTTCTTCAGGGCCTAACCTGATTAATAAGGTGATGCATTTAAGATCATATGGGAGCAGATTTCTCTGCTTTCTCAGAATTCCAGGTTTCCTGGGTTATCATTATTATTATTTTAAATTAAGGAATATACTTATATATATTATTAGGAAATGATCACCACATTGTCTGGTTAACATCTCTTACCATACATAGTTACGAATTTTTTTCTTGTGAGCAGTGTGAACCTACAGAGCATGACTCTCTCACATCTGCTTAGTGCAGCCCACCCTGCAGTCCACTGGCTTCTACTGCAACCTGGCCGTGGGCATGAACCGGAAAACTTTGCTCTGAATAAGAAACAAAGTTAACCTGGAAAAAACTTAGCTGTCTCTGCGTGCAAGTGCTCTGGGCTAGTCTGGGAGGATAGGGATAAAATGAGTGGAAAAGGGAGACGACATTCATACAAAATACTGTAATAAGAATAGATAATGATAATCAAAACATTTTAGTATATAAAAATATCTGCAACAACACACAACTGAAAATATTATGCAAATCTAAATTAAAGATTGACAAAGAAATTTCAAATATAACACAATTGAGTAAAAATATATTAATCTTAGAACATAAATGAACCAAGTTTTCATTTTCTTTTTGTCAGTAGTCTTACTCAGTTTTTAAGAGTTGGGAAACAAAGATATAAATCTCAGGTAAGTGTCTCCAGGAAGATTACTTAACAACTGTGTCCTGCTTCATTAATCCCTCCAGTAAAGCCAACTTTGCTGTTTCACAGAACAGTTATAAGGATGGATCATTGCCCAGAAAGTTGCTTCAGATACTAGTATATCCAGGACTGAGCTGGAAGTTCTGCCCAGGAACTAAAGAAGCAGTAGAAAGTCTTCTGTTCTGAGCTGGGCATTACCCTTCAGCAAAAATTGGTTGGACCAAATTTACTAAATAATTATCAGGCTAGTGAAGTAACAATTGAAGATATTAGGTACATCTAAAATGCAGAAAAAGACAGCAATGCAAGGACATCATAGCTGTATTGAAATGTTGAAATGTGTTAAGTGATGTACATTCCCAAGGGTAGAACGGACATTAGACAGCTAGGAGAGTGATGTCAGCTCACAAGACTGCCCAGAGCTGGCATGGCCTACTTTATGAGAGAGTGAGTTCTTGTCCAGTAGAGATAAATCAACATGTTATGTTTTAACAACCAGCATGAGAGAACAGCTGGGATATAAGTGTCTGATGAATGTTAGACTCCATGACCTTTTAAGAACTCTTTCCTCTCTGAGATGCTAGGATTCCAAAAAATAGTTAATTATCGCAAGGAAACATCTGAACTGCTCTATGCTGGTTCCACAGAAAGGAGGACATGAATCCCTAACGACATCTCAACCCAGAAATCTGCACAGTTGTAAGCCTATAGTGAAGAATTGGGAGCCAAGTCAAGGAACTAAAGCAGCTCCACTGTGTGCAGAATTTGGAGTAATTCATTTCATAGAACAACGTTCTCTGTGAACAGAATACTTTGAAAGCTTTGAAGTGGGAGTGAAGGTTGGAAACTGGGGAGTGACACTAAAGAGAGCCATGACTCCACTTCTGCTCAGTGAAGAACACAATGTTACGAGTGCAGGGCCAGAGAGTGACTTTGGTGACTTTGAAGCTTTGAAAAGATTTTGTTCTCCCTCAATTAACAGTCCCCATCCCATCTCCCCATCTTTGTATGTAAAGTTCAAATATGATTTTGTTTATCAAAATGACAAAAACATACATTATGTGCAAAAAATTGAGATTCTTTTTAGATTTTTCAAACTGTAAAACTTTGTATAACTTCATCAAAATTGAATTATTTGTGTGTGTTTGTGTGTCCCTTCTTAGCAGCTTCCCTCGACACTATGATTCCATGAGGTTTCAGGAGAGAAGAGAAAAGTACTAATTATTTTTAAACAATTAAAAAATATTCTGTGCATCAGTCTACTGGCATTTACCAAAATTGTCACCTGGTTCTTATCTGTCTTGGTCCTGTTATCAATCGACCTAATGAAGTTCTAATTCCAAGCAAACTGGACCATAAGGAAAAAGATGACCATGAAGGCATGGAACATCAATACAGGAGGAGGGCAGCTGCCTGCACTTCAAAGCACCTGCTTAGTGTCCTTGCCCAAAGGCCTTCCTGTCCACACCTAACCTACATCTGTAACATATACATCACTAGATCTCAATTTTGCTGCACAGATCTGTGCACCTAGTGGGTCCTTGGTAGGCTGTCCATCTGCCTCTAGGGAAGGATGAGAAGGCTCTTAATGGCAAAAGAAGGAAACACTTTCAATATGTTCTAAACTAGCAGCTACCTTTAGCCATAATTTAGGGGAAAAAAACAACATTTGCTAAATAGGAGCTTTAAACAGATCCATCTCCACAGAACTTTGGATTTGAAATTATAATAAAAACCTTGAAAGTCAAATGATACAAGCAGAGTACAGTGTAAGGAGCTCAGAAGCATTAAAAATATTATTTGCATACAAAGCTCTATTAGTTACTGAATGCGTCTCTCAGAGTAGGAAATGTTTTACAGTTGGGGAGAGTTTAGTGACTACTTCGAGACGGCCATGGGAAGCAGCATCACTGGGGTCCAGCGAAAAAGAGAAGTGAGCGGTAATGAGCAGGCTGTGCAGCATCAGAATAACCACTGAGGGAAAATAAGAGCACTCACATCTAACACCCTAAGTTATTACTTGGAAAAGAGAAGATGAAAGGCCCGTCTGAGAGATTAAGGGAGGTACATGATGTTAATAGCCTGCTCTCAGAACATGGGGGAAATCACCCTCTGTAACCCCGGCTTCCTGCCGCATACTGAAAACATGGACACATCAGGTCCCTCCGCACTGCCTTTTGTGTGCGATGTTGTGTGCGAGGCTCTGGTTTTTAAGGATCATTTTAGCCACAGGATAATGATTCAATCTGAATTAAAGGAAGCAAAGCCATTACCAAGGGAAGGAAAGGATTCCATGCAGTCATCTATTCTGAAACCTATTCAGCTTTACTGTGAAAAGAAGGATATTTTACCTTTCCATAGGCACTTGGATTTTCCACTGGCCTGGCTTTGACCCTCATTCACTCAATGACCAGATTCAACTCATGGGAGCTCCAGCAACACCAGTTTTCTCTTCAGAAAAAATTTTCTTAGAAAAAGTGGGGATGTTTTTAGGTGTGATTTTCTATGAAAATAAAAGTGAGTCGGGGTCAAAGATATAAACTAATAAATTGACACAGCTGGAGGCTGCTTTAAAGCATTTATTTGTATTTACCCTTGTGTTCTTCACAGTAACCCTTGAAGATCGTGTTATTATGTCCATTTTATAGAAGGAAAAAAATTGACACTTAGGGAGGTGAAGGAATTTAATCCAGATCACACGTTTTGATCACACAAAATGGCATCTCACGTGGCACTGACAAAGGGGAGTCAAACTGAGCAGTCTGATTCCGAACTTTGCACTCTTTCCTCTGGGACCATAAAGTCCATGCTTTCTCAGCATCATCACTTCCCAAAATATCCGTTTGCTCTAAATTATTTTTCTACTCCCTTTTCAAGTGCTGTACAACTCACTGAAGACGTCCTCTTCATCTGCTATGTCCACTCGTGGCCCCTCCCCCATGCCATCTCTTTCTTAACAGATCCTGCCCCCTCTCTCCCTGAATCTCCCCACCCACACCTAAATAGTCTCTTCTGTGACCTGCTAACCAAATCCTGGGATTTGTCCTTGAGTTAACTCCCAACAGCAGTTGACGTTATGCCCTCCTCATTACTCTTGACCCTTCAGCCAGAGGTTATAGCATAAACCATCCTCTCCTACATTTGTTTTCTTTCATTTTAATTTTAGTTTCTCTGTTTCCTTTTCTGTGCTCTCGCTGTGGGTAATTTCAAATGCTCTATCCTTTGTCTGGGTAGCTATCTCTCTAGCTTCACTTTCTCTGCATGCTCTTCTGACCTGATCTTCCCCAAATCTATGTCTCCACAAGGTATAACTAAATCAGTTACAAAGCAAATCAGAAACTTTGGGTAAGGACTGAGCAGCATATATTTTAAAAGTTACCCAAGTGATTGTAATGTACAGGCAGGGTTGAGAGACAGTGACAAAGGTCTACTTCTTTAGACTTTAGATAAGTATTATTGTTAAGGGAAAAAGTCATATGTAATTTATAGTATGGTCATTTATTATAACCAGCAGTAGGACATAGGAAGAAAGAGCTTCTGTGGGAGGCAACAGATCCTGTTTTAAAAGCTTCTTTCCACGTGCAAGCTACAACATTCACTATTTTAGTTCAGTAAATAGATTATAACACCATCCAATGAGCAGTGGCCCTCTTGTATATCATGTTACCAGAGATAGGAAGAATCATCTCTTTACTTGATTTCCATGGACATAGACTCCAAAATATATGCTTTCCTGAAAATTAGAGGAGGTGGGTGTGGTTTGCAATGCCCAGTAGAAACAATTAGAGAATGTTAGATAAAATATCAGATCACGAACTATCTTTCAGCCCATACTATAACTGTGTTTGATTACTTTCTAAAAACTTTCGCTTATTTCTTTTGGGACCCTCCTTCCTTTAGCTTCATCTAAATACTGTCTTTCCCACTTTATTTTACTGGGCAATTTAGCTCTGAAATCTCTCCTGAGCTACAACCCTAGCTTTGCATACTGGGTGATTCTACCATGCCCTGACACAGTAGAACAACAACAACAAAAAGTTAGAAGAGGTTGGAAATGTTCATATTCTCCCACCAGCACTTGTAAGAAACAGACTTATATTTTTAAAAAATAGATAAACAACAAATTTCTTCTGTATAGCACAGGAAACTCTATTCAGTATCTTGTAGTAACCTATGACAAAAAAGAATATGAAAACCAATATATGTATGTATCTGTATGACTGTAACATTGTACTGCACACTAGAAATTGACAAAACATTGTAAACTGACTATACTTCAATAAAAAATAAATTTAAAAAGACACAAAGCAAAGAAACAGACTTATGTTGTCTAGTAATGCAAATTATGTGATGCTCTTTAAAATATAAAAAGTGTCACAATCAATTCTGGTTTAAAAAACTAATTTTCCTCCAACTCACAAAGATTCATTTTTAATTACAAATATAGAAAATGTTAACAATGTTTATCTCTAGGTAAGGGAGTATGGATTTTCACGCTTTACTACATTTTCACATATTTTCTGAATGGTTTACAATGAATGTGTATAAATTTTACAACCAGAAAAACCATGACTGTGAAAAATATTCTAGTCCTATTTTTTCAACTGCCCTTCAGTTCTCTGTTTCCAAATTACTGCCGGTACTTCCACTAGACTGATCAGAATTCATCAACACCCCCGACCTCCCAGATCAGCTCCCCTTTCCTTCTACTTCACTGTGGTCTCCTTTCATTTTTAAAGTATTTCTCCCTTTTATCTTCTTTCATTCATGCATCCATCCATTCATCCATTCAACAGGGATTTACTGAACTTCGTTTGTTACAACAAACACTGGGCTCTGTGCTGTCTAGCCAGTCTGTAAAATCTTAATTATTTCCTCCTTTTTTAAGGGTCTAAAAAATAAGATTCTCTCCATGCTCAAATCCCAGCTCCTCCACAAACTTTATAAAGACTGAGTAAGGGCAGTGGGATAGTTTTAGTTTAAATTATGTTGATTATCCACGTTCCCTAAAGTGTAGACAAAACCTGAGCCACAGAAGAGGTAAAATCTTAAGGAGGGTTTCTTGCTGGAGGATGGTAAGAGAAGCCAATTTTGACTTTCAGGTAGATGCCAATAGAAGCCTGACAATCAGTCTTTAGAAAATATCTATTAATAGCCTAGCCGGAGGTGTTTTGTTAGCTCTTTTTCTCTCCAATTTTCTAAAGAAAAATAAAAACAGAGAATTGAGGATGGATTGTGTTTAATAAAAATTCAGATCCAGCAAATGGCTTGATCGACTCATTTCCCCATATACGGGGTTGCGAAGTACCCGACTGCTCTACTCAGCACCTCCAGCCACACGGCGCACCTGTTACCTGGGCTCAGGCTTGAGACTTCCAGAGCTCACAGCCCTCGTCACTGAGAACACACGTGCCCCTCAATATGCAAACATCGAGGAGATTTTCTACAGCAAAATTTCCTTATCTCTAGGGTGCTTTCACAGAACCTCTGAAAGTCTGCTTGAAGATAATGATCTTTTAATCCAGTTAGCAAACTGCTTGGCCTTTAGAGGAAATGCTTTGGTATGAATAAGCAAATGATACTTTTTGGTGCAAATTAAATATAATTTCAACCCACTTTTCACACTCACTTTATTAAAACTATTCAAATGATCTCCTCACTGAATATTTTTATTTGGCACTAACAATCCTGAAAACAAAATGTGTTACAGTAAGCATTTGCTAACCTAAGTTGCTGTCACCCCACAATGGAAGAAAGAACTGCTCTTAGAGTACTTTGATTTTTGCATCTGGCCTGTTTTCATATGAGGCCATTTTCTGCCTTTAGTGGCCACTGCTGATTCATGGATTTCTGGTTCTACACCTGATCAAACGTATCTATCTCCACGGGTAGACAGACCTGATCATTCCTAATATATTTTCACCTTAAAGTTAGTTTAATAAAAATTTAGCATCAAAAGGTTAATTCAAAAAACATTTTTTATTGTTTGTTTAACTCATGTTCAATAAACAGAGAAGAATAAGATAAAAAAGGGAAAGGAGAAAATAGCCCATCCTGTGAAAATGTGAAGGAACTTTCCATCATGTTATCCACCAAAATCTCTCTCACATGCACACACACACACAACACACACACACACACACATGCACACACACACACACACACACACATGCACACACACTCCCTAGGGCTCCATCACTCTTCTGTTCTCTCAGCGCTCTCTAGGAACAACGATTAAAGACACAATTACAGTAAAAAAAAAAAAAAAAAGCCACATTACAGTTTTCTCTAATAAATAGCTAATTAATGAAAAAAACAAGTTTCCAAACAATTTTGAATGTCTATAATGCTCCACAGTTACTCTGCATGCTTTTAAATCAGGATACCTTATATGCAGGCATGACCACATTGGGATATTGGGAACAAAGAGAAAAATTAAACCTCCTTTCCCTTGATCATATTTCCTGTTCAGAAGCTCTCTTAGAAATTCTTAAAAATCTACTGATATAAAGGCATTCACCAAAGAATCCTTTCTCTTTTCTTATCAAGTTGATTCCCACCTCATCACTGATGGGTAAGGAAGAAGACGAGGCAAAGGGCATGACAACATCCGTTGCTGGAGCACATGTGCCTGATACGTAGAAGTAGAGTTGGTTTGAGATCAACAGAGACCTACCTACACAGGCTTCTCGAAAATCAGTGTGATTATGAAATCCCAGTCTTCCTACCAAGCCTAAGAGAAATTTTAAACTGGAATGAATATGACAAGTTTTCTGAAATGTACAGATTGCCTGAAAATATATTTTATTGATTCTACTTTGCTTCTAAATAAAGTATAACAAGGAGAAAAGAAAGTGATGCCAGGAGAAAAGTTAGTCTCTGTTTATTTCCTGGGCTGTTCCCCGCACTGTGATTTCAAGAACTCTGACCTGGAAATCATGTTTTTCTCAAGGCCCTTGTTTCAGCTTCCTGTCCATCCTGCCCTCTCTCCCCACTGACCTCACAGGCCCGTAACAGCAGCCCTTGCCTGTGGCTCTGTGACTTTCAGGAAGTGAGTTCTCTCTTGTCTTTTCAGCCTCTGGCTATTCTCTGCGGGCACATAAGTGGATCCCTCATTTAGGAGACCGTTTATTTTTATTTTTGCAATTGTAATATCTGTTTTCCTGATCGGTGAAAAAGAAGCTTTCTTGGTGGCAAGAAGAATATGATGCAGTAAATGCTTTAAAATATATTTTGTTTATTTCAAGAAAACATAGATTGACAACAATGTTAAGGACCTCTGCCCTGATGGTAACCCCAGATGACCACACCATCCCCCTGAGTGCAGTGATTCTCATTGCATATTCTGTGCTGTTTAGAAAGAAAAGGAGAGGCCAACATTTACCCTAATGTTGGAACGTGGGTAATGAACTCTCCAAGGTCACCCAGGCTCTTACCTCCCAGCAGCATAGGCCATGGCCTGTTTATTAAAATTTTAATATGAAATAAAGTGTTTTGACAAGTCAGTGATCTATTTTCCAAATCTTCTGGCCATTATGAAATAAGCATAACATGAAGTCCTTTTTAAGTAATCCAAATTATGTCAAACCTCTAAAAAAAGAGAAGCATTGCAAACCTTAACAAGCAGCTATTTCTTTGATGTGTATATTTAATAAGCCTTTCCAAAAATGGGTCAAAGGTTCACAGTGATATTGCTTTACACACAGAAGAGATTATGGATTGAGAATTGTGGCTTTTTCCCTTGAATGTAGGAACAAAGGTCAACAATTCAATTACAAAGACATTGCCTAGGCTAGGCTATCACAGTGTAGACGACTTACCAGTGTAGAAAAGCCGTGATAAGTTCCCCAGTTCTAAAGAACTTACAAAACACACCTCTTGACTCTATTTCAGTTTTAAAGAGTCAAATATCTCTGCTGTGACAATAAAATGAATACAAGTTCCCTTAAGGAAAAGCAATGGTTTTGTTTATTAAAATGACTGTTCTTGGAGATTTTCACAACTGGAAGCACTGGATAGCTGCCCACAGCCAAGCTCACACTTCTCTTGTACATCACCTTGTTTTTTTTTTTTTTTTTTTTGCATATTTATTGTTCTTGAAAGTAAAAAAAAAAGTGAACATAGTTTTTGAGTCAGCTGAGAATTTCAATCAAACAAACAAGCCAATGAAAAACAGTAGCCACAGCCACAACCCCAAGGGCTCACGCTGCAATGCGAGGTGACGTCATGCGTAGGTGGATACACAGGTCTCCTAAGGGTTGTCTTCTCTTTGGCTTCCTCAGGACTATTTCCGGTATGGCCGCTAGGAGGAGCTAGCTGTTCCCAGCTGTGCCTAACTCTTCAGTAGTTAGCTTCCCATTTCCTTTAGGACAAAGGCCAAGTTCTTTCAGAGAGCCACTAGGTTTCTGTACATCAGGCTCCCTCTCTCTTCTTGGCTTTCTGCAGGCTTCTCAACTCTGCGTTGTGGGTTCTAGTCACATGCCTTCTTCAGCATCTCCATACGATGGCCCACCTGCTGCAGGGCTGTTGCATATATGTTTTCACTGCCCTTTGGCATCCCCTATATAGAACATGCCCCACACAATCCTATTCCTCATTCTCCTCTGTTTTTCCTTTTGATCCCAGCTGACACCATTTCTCAGGGAAACCCTCTGTGACATTTGAGTCCAGATCAGTCTTTTGTAGAAGCTCTCGGAGAATGACTAGTCTCTCCTCTGTAACACTCATTTCAGGTACAATGAATTTAGTCTTTTCATTATTCGATAAATTCTCTGCCCCTCAATAAATACATAAATTCCATGAATCCCGTTAAATAGGAGAGTGACTGACATGTAAGTGGCACTAAATAAATATTTGATGAGAGAACACACAAATTAATAATTGGCAAATATCATTACAAGACAGATTTTCCTTAGACTTACACTAGTCTGAATTAACCAGCATTCCCTCCTGGTACAGAATGCCTCTTGACAAGGGTAAGACTACCCTCAGGAAGTTTCCAGCAAGGCTTCAGTTAGAAGAATAATGGAGTCAACACGTTAATGCCATGCTGTTTGTTAAACTATTAGCACAAGACACAACCACAAATTTCAGAGGAACTAGAAGAAAAATATTTTGTTCTTATTCATTATATTCAAATATAAATTTTAAATTTTATAATTTCTCTTCACATAAAAATTAATATGACACTTTAGATTACTTGGTTTAGAGATTAATAAATTCCACACTTTCAGAGACCCCAGAAGCAATAAAATTGTCCATCGACAAAGAATCATTTTTGTGGTTTGAGGGAGGAAAAGAGGGGAGATTCTTGGTCGAATTTTACAACACTTTTGCTGCAGCTCTTGTTCCCCCATCCCAAGTCCCTGAGGGAGGGATGTTTTTCATGATCCCTGCTAATCGGGGACCACTTGCACACTCCCGTACAGTTTCAGTCCCCATAGGCTCCATCCTCTCCCTTCGTCACATCCCAGGCCTCCAACTTTAGTAGCTTATAGCTTTTACAACCTCATCTTTCTTTCTATGATTCCTTTACTTGTAATGTTTCTTCCCCCGATCACATATGGTATCCTCAAAACATCTGGCTTTCTGCTCCTCTTTGAAGACAAGGGTTTTCTTTTTTAAGTCAATTGTTTCCATTTATTTTAAAAGATTATATAAAATGTTATATGACAAAGGATCACAATTAACTGTAAGAGCAGAAGGGACCAGATACCCTACAACACTTTGTTTTACCATAGACCCTGGATTGAATCCATAGTAAGTAACTTCAAGAGCAGCTTCCCAGGTAAAGAGAAGCAAAACGTGACACAGCACCTGTGTCCCCAGAACCCAGGAACTGAAGACAAGTTGCCACGGATGTTAGTCTAACAGAAGTAAACATTAGGTGGAAAGAGCCTCAGAGAAGAGGGACTTAGTGAGACTAGTTGGGAAACCACATCTTTAGGCTAATTAACGTGCTTGGTATTTTATTGCTGATAAGCATACAAGGAGAAGATTCATGGTTTTCTGCTGCATCCAGCGCAGCTCAGGACCATGTCTGAGGACAGAGGAAGCAAGACTTAACAAACAAAGAGACAAAGTAAAGAGCAAAGATGGGACCAGGGGACTCAAGATCTCGTGGATCGAGAGTGCCGAAAGCCTGGTCGACATCATATTTATTAGGAGTATACAGCTTCAGAAAAACTTGTGATCAAAGAGGTAAGGCTTTAGATATTCCATGCGGTAAGCACTAAACTCTGCTTGCTAAGTGATTGATTAAATCCAAGCCTATCCCCTCCAGGAACAATCACCGTCCTGGGGTATATAAGATTTATGAGTCTGTGATTGCCTCCAGGACATTTTGAGATAGCAAATATTTCTCTCCGGTTAAACAGCATGCTTTCATGCCAGAACAAAGTTCTGTTAATGGATTACCCGGCTTTCCAGGACTGTCCATTGTTTACCCTAAGGAAAACATATGCCCTCCTTTGTGCCCTTATGGTCAGTCTCAGGGTTGCTCACCACAAATTTTCTTTAGCATAATATGTGCTCTAGGTCATCTGCTGCATAAAATATTAAAACAAAGCAAGCATGTGCATTTTAAGCAAGCAAGTGTGAATACAATGTTTCAAGCTCATGGGAATCTGGGTGCGGCTTGTTTTCTAGCTGCTTGTTGTCCAGCAGCTTATTTTCCAGCAGCTTAGTTCCCAGCAGTTTTCTGATTAAAGAATTTTTGAGAAAAAGTAATATTTATGAACTTACTCATCAGAAAACACTGTCCATCCCCTTGTATTCAATAAATTGCTCACAGACTGTGACTAGAGTTTGATAGTCTTGTTAAAAACCAAGTCACTTCGAATACGGTGTGAAAAGATGTCTCTGGGGTGAGAACCCTTTCTGCACTTGCAGGTGGCGATCATGTTTGTGGCAACACTGGCAATGGGCAGTGTGTGAAGAATGATACCAGAAGACGGAGGTTCACATGACAAATAATTCAAAGTGATGCCTAATAATAAATATGTTTACACATTTGTAGACAGTGATATATGCTCCAAAAATCTGAGAATAAATTAATCATCAAGACTAATAAGCATGTAACAAGCTTGATACACAGATTCAAATGCTCTTGAATATTGTTTATGGATCATGAATTTCTTTTAACCCTAAACAGATGTTTATCACTTGTTACTGAACTGCCAAATGTCATAAGCAGGTGGATTATGCTAATGAGCCACATTATGCACACCTGTGAATGTGTCTTTGAAAAACATGTTAATGTATCATTTTGAGGTGAATTGGATTTCTAAGTATGTGAGTAAAAGATAAAGTCTGGATGATTAGTCTTCAAAGAAAAAATGAGAATAAATTGGTATGATTTCAGAAACCCTTTCAGAGGAAAATAATCTAATTTAAGGAAGAAAATTTAAGTAATTTGTTTTTTATAATTAATTCTTCCTTTGCCTTTTTGTTTGAATGATGACCATTCTGTATCTCCCTAATTTCTTTAGCAGGCAAAAGGCACATTGAAAGCTGTTTTTTTTTTTTTAATTTTTAAATGTTTGGGTTCACTCTCTTGGAAAAATAAACAAATGTGTTCTTATCGGCTTAAGTTTGGCATACTTTGTCATAAATTTGTCATAAGAAAATTATATTTCTGAAAGAAATTTGAACTACAAAATTTAAACAGAAGTAATTGCAAATTTTATTTCAGAGATAAATGCACAATTCATTTAATTATTCAATAATTCACTTCAATTTAACCATAGTATATGGGTAATAAAGTTAAAAATATAACCTGAGTTATCTTATTTTGGAGACAGTTGTATTTTGACTTTGTTGATGAGAACACTTTTATTACATTCATGACTGCTCAACTTCAATTTAAGAGAAGATATAAGATGAAAATTTTGATACAAAAGATTTATAAAATACAAAAGTGTCTTTTTGTCAGTGCTTCACTTAAGAAAGTTTCGTTAAATACCAACAAGGTTGGAAACGAAATTGCCTCTTAAAACAAAGGTGTTTGCCTTTATATCATTTAATAATTGATAACATTCTCATTAACCCAGTGCAGGGGAAACAGGCCATCTGCACTTATAAAACTAACTTGGCAAGTTCTCAGTGAAAAATAGTCTTGGCTTTTAATTTGTGGTTTTATATTCCGTTTTTGTGAAATTAAAAAGAAATTAGATAAAGTCACCAAGATAGTTGACACAGGAGGCTACTGAGTTTCCCTCCTCCCACAGACGCACTGAATACACAGCTATGCACAGGCCAACGCCCTCTGAGAGAAATCCAGCAACTCCGCTCTTGAGGGAACCTCACCCGGGGAACAGAGTCTTGCGATCTGGAGGGAACCCGACTCACAGCTTCTCCCTGAGGAGCCGAAGGTCTGGACCACACATCTAGCGCCACAACTGTTACGGCTGCCACTGGAGGGAGTAGCTCCCAATTCGCCTAGTTCTGGTTGCTGATGGGGCTTGGCATTCATGGGTCCCCAGGGACCACACAAAATGGGAGGGTGCTTCTATTTGGGTCCATGAGCACTGTGAGCAACTCTTCCCTTTGACTCAGCATAGAGTGAATCAGCAAAAACTCCCAGCTCTCAGGGCTGCCCCGTCCCTCTGAGGGACTGGGCTGCAAATCTAACATCCTGAGTTTCCCAACTGCTGTCTGAAGGTCGGACTCCCTCCCCACAATATCCTCTTAATTTAACTATATTTTTGATAATATTTGTTTTGACAATGTTTTGATAAGTCATACCTTTCAGAGAATTTTGAATTTGATTAGTGGTAAGCCATTCTTTGACTAATATGCAACTTCCATTTTTATATGGAAGAAATTCCCAGTTATGTGTTTTGACTGTGTAATCGTGGCTGAAGTGCTGTTTGCGCCCAGATGCATCTTTTCCCTCTTCTAGGTTCTCCCGTTTATCACAAGGGATGGACGTTTGGGAACTATATTTTCCAGAATCCCTTTCCAGCAGAGTTCTGCTTACATTCTAACAAGGAGGCACTACACAAAATTTAGAAAGTTGAAAGGACACAGAGGCTTTTTTTCTCTTCCACCTGTGGCAGGTCAACAATGAGCTTCAGCAGACGTTGTTTTAAGAGCATCGTCTAAGAATTCCACCACAAACTGCCGACCCAAATACTGTCGGCAGCTGCCATTCTTGACCCTAAAACGTACTGATACATCTTGAGTGTCTGAAGGAGAGAAGGAAAGGCACAAACTGGAGGTTTGGCTATATTTTTACTTCCGTTATTAAAATATGCTATTTATATTTTTAATGTTTCCCTCAACACTTTTGATTTACAAACAGTTATAGCTAAAACCACCCAAACACATAGAAAACTAGGCTGATATCGCTTTTATCTGTTTGTTTTTAATAAATGCTACATTTTACCCAGCTCCATTTTTATTGAAGAAACTTTAAAAACTTAGTTGTGTCAAGGAATAATGGTGTACAGCTATTTATGTTTTTGATTGACATGTTATAATATGCTTAGCTTTGTGATTTTAAATACAGGCTGATAAGGAAACAAATCATCCAGCCCCAGACTTTATACTTCTTTTCCATCTTTAACCTTTATATTTAAAAAAAAATCTTAAAATCTGTTTTATGTTTATTTTTATAAAAGAACACTGAATGAGTTTCTGAATTTCCAGCTTCCATTAAGAAAAGCTGAAGCCAATCCACTTGCTTCACATTGTCCACTGGACAGGGTTTGCAAGTCGATTCCTATATACTGTGAAACGGGCATTAACACTCAAGTAGAAGACGGATGGTAGTCAGGAGTCACATGGAAACTTCAAGATGACAAATGCTCAGCCAACCAAAACACAAAATTATGCATCCAGTGAATTTGTATCCATAGAAAAAACACAAACTAGAATAAATTAATTAGTAAGTTAATTAGCAGGTGTGTTTGAATGATGAGAATATGGGTAATACGTGACCTTTCTTTTTTTGTTTCTTATTTTTTCATGCTATTGAATAAGCTGTATTACCCAGGCAAGGACTGGAGAAACAGGCAGGTATAAAAGATCAGAAATAAACAAGAGAGCAGGAACGAAAACAGGAAGGATTTGAAGAAGTTGGAGGTCTGGCATACTTCCAGACTAATCATTTATCCAAAACTCCTAAATTAAGGCTATTTGGCCCATAATATAATTCCTGTCCATTTAGAAACTGCCTTGGGACCCAGATGGGCCTGTGTTTAAGCAGGGATGTGGTTGCACTGTTTCGCCAAAGGGCGAAATCGTGATAAGAACATGGAGATTTCCATTATTGTAATAGAGACTGCAGATTTGACCCTTGAAATGTGGACTACAGATGGCAATCTCGACTGAAATGCAAGCATAAGTCAGAGCAAAGAGATCATTTCTTCTGGAAAATTGTATACAAAAAATGCAGGAGTCCATGGTATCATTTTTGAGATATACAAAGAGATTTACCAAATGTCCTTGATCGTGTCTATTCGGATTCTGCTCTTGCCTCCTATTAACTCCCCACCCATTGCCCACCTGTTTATTAACCTATCATTGTTCTTTTCCCCCTTAGGTTTATTGAGATGCAATTGACATATAACACTGTGTAAGTCTAAGGCATACAACACAGTGATCTGATATATGTATGTACTGTGAAATGACTACCATATATATATATAATGGGATTATCACTCAACTGGAGAAAAAAGAAGGAAATCCTGCCATTTGTGACAACATGTGTGGACCCTGAGGGCATTATGCTAAGTGAAATAAGTCAGGCAGAGAAAGACAAATACCAAATGATCTCACCTATAGGAGGAATCTAAAAAAGCCAAACTTATCATTGTTCTTGTGGTCTTTCGGGGTCATCCATTCTTCCCTGCAGAGCCTTTCATTCTGACCAGTCCCAAAATGTCCTAAACACGCTTCTGTCGTGCCAGTTAGAATTTGAGGGCTGCCCGGAAACTACGCTGCAGATCCCAACTAGAGCCTGAAATCTAAACAGTGCCCCAGGCAGCATGACATAGTGGGTAAAGGACAACAAATTTCTGCTTTATTTCAGAAACCCCCCCTAGGCCTCTCCTTGGAAGCCCCTTGGGCGTCCTCCATTAAGCTGATATAAATACAATCTCATATGCATAAAGTCGCAGGCCAGCACTAACTTTGACCTTGGTTCCTTGTTGTGAAATCGTGTGGTCCATTGTCTCTTTCCCCACTATAATCTAAAACCCTCCAGGGAAGAAATTGTGCTTGTTCACTCTTTTATTTCTAGGGTCTAGAAACATGCCTGACACATATTAAATAGAATAAATAAATAAATATCTGATTCTATTTTTTTCTTTTTCTTTTCTCCCTCTTCCTCTTTCTTTGTTTTTGTTGCATACTAACTGTAGAGATCAAGAGAAATAGCTCAGCCGTTCTGAGCCTTCACTATTTCAATTATAACATTCATTCTGTGGTGTTTTTGCCCTTATATGAGAGATCAGCAACAAAGCTGGCATGCCTAGAATTTTGGTTCTCACGATAAGCATTTAAAAAATATTAGTTTATTTCCATCATAAAGAATAACCTCCTCCCACCCCTTGGTAGGAAAAGTAGTAATATCAGGTAAACTAAAAACTTCAGATTATTTAGTTTACACTTGAAGATAACTCTGAGGCAGGTACTATAATAATCTTATTTTATAAATAAAGAACTCAGGGTTCTTAGTGGTTGAGTAACACAGATGAACTCAGAGTCAGTGACAAGACCTGGGATTCAAACATGGGAAATTTCCATCCAGCAACCGCACTGACCATTGTGCCATCTTACCGCCTACCCATCTTCCTTCTCTTCTGTGCTGCTGTTTCTCCACTGTTCGAACCTAAGTGCTCAGATACTCCTACATCCTGACAGCAGTTGCTATTGTAATAAATGATAAGGCATTCCACCTCTGGTGGAAAAGTTTATAGCATCAGAATCCCATCTTCCTGATTGATGATGTCATTGCTTAACTGTCTCATTTTCCTGGGCCCCTCTCTATCTGCAAGAATCCATTTTCTAAAAGGCTTGGCAGAGAACTTGATATAGTGCTACTGCATTAACATAGGACTGAAAAGAAAATGCAATTTCAGAGTGTTCGCTTTTAAATCTTTATATAGTTAGCTTAACACATAAAAGTTATACTTGAATACTGTCGTAATAACTTTCAATAAGAAAAAATAATTGCATTCTGAGAGATCAATCACATAAGCCTTAAAGAACTGACTTCTCATGGTGAAAATCACTTATTTCATTTTCTCATTGTCTTTTTTTAATATATAAAATGCACTTTGCTCTTAATGGCAATATTTTTATTTCTTTTCATGGTAATTTGCCTATATAACTTGATTTTTCACATGGCATTTTTATGAGACTTGCAGATCTTGTTCCCAGATAGGAATAAAGTATTATTACTTGAAAATATGAAAATACAAGTAAACCTAAACAAAAACTCAGTTTCTGGGCTCAGCATCAGAGAAGATGGAACAGACATAATTTTCCCTATTCTTCCAGCTAAATACAACTAACAAACCTGGACATTCTACATAAAACAAACATAAGACTCTGAAAGGTAAAAAACAAAAAGACAGACCATCTAGGGACCTCAGAACCTGAATGATATGCTGCTGAGTCCCTTGGATTTTCTTTCTGCCTTGTGTGTCCCAGCCCAAGTACTAAAGAAGTGGGCAGCATCGACTTGCCACTGGGCTTAGACAGAAAAAAGTCTCAAGAAAAGTCTGCTTTCACTAGGAAAAGGGGGCAGCTTAGAGAGACAGAAAACTTCCGAACTCAGAGAAAAACTGCAGCCCCACTCCCACCAGCAAAGGCTGAGGGGAGAGACTAGACATCCACCCTCGCCAGACTTTGATGAAGTATCTCCATCCCCCACCAACATGGCGTCAGAGAAGGTCAAGCGGAAGGCCAGGTGGTAAGCAGGCCTCCCTGACTCCCATGGCATCAAAGGAAGGAAGGAAGGGAAAAAAAGAAAAGAAGAGAAAGAAAGAAAAACAAAGAAAGAAAGGAAGGAAGGAAGATAGAAAACAGGTAGAACTGAATGAATATAGAGTTTCTCTAGAATATACCAGCCACAGCTTAATTTTTTAGCTTCACTGCTGGCCTTCAGAGATTTTCTGACTCTAAAAAATGATCCTTAATGATGTGTGTGTGAGGGACAGTGGATACACGTGTATGCAAATTCAAAGAAAAAAAAATTATAAATATGAGGCACACATTCTGCTGATTTTTCTAATCAAGATTCATTAAGCAGAAAGGAAAAATTGTGTATAGAAGAAGTTATTTCTGACCAAAACATATTCATTTATGTATGAATATGAACAAACTACTAATTTGAAAATTTCATACTTTAATTATCTAGTCAAATTTATACATGTTACTATAGCATTCTCTGATTTTTATGTGGTATAAATTCTGTCCCATACTATTGGTCAAAAACATTCTACATCTAAATTTTACCTTCTGTTGATCTGGTGGTTTTTAGGGAGACAAAAAATATGTTCAGAATAAGATGATTCTTGTCAGATTTTTATAAATGTAATTGTGCAATTTAATGAGAATTTTCATGATTCTTTCTAATATTGAATATGTAATATAATGCAATATAGATCCATTGTAATAACTGCTTAAGTTTTGTCCATAATAAGTATTTATGACAGCTATGGACTGAATTGTACCCCTCTAAAGTTCGTATGTGAAAGCCCTAATCCCCAGTGTGATGGTATTAGGAGGTGGGCTCCTTGGGAGATGATTAAGTTTAGATGAGGTCGTGAGGAGGGGGCCCTCTTAATGGGATTAGTGACACTGGAGACACCAGAGTGCTCTCTCTCTCTCTCTCTCTCTCTTTCTCTCTCTATCTCTATTTCTCCCTCTCACTCCAATCCAGGAAGAGAGCTCTTACCAGGAGCTGAATTGTCTCCCCAAGACACTGAGAAGATAAATTCCTGTTATTTAAGCCAAGCAGCCTGTACTATTTTGTCAGAGCATCCCAAGCTGACTAAGACATTTATCATTAATCTCGTGTCCACTGATTTTTTTCTTGCTTGTTTTGTAAATAAACTATTCCCTCCTGTGTGCTGTTTATCCCTCTCCTTTCTGCCTCTGGATGCATATTTCTCTAAAAGGTAATGTTTAGGAAGTATAATTAAAAATAAATCTTTGTTCAACCCTGAAAACCTCTCTACAAATGTGGAAGAGAGAAAAAGTTTCATTATTGAAAAAGCGTTAAACCAGAATGTGGGGCACATCACAGGCAACCCACAAAAGAGATTGCAGAGAAAGAAATCTCACCTTTTTATAAGCCAAGCAGTTACAACTCCTTACACATGTGTTCTCAGGAAAAATCACAGATAATCCTCAAGGAACAGGGCTTGACAGCATTCATGCATAGTTCATCCTAAATTCACCTAGAGTTTGGGATGACCATCTGTGTTAGTTAATTGGCTTTATCCATGGGAAAAACCAACTTGTCACATCTTTATGAGAGGGAGCAGTTTTGCAACTTGGAGCAAAGTGTCAACTGAAGTGAGGCCCCCACCTTCCCACGAGACTGGGACACAACGGTGCTGTCTTCCCTGATGATTACATTTCAAAGAGATGGCTTCCAGATCTTGAGAAAGATATCCTTGGATTGTAAAGCTGCTAAGAGGCTTATTTAATTTTTAAAATGACTCATATTCTTTTCAGAGTAAGAGAAAGAACTTACAATGACCAGGTTTTCTAAAACTAATGCACTAGGAAAACGGAGTGAGCAAAGTCTGTCCTTGTTTGTGACAGGGAGAATTAAGTCTCTTATTTTTAATTTGTATTTGCTTAGATAGTAGCAACTATCTTTTTTTCACCTTCAGCTTCTCCAGCTTTATCTGCCCTTCTTCCTCAACGTACACGCATGTTTAAGTTCCATCATCCTAAAAGAAACTCACAAACAAAACACAACAAAACAAAGAGAAAACCTTCCTCCTCAATCTACCCCTAAACCATTCATTCCTACTTTCAACAGGATGTTTAGTTTAGAACAGCTGTGCAATTTAATAGTCTAAATGCATAACAATTACTTTGTAGAGTAGAAAAGTAATTTTTCTAAAGTCAGATTTAGAGGAATATTTAACTAATAGTAAAATACCTACTCTTTAGGGGTATCATTATATGAATTTTGGTAAACGCATATAGTTGTGTAGCGACTACCAAAATCGAGATATAAAATGCTTCCATCACTACAAACAGTTCCCTCTTTCCCCTTTTTAATCAATCTCTTTAACTGTTTCCTGATTCTGCCCAGTGGCTTAGGCTTTAACTCTGTAGGAGAGAAAAGAAGGGAAGAGGTGGGTTGGTTCCTCCCAGCCCCAGTCTTACTCATTAGTACCTGGTGGACCATGGGAAATGGTCCTTAAGTGACCGAGATTTATCTCTTGTTTGGGTTACCCAGGGGTCCTATTTTCTAATGTCACAGAAGCCCACACTTGACCTCTAGCCATGTACTCACTTCCTGTGCTTTCTGCTTATCCACTAATGTGCCTGTTGGAACCTCTTTCTCCATGCTCTGCAAGAAGGCAGGGAATTTGCTTAGCTTCTCATTCAGCCATTCCAGAAGCCCCAGGTGACATCAGCTTTTATATATTCTGCTCACACATCAACACATCTAAACATCAACTAAGCATTTATAAATGTTTATTATATGTCAAGAAATGTTCTGGACTGCCAAGTCACAGGTGTGCTAAATAAAGTTTTCCAGTTCTCATGAAACTCATATTCTAGTAGTTGGAAGGAAAGTTAATATATTAATTTCCAGTAGCAATAAGTGCATTGAAGAAAGTAAACCAGAATGATAACTGATTAAGAGAATGACATAGAGAATGACCGGAGGAATGTGTACATTTCCATATAACATGGTGTTCAGAATAGTCCTACCAAAGTTTCATTTGTTGTTTTATAGGTATTTTAGGTGTCCTTTTGCTTAAGAGTTTATTCTGTCTTCTGAACAGGCTACACACTTTTCCCATTTGCAGGACTCTTCTTTTTGTTTTGTGATTCCTTGATCAGGCAATTCTTTCTGTGATGTATGTTTAAACAGTAATTTCATTTAACAAATGTTATCTGATTTAGTGATATTTTTAAATGATAATTTTATTTATTAAAATGAACAATTTTATCACAAGAGAGCACCTTAATAAAAAACTGCCTTTTTTTGTAACCAGCTGTGATGTCACTCATCTTCTTAGTATACCTCTAGTCACAAAGTTATAATAGGAGGCAATCATGAATAAATAAGGATTAAAAAACAGATCTGGGGCTCTTACAGGATTTTGGTCAATTAGTTTATCATGTTGGAGTAAATAATCTATTGGGCATAAAGTGTTTTAAATCTCTAGTAGATGCTTATTATCACTCCTGCAGCAATTGATTTTTTTTGTAAAATACTGATATAAATTAGATCATGCCTCTCTTTTAAATACTTTAGTCTCTTCCTACCCAACTCAAAATAAAATGTACTGTGCCCTATATTATTTAAGGGGCATAATAAGGAACTGGATTTATTTTATTTTGGATTTTGCTTGTAAAGTATAAATGTATTACTGTTTATATGGCACTCTTTCAAATTTTGCTAATGTGATGTCTCATAAAAGTCAACCTTCTGTGATCCAAAAGCTATTGGTAGCTTTCTTGGATATAGACTGACTTAAAGCTTTGTCTTTTAAAAACTGAGAGGGAGAGATTTGCCTTTTAAAAACTAGCATTCCATATTTCTAAATAATGACATTACTATGCATGTCTTATGTTGAAAACCCAGCTGCTTTGACCTGAATTTCCAGTAAAAATTAAGATTTTCTCTGCATCTTCTTAGCACTTCAGAAAAAAAGTAGGCCAGTTACAATTTGGGAAGATAATTAAAACTCCACTAAAAATATAAATGAAGTTGCTTCTGCTAACTAAAAATTGGCACTTGCCACCCTCCTCTACAAGGATTGGATCATGTTGGCACTTACCAACTACTGCTGCTTGGATGAAATCACGAGCCGCTGCAGCCACTGACCTCCAACACTCCCTGAGAGGAGTTCAAGGTGGAGATCAAGAATGAGGTGCTCTGTGCTCTGAGAAAACTGGCTGAAGAGGCCTTCAGATAGTTATTTATTTTCAGATGAAGATTTTATGAGTCCAAATTCTTGAGTCGTCTCATATCTAGAAAAGCACTAAAATCATTAACGGTGACATCTGCTCCTTATGACTAGCAGCAAGCCTCTGCCTAAATGTGTGCTTGACTGCACATCCCCTCTTGACTGAAATCATGTATATACCGAATTTCCCCCTGCCTCTTTGGAACAGTTTCTCAGAGCTTTCTGGGATGCTGTCTCCCAACTATAGTCCTGATTTTGCCCCAAATAAAACTTAATCCACAACTCACACGTTGTGTGATTTTATTTCAGTCAATACTTTTATCTCTAAGATTCTTCAAAAAATGTTATATGATCAAGGTAGGATAAAATAAACTGGTAGTTTAGGTTAGATAAATAAACCTCAAACATGGTCATTTTGTTCCTCTTTCTTCTTTATTTACAAAAGCCAAAGCACAAGCTAGCTAATTATTGTCCCCCTTCCCTCTTTTAAACAGGATGTATTATGGAGATTCTGATGAATGGCAGGGAGTGGGGGGTGTAGGGTGTAGGGAGAAGCTCTGTAAAGTTGCACTATGCTTTTTTCCCTCACCATCAGGCAGTAACAGTAGACCTACAATTTTAATATAAAATCATAAAAAGGCAACCTCTAAAATTCATGGAGCATGTCTGCCTGGATACAAGGACCATGCCCTTGTTACCTCCCACACACTTCTATCGACTGGTGAATTGAGGAGACAGAAAAGAGTTCCCTCCTCAGAAGTTCCATAAATCCACCGCAGAAAGAATGCATCTTCCTTGCTCCATCTTGTAATGGGAACCTCTCTCTACTAGTGAGACTACTGTCCCACACGCCCACCATCCAGAGCTACATCTTTGCTGACATTCACGTTTACATTTCTTATGGACGTCAAACTGCCTGTTCTGAAAGTATGAATGAGGGTGGTTTCTGAATTGTGTTGCTAACTGCAGTGTTGATTAAAATAGCTTCGGCTAGGGCAGCTGAAGAATTAAAGAACAAAGATCAATATTGTCTCCTTTAGAAGTCTGAAATCTTAGTTGACCCTTTTCTATCAAAGGGCCAATTTGAAATTTTGACACGTAACACTAAGTAAATCCATTTCACATGTTTTAAGGTATAATTAGCTTTGATCCTCTTCTAAAAACAACTGTTTTGCAGTGTTAGAATTGTAGAACTGAATCCAGTAATTTAAAAAATATTATCAGTATGTCAAAATGTCTATAGAGCAATTTACAGATCTACAGTATTTCTCCAAAAGAAGAATATAGCTAAGCTGTACAAAAATGCCAAAAACTGAGAAGGAAAGTTATGAAACCCAAGAGCTTTGTAGCTAATGAATCAATGTTCAATTTATTATCACACAGTGTAAGCCACCTTCCTTAGAACAGAAGCCCTTCCAGAGAAGGGTAATACATGCTCTGCATAATTGTCATAACACTGTCATCTGTTTCACTTGTATACGCTTGAATAACATGAAAAAAATGTACCTATATATAATTCTAGGCAATGTATAATAATAATAATCAAGTTTCCAATTTCCATGATTTTTGTTCTCATGTTCATTGACTTGACAGTCAAAATCAGTAACTTAAAATGTGAATTTTATTTTGGCTTGACAAAACTTAATACTTTAGCACAGAAGACTGCTTGATATAACTTTGGTTAGTCTCTACAGTGTACTAGGCAGTTAGGTTTCCTTATGTACTAATACACAGAAACTCAGAATATCTTGTTAAATGAGAAAAACAAGCTGTAAAACATTGTATATGTAGGGAAGGGACAATTGAGAATCTGTATTTTTATTTGCTTATTAATGGCATGGAGAAATATCAGACGATATATGAGGAACTGATACATTTCTCTAAGGGGTGATATAGGTGACAGGAACACAAAGAGATTGAGACTTCTCAAAGTGTGCCTTTGCACACAATTTTTATTTTGAAAACGTGCAAAAGTATCACTGATTTTTAAATTATATTTTAAAATAGTGACTAGGTAATTACCAAAAATGTGTGACCCATTTTTAGGGGAAAAGATGAAATACTCTTTTATCACCATTAATGCCAAGTCTTTCTTGAACAGATAAATAAGATTATACTGTAAAGCACAGGGAAATATACACGAAATCTTATGGTAGCTCACAGAGAAAAAAATGTGACAGTGAATACATATATATGTTCATGTATAACTGAAAAATTGTGCTGAACACTGGAAATTGACCCAACATTGTAAAATGACTATAAATCAATAAAAAATGTTTTTAAAAATGCCAAGTCTTTCTTGATAGATACATTATCGACAATTAAATAGAGAAAATAATTATCTCTCTACAATCATGAAAGTTGAGAGTGGAATATTGCTAATACCAAAAGTATTCAAGTATACGAGACAGAGATAATCTTGTTACAATCATGAAAGTTGAGAATGGAATATTGCTAATACCAAAAGTATTCAAGTATACGAGACAGAGATAATCTTGTTATGGGGGAAACACCCAATTCCAGGAACAGACTTTTAATTATTTTGTACTTATTTTGGTAAAGACATATGTCTTCATTGTGAATCTGTGATTTGTATATGAAAATCAGGGTACAATTTTATTTAAGCATAGCAATATAGTAGAGAAATCTTGCATTTAAAATTTCTTCCACTAAAGGTGACTTACTGACTTTTTAAAAATATAATATCATGTCCACATGGTGCCCTCTGGGTGTCCCCTGTGGCATACTAGAGTTTAGGAGTAGTTTACAACATTAACGTGGATTGAAGAATAGATTTTATTAGAAAAAAGAAAACTCCTAAGACCAGGATCAGTCATAAAAGGAGTGAAGGCACAGCTTCCCTCTTCTCCAATCGTCCCACAGGGACACGTGTCAGAGATGGGCGCTGCTGGGTCCATATTTCAGCTGGAGGGACCCCCTTCAACCTTGGGTTTCCGTCTATAAAGACCAAGTCTATAAAGGGCATCCATGGGAAAGTAGCCTTGTCTGTGAAGGAATACGTACGCTGCTTGGTGCCAGGCAGTCTAGATTTGGGGTGACAGCTTTTAACAGGAGTTGCCTTGGACTCTAGCTCGATGCCCAGCTCCTGAAGACATACAGGCCAGCCTACCAAAGTCCCTGGCCTTTGATACCGGCTCCAGCCCCTCCTGCTTCATTGTTCAGAGCAAGCTCCTGGAGTCACTTCTGGACACTCTGCTTATTCCCAGGTGTGTCCATATGTGGGGTAATTAAAATATTTTGTTTTACTAAATGCAGGGCATTTCCATAAATTTCTGTGACAGTGATACTGAAATAGTTTCAGGCTGATAGCACAACTTCAATTTTATTCATGACTGAGTCTATGACATTTCATATCAACTTCTGAGAAAAATTGTAGCTTCTAGAGTGTGAGAACTTATCAAAAATTTCTAAGATATTGCTCATTCCAGTGAAAATAAATAGATTTACAACAGCACTGGATTTAGAAGACTGTATAATTTCCCCTGTGGCTCTGGGAACTTTTGTTTTAACTCTTGTCAATGTAAAAATCATTTCACCAATAATTAAAACAGTACACTTGTCCCTACAAGCTAGCTAAAAGAATGAAAACCAGGCCCCATGACAGTGTTTTATTAGCTAGAATGTTTTAAACCAGATTTTTTTTTCCTATTTGTTCATTAATCAGTATCTTGGGAACAATGACATGGAGTATATAAGAAGTCTTAAAATGCTATTGAATATTTACTGTTTATTTGCAATACTCACAAAATCACTTTATCATGTCATAGGACCTGGGAATTTAGTGCCAAGATAAATCCCAATATGCTCAGCTTCTACTAACTATTACAACTGAGAGAAATAATGATTTTCCAAAAACTGTGAAGCTCTCCTGTACACAAAAATATCTGAAGGGAAGAATGCACAACAGTGTTAATAAAATAAGCCAACAATAAGAAAACCCATGCAGATGTGACCAGGGCTCTACAGGTTGCAACAAAAACCTTCCCAAACACTCTCATTTCATGTCTCTTTTTGTATCAATAAAGCTAAGTAAGCCATTTTTTTTCCTTTTTTGTTATCTATTAACATGATATTGTGGTTATGTGTTAACACTAAGACTGGTTATTTTACTGTTACTATTTCTGCTAGTAATACTTTTTAGTACTGTCTAACTTATAAAAAATATTTTACTTCACAATTAGAGAGCAATTATTTTTTAAATACGTATTATCTCAGGTCTCACACTTTTGGAGTGACTTGAAGCAAGGTACTTAAACTCTCAGACTTGAGTTCTCTCATTTTTAAGATGGAAATCGTGATACGTATTGAGGATAAAATAAATGAGCTAATATTTGAGTATCGCTTGGAATGGTGCCTGGCTCACA
Source organism: Camelus bactrianus (assembly GCF_048773025.1). Taxonomy (NCBI): domain Eukaryota; kingdom Metazoa; phylum Chordata; class Mammalia; order Artiodactyla; family Camelidae; genus Camelus; species Camelus bactrianus. The sequence continues at coordinate 72,533,807 of NC_133543.1, forward strand.
GCAAGCCTGACAAGTATCAGCTATTATTATTTGATTTTTCTTTTGTTAAACGTATTTCATTTTGGTTGAGAGCTTGGCTAGTCCACTTTCCAGCGGCTTTTAGGAAATAGAAAGACAGAGGTGGGACGTTTCCAAGTAGGAGCTGACTCCCAAGTCAGCTAACCTAGCACCATGTCAAAGAGGCTATCTGAAGACAGTAGGAAACAAAAGAAGTCTCAGGTCTCTACAAATGCAAGTGACCTCGGCTTCCCTCGACTTCTAGAAACTTTGCTGTTGTTGTTGGTTTGTTTTGTTTTGTAGAAGATATATGTAAAGGGGGAAATCATCCTCATTTGTTCTCCGTAAGAAAGTCTTCACACCCAGGAAAGTGTTCCGATAATACATACCCAAATTTAAAAAAATCCTTATAGAGACATGTCTCTTCCTTGGGTTGGGCAAATATAGAGTGGCAATTGGGGAAAATCAGCTTTTTCTGGGCATCAGTTGAAAAAGGTAATATAGCAAGAGCAGGTTATATCAGTGCCGAATTTAATAGAGCATTGTATAACCCAATGAGGCAAAGGTGATTAGCACTGCTATTGGGAGTTAGGGGCCTTTTAAATAGATGGTTTTTAATCCCAATGTTTTGTTTCTGCTTCAGTAGTGTTATTTTACCTCAGCAAAGGTAAAAGAGCTGTTGTCATAGAAATTTTAAAGAGTTTAGTCCTACTTAATGTGATTGTGATTTATCACATCCACTAATTAGGGTCTTACCTCAGCTTTTAGGAAGAATAGAAACTACATTTTCTACAAGTAAAGAGTAGGTAACATGTACTTGGACACAAGAGCCAAAAGAATTGTCTCAAGTGATATTTGATCCAAAGTAGATCAGAGAGATAATATTTTAAAGCTCTGGCAAGATTCTATACCATTATGTTGAAAGGTACTTCATGTTGCTGGAGCAGATAAATTTTCTTTCATCAAATAATTTGTGGTCAAAAAATCAAATGACAGCTGGACAAGTTTTGATGTTTATTCAAATAATAAACCTCAAGTGTTCATTTGACACCTGCTGTATGCTAGACATTTAGCTAAGCACGAGACAGTCACAGAAGAATGTGAATACTATTCAAACAGCTGGCAATCCATCTGAAGAATGAAGACTGACATATTCGAAATAATTAGAAAACAGTATATACAAGTAAAATCAAGTTTGTGACATTTTTCAAACTTTAGGGAGCTTATGAATTATCTGGGTTTCTCAGGTTCTAACTCCAAATATTCTAATCCACTGAAGTCTGTGATGTGAAACCTAAGAATGCACATGTTTAACAGTTACCCCAAGTGATTTCATGTAGGTGGTCCAATGTTTACACTTTGAAAAAGAGTAACACAAAAATCCAATAGAAAGACCTGTTGGGTTTGCAGCAGTTGATAAAGATTTTCTGAAGAAAATATGACTTAAGATATTGATTGCACAGCATGGAAGGTTTGATTGTAGCTTTAGCTTTGCATTATATAAAATCCTGCTAAAGAAAGTGAAATAAGCAGTAGTCTTACAAACCTCTTTATAGAGCTGTTCACTGCCAGAAAATTCTAGCATGTAGGGATCTATCCACTTGTGAAGTTTAAGCCTGTCATTATTAAGTGGTATGGTATGTGTGCAAAAAAACTGCTTCTGACCTACATGTGACCATGATAATATTTTAAAACCATAATTTTGCACAATGAAATTAACAACATTGAGTGCTATAATCAATAATAAAGTTTTGATATCTAAATAATGAACTAGAAAAATAGAAGGTCAATGAGGCATGGAACTGTAACTCAAGAAAACAAATTAAAATGTGTTATGTCTGAACCACTAGTTTCCATGCTAATCTCTCATATACTCTTCAACGAGGGATAATGTTCAAGATCTGGCTTGTTATACATGAGTAATATTAAATGAGTATATAATTCATTATAAAAGGAAAGAAGAAGATAACTTGTAAGACACACTGTAAATGTGAAAAAGTATAAAGTGCTTTATATATTTTTCTCTCATTTCACATTTACTTATATGTATGTGTTTGTGTGTAATGAAAGTTAAAGCTAAAAGATTTAAGCCATTCCCCAAATTATCTGTCATTAAGAAACTAATTAAAAATTAATAGTATATTTAATTCAAAATTAAGCAAAAGAAGCTTTAAAATGCAGAGATAAATTTGATTGCACAAATGCCACATCCACTGAGAATATTAGTTTCTAAATTGCTATGTATATTTAAAATATCCAACTTATCAAAATAAATCACCTGTAACATAATACGAAGATATTATGTTGGAAATGATATGACATCATCATGGAAATGTACATTATATTGGAATCATAACTTGTACAGTAATGCCTCTAAAATAAGAATAGAGATGTTCAGTATTGGTACGCACCAAGATACATACACAGACATACATGCTAAGAATCCACAGATCACTGGGCTAATGTTCTGGGGTAAAAGAGAGAGAATTTAACAGAGGCACTGCAAAATGATGAGAACCAAATGGATTAGTAGGTTGTGTCTTCTTATGCTATCTCTTTACTAAGGGATATGAAGAGCATTTGGTGAAATGAAAGTTTAAGAATTGAATGTGGGGAAAATGTATTTTCAAATAAAGAGGATGTAACAATTACAGTCTATTTCTAAAAGTCTCCGTGTCAGACAGTATGTTTACATTGAGAGGGAAACAAGAATAATACTATTTAAAATTGGGGATTATGACTTCTGGTTTCTGGTCCAGCATGAAAGGAGCTTGGAAGTTACCACACTGTCCTAACTACAATTAAAATGCTGAACAAATTGAAAAATTAGTAACTCCTTTTAGATGTGTAAGTGAAATGAGGTAATAGGGCAAACAATTGCCCCCCAAATTGAGACAGACAGACAAGGAGACTTCCAATGCAGTTACCAGAGCAGAAACCCAGGAGCAAAGATTTCCACATGAACAGATGCCAGGGTAGGAGAGCCTGAACTGTAACTGATGAATCTCTGGATACTCAGTGTGGATGAGTCTGAGATGTAAAAGCTCCAGGACACCCAGTCTTAGGGGACTCCCTGCACTTTTGTGAATTTTACCTTCAGAGCTTGCACAGATTTTAATAGTGAATATTGGAGAAAGGTCCCCTTGTGCTTCCTGCAGGGGGAAGAGCAAAGCAGTCATGTTGAAATATGCCTGAAAAATCTCTTTGAGAGCCCAACTTGCTGGGTATTATCTTAGCCTAACTGACCTGGGGGGAAGGGAAAAACCCAGCTCCAGGCATTGCAGCCACTCTGTCCCACCTAAGGGCTGGCATCCATGGCTGAGAAGCACTGGTGGACTTCACAGTCCAGAGGCACAGGCTCACTGAAAGACGGAGGCCTAATTATAGTGCTGCAGAATGCTTCCCTCCTCTTACACTTCACCACATCACTCAAAGGCCCATTCACAGCAATCCCCTTTTCTCAGTATGTCATGCTTGGCTACCAAGAAAAAATTACAAGGCATACTAAAAGGTAAAGTTGGGGACTCTTTTTATTGTCATAAATTTATCAGTTCTATAGAATTATCACAAGATAGAAGTTTTATACCATGCAAAGCCATGTAAGTTTTAAGTGGATCGCCGCAGGGATAAAACAAACTATTGCACATCTTCAGAGCAATTATAGTATGAATACTAAAATTTTCAAACATTTCTAGTTTGAAAATTAAAATTAAATAAAATGGTAACTTTGCCTTCTAACCATTGTAAAATAACAAGGACCAGACTGACTTACCCTCCTCCCATAAACAACTAGAAAACTAGGTAAAAACCATGTAACACTTATTTTCAGACACTGGACAACATGCAATTCAGGAACGTGACCCTTTTTTCTTTCCCTCTCTCTACTTTCTTTGCTTTTTTTTTTTTTTTTTTCCTTTTGCTCTGTGTGTCAGATGCCAGAATTCCCTACAGCTAAAGTATGTATCACTGGCTTTCAAAAAGTTATTACAATAAAGACAGGGTTTATTTCAACTTTTGCTATTGTTTTGAGTGCTATGAAATGCCAAACTGGTACTGTAAAGGAAAAAAACTGTAAAGTCAGCATGGCATGTGTGAAAAATTCCTTCTTAGTACTACTGAAATATTTGAATAAATTTGACTCCATTGCTGCTTCTGGAACAATATGTTTGCTTCAGTAGTTCCTTAGGATTGTACAAAGTAGTTATACAAGTGAACACATTGCTTTTATTAAATCAACATTATATTTAATTCAGCATCCACTTGTAGTTTTTTTGATGTTTGGAGTCAAAAGTCTGTGATTCTGAAATAAATTAGAATCATTCCTAAGCACACAGAAACACAGAAACACACACACACACGCGGATAGTTTACTAAAAACTCGTAACTATGAGAGCACAGATTTACATCATGAAAAGGCCTGTTTGTTTTGCTAAATATCACAGACATAGATTACACCCAAACGTGGCCAACTGCTATCAAAGTTTGGAAGTATCATCAGTGTATGAGAAACATCAAATCAATGCACAGTCTTCATCTTCAGCAATATTTGTGAAACCAATGATTCAAGAATATTTTTAGCATCTATAATCAGTTAAGCTTTGAAAATGTGATCATGTTTATATACCATATTTTTAGTAAATTATACAATACCTAATGGAAATGCTTTGGGAAAGTTCTAAAATTCAAGCTTGAGAAAAACATACTAACTGGGAAAAATATACTAAAGGGAATTCAATAAGGTTTATGCTTACAAATCTCCTCACACAATGCAAATAACCTACAACCTCTACACATACTTCAAGAAGTGCAGAGGGACTCCGAAAATATTTGTTTGAAAGCAGAATACAAATTCATTTTTTAGATGCAGTGCAGCCTGCCAGCATTGTGGTTCCAAATTCTTCAGGGGGAAAAGTGACTCATATCAGACCCAGAAAATTAGTGGCAAGGTGTTGGTAGCAGCTCCATTTACAGATGAGAAACTGAGGCCCAGAGGAATCAGTTACTTGTCAAAGTGGCAGAACAACATCTAGAATTGTGGCCTTTCTGACTTCTCAGCCCATATGTTCTGTTTCCTTTCTATTAAATACAAATGAAGCTATATAATCACACACTCAGGTTCAGACATGCTTCCCAATACAAATATCCTGAATTGAGACAAAAATCTGTTTGTTCTAAGGTGACTTTTCCAAGAACAAACATATCTAAGTGTATGCATGCTGGTATTCACCATTGTATTGTAGAGGCAGTAAAGCAGTCAAACTCTTGGGATATATTTTTTTAGTAAACTTTCTTTTAGAAATTGTATTAAGTGGAACTTCCACGTGAAATTGAATCACAAGATAATGTTGATACCAATGGTTTCGAATACAGTGCTTACCACATGGTAGGGCCTGGTAAGTTGTGTTAACTGACTGAATAATATGTTAATATATGTGTTTTCCAAAGATCAGGGCTATGAAAGCAAGTATAACATAAAGAGGTCCCCAGATATCTTTCAGGTTGAGAGTTACATAGCAATCAGGTATTGTATACTGATAAAAATGAATATAATTATAAAGAAAAAAGACACACGAAGAGAAAAATGCAAAAATGCTGAGTTGTCAGCTTATTATTGGAAGTCCTACAATTGTCACTCACTAGGATAAAAATTGACTTATACAGTAGGTAGTGCAGTAATCAATGTCAGATGAAGATCACAGTACAGAGGAAGGAAAAATAGGGGGTAGAGCATTATTTGAATTTAATGTCTTTTTGGGGAAGACAGAATAAGGATTTGGTGAGCTGAATGGCCATGACTAAATGGGGCTATTGTGAACTATTTTTCTTCTAAATATTGATTGGGTGGAAAAAATAATTGCTTAAAAGACTGCAAACCTAAAGGCATTTAAAAAAAAACTGTTTATGCTTACAAATCTCCTTACACAATGCAAATAACCTACAACCTCTACACATACTTCAAGAAGTGCAGAGGGACTCCGAAAATATTTGTTTGAAAGCAGAGTACAAATTCATTTTTTAGATGCAGTGCAGCCTGCCAGCATTGTGATTCCAAATTCTTCAGGGGAAAAGTGACTCATATCAGACTCAGAAAATTAGTGGCAAGGTACATGCTTGAGTAGCTTTTGTATAGTTACGCTTGTAATTATTAAGTTTCCATTCCTATTACTCATCGCCACCCTTCCTTCAAGTATCTGTTTCAAACAACATAACGAGACCATGTAATTGCAGCTTGGATCTTGAGGAGAAGTCAATTAAATTGGCACGTTCCCCAGAGACCACTAGTGCCATGGGGGAGGAGTGGGTACCCACGCCGCTGCACTGAATGTCAGCCCTCTCAGCCACACCAAGTGAGGCCCCTGCATGCTGCGAGCACCGGCACCGGCCTCCCGTGTGCCTCTTCCCATCCAATGATTCTCCCTCTCTCGGAGCAGTCATATTCTGGACACGAACATAAGCATTCACATGTTTGTCCCTTCTAGTATTTTTAACTCCCTGATAATGGAGATCATGTTTTAAACACATCTGTAGCCTCTGAAGGAATTAGCAGTGTGTCTGCTGCAGAACGGGCTCTGTGAAATTGTGGTGACTGGATAGTGACTGAATGAGTGAATGAGTGTGATGAATGAAGTGACTGAATAAGGGAGGGAGAGGAGGAGTGGGTTGGGACAGGAGAGTTACATTTAGATTAGCCTTTTCTGCAGACAATGCCTTGACCTAATTGAGATCAAGGTTGAGGGTGTTAGCATATGCTTTCTGAGCTCAGAAGATAGTGAGAATGTGTAAAATCCACACGGAGTATTGGGGCTCGTGACACACACCAGCTAAGAGCATTGTAGTTCAAATTTTTTTTTTTTAATTTTAAATATATGTAAAACCTCTAGCTAAATCTGAAGGCAGGCTGCTTCATCATGCTAAGGATGAATTCTAATGATAGGTGTCTTGGACAAAGGGGTAGTCCCTGGATCTGTGTTACCAGAAGGATGCCTTTCGCTGTCTGTTATTTTGCCTATGGAATGCTCATAGCTAGTGCCGAGCTGAAGTGGTGGCAGGGCTTATTCTGCATTTAATTTTATTTCTCCATCTTCTGGAGAAAGAAGAGAGGAAGAGAAACGAGTTCTGCATTTAAATAATGTTTTTATTATTGAAAATATCAAGCATGTACAAAAGTAAAGAGAATACTGTGATGAACTTCTAATGTCTTCACCCAACTTCAGAAATTTTTAACTCATGGCTACCTACCCCTCACTGGGATATTTTAATACAAATTCTATACACTATACACTTGTATGCATAATATGTCATATATAAATACATGTATGTATATGTCTATATGTAAACATAAACTACAATGATACTATTACATCTAAAAGTTAATAATAATTTCTTAATATTATTAAATTTCTAGCCCCTATTTGAATTTCCCTGATAGTTTTGTAGTCGCTCTCTATAGTTCATTTCTTTGTGTTAGGATCCAAATACGTTTCCCACATTACATTTGTTTGAATGCATTTTATTCTATAGACTATCCCTCTTTCTTTTTTTTTTTTTCAATTAACTTGTTGAAGATATTAAGTAATCTGTCTGGAAAATTTGGTCTGGTTTTGCTTTCTGCATTCTTATATTGTTATATAAATTCCTCTCTGCCATTTCTGTTTTATAACCTGACATTTAAATGCTGAAGAATTGATCTGATTCAGATTCAATTATTTTTAAGCAAATTTCTTATCAATGTTCATTGGTTTCTTCAACTTTTTAATGGATAGAATTTAAATATACGAATTTTTAAGAAAAAAAAAATCATGTATTCATATTGATATTTCCAGTTCAAATTTAAGATTCCAGTTTAAAGTTAGAGCTGAGATGAGTTTCCTGGAGGCAACATACAATCAAGTCTTGTTTTTTAATCTATCCAGCTGCTTTGTGTCTTTTGGATGCTGAATTCAATCCGCTTTCATTTGGGGGTTTATTGATAAATGAGGACTTGGTACTGCCATTTTATCTTTTGTTTTCTGGTTGCCCTACATCACCATGGTTTCTTTTTCCTTCTGTTTCTGTCTGCCATTTTAGTTTGGTGGTTTTCTCTGAGGTTTTTCTCAGTTTTCTCTCTTTTTTTGTATTTCATGTCTCTGTTCCAGGTTTACATTTTGTGGTTACCACGAGATTTGTGTAAAATAGCTCACAGATAAATTAATTATTTACGATGCTGACAGCATCGTATCTTCATCTGCCTTTGTGGGTTCTGTCTTCTCCCTCTTCCATTTTTGTTTTTGTTGTCTCAAATTATCCCTTTATTTTGAATTTGTTACCAAATATCTATAGTTATTTTTCCTGCTTTTTTGCTCTTTAATCTTTATGATATAATTAAGTGTTTAACAACTGAAATCAAGTGTTTAACAACTTATATAAAGTTGCAATTTTCTGATTCTGTCTATTTATCACCTTACTCAAAGTTTTGTGGAGTTTGGCCTTTTGGTTTCAGGTAGAAGATCTCCTTTCAACATTTCTTGTAAGGCAGGCCTATTAATGATGGACACCCTCAGCCTTTGTCCCAGAAAGCCTTTGTATTTCTTCATATCAGAAGGATAAGTTTGCTGGGTAGAGTATTTTTGGCTGACAGTTTTTATCTTTCAATATTTGAGTACATCATTCCACTCTCTCCTGGCCTGTATAATTTCTGCTGAGAAATCTGCTGATGGGCTAATGGAGGTCTGTTTGTAAGTTACCGTCCTTTTTCCCTGCTGCCTTTAAAATTCTTTGTCATTGAATTTGACAGTTTTAATATAGTGTGTCTTAGAGAAGGTCTTTTGAATTGAGATAGTTATATGTTATCTTAGCTTCACAGACATGCATAACCATTTCTTTCCCCAAGTTTGGGAAATTTTCATCTATTATTTCTTTAAATAAACTCTCTGCTCCCTTCTCTCTTTCTTTTCCTTCTGAGATACCTAATATCTTTATGTTGCTTTTCTTAATGGAATTCAATAATTCTCTTAGAATTTCTTCTTTTTTTTTTGGGTTTAGTTTTCTCTCCTCTTTTACCTGTATCATTTTTGGATTTCTATCTATGAGCTTAGTAATTCTGTCTTCCATATGATCTGCTATATAGCCAGTGCTTTCTATTGCATGCTTTATCTCATTTATTGAATTCTGCAGCTCCAGAGTTCCTCTTTGGTTCTTTTTCAGAGTCTCAATATTTTGGGTAAAATATTCCTTCTGTTCATTAGTTTTATTCCTGAGCTCATTGAACTACCTTTCTGCATTCTGTTATAGCTCATTGCATTTCTTCAGACAGCTGTTTTGAATTCTCTATCAGTTAGATCACAATGTTCTTGACTTTACATTTAGTTTCTGGAGAATAGTCATTTTCTTTTTGTCATATTGAGTTACCATGTTTTTTTTTTAATGGTGGTTGATGAGTTTTTCCTCTGCTAGTGCATTTGAAGTAGCGAACACCTTTCTTTTTAGGTAAATCTTTTTTTTTTTTTTTTTTTTTTTTGTCACTTTATTCTAACAATTCAGCAGGTTAGTAATTAGAGGTCTTTCTGTTGTTTTACAGTAGGTGGCGCTATAGCACAAATTTTAGGTTTCCCTTACTTGTGCTGCCTCTGGCTATATTTGAGACCCTGCACTTTCCATCCTCCACCACCTCCCCTGGAAAAGTCCTCCTGGTGCCCTCCTTGTCGCTGCTTGTGCCTCTGGGGTTGCTGATGCCTTGTTGCTGTCGGTGTCACTGTTGCATTTGGCGTTGCCTCATGGAGCATCAGGATGGTAGGCACCTCTGCTGCATCTGGGGTCGCCTTGTTTGCTGACACCACCACTTTGTATGTGTGGGGTGGGGTGGGGTGTTGAGAGGAGCCAGGGTTGCAGGCACCTTCACTTTGTTCAGAGTTGTCGAGTTCATGGGAACTGCTGCTGCAGATGGGGTTGGGGTCTGGAGTCACATGAGCCTTTGCAACTGGAGGGGCCAACATCCCAGGCCCCACTGCTGCTGCTGCTTAGTTCTCTATGGCCACCAGCACTGCTGTGGCCAGGAGGCCGATTCATAATCACTGCCTCCCCAGCTGCTACGGATTTTCTGGGTCTGTGGTCTCAGCCATCAAGGCAGGGAGGCCAGGACTGCAAGCACTGTTGCTCCGGTTTCACCTCCTCTATATGTTCCCATCCCACCCCCACCCCCCCAGGTGTGTGGAACTCTCTAGCATCCTGGCGTGCTGAACAGAGGAACCTTTGATGAGTTACAGACGTTTCACTGGTTATAGGCTGAAGGGGAGAAACAGAGGGCACATGTTATGTTTCCATGATGCTGATATTACTCTTCTTTTCTTTTCTTTAATCATCTCTACAACTTTGACTTCGTGCTACATTTATCTGCAATTAGTATATGGGAATCCCCAACAAATATAAAGTCAATATTGTATTACACTGACTTAGTTAACTTGCACAAATTTGATCTATCCAGCAAATTCCTTCAGATTTTGCTCTGCCATTCACTGAACTGCTTTACTGAGAGTTTATGGATACTAAAGGGGAGGGTATAGCTCAGTGGTAGAGCATGCTTAGCATGCATGAAGTCCTGGGTTCAGCCCCAGTACCTCCATTAAAATAAATAAGTAAATATATAAACCTAATTATTTTCCCCCCAAACAAAAACAAAAACAAAAACATAAGTAAGTTAATAGATACTGATTAATTTAAAAAATCTTTGTTCTAGCTAATTGAGGAGTTGAATGGCAAAATTAAGTGATTGGAATGAGATTTATCTAACTGAATTGACTCTTCAGATGTAGTATTCTGAAAAGCAGCCTTCCAGGTATAATGTGCCATCTTCAGCTTAAATTTAACATAGCACATGTTTCATAAAAGTGTGTAGTTTGTGGTACACAAATGCTAGTTATGCTCACTCACAAAATAATGTAAGGAATCATCCTAGAATGTTTCTACTGTTTAAAATGAACCAAACGGATGAACAACTACTTAGGTGCTATTTTTTAAATTTGCCAAAGTTTCTAGAAAGATAAAGTAATGAGAATAATCAACAAATGTAAGTACTGTGTGTTAACTATTGGTCTGGCTTTACTAAGGCCTAATCGTTGGTAGAGGGTGTTGATCATTGGCAAATCCATAAATGAATATTCTGAATCACTTGCTCCCAAAATATCACCTCTGGAGCATATATTGTTAACAAGTACCCAAATGTTCCAAAATCGTCTTATCTCTTGTCATGCCACGTAGGAACCCCCGGTTACGTGCCTGACTCCTAGAGGACAGCTACATGGATTCAGTCATTGTGTGTTGAATTGAAATAAACTGAGGGATTGTTTCATTGTTAGCATAATTAATACAGTCTACCTTAAAACAGATGTTAATAGAAAAACACCCACACAAATGTTGAATATTGCTGTCAAAAACAAGATGTCCAATTCACGAGTACTTATGAAATTAAAGAACATTTTCTTTCTTGTATTACATGGTGTGATGGAAAAATGGCCACCCAAAGATGTTCACATCCTAATCTCTGAGACCTGTGACTATGTTACTTACATGCATGAAGAGAGGATTACAGTTCTTGAGATGGGGGGGAATTATCCTGGATTATCTGGGTGGTTTCACTGTAACCACAAGTGTCCTTATAAGAGGAGGGGGAGGCAGGCAGGTCAAAGAAGGAGGTGGGACGATGGAAGCAAAGTTCAGGGTGATGCAGGGAGGAGGGTCACAGGCCAAGGAATGCAGTTGTCTTCCACAAACTGGAAAAGGCAAGGAAATGGATTCTCCCCTAGAGCCTCCGGAAGTCACATAGGCTGGAGAACACCTTGATTTTAGGACTCTGAACTACAGACGGTAAGATATTAAATTTTTTTTTTAAACCACTGAGTCTGTGGTCATTTGTTGCAGTGGCAATAGCAAACCAACAGGCTCTTAAAGCAGAGCAAATTAACATATCGTAAGAAAATGAAATCTGAGCAGTTCTTTTTAAATTGATCTGATCCTAAAAACTGACCTGATGTGGTTAACAATTAAAGCATAAAGAAGAAGAAAACTGAGAGGAGAATGGATTCACCAGCAGGATCATTACTTTATTTACATCTGGGCTGATGAAAGCTGTGAAACATTTCCAGACCCACGCTGCTCTCTCTGCACTTGTTGGTAGAGAAGGAAAGACATCAGGCTTCTGTGTACTCACGTATGCCTGTCCCACATGCATCTCATTAATTGTTTTGATGGCTTTTCTGCTTTTGCATAAATAATAAAATGGATAACCAAGTTAGTAATAGTTGAGGTCCACTAGCAATATGTAAACTGTAGTTTTGATTAAGTCAATTTTTTGCAATTTTCCCCAGTTTATTGAAAATTTAGTTCATGAAGAGCTGGGTTGGAAACCTGTCTTTTCTCACAACCACGTATCATGACTGTATTGTTTAACTCCCCCAAAATCTTAGCTTCCTCATCCATAAGACAGGGAGGGAGAGCTATTGTATGCCTGCTTGAAACTAGTTCCAAATATATGTTCAGTAATGCAGAGGGATTCTTTTTCTTCCATCACTTATTAGCCTGTTAATTGAAAGCTCTATACCTTACTGTAGTAAAAACATTAGAATATTTAGCTTGGCTTGCTGTAGTGCCAAAAAAAACCCAAAAAACAAAAAAACACACACACACTGGATATAAAGACAAATACCTATTTAACCTTAAGAATTTCCTTAAGCATCTTGAGCCTGATAACCTTCTCTTATTAATATGGAGATAATGAGAAATGTCAAAATATGATGAGCATTTTCTGGCATAGCATAAGTGCTCAATAAATGTTATTTTATTTTATCCTCCTTATTTAAAATAATGTACTTGAAAGTTATAGAAGAAGAAAAGACAAATGAAAACTAAATACTGTGGTTGGTTTCACCTAATGAACAGCCATCACTGTCTGTCTGGCTCACCAATGGGGAGAAAAGCAAACTCAGTCCCTACAAGTGGTACAATTGTTTTTCCCTTACTTCAGTGATTCATAAACTCCCTTTGGCCTTAGCAATCAAAAACTTCGTAATTTCCTTTTGCTAGCTCTTTGGTGGAAATGACATATATCTTCCCAATTAAAAAAGAACATTAAAGGTATCTTTCAATTTTTCCCTCCTCAGAAAGCTGAATGTTTTTTACGGAATAGGAAGAACAAAGAGTGATTTTTCTGTAAGAAAAATGTCCAACTCTACTTCGTGTTCTTTCCCCAGGGACTTATGCCATTTCTTATTCTGATAGGACTAGAGGTGGCTTAGGAAAAAAAAAAAAAGTGTGAAAGAAGATATTTAAAGCTAAAGCAGACCAGAGCCCAAATAAATGAATCAAAATGCATGTGGGTTGAGGAGATTTAAGGTAGTTGGTGCTGAGTTTAACTTCAAGCTTTCTGGTAGTTACTACAAACAAGAGAAACAAAATGGGCTATATAGCTTTTATTTTCAGTCAAAAATAACCGATACATTCCTACCTAGAAATAGACTTTTTTAAATATAAATCTCTAGCAGAACTTTAAGGTGAGTTCCTTCTTTACAAAGGAAGAACACTGAGTTATGTATAAATAGTCTGGTGAACACGGAACAAAGAGTTAGGCAAGTAAATAAAACACTATGCAGTGACTTAAAGTACTAAGAAACTTGATTCAAACACAAAAGAATATGTCTGTGTATTTTGATTTCATTGTTAACACATAAAGAGCTTGGGTTTTTAGGGTTGTTAATCAAACACATTTTTATAGCTAGTCACTTTGTCATATTCTTTGTTCTGATTGGTTCTTAAATTTGATAATTTGCTCATGAGGCTGAAAAGAAGATCTTCATTACTAATGGATGAGATATACAACATAAAAGTGGCTTACACATGGATCACTCATTGTTAGATAAGAGCAAAGCCAGATTTTCTAATTTCCAGTGTAAGACTTTGTCCCTTAGCAACACTTCCTTTCTGGGTACTGGTTCGAATATCCAGTTCCTTTACTGGTAATAATATTACTTTTAGAAGCACAGTCCTCACTACCAAATTAAGATTTGTCAAGTATAAGTTTTACAAGATCCCCTCATCAGATGCAAAAGAGACTGAAAAACAAAAAACTGATTTTGAAATTCCTTGACAAAGAAGCAAGGATTATCAATCTCTTTTCTCCTCCCAACCCCTACCCTATCAAAAGTGTGGCGTTGTAGACCCCAAAGATTTTTCAGGAATGGAAACCAATTAAATATGTAAGAGAGAACTAGAGATTGAGAGAGGGAGACTAATTAGTGAAAAGCATAGACCCAATAGCTTGGGAGGATTTGGGCCTGATGTAACAGTTTAAAAAAACAAAGACAAGGATAGCAGGATATAAGTTTAACATACAGAAATCAGTTGGATTTCTTTACACTAACAATGAAATACCAGAAAAAGAAAGTAAAGAAACAATCCCTTTTAAAATCACATCCGAAACAATAAAATACTTAGGAATAAATCTGACCAAGGAAAGTGGAAGACTTATATGTGGAGAACTACAAAACATTAAGGAAATTAAAGATTACTTAAAGAAATGGAAAGAAATCCCATACTCTTGAATTGGAATAATTAATGCTGTTAAAATGTCCATGCTACCCAAAGCAATCTACAGATTTAATGCAATCCCTATCAAATTACCCAGGACATTTTTCACAGAACTACAACAAATAACCCAGAATTGCTAAAGCAATACTGATGAAAAAGAACAAAGTTGGAGGAATAACCTTTACAGACTTCAGACAATATGACAGAGCCACAGTAATCAAAAGAGTGTGGTATTGGCATAAAAACAGACATATGGATCCACTGGAAAAAAATAGAGACCCCAGAAATAAACTCATAGACTTAAGGTCAATTAATCTTTGACAAAGGAAGCAAGAACATACAATGGAATCAAAACAGTCTCTCCAGCAAGTGGTACTGGGAAAACTGGACAGCAGCATCTAAATCAATGAAGTTAGAACATTCCCTCACATCATACACAAAAATAAGCTCAAAATGGTTTGAAGACTTAAATATAATTTAGGATACTATAAACCTCCTAGAAGAAAACATAAGCAAAACATTTTCTGACATAAATCTTAGCAGTGTTCTCCTAGGGCAGTCTACCCAGGCAATAGAAATAAAAGCAAAAATAAACAAATGGGATGTAATTAAACTTACAAGCTTTTGCACAGCAAAGGAAAACATAAGCAAAACAAAAAGGCAACCTACGGAATGGGAGAAAATATTTGTAAATGATGTGACTGACAAAGGTTTAATTTCCAGAATATATAAACAGCTCATACAGCTTAATGACAAAAAAAAAAAAAACCCAATCTGAAAATGAGCAGAAGACCTAAACAAGCAATTCTCCAATGAAGACATACAAATGGCCAATAGGCACATGAAAAAAATGCTTAATATTGCTAATTATCAGAGAAATGCAAATTAAAATTATAATGAGGTATCACCTCACACGAGTCAGAATGGCCATCATTAAAAAATTCACAAATAATAACTGCTGGAGAGGGTGTGGAGAAAAGGGAACCCTCCTGCACCATTGGTGGGAATGTAGTTTGGTGCAGCCATTATGGAAAGCAGTATGGAGATTCCTCAAACAAATAAAAATAGACTTACCATATGATCCAGCAATCCCACTCCTGGGCATGTATCCTGAGAAAACTGTTAACTGGAAAAGACACACGCACCCCAATGTTCATAGCAGCACTATTTACAATAGCCAAGACATGGAGACAGACTAAAGGCCCATCAACAGATTTAATTTACGTAACACAGTGGAGACAGATGATTCTTCTTTCAGGCTCAATATCATGGTAAGTTTCCAGAAGTAGGACTTTTAGAGGATTCAGAAGTTTTCTTCTGAGATATCAGATAGCTCAGAAGTCTCAGCAGAAGCAGTTTTCCTAGGTGAAATGTAGATCTGTATCATTGAAATTATTGTGAGACTAAAGTTATGAAAATTAAGAGAGCAGAGTCTTTTCTTAAAATTTTCTTAACATTTAACCTCAAGTGAATTTTTGGTTTTTAGGTAAAGTTCCTTTTTTGATAGTTTTAGAAAATCTTCAGGCTTTCTATAAAGGTTTTTTGCTTCAGATGTTTTTGCACTTTAAACATTGAGTTGTTCCCACAGAGAGGACTTCTGCCGTACGGATCTCACTTGAACATGTATAGTTAATATCACACAGCCTTCAAGTTAATACTTAAATACATTTAAAATAATTATTAAAATTTTTGAAATGATGAAAAAATTGCATGGAATTTTTTTTAGAGAAGAGACTAAAATGTCTCAGTTCCATCTGTAGGGAAAGTGAAAGAAGAAGAGAGGAGGTAATTTGAAAGGGGAGAGAGGAAAGGAAAGAATAGAAAAGGAAAAGCCTATTTGGAGAATATTTGATATCTGGAGCCTCAGTCTGTAGTTCTTGCCTTGCTTCCTCCCACAAATTACTCTCCAATTGCACCTTTAGAATATTTCAGTTGACCTTGGCATTCATGATTTTCCATTTCCTTGAACAACAGAAGTAAGATAAATAGAGAAGAAAAATTCCTCTTTCTTTACAGCTCAGTTGTGTTCATTGTTTAAATAACATCTTTTTATCACACACTTTTTTCAGAAAACTGCTCCAATTTTAATATTAAAACACTTAAAAAGATTAGCACATACACAAATCACTCAATGTAGAAATTATACAAGAATCTTCAAAGTTTTAAAGCTACTCATTAGATTTTATAATGTTTAATAAATATGGTGGAAGCATTTATACTCACATCAGACAGTGGCTTTGCAATCTCAAATGTACTCTGATGGGCATTTTAGAAGAGACTTAAGTGCATAACGTACACACAAAATTGCATTTACATCATAAAACAAACTTGTCCAAATCTCTTACACCCATACAAACATCATTCAGAGCATCAAATAGAACAACATCCCAGGTTCTTCACATGTTCCCTTCTAACTACTAACTTGCCCCCTCAGTGTAAACACTCTCCTGGTTTTAAAACCATAGATTAGTTACGTCTGTTTTTGCAATTTATATTAGTTTGATCATAGTGTATTAAATTACTTCATATCTGGCTTCTTTTACTCAACACAATGATTTTGAGATTAATTCCCTATTTTTGTGCTTATTTGTAGATCGTTCTTTGTCAGTGATGTATAGCAACAAATGCTACGGTATAACTATACAGCATTTCATTGTGTGAATACACCACAATTTACGCATTCATTCTACAATGGTGAGCACTGGGATTATTTCCAGTTTAGGGATCTTGTACAAAATACTACCATGAATGTTCTAGTAAATGTGTTTTGTGAAAATACATACATACATTTCTGTTGATATCCCTAGGAGTGGAATTTCTGAACCATAGGTTAAGCACAAGCTTATCATATAAAAGCGTATAGTAAATACAACCAAACTGCAAATTGCATCCATTTACAATCCTAGGAGAAGATATGAGGGTTAAGGTTGCTGCTTACACATCCTTTCCAGCACTTGGTATTTTAAAAATATTTTTCATTTTTGCCATTCAGATGAGTATATAGTTGGAACTTGTGATATTTGCTTTTCTTTGGCGACTGAGAAAAGGTGCACAAGCTTTTATAAATTCATAGAACATTTCGATTACTATTGTGAAATGTCTGTATCAGACCCTAAGATATACTAGTTATTTTTATAGGGTTCTTTTTATTAATAGAATTGTAGCAGTTATGTATGTGTTCTTGGTTAAGTTAGAGTTCTTTGTAGTTATATGTATTATCAGTATTTCTCTCACAATGTGCTCATAGAGTATTACAGGGAATTTAAAAGCAATTCAAAGCAATAACAAAATTTTGACTTTTTAATTTTATTTACCTCTTTAATAAATTTCAAGTGATGTGTGTTCACAGAAAACACTACTTAAAACTAAACTTTTGTGATTTAACATTTTGTCATCATTATTTAGCAGTAATCATTCAAATTAATTACCCAAGAACACACTTAGGAAATAGTTTGTCATTTGAAGTGTTTCAATTTCATTAACAAATTATGGATTTTGTTGTTTGGTTCTGAAACATATGTTGAGTGATAATGAAGTTTATTAAAGAATGTGTATGGTCTATGACGTACCCTCCAAACACTGCTGTCACTCTGACATCCCTTCATCCAAGACTACAATAATGCCTTCATTATCAATTCCACTACCCACTCGGAGGATAACTCATGGCTTTTGCAAGATGACTGAATTCTGATCTTATTTCCTGGTGGAAATTGGGAAATTGGGAGCAACTTCCCGTTCCAGTCTGGTAACCCAGTGCAGAGGTCACCTGCCTCAGGCTATTGTTCTTCATAGAATATCTTTCTTTTTCTCTCTGTTTCTTCCAATTATTTTGCTTATTTGATTTGTATTGCTCTTCAAGGCAAATTTTTGTCTGATCGTCATCTCCATGAAACTTTAATTGTATTAATTTACCTTCATTCATTGCTCTATTCTACAAACAATACCTTCATATTTCTCATTTTTTTGCATTTAAAAGACAATGTGTTGAAAAATGATAACATACTAAAATGACATATTTTCATCATCCTAACCCATGTATTTCATGGTTCTACCTTTTACTTCCTACCTGGATGCTTAACTTTTATAGATACAATCATAAGAACATACTGTATTAATTTCATTATGTTCTTATGAGATTAAAAACACATTTCTAGATCTTCCACATATAACCTTTAATGGTGACTTGATATTTTATCATGTTAATATAACATGGAGTATAACCCAACTTTGCTAATGCTGGACCCTCTGCTTTTTGTTGATTGGTTTTGTTCTTTGTTTTTCCACACTTCCACTGACATATTGTATCTGAATTTTTATTGAATGCTTACTGAACTTATAACTTTTCTATTATTTTAGATTATTTCATGTTATACCTTAGTGATTCTCAGCCGCATTAGGTCTAGTGTCTTCTTTAATAACAAAGGTGTGGTAAAGCTTTTTTTCCCCTGAAAGGAAAAAATCATAGATTTTCATACACAAAAAACTCCAGAGTCAGAAGGACATCAAAGAACATTACCTGATCTGCCAGTGTGCCACCGGGTTGCCACGGGATACACTTCTTTTGTGTGTTTTACTTGCATCTCCCAGGATCCCAGGAAAAATCCCCGAGCTCCCATGCTGCTCTCAGAATCACCTCAGCTCTCTGACAGCTGAAGAGCTAATAGACAAGCTTCTTGCCTAACTCTTTCAATACTTAAAAAAAGGGGAAAAAAAGTTTTTCCTTGGAAGAACTTTACTGAATTCACAGCAGCTAGCTCAACAGTGTGCCCAGTCATACTTAAATCATTAGGGAGAATGGAGCTTGGACCGTGTTATTTCAGATGACATGGTTGAAAAGATAGTGCTGGCAAATAATAGCAAACTCCTCTTTTGTTTGTATGGAAAATCAGTCACTTTTTAAATTTTTTCTTTTGCTTTATCTATTATCCATGTACCTCTTATTTTGTGAGTAGATACTGTATGGATTTTTTCTTTTTTCTTTTGGTCTGGAAAGAGTCAGTTCTCCCTCTACAGTTCTGTGTATTTATTGAGCTTACATTGAGCTTACAGAAACAACTTTCTGCTTGATAAAGTCAAAGACATGACTTCTTTGTTTTAATTTTACTCTTTTTTATTTTTTTATTTTTACTTTAAGCCTACAAACCATAACTACAATGCAGAAAATAGTTTTGAAAAACCATAGCATGACCTTGCCAGGGATGCTTAAAGATGTCTCACTTGTCCTTAGTAAATAACAATGTATTTATAGAAACCTCAACAAAAACATAGAAAATCAATATTTAAAAAGACCACATTTTCCACAATAATCACATAATGATTGCTTTCTTGAAAATATATAAAATCAATAACTAATAAATCACAGATGTGCTATAAAAGAAAATACACCAATTTTAAAATTTACTTTCACTTATAAAATATAATTTTGTTCCAAGATTTATCTTTCATTGTCTAAATATTTATGGAGAATGATTAAACAACAGACACCAATGTACTACAAAGTTTGTATAAACTGCATAAAGATTTTATAAACTTCAGATATCTAAATTAGTATGGATTCCTTAAGAAGCTTCTTTAAAGTTTTAATTAATTTTCTTTTTTCTTACATCCTTCAAATTAAAGATGAGCTTTTATGAGGTTGATGGCAAGGTCAAAGTCTTTTTAAAATGCTCAAAATGTTAAAAATAATATCTTAGTTTCCTTAACACAAAGAGGAAATCATCCCAGTGGACAGGTTTGAGACAATTGTATTTCTTTTGATTGGTGGTGGGGTGGATGTTTGTTGCATGGTCTTAAGCCACAGGTTACGAGACAGTCTTATCTTGCATCTTCTGCTTTTCCTACTACCTTCTTGGTCCCTTCTCAGCCCTGCAATGTAAGATCCTGCTCCATCATCAACAGGAGGTTAAAATCATAAAAAGTGAAGTATTAGGCATCATTTTACATTGTCAAAAGGGCAGAAAAGTGAAAATTAACACCTTAATTTTTTTTTGGTGAATTGGATTTCTTCTCATCTAAGGAAAAGCATAGAATCCATAACATTCATAAATATCCAGATTAACCCAAGCCAACTGCTTCAAATGTCCCAGGTTAAATGAAAGGAACTGGGACTGCTGGTCCACACTGACTCTCTAGTCAATTCATTATAGCATAAATTCTGTTGATAATAGGAACATTTTCAGTAATTGATTTTGACAGGAATAAAAATGTAAAAATTTTTCCAAAATTATATTTTTATATTTTAAATGACTTATAAAGTGTGCAAATGGATTAAGAAGGAAAAATACTTTTTAAAAAAGTGGCATTGCAGTTCTGTCTTGGCAAAAACATTTCTAACAAAATTGTACTCCTAGAAGCCAAAAACAAAACTGTAGAGACACCAAAGAATATTTAGCATGGAATTAATGCAACTAATGAAGTTTTCATGTGCTCATTTGTTTTTGTAAAAACTTTTTAAAATGTTATTTTATATGCATTTGGTTTTAACCTTATGTTGATGGACTGAAATATAATTTCTGACATTTGGCTAAAGGGAAAGGAGACTTGTGACTACATCTGGTTTGGATTAGGTAAGATATCCTTCTGTGTTTGTTCCTTTCTATAGAAGTGAAGTTGATGCTGGCAGTCTCAAAGCAGGAAAGGCTTCTGGGGCAATGCCTCCATCATCTGTGCAGCTCACCTGCGGGACACCTTGCAGTATGAGCATGTCCTCCAGCACCCAGTCTTGTATGCGATGGAAGAAGCAAGGTTGGAGATGAAGGTGTCAGAACTGCCACATTAAAGACAGAATTCTCTTTCTCCATTGGAAAATAATTATATAAAACCACTGACATATTAAGAATGCATAAAAATATGCAATCAAAAGATGATGAGAAAAAAAGATACAAAAGAGTGCTAAGTGGTTAATAAGAATCTTATGTTATTTGTCTGGATTTTATATTTGTGGTATTGTGTCAGTTTCTTATAATATCTAGTTTATAGTGATTCATTTTTTCATTATAAACGAAATTTCATCTTGTATCTGATTCTGTAGTTGTGATTTTAGATTCTTTTTCTTAAAGGAGTTTACCCAGAGTATATCATTTTCTGGACCCACAAAACCTGGATCTACCCCTCCTGGAGTACATTAACTGTCCTTGTTCGGGCATGGCATTGCCGGCTGATATCAGGCAGGATGTGTGAAATCAGAACAAACCCGTGTTCTACAGCCTACTGTTCCCTGATGCCACGTATTACAGTACGGACGCACATTGGACACATCAGCACGGCTTCTCACAGACCCCTTGGTGAAAGATGGTCTCTATTTCCAGGTGGTAGATTCTTGACCTCTGCAGTTTCTCTGGGATACTAGGATTTGTTGTGAGAAAACAATACAATCTCGTTCAAACATGAAAGAATGATACCTTAGGGATTTTCCATAAAGTACTGATCCACTAAAAACTAAAAATCTAACTTGCAATATACTACTGTACTGCTTTCCTGTCCCAGTCTTTTGGGATAATGTTGGCCTTTCTTTACTAGAGAGCAAAGTTCGGACATCATTAAGAATACACTCTTCTAACCTAGAAGGCCCTCTGAACCCTGAGGTCAGAACACCAGAACCTAAACAGATCATCTGCTGTTTTCTATATTCATTTCAAAGTTTCAGCATCTCAGGAGAGTAAGTCTAGGAGCTGGCCTTGGTTGAAACATTTAAGAAGTACGCACGTGGAGTATATCTGTACATAGCTGTCAGACATGTTTTCACAGACACTGGTCAGAGTAAATTAACATGGATCAACCACTTTAAAAAAGAGAATTTCTGGTGATATTCTGGGACTTGGGAAGAGTTCATTTATCTCAAATGGTTTATTATTATTAGTCTTCTCACAGAAGAACAAAAAACATTTATTAAGACTTGGTTTTGATCCTTTGGACAACCAGTTTCTTGCTTGTAACACTAAAAGCAGAGGCAAACATTTGCTGAATTCAAGTTTGTTAGAGTTTAATTTGATTCTCATATAATAGAATGAATATCTTTATTTGATCTTCCTTTTAAAAAATAATAGCAGTTACCAATTAGTGAGAAAGACTAGCCCGTGCCTCCCTCACCACACAGTCCTGATGACTGAAATGCAGATGGCATCCGATCGGGTCAGAGTTCCCACATACGGCTGCCTTTCCAGCTGACGCAAGGATTCGCTTCACTAATGAGCCATCTCGTACGACGATGCCCTTAGTCTAGCTTTCTGAACTAAACAAAGGGGAAAACATAAACAAATAAATCCTTTATCAGTTTAGCTGAGCACTTCCATTTTCTCTTTAATTTTTTTCTACTATATGAACTCCCTCTTTAAGTTTGAAATCCTCCTGTAATTATTGGCAATTTAAGTATCGACTGGGTCATTTTATGCCAGCACATACAAGCAGTGTATCTGATGAAGGCAGGACTCCAGGCTGCAGAGAAAACAAAGGCAAGCAAAATTTTGCTTTTATTAGTTAGAATAGGTGAGTGAAACCTACAACCACCCTGGATAGGCACTCTGCCAGATGTCAGAGGACTACCCGGGAAAGAGCTCTATGTTGTGACAGTCATAGAATTATTTAGACTTGGAGCCTTCCTTCTGCCTTAGCATTGCAGGTAGGGGCATAGCCCTCATGGTATCAAAGGAAAAGAGCAATAAGAGTGATTTCCTAAGTATGCAATAGATTTCATAGTAACATCAACATTTTCCATCAAATCTGTTAGGCCCGAGGGTAAATGACCTGATAAGCACTGCAGCATTTGATTCCTTATCAACTTAGCTTTTGAACTAAAATATCAAAATAGCATATGCTATAAATGTCATAGAATGTGCATGTATTTGAAAAGAACATATTAGACTTTTATGATTTGTTACACTTTATGCAACAAATAAGTGTACACTTAGAGTCCATCAGAGGTAGTTAAGGTCAGGCTAAAATAGGACAGTCTCGTCTTAAAGTTTGCATATTAGCTGCTATTGAAACAGAGACTATCTAAAGAAAAAGCTGACCTTCTGAAACAAATTGCATAACTATATGATCGACTGTACAATAGAGGAGTTCTCATTAAATTCCCATGGAATAAAGATGGTCACCTGCTCTGACACCCAATGGTCCTGAGTTTTCTTACCCATAAGGTGTATGTGTGTGTGTGTGTGGTCATGAAGAGGCTGTGTGTGTGGAGGGTAAAGGGGTGACTCAAAACCCATGCCGATGCACTAAATAATTCTATGTCGCTATTATTTCAAACATGGAACAAGGAAATGGGTCTGGGGGTGCTCTAATTTATGCAAGGGTATTAGAGTACTCCAAAGTGAAGGTGTTTGCTGGCAGTTGAAACTGCCACTACGTACTCATAATACTTCACATGTTTTCCCTTGGCTGTTCCCTCCCCCCACCCCCTAATACCCTCTCATAGGAATACATTTCTGGTCTGAATTCTCTTGAATGTTGGAAAATCAGTTCTGTTGTGTAGCAATGTTACGCTTCACGAGCAAGACTTTTCCCTTTACAGCCGACCTTTCATCACACACACACAAAAATATCTAATTGCAACATGAAACTGAAATAGAGCCACTGAGTCTGTGAGTTTAGCTCAGACTGGAAGAAACAGGCCTCCCAGGCAGGGCAGATTCAGAAAAAAAAGAAGTGTGAGTTTAAACCTTTTCTTCTCCCTCGCTGACATCTAAAAGAGACATCTATTTCCTGTGGACACCGAGGGAGGGAAGCCATTTCCCACTGGCTCATTTTATCATACCCGACCTTATCCAACCAAACTCACACAGGATTTTCTTTACTGAAGAGGATGAGGAGGATGCTTCCACTCTGATCATTAAACTCACACACAAGAGCTACAGAATTTACCAGGCTCATATGTTTTTCGAGGACCACTGAGACCAGCAAAACATAAGACCAACATGGAGAATTAGGATCTCAGTCCTGAGGATTACATCTGGAATATAAAGCAGGTCACAGAATAAAGGTTCAAGATAAACCTATACGGTTTTACACAGCAAAACAGGTTGTTCTGATGGGAAACCATGGATCGGCACGCACCTGTGTGTGATGAGGAGCGAGCCCAGCGACGTGCTTCACAAGAAAAAAGGTGCAATTGCTTTTGGTGAACATCATATACTCAGTCTCCTCCTTTGAGTAGAGTCAAAATGTATCTTAAATGTTTGATAAGCCTTCCTAGTCAAGAAATTTTAAAATTTAATTTATCACAGATGCAACTTCTTTTTCTTTCCAAAAACCATCTTACATTTGTGGAACCAGAATTTTGTGAAACATTTTGAGAAATGCTGTTGTAGATAATTAGGAACAGAATGCAAGGCCATGCTTGAACAAGGTGAAGATCTCTAAGAGAACTTAACATTTTCAATTATATTACTGAGCACATTTCCCTTGTACCAGACGTTCAGTACACTCAGACACACCTCTGAGAAATTTGGAGTTCCAATCTAGATGTTTTAATAGTGCTTTTAAAAATGCCTTTGACATAATTCCCACATACAGCTCTGTTTGGTGGTTAAGATGTTTCCAAGATAAGAGACTGGATGAGTATTACAATTTTATTTATCTGCCAAAATTTTCTAAATGACTAAAACTATGTGCTATGTTTATGGACTAATTTGGTTATTAAATATTTTTTATTTTTTATTTAGCCAAGGATTCCTTGGAGAAATCAACAACCCCTATTTCAAGTATTCAGGACACTGAAGAAGGTGAGTTTATAATCATAATTGTAAATATAATCAAAGTTGTAAAATCACTGACAGGAGAGGTAGCTGGAAAAAAATGGAGCATTACGTCAAAAGAACCAAACAAATAGGGTGTTGATACTCTGGAAGTGTCTGCATATGTGTACAGGGTTTCTCACTCAATGGGCAGGGAGTCCCAGGGCAAAGCATAACTAACATATGTTGCATGTTTACATATATAAGATATTTATATTTGTGCATAGCATATCAACATAATGGGAAAAAGAAAGTCCTGCGATTATTTCTGATATCAAATTAACTCTAACCCTGCTTTCCAATGGAACTCTTTATATCAACGGGAAATTAAATATCTTTAATATTAAATATTCTGCTCCCTTCTCCTTTAGCAAACAAAAACAAAACTTTTAATCAAAATGTTTGTTAGTGCTCTTGCACTGCTGAAGAAAAGGCCATAGAAAAGGTATCAACTCTTTATCCACGCACACTAATGAGTATCTGAGTCATCAAAGTGGATCTAGGACTGTGGTAGAGTTGGGAGAACTACATTTTACTGCATAATAACAAGGAAGACTTATTTGGTGCTGTAATAGCACTTGTTTTTATTAGCAGTTTTCTGGTGCAGATTTAATCAGAGATGAAGATGTAGATTCTTAGAGAAAGAAGATGAGCTCCACATCCTTCTATTCTGCCATCTTGAAGGCCCTGCAAGATGTCGATTCTTGAGCTCAAACTGGTTGTCCCTAACAAACTAGCATATAAACATGAAAATAAAGAAATTGAGCTTTTCAGAAATGAAGAATAAAGAACAAACTATGAAAAATTCAGTTTCATTGAAAGGAGCTCATTGAGGGTAAGCCTTTGAAGGGCAAGGATCTAGAATTTTCATTTATGTGATATTGCTTTTAAATCAACCTATTTTATTCTTTGCATATTTTCTGCAGTATTTGCTGTCTAATGTTTGGATTAATTTTATTCATGATTTGATATGATATTACTTCTTGGAAAAATTCCAATAAAAGTCTCTATGCTTTTGCTATATGTTTGAAAAGCTTGAAATTTTGGTACATTAGAGTCTGTGACCCACCACAAACAAACAGGCAAGTAAATAAACAACCAAATTGACAATATTTGATAGGATTGTGTCCTTAAACTAGTTTCACTTTTATGGCATCAAATTTATTTCATTCTTTCAGGTATGCTAGATTTATCTTTAAAGCAACATTAATGTTTGAGTAGAACATTAAAATAATATAGAAAAATAGCCATATATTGAAAGAGTCACATTTTCGTACATTATTTCCAGGATATAGGAAATAGATTTGACTTTGAGGTAAGCTGTGCACACATAGTTCACATAAAACAAAATAAGATATCTCTCAATGTGTTTATTTGCCTGTAAAATATATTATAGTCACTTTTCTTAGAATACTAATTAGGAATCAGAATTTTACAAAGAATGCATTTGGTGATGAATTCTTATTACTGCATATTATCTCTTCAATGTACTGAATTGGTGATCATAATCATAGATTTTATGAGATTACTATGATGTAGTAGGAAAGAGCCCAGTCTCTAAAAATTGTACAGACCAGGGCATCTTTCTTACTAAGCGTGTCTCTGCCAGAGATATAACTTCCTTTCTATCAGAAATGGGGCTGAACAGGCCATGCTCCCAGAGGGATTTCTTTTTATTTAGCCTAAGGATAGTCTGTATCCTTCTGCTCACCTATGTAGCCTCATTACCTGAAAGGTCAGTAAACACCTCTGTGAAATTCCCTTTCAGCTTCCTTAAAAGTGCTCTTAGTTTCTCCATGTTTAAATACAATTTTGGATAATCAGAAAATGTCATTCTCTCTGGTAACCAGACATCAGAGAAGAAGAGTTTATGGAAGGTAAAGTGAAAGTGGAAGATAGATTTAATAATTGATTCATTTTCATGTTATTGGGCTGTGATGACCTATATAACTTTTGATCTATATAACTTTTCAAGATGGCTTCTAGTCCAGCACAACCAATATAATAACTTTGTTAGATGGACTTCATTTGCTGCCTTTGCAGAATGACTTAACAGGCCACAGTTCATACCTCTCTAGGACTTCTCAGAATCATGAGACTTTGTGCCAAACGAGCATTTCATCTTTGGTAGCCCGTCTTCTCTCTTGGTCTTCATTGCCTTCTCCTCTCCTGTACCAGACCCACTCAGCATTGTATGTGTGTGCAGGAGCCACACTTCAGGCTGTCCTATTGATGAACCAGAAGAACAGCATGGAGTGAGAAGGAAGTGAAATACATGCTTTGAGTTGGTAAGAATTCAAATCAAATTATAATCAAATCAAAATTTTTTCAAATTAAGTATTTAAAAAAAAAAGGATAACACTCTCACTAGCAGAATGTATATGTCTGTTAGACTGGTCATGATGCAGCTAGTCTAGATGTCTCAAAAGGGCAGAAGTATCAGAAATACGTCAAGACAGGGATTCAAGTTCCCTCTGTGGAAGTGTATCCTCTTGGCCACTCTATCCACCAATTCCTGAGCATACTGAGCTCCACTGAGCACCTGAAACATGAACTCCTCCCAAGTTTCAGTTGGCCTCTTGTTCGTGATGGGACACAGTACAGCTGGCTGTTGGAGTAGACACATAGGTGATGTAGCTCAGGGCATTGCAATGGAACAGTGAGGGTCTGATAGTTCTCACGTGCTTGTGAATTGTGGAGACCACAGAGACTCTGTCACATATTGGTCTTCTCAGGCCAAGGAAGCCTGGGTAATGCTTCTTTTCCATTTTCATACTGTTCTTGCCTATGAAGTTTAAAAAACTCATAGAATGAGTTGGTAAGTGTTTCAGTTATTTATTGCTGCATCTAAACAAACAAACAAAAAGCTCCAAGTTTTCTTGTTTAAACAACAAGGCAAAGATTCCCACTTCCAGGAAGATAAAGTAGACATCATTTTCCCTGTTCCTCTCAGGAAGTAAAACTAACATAAGCCTTTGAAAAGTAAAGAGAAAAAGGCAGAAAGGCTGGGGAAGATATGGTGGGGAGTTCACAAGGTTTTTGTTTTTCTCCTTTACATCTGAGGCTGAAGCTAGCTGAAGAAGACAGCAACCTAGAAACACCGACAAGCACAGACAAAAATGCCCCAACAAAATCCTGCTTTCTCTAGCCGAAGAATTAGGAAAGAGGGAGCAAACCTCTAGCAGGACTGCCACAGAAAAGAGAGAAGACAAAAGTCTGTAATTTCAGGAATGAAAGTGGGAATATCACTATAGATCCTGCAGACATCAAAAGGATAAGGGAATTCTACAAATAACTATATACACATATTTTATAAGTTAGACAAAATGGATAATTTCTTGAAAACATAAATAAACACACTCAACATGAAATAATTTGAATAACTGAATAACTATTGAGGAAATTTAATTTATAATTTGAAAAAACTCTCTCCCAAAAGAAATCTTTAGGTACAGATGGTTCTGGTAGAAAGTTATGCCACACATGTGAAAATTCACTACCAATTCTACAAAATTTCCACAAAGGAAATTGCAGACTAATATTCCTCATGAATATAGATGCAAAAATTTTAAAAATATGTTAGCAAATTGAATTTGGAATTTATATAAAAAATTATACATGATGGCCTGGTAGTGTTCATTGAAATGATGCAAGCCTTTCAATATTCAGAAATCAATCAATGGAATTCATCACACTGACAGACTAAAGAAGAAAAATTACATGATCATATCAGTTAATATTTTAAAAATACTTTGACAAAGTTAAAAACTCATTATGACAAAAACTTTCAGAGAAATAAAAAGAGGGGAAATTCCTCAACTTGACATTTAAATGACTAAACTTTTATTGCCAAATTTTCTTTTTGATTATTTTTACATTTATTAGTACTTATTCAAATTTTTCTCGCTATTTTCTTTTATTTTTAAAAAAAAATTGGCAACAGTAGTTAAGAGCCCAGTTTCTGAAGTCAGATTGCATGGGTTTCGAATTTGAGCCCTGCCACTTACTATGTTAGACTGGGAAAATCACTTAAACTTCCCTCTCTTAGTTTCGTCATTTGCAAAATAGAAATTTTTCTCTTAAGGTTTTTGTAAAAAATGTTGAGTTGTTAAATGAAAGCTTTTAGAACAATATCTGGAGCATAATGGTCTCCACATAAGGGTTGGCAACATTATCATTCTTTTTTATTAATGTCATTTTTTAATTTGTCTCTTCCAGAATCTAAAAGAAATTTTTCAAACATTCTTCATGTTTTAATTTCAGTCAGACAAAGTACATATTCTGTATATAAATTTCTTGTTGTTGTTGTTATTACTAGAATATTTTTTCACTTATATGATTTAGAATTTTCACTTGAAAGCTCATTTTGAGTAGGAAATCTCATATCTTTTTCCCTCTTCTTCTTTCCATTTCTTACATCTCATGTTCATCACTATCCTGCAATTAGGTCCTATTCCCCAGCTTATTTTTCTATATTGTAAATAGCTCACAGACAAAAAAAGTAGAGCGACATTTTGGTGTAGCTTTGTTCATTCATTCGCCATCTTAGTTACATCTTTAAAGTTGAAAAAAATCAATTTTACTGATCGTGCTTTCTTCCACGTTCAGCCTCTTCCCACCCCATTCCCAAACATTTTCATCTCCTAGGAGAAAAATCTTGGCTATAGGTGCGGCTGCATTCCCATTATTCCGTACTTCTCTCAGAGGCTCAGACAGAAATAGAGTATATCCTGTTTTACCTTGTTTGGTTCTTGGAAGAGCACACGAAGAGGTTTATTTTCCCCCTAATTATAAAAGAAGTGTGGTAGTAGAAGAACTAGAGTGGAACTCCCATCTTAGGCAGAGAGTGTGGTATCTGTCCTCACCCGCCAACCACCTCAGCAGGGAACCTCCCTAAATAGCTCAGAACCTGAACAGAGAACCAAAGACAGAAAAATGAAGGACAGGAAAACAAGGTAAGGAGAAAACATGTTTGTTTGTTTGTTTGTTTGCTAAATAACAAACATTTTGTTCCTCTAAAGTTACTCTATGAAAGTTAAACCATGTTGAAAGAATTATTTACTTTATCAATATAGTTATACCATCCATGAATATGAAATTCATTATTTCATTATTACTACAGTACTCTTTTCAACTCCTTTAAAAATCTACTTATTGTGTCCCTGGTGTGAAATATAGCACATTATTGCTCAATAATGGAAGCTACACACTGTGAATTTTACATTAACAATGACGTTGGAACAATATTTTCCTCTTGAAATCAAGCAAATTATTTCCTTAGCCATTCTGCAAATATGTATTGTGATCACAAGTAAAATATGCATCATTAAAAAGGAAATTTTCTTGATTGATTTTTTACTTTGTTTAAATAAATCTAGAACTATTGTTTTGGATTAGTAAGACTTTTAACTCTAATAAAAAAGAAAAAAAATTGAATTGACAATCATAGCCACTAAAAAGCAACACAGTCTCCCATTCAGACACAGGAAGAGCTTGAACAATTCCTTTGTAGATGTTCTCCATCTCTAATTCTCAACAGCTCTGAACATTAGCTTTATACCGTAATTGGCTTTTTAGAGCTGCTGGCCGGGCAGGCCCTGTTGAATGAAATCTGAAAATGCTCTATTTTATAGATCATTTGGGAAGTATTATAATCTTGTTGCTTTTTCCTGAACACAAACTGAAGTGGCTCCCTTCCTCTGCAATCACCGCTTTGCCTGGAGAATGGCTTCTGTGAAAACACCGCAGCAAAGAGGCTGGCTTCATAACTACGGCTCCTGTAAATTCCGAAAGGGACATATGTGTTCCCCAGTTGCCCTTGCAGCGTACTCATAATATGTTCTGAGCATCTTATGAATGTGATCTCTAAGGCTACAGTATTTAGCATAACACTTTCTTGCCAGAGAAATGTCTGGAGAGGAGGGATAACAGCCCCTTATTTTTGCTGGGAAATAATGAGATTGACAATTCTCTATTGATTTCTGCTAGAAAGGAATGTGGTATATTTCTCAGACATTCTCTAAAGATTGAAAATCTAACCCTAGCCCTAGTTTGAAACCAGTGGAAGTGTTGTTTTTCAAAGACCCAAATCTCAAGACTTAGGAATCTGATTTTGTTGTCCCTTCCCAGGGTTCTAAGTCAACAGCAGGAATTCAGAGACACAGACAATTTTCTTCATACAACTCAGTCATCTTACAGGTGTTGTCCCCTCCCCCATTCACGAGGGCAAGAGAAAGTACAAGGATGAGACGAACTCCTCCACATGGGCAAAGAGGCTTGGGCAACACACAGTGGCTCTGTCACTGGAATGGGAACTCTGTGAAGGCAGAACACAAGTTCAGTTTGTTTACTGCCGAATCCCCATTGCCCATAATGGTGCCTAGTGCAAGGTAGGTGTTCCATAAATAAATAAATTTATCCATCCATTCATTCTTTAATTCATTAATTAATCTTTGTGGATACTGACAGGTATTTAGTGATTTAGATAGTTACTCTGATTTTATAAATGAATTTCATATAGGAATGTTTTACTCTGGATGACCAAGAGAGCACATCCTGAGAAGGAAGCTTATTTGATAATACTTAAATGGAAAATCCAATTTCCAGGATGGAAGGGTGAGGGGAAAGAAGGAATGAGTCAAGAAAAGTAAATATGAGGGCAATCTTAATGAGCAGGTTACATCTTCCTAACAGTGCATTTGGTTTTCAGTGTCAGGAGACATCTTTCCAAGATATCTTTGGGGAAAAGGAAGAAGAATTAGTCCACTGACGTCTTCCAATCCCCTGTCTCTCTCATTTATCCAAGTTAAATCTTCCACACTTTCTTGTTGAGTTAACTGACCTCTCCAAAGAGCTGCTTGAGAAGCAATGGTTCTGAAGACCCAATCCAGCCAGTGCACAGGGGTGGTGATTACTCTTTGCCAGTGGGCTCTGCGCGGGTAGCAGCAGTGGTACCCTGGCTGCAGATCTTAGGTGAAACACAAGCTATTTCTCAAATGTCTCCATCCAGAAAACTGGGCAAGTGTACATGTCTAGGATGAGCATAAACTGAGTTTGCTACTACTAGTAATCCAAATCTCAGTCCAAGCATTCTGCAAGGAATTCAACCAGGACTTGAACCTTAGGTGTTTTGATTACATACCTACCTTGTTACACATCAGGTCTTCTCTTCATCTACTTCCAGTTTCAAGTATGCAAATTTAAATGAAGTGGGAACTTTGTAAAAAAAAGGAGAAAGTAGAATTGAAGTCCTGTTAAGTACACACACGCACACACACTCATATGTTGAGATCAGTGTTTTTTGAACTCTGCCTTTTCTCAGAAGTTCTTCTCAGATTCATTAATCAGTAATGTATCTTCAGAGAAACAATTAAAATTTAATCTGAGGAATCATGTTCATTTGCTTTTATCTGTCTCATGTATTGCCATGATTTCTTTTTAAACACGTTTCACTGCTTTAAAAAAAGGGTTTAGGGAAGAACAGAAGTGAAGACACCATCAAAAGTAAGTCTGTTTTTTACCAACTGAAATCATGTGTGTGGATAATTGGCACTTTGGAATCATTAGGAAACGTCTCTGTTCATTAAACCATAGGGGGCTCAGAATACATTCAGAGTTTATAGCTAATTTATGTTCCTTCAACTTCTGATTATAGCATTTACATAGCAATAGGATGCAATCTGAGTATGAATCATAATGCACCTAGGGACACCTGGGGATAGTTGTGGAAACAGTCAGAGCTCTTTGCTACTCATGGATGGAGTAGAGGGTAGTTATTACAGGTACCTAGGACACCGCCAAGATAAGAAACAATGAGACTTAGAAAGTAATGATTAAGGCTTGGTTCACAATAGCTACTTCAGAGCTCTTCCTAAAGACCAAAATTGTGTTGGGGCAGTCAGGCTCACTCATTTACTTAACAGGAGCTCATCTTCTCAGACTAATAACCAACCCACTAAGGGCTCGAGTATGCGGCACAGGACTGCACAGAGATACCAGACAGGAATGCTTGACTTTTCCTCTGTTAGAACCACTCTCTGGAGCTGCTGTTTTATTCCTGACACTCCTTAGGCTCCATCTCAGTAATAGGACAACATACGAGAATTCCCTAGCCTTTCTCTCTCAGTCCCTTTCTTCCTGCCGTCCAAAAGATTTTATCTTCACTGGCCAATTTTTACATCCAAAGCTTTACTTTTTCCAAAAGCTTTATTTTAGTTTTTAAATATAGGCCAATGATCTATTTGAGTTAATTTTTATCAGTGGTGAGAGGTAACATGGCTATCCAGTTTTTCTAGTACCATTTATTGAAAAGATTATCTTTTCTCATATCTCATAATTACATTAGCACAGCTTTGGAAAATAAACTGGCCACGTGTAAGTGGTCTGTTTCTAC
The DNA here is from genome assembly GCF_048773025.1 of Camelus bactrianus. NCBI lineage: Eukaryota > Metazoa > Chordata > Mammalia > Artiodactyla > Camelidae > Camelus > Camelus bactrianus. The sequence continues at coordinate 72,567,485 of NC_133543.1, forward strand.
TTGTAATTCTCTTCCACTCGTCAGTATTCCTATGCCAATACATTGTACCTTTGAAATCAAGCAATGTAAGTTCTTCAGTTTTCTTTTTCCTTTTAAAAATTATTTTGATTACTCTGGGTCTTTGGCACTGTCAGACAAATTTTATAATTGGCTAGCTACAGTTTAAAAAAATAGACCAAAAGTGCTTTCTGGGAGTTCCAATTTTTTGTAAGATGATGTAGCCTCATTTCTCTATGACAAGTACAACCAAAAACATCGGGCATAATACAATGGATAATCATTAAATTACTCTGAAAGGTAGAAAGGCAGATTAGCGAGGGACCTCAGGACTTCAAACGAAGCTGCCTCATTGTCTGGGCAAGACACTTACTAGGCTCTGTTCGTGCCCACAGCTCCTGCAGATTTCCAACAACCATTAGATAAAGCCAGTCTATCGTGTCTAAGGATGCATGGAGCCACACAACCTTGAGATTCCTTCCAGACAGAAGACAGAGCTGTGTTCATCCGTTCCCAGGGTCTGCAGCCACGTGCAGCAGGGTGGTGGAAGGATGCAGTGTTTTCTGTGGTGTTCAGCTGGACCAAAGCCTGTGTCATCAAAATGTCTGTCCTGCAGGGCCTCCTTCTCTCCTGGTCCCCTGCCCAGAGACAGCAGGCTTATCCTGCTTGTTTCCATTTTGTTTCTGTCTGTGTCTGTTGGTGTTTCAGGGCTGCACTGTGCCCAGAGCAGGACACATAGAAGACAAAAGAAAAACAAAAACAAAAAACAGGGTGCTCACCACCAAGTTTCTCCTTGAACACCCAAAGTTTCTTGACAGTCTACTTTCTTATTTCTCCCTTCTCGAGGCTTCTGCAGTTTGTTTCATTTCTCTTTACCATGATTTTGAGTATCATAAGCAGGAGGACGAGCTTACTCCATCTTCAAAAAAAAAAACAGAGGTCACCACACTTAATTTCAAGTAAATTCAGCTGAATAAATCTGATCTGAGATAATTTATGCACAGAAAAAAAAAAGCCTTTTCTTGACTATAATCAGAATTTATGTTTGAACACATTCTAATTTAAAGTTTGGAATCAGGAAAATTGCCTTAGTTTATTGTAAGTATACTTAGTTTATTGTATAGTTTATTGTACCTTTTATATTCATAGAGATTTTTTTCTGTCTCACTTCCCAGGGATAAATTTTTTTCAAGTTATGAGATCCTAACAACTTAGCTAGACTATGAGTGATTTTTCCCTTAGCTAAAATTTTAAGGGTTTTTTTTTTTTAATGCAATGACTGCATGCAACATGATAAATCAATAATTTGTATAATTTTATTTTGAACTCCTTATTTTTGCTGTATATTGTCTCAGCTATAAAAAATTAAACTTACAGCAAGTATTAAGGAAAAAATACTCCCTTATTTTGGGGAGAATCCTAATTTTATGAGTTAATCATTACTTGACTTTTGTTTTGTTTTATTTAAGTTTTTTAATGTATTTGTGTTTTTATCATAATAATTTGCCTCAATGAGAAGACCAGACCAGTGTCTATATATTTTAATGAATAAAAAAAAATCTGTGTAGAAAATTCTGTACCTTTTTCATAATAATAATTTTTTAATATCATCAATTTAAATATTTAGTAACAATCCTAAACAATCACAATTAATAGGAGTATATTTATTGTGGAGGATGTCACTCCAAAAATAGTTACTACATGTTTCCATTTCTTGATGGAATGGCACATTAAGGCATGTGTTTCCTAACTTTTTATTCTAAGAATAGAGTACTTATGTTTTTTACTCTGAAAAAATGTTATGTCTTAGGCTTCCTTGTGAGGTTCTTTGCTCACTGCATAGTACAGTTTCATGCAAAAAGTTTAAAACTATGTAAATGGCTTTTGTGAAAATGATCAGTTATAGTATTTTATTGGGGTGGAATTGCATCTTCGCTTATAGGAGAACATTCAGAATAATGCTGAATTTCCAAGTCAAGAAAAATTTTATGGAGTTTTCTTCTCTGGACAAATCACAGTATATAAGCCATTTCCATCATTGTATTCACATTACTGACAGGCCTAACATTAAACACAAATTAATGAATTAAACATCTCAGTAAAGATGAGTTAACATAGCTCTGCTTGGCTTGACCTCTGTAATAACTTCTCAGTGCAATATGGAAAAGTTTGGCAAATTACTTTTTTACTTCACTTCTGTGCCTCACGCTTATGCCTGATCACCCATTATCTTGATCATTAAAAGTGTTTGTGCTGTTTAAGAAAAGCCTAGGGTGAAAATGGCACAAGGCACTGAATAGAGTAGAACTTAGGAGCACGACTCCCTTAGGTGTGACGCTGAGTGGTTGTTACGGTTCATCATCTACAAAAGCAGAAAATCTGCAGAATCAGAGGACTGGACTTTAAGGTTCATGGGGCTCTACTTTCTTTATTATGGATCCAAGAATTTTCTTTACAAAGATTGTGCAGTGTCTGGATTCTGTTCTTGAATGCCCTGGTGTCATTTTCCAGGGAAGTGAATACAGTATGAAATGGTCACCTATGAGTTTATTCAATTAAATAAGTACAATCCAGTCATGACTGAAGTAAGAACTTTGACTTGACATCTCTTCTAAGTCTTCACCTAGATGTTACAAGGAACACAATTTCAGTGGAGTTTGCTCTTATCAACAGTACTCTCATTATGGTTCATATAGATCTAATAAGGTTTATTAGCTGAGATTTAATCTCTAGCTCTCCCTTGCACCTGCCAGCTGCCTGGTCTATTCCCCCAGCCAGTGCTCTAGAGGAGCACCCCCCATGTAGCATGGCAGTTGCACTGATAATGAGCAGGGGGACCTGCTCTGGCTACTGTAGGCCATATGGAAGCTCCTGGCCTCCTGGAGGCCTCCTTTTTAATGCCATTGATCATCAGCACAGACTCCAGCTCCTGCACTCTCCTGTCACTGTGGCCATTCTGTCCTTCAGCTGTCTTCATGAAAGTCACAGATAAGAGCATGTGAACATGGTTCTTCCTACAACGTAAGTAGAGAACATATTAAATTAATAGTTTCAGATGAAATCAGTAATGGAAAGAGAAAAAGTACACACGAGACCTCCACCTCCATAAAAAAAGTAGAAATTTAGTAAATCTGATTAAAGGGGAAAAAATGTAGTTCTATGTTTCCAATGAAAACAACTAGGCTAAAAACTACAAGGTGATTATTTGCAGCCTAATTCAACTTGATCCTACTCTATTTTTCTTTTGACCTTGATCTAAAGTAAAACAGTATAAAGTCCCTCAGAGTTGTTCAGTTTCAGTTAATAATGATCAAAACAGAACCATCAGGGAAAGGAGCTAAACATCATTAAAACCAGGGTCTTTCACACTTCCCATCCATTCTCCTTAAAGAAAAATGAGAAGTTTTATTGATTTCTTTTTTAATAGGCTGTTGAGATGTGTTTTCTTTGGTGTATTCAAGAGCAAACAGAATCAAGAGAAAAAGCTTAGAGTTAGCATAAACATCTTTGGAATTTAAAGGACCTTACACAAGTTAAATGTTAGCAAAGTCAAGAGTGGTTCAGAGCCACTAATTTTTAGTACAGAGATCTAACTTTGTAAAGAAAAGAGAATTCTAAGTTTGTTTTTTAAAAGAAATTTTATATATAATCTCTAATAATCCAGCAAATAGGTCCAACACTACCAGTGCTTGACTCAGAAAAGCAGGGCTTACGTACATTTCTTTTCTGTCCAGTGACCTCACTAACATGACATTCCCAGTATTGAAGGGACAATTACTCAAGTGTTTAGAAAGATAAAATTATAAAACAGAAATAGTTTATTCTGTATTTCTAGTAAAGAACTTTCATAGTCATAGACATTCACTAATACTTTCCTTTCCCAATTTGTCCTCTGTATTGTTATACATTGAACAGTTTAAATGCCTTAAAAAAACACCACAATTAACACTGTAGGACACTATATTACTTAGGGGCAGGTTTATATGTTTCTCTTTCGTATGTCAAGTCAAATTTCTGTCCAGTGGTACAATCTCTTTTGAGAAAGCTGAATCTCATCTCCCAGAGATCACTGTCCTTTGTTGCCTGATCTCCAGTGTTGAAAACCAGTGACACACATATACACACACACTGATCTGTTAGTTTTGTGGTCGTTTCAGGCAGGAGAGTCATCGGGTCCCTATTACACCATCTTGGCCAAACATGGACGTCTATGCAGTAAGATTTTGTTTTTCAAAATGAAATAATAGAATAATAATACACTGAATATTGAAATAATGATTTGGTGAAATGGTTTGTTGCACAGCAAGTTCTGAGAACTTGAAGCCTGTCCCATTATGAAAAGACATTGCTGGGCAATTGCTTACCCAAAACACTAATGACGAAAATATCCACAGCATCAAAACTGAAATAAATGGCATATCCAACACAGCATGTGAGGGAGAGACATTCAAAACACTCCTGCTAAAGGAAAAGAAATTGACTTAGAAGTTGAAAGGGCTGTTTTATTGTAATTTCCCCCTGTAACACTGGGAAAAGAAAGGACAGAGAGACATGCTACATTTGGAATATTATTTCGTTATTTTATTAAATAATTATTTTTACAAGTTGATTTGAATTATAAAAAATAAAAACTCTTTATAGAAATTCTTTTAATGTGAAGGCGTAAAGAAAAGGATAATTTCCCAAATTCTCACAAACAACAAAAATCTTTTAACATTTTGTTTATCTCTTTTTAACTTTCTTCTATTAATAGTTTCTCTTGGTTTCAAGTAGTTGGGTTTACAAATTATATTCAAGTTTGTGTGCTACTTTTTTTTCCAGTTAACTCTAACAAAAACAAAGTTCACATGCTACTATAAACTCTTTAGACTCATAATTTTTCATGGCCACATACTATTGTTCTGAGTGACTATCTTCTCCTTTACCAATTATTTTCTTAGAAATTTAAATCTCTTTACATATTTCCTTTATTTTAATGCCCCATGTTTTAAGATATTTCCTTAGGCTGAACTGTTAGAAGTAAAATCACAGTGTCAAAGAATATAAGTCCTTTAAAGGCTTCTGACATATTTTGTTAAAATGCTTTCCCAAGAGGAACCTATCCTTTGAAAATAAAATATATTTTATTGTAAGGAGCTATATTTTCTTCTGATTACAGTGTTACATTATTACATTATAAGTAATTTTGGTCGTCTTAGGGTCTATTTTAACAATATTTCACTTCTTTTTAAAAATGGTTACTTTGTTAATTATTCAGACCATAACATAGTATGTGCTCAAAATTTCCCAGTCATCTTTCCCCAGTGAAGAAGCTTATTTTATTCTATGTAAATATATTACTATTGTTTTCCCCTAATCTTTGTTTATAAGATTTTTGTAACACAAACAATTACAAACTATAATAATGTAACTAAATACAATATTTTAAATAAGTAATATCATTTTGCCCTAGGGCGTATCAATAGCTCTGTGGAGACATAATTTATAATTCTTAAATTTTTTCAAATTACTGAAAGTAGGAGAAAACACTCTTTAAATTGTAAAATAAGAAAATAAAATTAAGTTATTTATACTAAAATTGTTGGTCTTCAAATTTTTTTTTCACTTTTATCTGAAGTATTTTACGTGTTACATCAATTACCTTCACTTATTGTGCTTATGATACATGGCCAAAAAAGAGTAAAATCCAGAAGCATAATTAGTAGTTCAAAGTAATTAAGAACATACTTTATTAGTAATTTAAAAGCTGAGTTTGTCATCATTTAGAACAGATATGATTCATCACATAACATAGTAAATATTTAAGAAATGCTTCTTTCTCTAACAACAGTGTAATGCTTTTTGAGATATTTCATATGAACTCATTGTGGAGTTGGTTTTCTTGTAGCTTATATAAAATACTCGAGAGACTGATTAATTATGATGATCAATGAAATACTAAAGTGAAGATCTTTCATGACTTTACTAAATTAAACCAATTAAATTGCTAATTATTTGTGATATAAAATGGTAACATCAAGAAGTAAAATTTTACTCACTAATGCTAAGTACAACTTTCTACCAGTCCATCCCTCCCCCTCAAAAAAGTAGGCACACAGAAAATTTTGATTCAGATTCAACTTCTGTATGTTGGAGGGCATTCTTCATCCTCCAGAATATCAGTTAATGATTAAGTGGCAATCACAACTCCTAGCACCTTATGTATATATCACTATACATTTTTCTTCAAGAAATCTAGCTGCCAAGAATTTTTTTAAATGACTTCACACCACCATGTGTAACTTTACAAGTAACTTTTTGGAAGTTCGGAAGCTTAATAGATGGTTAATAATGGTAACTGCCCTAACATGGAGACAGGAGATGGTGACTTTAGTTTACAGCCTATCATCAATAAGTTGTGATCCTTTGGGCAACTCAGTTAATCTCTCTGGTTGTAAGTTTCTGCTAGAAGACCTATATCAAGCCCTACATCTTGTTAATTCTATAGTTCTAAATTTCCATATTCTAATAAAATCATCAGCTACCTAATCTTATGGAATGTTAATCACAACTCTAAAATAAGAGAAAAAAGATCCACCAGGAATACTGTAGATCAGTCAAAATGTAGGCAATCAAATGAACCAAGAAAAAAAAGTCATGCTCTGACCACCCACTTGATTTTATATTTATGTAAACACACTCACATACATACACACACACAATAACTCCAACCTAAAGGTAATACCACAATTTCTCAAATGCCTAGTTAAGTGAATATTCTGATCTCGACTCTGTTTTAATTATTTCTCTTATATAATATAACATAGAATGTATTTTATAGAGAGTAAGATGGTGACCAAAAAATACATGAAAATATTACTTTTATTTTCCTTGGGACTTTATAAACATTAAAATAAACATCTGGCTTCTGGAAGTATAAAATGTCCAAATAATTTTTAAATTTAAGTTGTAAATTTGAAATTTTATTCTATTTGTTTAAAATAATGTGATAAAACTTCCAAATTCATTTTTTAGTTCATTAGTAATATGATTGGAAGTTTTTACTTAAATATAGGCAGTTTTACCAGGCTTAATTCCATCATATTTTCATGTAAAAAGATCACTAAAAAATTGTTTTCTCTTTTAATATTTTATCCATTTTCACATTTTATGTTTCAGAATATTCACATCTTCACAATTTTCAATACCTAGTTTATTTATTCTGTGTGTGACTCAGTGTGGTGTGCAGCTAATTCTCACTTACTTTGTCCATGCTGTTGTCTCTGACCAATGCTTTCTACCTCCTTCTCTACCCATCATACCTATCTCAATTTTACCCACCCTTGTTCAAGACTAGACAATTCTTCCTCCAGAAAGTCATCCATGACCCACAGGACAAAGTAACTTTCCTTATCCATGATTTTATAATACATGGTGAGTACTTCTGTTGTTAGTCTTACACAATACATTGAAATGTGTCTACATCCCTTACTAGGCCATAGGCTCCACCAAGTAAAGACTAGATCTTAAATTTTTTCCATTTCCTACTAGTCTGTCAAACACACTGTAGGCATATAATACATATGGTTAAACTTTTAAAGGGACTCTGAAGGGACAATGTTGGAGCAGATAATCTTGAGGTCTCTTTCAGCTCAAAATATCATTAATCCAAACCTGAAAAGAAAAAAAAAACTCCTACAAAATTCCTTATAATGAATTTTCTTTTTATTAGCTGACCTCACACCTTCAATACCATTGATGTTCTTCATAGGCTAACATGAGGCTGATGAACCCCTCCCCTGACAAATATGTGCGACTAGCCCTGAAGAGAATGTCGGTCTTGACTAGAGGCTAGAATAACATAGACTTAAAAAAAAGCTTGACGTAACTGGCTGTAAAATAAAGGGAACAATTTGAGGCCAGAAATGTTTCCCGAGGGTTTTCTTAGAAATTTCTTCAACAATTACTTAGAATATTTCCTCAGAAAAATTCCTCAGAAATGTTTTCTGAGTGTCTGTGCTGCCACCGTTGACTCAGAGCTTTGGTTCCGATAATAAATAAGGTACCACTGGAGGAACCAAGGGTCCAAGAAGGGTGGAGAATTAGGCTGGACATGTAAGGACAGGTCACCCAAATAATAACACCTTTAGTGCCTAAGTGTGTGAACTACCCATTGGAAGGTAGATCACCGGTCTCCGCCTTGGCTCTGTGTGGAGTGTTTGTGTGTGTGTGTGTGTGTTTCAGCGTGTGGAGTGCAGGAATGGGGACAAAATGCTCCTGATATTTCTAGCCACATGTCCATGTTTGTCCCAAGTTTCCTGTAGACTCAGGATATTATTCCCTCTAAGCACCTTGTAGAAGTGAAAGCAAATGTTCTCTGGAGGAAGGCACTTTAAACCCAAGCTTCTTAAGCTCCCAATAAAAAGTCGCCAACCGCACAAAGATATAAGGCACCATATTCATAGAAGCATGGGACCAGCAAAGCTAAGTAGATATTGAAATTGTTTAATAAGATTATAAACTATGTTGAAAAATTAGAACTAAGAGACAAATATTGGTTCAAGAGGCCACTGGAATTTCACAAAAGGTTTTAAAGACATCTAATTTATAGTATTTTATAAATGGTTATGGTTATTTCTGTGTTTTAAGAAAACATCGCCTCAGGTCATAAAGATATTTTATTGCATTTTTTCCTGAAAAGTTTATAGGTTTAGCTTTAAATGTATGTCTCTGATCCATCCCAAATTTGTTTTTGGGAGGTAGAGGATAGGGATCATTTTTTTTTCCTTACGTGTATTCAGTTATGCCAGCAGCATTTGTTGAAAGATTTCCTTTCCTCAGTAGATTACACTGATTCCTCAACTAAGGATCCAGCATATTTAAACAGCTCATACAACTAAGCATCAAAAAAACAAGCAACTCGATTAAAAAAAATGGGCAGAAGAATGGAACAGACATTTTTTCCGAAGAGGAAATGTAGATGACCAACAGGCTCATGAAAAGATGCTCAACATCACTAATCATCAGGGAAATACAGATCCAAACTACAGTGAGATATCACCTCACTTATACATGGAACCTGAAAAATAGAACAAACTAATGAATATAACAAAAAAGAAGTGAACTCACAGATGTAGAGAACAAACTAGTGGTTACTAGTGAAGAGGAGGAGGGCAATATAGGGGTAGGGATTGAAAGGTACAAACTATTAGGTATAAAATAAACTACAAGGGTATATTGTACAGCATAGGGAATACAGCCAATATATAATAACTATGAATGGAGCATAACCTTTAAAAATTGTGCATCACTATATTGTACACATGTAACATATAATATTATAAATCAATTGTACCTCAATTAAAAGAGTAATTAATTGAAAAATCAATTGAGAGTATAATAGCACTTTTTAAGATCCCAATAGAAATATTCTTCCCAAGAAGAATAAAGTCTACCATGAACAGAAATGCCCCAAACTGCTATTTTCCTAGTATAAATCCATCCATCATGCCTCCATATGTAAAGAAGTATGAATTATTTATAATAATGAAATAATACACTTTGGCTAACAAAAACCACTATCTTTCCTAAAGGAACTTGCTTTGAAAGAGTTTACCTTCTCAATGAAGTTATTTTTAAGACTTGCATACCTACCCTCATGGTGTCTCCTTCCTTCATTTAGTACTCCCTCATCCATTATGGACAGCGTATATCACATTCACATTTTTATTTCTAGTATATATTATTCATAACACCTCATAATTTTTTTCCTGTGGCATTGACATTATCGTCTGCTTGTCTTTCTCCCATACTTGGCCTTGAACTTCCTTAGGCAATTATTTTATTTTGTAGAACTTGCTACTCATTTCTACTCCTGTATCACAGTGCTTGAAATACAAGTGTTTAAGAAAAAAAAAATATATATACACTTATGTATATATATACACACATATATATACATATATACATATATATATATATTTGGATATAATTATTTGGGCTCGGTTTTAACACCACTTGTTGTCAGAAGAAAATTCTACTATTGAAATACTTTACATTCAGCTGAAAGTGTTTTAAGTGATAATACATAAATAACATTTTCTCAAAGTATGCCACTGTTTCAGAATAACATGGGCCACCTGGTAAAATCAAGCTGCAGCCTAGACCAGGTGAGTCAGAATTTCTGGAGGTGGAGACTGACAGCTCCAAATTCAGGAATTACAGATTAAAAAAGAAATTTGAGGCTAGTCAACAGAAACACTTCAGTTCACAACTTCTATCATATTTACTTGAACGCACTCATCTCTGTTTCCTTTACTGAATAAGTCTTTCAGGAGCAAAAGCTTTCCATTAACTTCGGCTTTAAATATATTTTCCCCTAAAGAATATGGACAGTAAATCATAAGGAAGTTTCATTGGACTGTGATAATTTATAATTATAATGCATTCATTTTTCAACACAATGTATTTTGTATTATTTTATATATCTGTAAAGTGACATTAAAATGATAGCTTACTTAAAACAGATAGGACATTTTCCTATTTGGTAAAAGTTATCCAAACAAAATGATACAAACACAGAAGTACATCTATATAAAGATGTGAGTATGATAGTGACAGGGAACATGGAAGTAATGGACAGATTTGACCAACTCAGGATAGATAGACTCTCTTAAACTTAGCAACACCTTAGGTTTTGTGCGAGGGAAACAGATAAGGGAAGTCAAAATGATGCACTACGGGGCGCCTTAATCTGCAGATTCCAAGCCGCAGGTTGCCCCAGAATCAGTATGTGGCCTCAGGAAAAATGTCTACTGTTGTCAACTCAGTCTGAAAGGATTCTCCCCTCTCTGGAATTTTAGTTCATCTTGTCTTCACTGCTTCTACTTTATTCTTTTATGACTTTAAAAATATTTCTGTAATTCACCAAGCTTATTTTTAGTTGTTGGAATGGGAACTTTGGCTGTTCACATCCGCTACCTGGAACCCCCAAATCTGACCTCTTTTTAACCTCAAAACAAATTGAGCAATAAGGGTAAAAAGGGTTTTGTTTTGTTTTGTTTTTTTAAATATCTTGCTTGGCTGTAAGCTCTGAAAGTCTATGGGCCACTGATGGTGAGGAGAAGGTTGTAAAAGCTTTCTCAAAGAACAATTTTGTTGAATTAGATCTCATTCACTGTGTGGGTGTGGCTCATAATCAGTTATGCTGACTTCATCAGAAAAGCAACAACAGAGATCCGCCATCCTTTTGTCTACTAGGCATTTTTTTCTTTCCCATTTTAACCACACAGTATTTTATTGGGAGTATTGCTAGATGGTTTGATTACTACATTGAAACAAATCATGGTTAAACAAAAGCCAATGTCATGGGATGTCATAAAAGTTGATCATTATAACTATAACTATGGGGTTAAAAATGGCAACCAAATTTTAAAAATTAAATACTGTGACCAAAATGGATTATATTCCATATTTATATTTGATACTCTATGTTTTATATGGTGAAGATTTTGAGAATTTTGATTAGAGAATATCCATAATTTATAGACTTTTATAAATAATATGAGAAAGTCTCATTATATTCAAAAGGTTGAATAACCAAATACAATATAGAATTTTAAACTTTCCAGTTATCATTTTATTTATGAAGTGAAGCTCCATTACTCATCAAAAAAGTAATGATTTACTCAATAATTGACCAGCAAATGTTGTGTATCTTTCTGTAAAGTAATTTAATTACAATGCAAAAAGTAGAATTCAAAAGGTAAATATTTAAAGGTTAAACTATGGGGCAAAAGCATTTGTAGAATATGTAATCTTAAGATCAAAATTTGTATTTGTCTTTGAGTGTAGTTATCCTGAGAACGTTATAGAAAAAAATAACATTCTAAACTTGTCTAATAAGTGCATCTGAAATAGTGTCTCCTAATTACTCAGCTCTAAAAATTTATTATAGCGCCAATGGAGATATGGAAAAATTGAGTTCTCTTCCTTTGAACTGGGTTCCTGAAATTACGAGTGCTATCGAGCAATGAATGAGGTGGTTGGAGCAATTTTCATTCCAACACTCACAAAGTACTTTACTTTTTCAGCTTGGTTCATGATGTAATGTGAGAGCAGAATGGGTAAAGATTGTGAACTTTCTTCCACCTTATGTTTTGAACATCTTTAACACATAATCAGGAAAGATTTGCTATGAACTGAATTGTGTTTCCTTCTCCCTTCATCCCCAAAATCATATGTTCAAGCTCTAACCCAGGGTGATGATACTTGGAGATGGAGCCTTTGGGAGATAATCAGGTTTAGATGAGGTCTTGAGAGTAGGACCCTCATGATGGGTTTAGTGCCTTTATAAGAAGGGACATCAGAGAACTTGCTTAGTCTCTCTGCCAACTGAGGATACAATGAGAAGACAGTCATCTCCATGCCAGGGATAGAACTCTCCCCAGAAGCTGATTATTCTTGTTACAGTTAAATTTTTTTTTCTTCCCTCATTGCATTGTCAGCTCTTATATGATTATCGACTGTGTCATCTTCAAAGCATACTCTTTCAAGCTTTCCTTTCTGAGAAGGCCATGAAGGCCACTGACCTGAGGATGTAATTCACATTTCTGCACTCTAATAGCCTTAATGCCACACCTCAAGGGGAGCTGGTGAAACAGCTTTCTGCCTAGACCCATGGCATCTGTAGGTGGAGATTTTTCTCAACCTTTCATTAGTATTTTTTCATTGAAATTCATGTATTTTCCCCCTCCATGTAACACACCTGAATTTTTTATGTCTTAAATGTGAAATGGATAAAACTAGTGAGAGATGCCAAAATAATCAGGATGCAAAATTTTGATGAATTTCAAATTTCCGAAAAGGCTATGACTCAACCCCGTATGTAGAGGGTGCTAATTTCTATAATCATAGGTTAGTGGAACACTGCTATAGAAATAGTTGCTTAGAAACATGAATGCTATGATGGGGCAATTTGAGGCACTTTACTGAACTACCTCTGAACTGTAGCCCCTGCGTTTTAAATTGCTGAGCTGTTAAGAACAAGGCAATTTCCATCAGTGGCTACAGCAGCATGGGGATATCATTGAAAACACATTAATAACTACCTAGATTATTCATAGCACTGCATTATCCTCATTTAGAGATGAGAGCATTCTATGTGCTAATCAAGAGCCATTTGGCCACTTGGACCCACACTTTCCTACCTTTTTTCCTCTGTTTGTTGCTTTTTGATAAATTTTCATGTAACATTTACTCAGGATACAAAAGAGCACGTGCTGCCGAACAAAGACAGCAGCTGCCTAAGTGTTCCTGCCTAGACCAAGGATGTCCTCTGGGAGTCCTCTATGTGTCATTCAGGAGCGACTCCATGAGCCAAAAACCTATTCCAGGTGCTCTTAGGAACTGGTGTCTCATTACGTTAGTATTCACACTAGGACAGCAGTTGTAATTTTTCTTTCTGGCTTAAGTATATAATTTACATATAAACTCACTAATTAGAGAAGCTATTTTGTATTAACATATTGAAAGACAGGATGTATCACCCAGCAGAAATTGGTCAGAATGTAACAATTTCAGTGGGAAAGTACCCAGCCATCACTGATTCCCAAACTTTCACTCACTACTGCTTTCTAAAGAATTAGTGCACTAGCCAGCAAGGGTTAATGTGTGCTTTGCAAAAGTGACTTCCACTTCTGTCCTCTCCTTTTCCAAATGGGGATTTCACACATCTATTCCTTCACCACCAGTGTGTTAAGGGTACGTAATTTGACTTCTATTTAGAGCACATAACCTGACCTCTTGTTGGAATTAAGCTCCGTGATGGCAGGACTCTGTCTTTTTTTGTCTCTAATATATGGGGAGAAATTTAGAGCAGCACCTGGCACATAACAGATGCCTGACAGACATTATTTCGATGAATGATGAAAAGGACTGTAACTCACAAGCAGATTTAGGACTTCAAGGTGGGTGCAGCACCTGGGGGAGAATTTGGAGTATGAAAGGTAGGCCTGTGTATGAGAGGAGCCAGGCTACTGAGTCTTCTCATCTTTAATCCCCACGTCTTTGCTAAGAGAACTCTGATTTTGCGTGGGGCAGCGAAGTGCCTACCTAAACAACACACTGCCCCAGCCTCCTTTGGAGTGGGCAGTAAGATAAAAAGCAAAAGAAGTGGATCTTTCTTTCCATCTTTAATGGGAAACAAAAGAAGTTTGGTACAAATTTCAGCCCCATATTTGTACTTCTGATCTGACATTGGCAGTTGCTTGAAATCATGCTTCCTGTTATATAGGAAAAATAAGCACTTACTGCACCAAAAAGTTGAGACATTTTTTAAACTCGTACATGAATTCATTTCCAAAACATGTGATCAGTACACTCTTTTCCACTCCTTTTAATTTTCTCTTGATATGCTCTGATTTGGGCTCTGACTCCAGACATCGATGTAATTGCACTTATTTCTCTTTCTCAGTTTCACTCTGATTTAAAACATTTTAACCTTTGTCTTTTTCCTTATAATTTTCTCCATGTTGGGTTTATTAACACAACTAACCCACCTTTCTACTAATCAGCCTTCTCCTTTTAATCCCCTTTGTGAGTCTCGTCAGGTCTTCTCCAGGCTTCTATCCTCAGTTTTCTCCATTTCTCACTTTACCACTGCCTCTTCAAATATTCTAGAAGGGTTTCAAGCATCATCTACATACTGATATATTTTATTTTTAACTAAGAAGCAATTAAGTACAACCACCCACAGATACGCAGAAAATAATAGAGATAAAAACTGAAGGGAATCTGACCCTTTAAAAAAGTAAATGGCACTTTATGAGACTCAGATTTCTACAACTTTTCACTGGAAAGACACTCTTTAAACTACATACTGTGGACACACTCAGAAAGCTAAAGATCTAATGACTTTGGATGTCAGGTAATAAAACGGGATTGCCAAAACAAATGCAAGCAAACTAAGGGAAGGTGGCCACAGAAAAAGGAACCACAAAGTCTATTCATAAACTATATCGAAACCCTTGATTGATTCCTGAATTATGCTTGCATAGGGTAGACTTACAACCAAAAAGTAACAAATGAAAGCATAAAGGAACCGAGTTGAGATCTCCCCGCGGTCTCCCAGCTCACCAGAGGGAGAGTGTTTGAATTGAGCCACATTAACTGCCAGAAAGAACAGAACTATGTAGAGAACAAGGAAATCTGGAGTTTCTAGAACCTGTCATATGCGTTACACAGACAGTCAAAAGTTTTTAGGCATGAAAAGCAATATGACCAATATTTAAAAAATAAAAAAACTGAGAAAACTAACCACAAGATGACCCCTATGAGGAACTCAGCAAGCAAGCCCTTAAAACAAAGACAGTTTGAGGGTCTAGGGATTTAATGTAAAAGATGGTCAAAGTGATAGAATAACTGGCAAATTTCAGCAGAAAAAAATGGGAACTATTTTAAAAAGCCAAATAAATCTTACAGAAATGAAAAAAAACTATCTGAAATATGAAACACACTCAAAGATCATGAGAGATGTGAGATGACAGTGTCAATGTGAAATGGATGAGAGAGAGAGAAAAGAAAGGGAGAAAAGAGAAATGATCCAATCTAATAAGCAAAGAGGAAGAAAATACTGAAAATATAAAGGCCCAGTACATTGTAGGACAATGTCAAACAGTCTAACAGTGTAATCGGAGTCTGAGAGCTGCACTCCATGGCTGTGCAAATTCACTTCTTCATAATCATTGGGTAGCAACTCCTGTGAGCCTCTCCTCTGGAGAGGAACTTGGGAAATGAAGATGAGTGAGGAAAAGTAAAGGCCTTATTGTTTCAGTTTTTCTCAAGCTGATACTTGCAAGAGGTCAAGACAGTCGAAATTGCTTCACACTTTTTCCAGGAAGCAGAGGCCAAGACAGAATAGAAGTGCAATAGGTTTATTAGGGCTAATGCCTGCTAAAGGTAAGGGGGGAAATTGGCAGGAATTGGGAATAAAGATTTTGGACCATGATGTAGGTCCATCTGTGAAAGGAGAAGAAGAAGAAAATAAAATTGGAAAGGAAGAGACTCAAACACAGCACAACACTTGAGAAAGTCTCAGGCAGCCCGTGAGAGAGGTTCAGAGCAAAGACTTTCCATTAGTAAGCCTGGTGTGGGGCAGAAATTGCCAGGCCCTACTACAACGATGGTTTTCATGCTTGAGTTGCTCAAGGAGAGTGTGTCCTTGGCAGGAATGCCACAGCACACACCAATGGTGCTGCAGCTGGAGAGTGTCCGTGACGACACTCTTCTGGGCAAGTTCTGTCTTAAAGGAAGGTTTGAGCAGCATACCCCATGGCTGTCACAGTGCTGTGAGCACAACCCTCAGAACTTATGCTTTCTGTGCATCCTTGGTTTGTTTCCAACTGCCAGCATCTGCATCTTCCTGCCCAAGGCTTTTCTTCAGGACTGTGGAGGACTGCATTGCTCAGAGAAGTGGAAGGATGGAAGTGCTGAGGAATGAAAAACTCCAGAAGCAACCCCCAACCAATGACCTTTAGCAAATTATGTCTAAGTGTCTCAACTTTCTCACATCTTGGGGAAAATAATTCTGAGGTATGTATTTAAATAATGTCCCTGAGGTTTTCTGCAGAAATCACATTGTACTTGCCTACTGTGGTTATTGCCAAAATAACATGCTCTTTATTGGCTGCCTTCTCTTCTTGTTAATACTTTTCAACTTCCTTATGGTTGTATTAGTCAGGATTCCGTAGACAGATAGATATATAGTAGATAGATAGATGGAGATTTATTTTAAGGAATTGACTTCCATAATTGTGGGGGCTAGTAAGTCCAAAATTTGCAGAGCAGGCCAGCAGGCTGGAAATTCTGGCAAGCGTTGATGCTGAAGTCTTGAGTCCAAAGGCTGCAAACTCAGGCAGAATTTCTATTGTAGTCTAGAGACAGAATTTCTTCTTCTTTAGTGGTTCTCAGTCTTTTTTCTTAAGGCCTTCAACTGATTGGACAAAATCCACCCACATTATGGAGAACAATCTGCTTTATTCAAAGTCTACTGATTTAAATGTTAATCACATCTTAAAAATACTTTCTCAGAAATGTCCAGACTGTATTTGACCAAATAACATCAGCATTATAACCTAGCCAATTTGATAGATAAAATTAATCACACCAGTGTTCCATACACTTTCTAAAAAGGAATACTTGCACTCAAATCTTTGTCTCATGGTCCTCTTTCTGGAAGACTAAGACAAAGCAGATAACAAAGACTTCATGTTGGCAATAGCTACAAGTGAATTCTGGGTTCCTGAAAATACTGAAGAATAGGAAGCCAGTCTCAATTATATAGCTTTAGACTTAAATTAATAAAATACACAAATGTGAACAATATATTAATAAATACATAAACATCAATGTATCTAGTTTCTGTATAACTTTGTTTTGTATTTGTTAATAAAATTTTACTATGACATTTTTGAATTCTAGATCCTATTTTCATCTAAATTCAGCAGTTGATTACTTCAATATATTGTTTCTCTCACTTTATTTACAGTGATTTGACATTTGAAAATAGTACTCTAGTGGAGAGCAAACCGTGTAATTTACAATTCATTTTTTTCAGAAAATTTTAAAATTATACCACTGATAGTGATTATAAATGTAAAAATCATAACCCCAATATCTATCTCAGAAATTCAGTCTGATACTTAGTATAAATAAATTTTCAGAAATAAAACCAACTGGGCAAAATGCCTAGAAAACATTTCAGGCAGCAAAATAACTAAACAGAAACCAAATATCCCACAGGAAAAGTGGGTTAAAACTTCAGATTTAATATGCGTAGTGTTGAGTGATCTGAGGATTGTGACATCGTGCCTTGAGACCTGATGTTTCTGTTCCATTCTTAACCATTAATGCAATGTTTGCCTGGTGGTTTACCTGAAATTGGTCATCGGTCATAATATTCTTTGAAAGTTGCAAAAACAGAAATGAAAAGAACACTGCTTTCACCCTTTATAAATACCAATAATTGGTTTAAAAAGCACAAAAGACTGTGAGTCCAGCTAGAATAAAAACGAGTGATTATTAAGAATGAGACTTGCCTAAATCTGTTATCCATCAGTATATCCTGAATGATTCCTCATGGCCACATCCATAGGTAATCCAGTCATTTTAAGTACCATACAATATGCTAACTTATTTCTTGTCGTTGTTCTTGTAGGTGAAGGTTATGCAAAAGAATATTTATTTTAGTAAAAGTGTATATAAATGGTGGGGAATGTAGCATATTGAGGGAAGAGTATATAGGAAAAGGAGATGCTATAGTTAAAATTTCAATTAGGTATATTTTCAAAAACTAGCGGATGAAATTTGTTAATTCAATAAAAATCTCAGTAGTCAAAATTATTTTTTTAATTTTAACAATTACTTATTTCACTCTTTTTCTGATCTGACCTTTAGCATCAACTACTAACTTTTACCTCACAGACAGCCATTTGGCTGTAACTTGAAAATATGTACTATAAGGAAAATGTTAGAATGGACTTGGCTAATATTATTAATAATTTTATTAATTTTAGTGTACTGATATTTCTTTGTTCATTTCTGTCTACATAGATGCTTCCTGTCTTTAAAGACCCCAGTTCAAGTCCCATCCTTGACGTAAAATCTTTAAATGGTGCTTGTACACCATACCTATTGCACTAAAGTTACTAAGAATGTCTAGTCTCATTTCTGGTCTCAAATATGCAACTCTCATCCTAAAACTTGCACTCCTTTTCATTTTTTCTATTTCTTAGAACAAAAAAAGTGTTGATACTTAATTCTAATACATGTGCAAAAAAAAAAAAAGTCACATAGACTATAAGTATCTACTATAGAAATAAATTCTACATTTTGTTATTGTCATTATTCATGTTCTAAAAATCCCCACAAAATCCAGCTAAATGCTTGTTGACTGGATAATCCCTTACCCTGTGTGCAAACACTGCTACTGATATGATCAAACACAGTGTCCATGTTTAACAAACCCAGACCTTTCACTGCTAACGTAAACTCTTTGCTATGACATGAATGAAAGTGCTTTTCATTCTTTGGGTACTCAATAAACTTTACCAAGATTTGACTGAATGTATGAATGAGAAAGATGCATGCAAACAATTTCATAATCCAATGTTCAATCCTGTTTTCAATACTGATGCTGTAATGCTTCTTTCCCTCCTTTTTCTCTCCTCTGACCAAGTTTCCACTTGTATTCTCCCTTCTCTGTGCTCTGGAGGCTGTGTATGTGGGCTCCCTCGCTGGCTGGCTTTAGACTGGGTTCCTCCCATGCAAGGTACCTGCCGGATAGTAAGAGGGGGCAGGGCTCAGGGCATTTCTTTGTTTCCTGCCTTGTCTGGTGGAGCTGCTCTGGACATCCACCTTCTTCTATGATTTAGCCCCTGAAGGGTAGTCCTTCTACCATGGTTCTTGATTTCACCAGAGAAATGGTAACTTTATATCCTCACCTTGATGGCTTAGTCCAGGGGTACTAACAGAGGCCAAGGTTGCTAATTCCTATTTATATGAATACCTCTTTTTTCTTTTTCCTTAGCCCTGTCAACTCTTACATACGTATTCCCTTCGTTAAACTCTGTCCATTTAAACAAACTACTTGATTCTTTTACTTCCTGGGACACTGACTGATGCTAAAACAAACCACCCTTCTTTATCTTTTAGCAATATCTTACCCATATTAAATACCAATCTGTCCTTGAATTTTAAAAATGAGCTTTCAAACACTCTTCTGGATCTCATTTAGTAAAACGGAGATTTGGGGCAACTCTAGCATTGCTATTTAGATTTCATGTGATTTTATTTCTTATCAAAGTGTCTTCCCCAAGATGATCAATTAGCCTTCAAGTAGTTCTCACTTCCTTTTATAACATACAATGGTCAACAGGGGACAGAATTTCAACTTAATGTCTTTCCTAAGGTTAAACGGTTATTTTGCTATGGTTAACAGCATTTCTACTATCTAGCAAAGCAATTTGCACTTTCATTTATAATTCAATTTACACAATTAAAAATTTTTAGAATAGTCAATGTCACTTTTTTTTAGATTGAAAACTCTGAATGGGCCTTTGTAGTTTAAGTATGAATGTACACTCATACAACTAATTTTATTACTTAAGAACTAGTACCACACAGTCTCAAGAAAGAAGTTTGTAAATGACTAAATTTTGTTTCCATCTGATGTCATATCTTTAAATCTTGCAACTAATTTTCTTCTAGTTGAGCTATATGTTGTATGCATCTCCAAAATTCATTTTCCCTTTCATTTGTCAGACATATAAATTCTTCCTTCAAATTTAAAAAAAAAAGCAAAATATAATATTTTAAAATATTATATTATGTATAATATGTTCTATTTTTTCTATTTGTCCAGTTTTCCTGTCTTTGTCTATTTCTTTTGCTGAATTTCCCCCTCATTTTTACTTCAAAGGTATTTTTATGATTTTTTTGAAGCTAGAATGTCAGAAGTGCTTTTTGTGACATTTACCTGCCAGGGATTTTGTATGTAGCAATTTCTTGAAGAGAGTTCTAATGCTACATTTTTCTTTTTAAAATGGTAGCATAAGAACACTTAAGGTGTTTAATTCAAATTTCAGAATTATCATTTTGAAATAGAAAAATGTGACTGAAAAATTGATGAAAGAAATTATATGTCCTACTAGTAAGAATCGGGAAGAGAAATGAGTCCTTCCTAATAAGAGTTCAGGAGAACCAAGTAACACTCCAGACAAAATTTCATATGGAAACATATTTCAATCAAATGATTGAAAAGCACAGGGTGAATTTTTCCCCAAGGTGTTATACAAATGAGAGAAGAGAGAAGAAAGTGGAAACAAGGCTTTTGAAGAGCCTGGTAGGTGTCAGGCATGAAGATAAGCATCCCACACATGTTTTTACTAACTCTTACAATAACCTAGTGAGGTATTACACCCCTGCTTTAGAGGTGAGTAAACAAGAGCTCAGAGAATTTGAGTAACATTTGCAAATTACAGAACTAGTGTTTATAAACATTTGCTATTTACTTGTATAAACATTTGACTTCACTGTTCTGTCTTTTTACTGATTTTTGGTATACCAAATATCTTCCCATTAGGCAAAAGATAATGCCATTTTTATTTTTTGATCCCATAGGTTTATTACCTACAGAAAAGCATAGTATGAAGGCCTGATTAATTACTGATTATTTCTCTTACTCCAGGATGTCCTAGATCATTTGAAACCTGCCGATGACACTTTGGGTCTCTATTGTGTGCGTTTGTCTTTTCCTTGACCTTTTCTTTGTTTTCACACAATAAATGGCAATCATTCTAGGGGGAAAAGAAGCACATTAATACTGCCCTTGGTTTCATATGAATTGCATGGCAATTAAAGGTCCCAGAAGGAGGCAGCTGTTTTAATGAGTGCTGTCAGACACACTTATAAAAGTGTTGAGTAATAATGATTGTATTGAGCTGCAATGATCACACTTGGGAAACTTCAAATGGAATTTCATAATGTGTAGGGAGATTCAATGTGTTTCACTAGTTGTCTTTTTTCTTTTTTAATGTTTCTGTAGTTACATCACTTGAATCATTATGTATTAATGTGGCAAGCACACAGCTAGTCAGTTTGCATGTATTATCTCTACTCCTGACAAAACCATCATGAAATGTGAGCTACTATGCCCATTTTATATTTAAGTAAACTGAGACATCAAGATGTTTCATGATCTGGGCAAAGCCATAGAGCTGTGAGTGACGGAGCTGAGATTAGAAAAGTTTTGGTCCTTGCACTAACTCATGAGAACTTCTTAAAAAATAAAATCCAAAACGTTAAGAACAAAGGAAAAATCTTCCTTTAAACACTTCAATATGAATTAGCTGCATTATTCGAAATGTAATTTTAATGATTCTATCACCATGTATATTTTGCTTATTCAATTGAAATATTTTGCTGCTTAATGCACTCATCCTTTTCCTATCATGCTGAATTCATAAAATAAAAGCTTTACTTCTTTACTGAAAATCTTTTACTAGAAATCATGAGAGCAAAAAATGCTCATTTCCAAGGGAAGTCTCAGGAAAAAATGATAAAAGCATGATATATGTCTGTTCTATCTTATATAAGGTGAATATAACTTCCTTTTCAGAAAGCAATTATATGTATTTTTCTGTCTTTTAAAAAAATTTTTTTATTTTTTATTTTTCTGTCTTAATTAGCAGAATATTATAATTGAGTATCTTATAGAACATAATCTTGCACCTATGGGGAATTTTTATTTTTCTCATAAAGCTACACTAAACATATAGTTTCACTAAAAAGAAATATATCCTTTGATTAATATGGATGGAAACCCCAGGATTTTATCGTTTGAGAGAAGGCTGCAATACTTGAGAGCCTACAAAATGTCAGAATAAATATATTGATATCCTAAAGGATTTTTTCACCAGTTCTTCAATAAACACTATTTCAATATAAAGGGTAATGAGTGGTTAATTAATTCAGACAATGATATCCCTTTTTATTTCAAATTCCAACTTTTCAGTAACAACTGGATAAAATTCCAACAGAATAACTGGGAACATATATCTCTGGAATGTACTGTGGGTATTATTTCTATTTGATAGGGCATTGCTGTTGTTGAATTGTATTGAAATTAAAGTAACTTTTCCCTGAAAAACTCTTCTTAATATGGGAAACATTATTTTGAATAAATGAAGATCTACCAACCACGAGTCAAAAAAGGAAAACTATCAAGAGTTCAACAGTCAAGGAACCTCATAATAACATAACCATATGAACTAGACTGTATTTTCAGGACCTAGAAATTAGAAATATTACAATTGCAAGAATCCTAAAACAACTTAATTGCCTTTTCCTCAACTTCCTACATTTTATGTATTCCAATTTTCTCATAAAATTTTTAACTTATAATGAAAATGTCAGAATATTTCTCACATTTATGCTTCAGTTATTTTTCTCAGTATAGCATATGTATAACGGAGTTGTGATTGGGAGTTGAAGTCACATTTGCTCAAGGCTTTGAAATGCACAGGACAGTAAAAATTAGATAATTTACATTATTTTTTATGCTGAAAAAGCCAGTTCCATCCAGGAACAATAAAATGCTAACACCCCTGATCCAGGCTAATAATTAAATTCAATTAATCTAAGTTAAAGACATAGTATAGTTTATAGTAGAGCCCTAGTCATCTTTAATATCATAAATGGATATTAGCTCTATGAAATCAAATATATCTCAGAAACTGAGTGAATTTTTTCCATTTTAATTTTGATTCTAATCTTACTATACAAATAATGATTGTCTCAAGTTCCTGGGACGTCATTAGGTGTTGAAAGCAGAAGTCCAACACTGTGCGCCTCCATAAATTGAAAGATGTATTTTTTCCAATAAAGGATATTGGCAAACACTAATGGTGGGTGCAGGAGCACATCATAAAGCGAAATTGGAATAGAGTCTAAAATCACTCAAAAGAATACAGTCCATATTTATTAGACATTACTATGGTCAAGGCACTGTGCTAGGTAATATGGACTGCCAAAATTGCGTGCTCCACCACCAAATGGAATGTCAATATAAAGAAATGATTCAGAGGAAGGTTTCCTTTTTATATTCTCACTACTTAATTATCTTTATGGGTTGGCCAACAAGTACAAAAATGATGGCTAAAACCTCATAAGTTCTCTCAAAATAAAAGTATATATTATAAATTTGCTTCTGCTGATTAATTCATGTGATAACATAAAATTTTAAATGCACAAAAATAAGTTTTGCAAAAATATTTAATCTCCAATTACTTAGACTCCATCTAGTGAAAATCATATACTAATCTCCATAATTTTATTTAGATTTATAATAAACACATTAAAATCAGAGCAGATGCATCCACTTAAACTATAACTTTCCAAAGCATGCACATTATAACAATCTTTCTCAGCGTAACTGGTTCATTTTCTTTGTAATATATTTTTACCATACCAGCATATATACAGAAGCCCAGAATGATAACCAATAGCACATAATGCTATTCACATTATTTGGCAAAAGTACTATCACTGCTGATGAAAAAATACTAGAAAAAGCATAAAGCTCTACGTTAATAATATGGTGTAAGCTTGGCTTGCTGTTTGAATGTGTGATACTTAAACAGAGCATTCAATCAATTCTTAATAATTCATAAATACTGCACTAGGCATTTTCAGATTATAAGAAAAAGAACATGGCCAGGTAAACTGGCATTTATTATCCGAACACAAGAAATGAAGAAAACGCAGATTTTTTTTGGGCTTTGAAGAACCAAAACAACAGTAGAAATTGGTCCAGTTACTATCACTACTTTTGTGATCTAAAGTAAGTACACGACACTTGCATGTCATTCTTTAGAAGCCATATTTTGTTTCCTCCCACTCTATTGATTTCTCAACAATTATAACCAAGCTTCTTCACTGATTTTACCTTTTCTTTATGTGTAATACAGTCCCTGATTCAACACCTCACTTGAAATCAAAATGTTCCAAAAAGGAAGGTATGAGTGAAGATCATTAGTCACTATCCCTCATGGAGCAGAGCTCTCAAACCACGTCACCTCCAAGACTGTGGCCCCTGCATATCTAGCCTGTAGAAAATGTCTGTTGGCTGAAGCACTGGGCTGTGTCCATGAAAACCAAAACATGTGACAAAGTTCTTGGGGAATTATAAGAAGAAACTGCTTGTGGCCACATTATGGACATGGGAGCCCAGCCCCAGCAGTACCTAGTGCTTCACGGGCTGGTCTTCTGTGCAGTTATGCAAGGTTGTGTATTATACACATTATAAGCACCATTAAGGAAAATCCTGTTTTTAAAGAGGTTTCAGTGTCAACTCATTTTTGGTGGTTTTTAGGTAGGATCTTATTTAACGTGTCTTCATAAAGGTTCTAGCTTTTTTTTTTTCCTCTGTAGGCTTATGCATTTTCTCCTTGAAACATTCAGTGTTTGACCTATCACGGATCACAAAAAATATTTGAAAATGAGTAATTAACTTACTTCTTAAAATGTCATGTACCATTTTATCAAGGAGACTGTTTTATCTATCTACCTATTTTTATTTATCTATCTTCTTTCTATATCTGTATATAAGCACATATATACATTAAATACTACAGAAATCTAGATTATGTGTTATATGTATTAAACGGTATAAAAATAATTTTCAGGTTTTTATCAAATACGAGAGAATCTAGCAGGTATGACCGAGGCATTTCCATAGCATATGAAAGGAGTTATTTGGGGAGTTAAATCACTTTCCTTAATTTTTTAGAAGTGTGATTATTCTTTATTTGCTTATGTTAAACACTATTACTGAGTTGAAAATTCATGTTTTACATCCAAAAAATCAAAGATTTTTGTAAGCTACGTCATTCCCCAAATTTAACAAACCCTTTCTCAAGGTCTAGTCAATCATGAAATTCTTTAAATTAGAAAAAAATTTTTATTTCTAGATAAATGAACATTCTTGATTAGCCTATAATGAGTATCACATCTCTATCAAAAAACTAAACTTTATGAGTTGTTGCCTAATTCATGTTCCATCGCCCTCACTGAACTATAAGTTCCTTGAGATGACATCGTTAATCTCTAAAGCAACAGTACCTGGAATACTTAATTAATACATGCTCTTTTCTGAATTTAATTGCTTTGAAAAATAAATGACATCAACAATAAGCAGAGTCATACTCATTTAGGTTATTAGGCACAGTTGTTTTAAGTGGATGACCTTAGAAAAAGCAATTGATGGGGTTTAGTTAGAAACCAGGATACAGTGGATGAAGCAAGGATAGTAGAAGTACTTTAGACTTTCACAAAGTTCTGTGATGAAGAGAAATAAATAGAGAGAGAGCTGAATTAGTGCCAGAGGGGGCAGGAAGATTTTGCTTGAGGATAATGAAACTGCAATCTGTGAATATAGAGTTAAAGCAGGAGAACTTGAAGCTGAGAAAAACAGGGCTTATTCTTTTGGGAAAAAGATAAATGCAGCAGGAGGCAGAAGAAAAACGATCAGGGCAAAAGAGAACATAAGAATGGATTCTTCCTTCTTTGGACTGGGAGTGAAGATAATAAGGGTCTAGAACAAATGCATGCAGTGAGCCTACTGAGTAAAATATTATGTAAATAAAACTCCCTAATTATATTCTGTCTTCTTTCATTGGCTAATGTGAAAAGTAAGAATGAAAATATCATTTTGAAAATATTTGATTTTTCTCCCTGAAAACCACCAAATTCTTAATTCTTACATATATATGTATAAACATGTTATCTATACATACTTATATACTTATATGTAAATTATTATATATTATATGTATGTATAGGTTATGTATATATAACATATGTTTGTATATATAAAGATTTTCTCTGGAAAAATACTAAAAATCAGTGAACTTAGCAGTTAACAGAATTAAAAGTAAACGTTGTAAATCTTTCTACGAGATCACTTAAGCAAGAAAGCTTCTGAGTCAGCAGCCTACTCACACTGTTATGTAAGTGAATGAGCTCAAAAACAGAAATAGCTTCCTTTATACACAATTTTACCTTCCCTTTTGCTTAATGGATCTTAGTGAAGACAAGGCAAACAAATAAAAAAGCATCCTGGCATGAATCATCCAGGAATACACTAATGAATATATGCTGAATATACACATGTTTACTCACATAAACACACGCACATACACACACATACACACACACAGCCATTACAGGTGATTTTGAGGACGCTGTTTTCAAAAGATGAGGACAGGCTTTGACACTAAGCAGATAAGCCATAGTTGATTTCTTCTAGAGAAACTTTATATTCACTCAGTGGTTTTCACTGGCAAGCTAGTGGAGAAAGCTGTTGCTGAAATAGAATGAAAAACACACATTATACTAAAGAGAAGCAGCAAACCAAACTGCACTCCTCGGGGAGGCAAGGCATGCCGCCAAAAGCCACATTCAGCCCTTGATTAGCCCAGAAAGCTCTGAGCGTGTCTGTTACCCCAAAAGGTAAAGATCCCCCTTTTTTGTCATACCCCAAAGACAAATTTACAGTCGGGAGACAGTGCGCTGTATAGCAAGAGATTTTAGAAGATTTATTTTAAAAAAGGGAAAGCACATCTCCAAGAATGAGAGGCAGGCTGATCCAAGGGAGGAAAGTGGTGGGTTTTGCTCCCCTTTCTCTTATACCCTCCCTTAGAGGTGGCCTCTTGATTGATTGACAGCTCTTGTCTCTGGAATGGTTAGTCATGTTTGACCCCTTTGCACTTGTCCTTATCCATGGTGTGCACAGAAAAACCCATGGGGCAGGGTTGGGGGGCTAAACCGCACTGTTAATTATAATACATTGAGCATTGGGTTGTGTCTGGTTAAGTCCTTCCTGCTACTGCGCAGTCGTGGCTGTCGGGTTTTAACCAGTCTCTTGCTGGCACTCATTTAGAGGAAGTAAAGTCCCTTTCTGCTGGAGGTGGGCATAACACTGTCTTTGGGCCATCCTCCCTCTCCTCCACCTGTCTGTCCAGCGCCCCCATTTATCTAACTACCTAACATGTCCACGGTGGCTGCCGAGCTCAGATTTCTCAGAGATATTTCATCCAGCTTCTTCATGTCACCTATACTTGCATTCAACTTTATTTTTCTTTTCTGTTAAACAGTCATATACATTTATGAATATTGCTTCAACTAAGCAGTGAGTACATTACAGCAGGATGCCTGAGTTCAAGGTATTGTGATTTTAAATGCATGACGAGATACAGTAACCATGACGTTTTGCTCCATAGTAAATCCATTAGTATTAGCATAGGCTTCGTGTAATTTTTGCCTACAGAGCTCAGACAGGAGCACAGGAAAAATGCAGCAGGGCCACAGCGTAAGAGTGGGTGGCTACCCAAAGCAGTATGTGAATAACAAAGTTACCAAGAGACCAAGGTGTGCCCTTCTTTCTGCCACATGTCCAAGAGACTCCAGAGAGGAAGACCTTCTTTTGGCATGTGGAGCAATATTGCTGGAGGTGATGATGACTTTCAAATTGTTGGGACAGGAAGCCAATGTCAGCAAACGAAGGGGCCAAATGGACTTCTCTTAAATGGGGTTATATGTTGGGACCAGAAGTCGCCCACACCCTTTGCAATGAAGAGACCCACAGGTCCTGCAGCCAATAACAAAAGAGCAGTAATTATAGTCAGACCCAATTTTGAACAACTCCAGACATACATTCAACAGCACTTCCATCAATTTGTAAGGCTGATATTTAAAGACTGTAGAAAATCCAAGACTTTGCTTCAGATTTCTTAGCTCCCAGGAATGTTTTCTGCTTCAAAAGATGATGCTTCATATGGGCCTAGAGGATCATGACTACATGAAGTTCCATCTTGGAACTTTTTGTTTGTTTGTTTTTACATGTTGAACTTACTAAAACCTACAAGACATGTTTCTGGTCATATTCCCAGCAATTCTGTTTATGGCATTTAACAGAACTTCCATTTGGAGTGGAAGTTGTTGTTAGCTATTTGCTTTAAATCCTTTTAAGGGAAAAGGGGGCAGGGAAATGACTGGCTTTTATTTCCATAAAGTATAAGAAGGATAGATTAGGAGTTTGGGTTTAACAGATACATATTACTATATATAAAATAGATAAGCAGCAAGAACCCACTGTATAGCACAAAGAACTATACACAATTTCTTGTAATAACATATAATGGAAAAGAATCTGAAAAGAAAAAATATACATGCATGTATATGTATAACTGAATCCCCTCGCTGTACACTTGAAACTAACATTGTAAATCAACTACACTGCAATAAACAATAAAATTTTTTAAAAGACTGGCTTTTGTTTCTGTAAAGAAACTTTTTAACTAAATATTCAGCATACACATTCAGCTATAATTAAATGGAATTATACAAATCAATCTAATTTGCTTACAAACGCAATCCATCTAAAGGAAGATATAGATTATATGACCTTTTTTTTTTTTTCAAAATGGAGCTAGAGAGGTTAGTTATAGTTTAGGCAGACTTTATTAGTTGTATTCTTTTATATTTGATGATAATAATATATTTATTTAACCAAAGTCTTTGATTATTTTATAATATTTAGATACAAATACTACCTGCTATCTCTCTGGATAACTGTAAATCATAATTAATTTGAGACTTTTTTTTACTATCATTCCATTCACTCTTACTTGACAGCATTGATGAATATGATGAGGGTGTGATTCTACAGTGTCTCCAGAGCAGTGTATAGTGTTGATTTTTTTTTTTTAAATTTTTACTTTTTATTTACTTTTTTCTTTTTGGGAGGTGAAGGGGTAATCAGGTTTATTTATTTATTCCTAGAGGTGGTCCTGGGGATTGAACCCAGGACCTTGAGCATGTTAAGCATGCGCTCTACCATTTGAGTTATACCCTCCTCCCCCTGTACAATGTTAATAGAAGGAATTCAGAGAAATAAATTTTCTTGAAATGTTTATGAAAAGTATGAAGGATAGCAATGAAAAATAAGTGCTGTCAGTGGTACCCAAGATGACAGAACATAAGAAAGACTTAACCCAGGGGGTATTTCACTGTCTTAAATAGGCATAAAGCAATTTGCCTAATTCGGTCAGAGATGCAAAATATGCAGCATTAGGAACTGAGAAACAAAGCTAAATTATGTCACATAGGAAGTTCTATATCTGCTTACTCAAAATAAAAGCATCTGTGAAATTTGTGAATTTTATACAAAATAATCAACCAACAGTGCATGATATTCGTTAGATATCATGCAGGGTTCCACATAATTAAAAACAATTTTTAAATAAAAACATTATTGTCATTTTGTACTTGCAAAATGATAAATGAATCCCTTCATAGCCACAAGATATGAAAACAACCAAAGTGCCCATAAAGAGATAAATGGATAAAGACATGACATGTACATACAGCCATCAAAAAGAATGAAATATTGCCATTTGCAGCAACATGCATGGACCTAGAGAATATCATACTAAATGAAGTAAGTCAGAGAGAGAAAGACAAATATACAACGCCTCTTATATGTGGAATTTTAAAAATAATATGAGTGACTGTATACAAAATAGAAAAAGACTCATAGACATAGAAAACAAACTTAAGGTTACCAAAGGGGAAGGTAGGGGGATAAATTAGGAGTATGAGATTAACAGATACACACACTATACCTAAAATAGGTAAGCAACAAGGATTTACCATATAACACAGGGAATTATATCCAATATCTTATAATAAACTATAATGAAAATAATATGAAAATACAAATATATAAACCTGAATCACTTTGCTGTACACTTGAAACTAAAACAATGTTATAAATCAACTATACTTCAGTTTAAAAAATGGGCAAATTATTTTAGCAGTTTACCAAAAAATACATACAGACGGTAAATAAGCACACAAAAAGATTGTGAACATGATTAGTCATTAGGGAAATGCAAATTAAACCACAACATGATTCCACTCCTCACCTATTAGAAAGGCTAATTTTAGGGTAAAAAAACTGACAAAACTAAGGTGCTGGTGAGGATGTAGAATAATTAGAATTCTCGCACATTACTAGCATGAATGCAAAATGGTACAGCCACTCTGGGAAAGGATTTAACTACCCACTTCCCATAAGATCCAGCAATCTCATTGCTAGGTGTTTATTCGTCTACAGGAAAATATGCACATGAATGTCTGTAACAGCTTTATTAGTAATTACAAGAATGGCAAACAAGGGAAATCTTTCAGTGATGGAAATGGCCTGTGTCTTGATTGTGCTGATAGTTACCTGAGTGTATAAATTTGTCAAAATTCATCAAAATGTACATCAAAATGTACATGTAAAATCAGTATGCTTTCTTCTATGATAACCAGACTTCCATAAATTTCACTTAAAAATGCTCTAATCATTTTTAAGACTGTTGTATGGAGGGAGATTTCAAGAGGAGCTGTAAAGAAGTAGCTTAGTAAAGAGAATAAAATTATTAAAAGCCACAAATAGTTCGGTTTCTTAATTTTTTTAGTGAGAAATGCCACTTTGATCCAGGCTTAAAGAGCATTTATATAACTTTGACTCATTTTTTCCTACCATAATTTTCTAAAGGATGAGAAATTTGTGCTTCCTGGAAAGGTAAAGTGGTGGGCTAGTGCAAATAAAAATAAAACATACCTCCAAACTGGTTTGAATCATGTCTTTCATCGAACAAAACAGTTTTTTCAAGACACATATTCCTTAAATAGTTTTATATGGAAAGTCATCACCTGTTGAAAGATTTTTGTTACAAAGTACTTTATCATCATGAAGTTTTGTGTCTTATTAAATCAAAAGTACTTATTTCTCCTGAACAAATCACTGATTTTGACTGAAGGACAAGGAAATCACAGTACGGCAAAGCTTGAAAGGACCGGCTCCTTTTAAAATCAGCTTATTTTAAGAACAGTAGCTGAAAAAGCAAGTACAAATGATCTACCAAATGCCTTTCAACTATCATGTTTGTATGTTTAAAAATTATTTTCAATTTTTATCATATTCAACTCCAGATGTACAAAAAATTTATCGTCTTCAATATTACCAGCTTTGAAGATAACAAAATCAAGAAAAATATATGTTTAAATAAAAAACCATTAGTGAAGATTGTTGTCAAAATAGCACACAAGTACAAAAGGACTTGTCTTCAACTTACAACATTTAACACAAGTATTTCCTATCCCTCTGAGTTTCAGACAAAATCATACTGTTTCTGGGGTATATTATGATCAAGAAGAGGAATTCTAAATTATTATTTGATCTTTATTTAACTTGCATACTTAATGATTCTTTGGTTAGTAACACATTAGCAATCAGAAGGAAATGAGAGGAGTCCAGATTTGAAAAGCACACATCTGTGTTTTGGAGGGCATTGCTAACTTAAAAATTTAGAACTAAAAAATACTGTCATGTCTTGACTTAAAAAAACATTCTTCCTTCAAAGGAGTAACTAGAAAAGAGGACACTGTAATTCCTCACTATCTGGTAACTACAGATGACTTCAGAATTCTGCAGAAATTGTCTTCCCTTTAGGTAAGTATGGATATAGATGACATAGATTAGCTGCAGATGAGGACAGGTATAAATATGACATAGAAACAAATACAGATGAAAAAAGTCTCCTGAAAACAAGCTCTGGCTTCATGAGTAAATTCTATGAATTTAAAATGAGAGTTATGTTTATCAGGCTTCATACTCAAATATAAAATTAGAGCTTAAAACTTCAAGTAATTACAATGCAATTTTATCATTTTACTTCTATAGGAAAAAAACAGTTTTAAATATTTAAAATCTGGGGCCCATATTTAAGTGAAATTTTTAAATTGGTAGAAATTATCCAGCAGACTTAAAATGCTGAAATAAAAGAATCTCAAGGAAATTGCAGTGCTTGGGAAGCGAAAATTACAGGAGGAGTAATAATGCCTACAAGGGCCAAGTGATTTAGGAGTGAAGTGACGGAGATGTAAAAACAATCACAAGGGGCTGGCAATAGTGCGAACAGAAGCAGGAATGTCTTATCTCAATAAGGCCTTAGTCATTTAGTTTTACAAACACTAGTTGTTGGAGTTAATTAATTTTAGACGTGGCACTTTGGTCAGAACCTCAGAACCACACAGATATTTGAGATGGATGTGTAGATCTAGGGAACAGAAAGTCAGCTCTCCCTTAGTGATACCAGTTGCTGGTGTTTGAGGCAGTAAACTACTGAATGCCTTTCACCTCACTGGTAGATCAGAAAATCCATCATCTTCACCTGTAGGAATTAATTAGGAACATAGGCAAAATTACTCTTTGGAGAATGGTACTATTATACCAGTGGATCCCAAAGAGTCCCAAAGGGATTGCCACTTTGGGTGAAAATTTTCTAGGACTTCCTGCACAAAAATGGGGTTGTTGCAAATATACTTTATTCATCTCAGTGCCCAAGACCTCTGAATACTTACCCACCACATAGAACTATCTATAAAATTATTTTGGAGGGTTTCAGCATTTCA
Source organism: Camelus bactrianus (assembly GCF_048773025.1). Classification (NCBI taxonomy): domain Eukaryota; kingdom Metazoa; phylum Chordata; class Mammalia; order Artiodactyla; family Camelidae; genus Camelus; species Camelus bactrianus. The sequence continues at coordinate 72,600,542 of NC_133543.1, forward strand.
AAAAACAATGGAAACTTTGTTTTTATAATTTGGATCTTTATTAGAGAAATTTGAGATATTGTTCCTTATAAGGTTGTTTTCACTATAGTTTAGTTCATCGTGCTATTATAGTGTGAGAGTGGGGGAGAGGAATGAGAGAATGAATTAGGGAGAAAGAGGGACATATCTTGGTGGGTAAAATACAGAAAAATTGTCTGACATTTTCATCTGATGAAAATCTCCTCTTTTTTCCTTGTCTGACTTTCTCTCCTTTTGAACATGAAAATACAAAGCAAAAACAAAAACCATCCCTTCCCTTGATTAACTTACTGAAAATAAAATTTGCTTCCTTTAAAAAAATACCTCTTGTAGGGAAATATTAATTAACCTCTCAGTGATTTGGAACAACTGACTCACCATTTGAAAAAATAAATTATATGCCTGCCTGCCTGCCTGACCAAAAAAAAAAAAAAGTGCCTTTTGATCTGAGGAAAAAGATCTGTAAAGTTTGAATCTGCCTAAATGTGATGACCAGTGAGTTTTAGCTCAGGCAAAAGCATGCCTAAGCAGTGTTATCTAAGGCCTCAAGTGCATATAGGAAAAGAAAGTGCAGGAATAAAAATACACTCAGAATCTGTTTCCTCCAATCAGAGAACAGAGAAAAATCACACTAACAGTTACTTGTTGAAATACATTTTATTTTCCCTGACAGTTAATAACAAATAAAATTAACCAGGGAAGAGAAAATTAGAAAAGTTTAAGTAAGATGAAAATAGGACAATAGCACAGGTTACAACAGTACTTTGTTTTCACCAATAGATAATGCATTAGCTTTTAGGACTAACACAGGATGCTACAAACTAAGTGACTTAAACAGCAGCAAGTTACTGTCTCACAGTTCTTGAAACTGGAAGCCCAAGATCAAGGGACCGGCAGGCCTGAAGGCGATGAGGGTGAAACTGCGCCATGCCTCTCTCCTGGTCTCTGGTGATTTGCTGGTAAGCTTTGGCATTCCTTGACAAGCACACTCTACACTCCTACCTCCGCCTCTGTTTTCACATGGTGTTCTGTGTCTGTGTCCAAATTCCCCCTTTAATAAGGACACCAGTCATGTTACCTTAGAACTCACTCTAATGACCTCATCTTAACCTGATAGTCTGCAAAGACCCTATTTCCAAATGAGTACCTTCACAGGTACTGAGGGTTAGGACTCCAATGTCTTTGAGAGAACATAATTCAACCAAGAAGATGTACTATTGTTCATTTATAGGGAAACACTCACTCTAAGAGCCAACCGATTTGCTAATTTAATTAATTTATTATTAATGAATCTTTTAGCAGACCTTCAGATGGTCAGGGAGAGAGCCCAGAGGGACAAGAAGTCTTTGCAATAGAGAACTCTTCAGCATTTGATTATCAAGGGGACCTGTGTTCTTCTCTGCACTTGCTTACAGACTTGTAAGCTGACAGTTTCTCTGCAGGCAGTGGCATCATAGAGGACTGTGAGCAATTAGAGACCACAAATCCCAACACAGAGAGCAGGCGTGTTACGTAGCCTGATGAGTTCAGCAGAATCCCGGGAGACCAATATAGCTTGGAAACTGATTTGAGTCTTTGAGGCCTCTGCACTGAATCATAAAAACTGCTGAAAGGGGCACAAAAACATTTATTTTCAGGGTCTTACTTTTTTAGAACTTTTTTTGGGGAAAAAAAATCTATGTTCTTCTGTTGTTTCAGTTCTTACTTCAAGAAGAAAATCCTGAACATTTTACAAAATATGGATGAGTCAAAAATAGATTGTCTCAAGACTGTCAGCAGACCTCTGTGTTTCTGACAGATGAGATAGACTCTTGTCAGCATCCTCCAACAGGAAACGATCCTCAGGTTTTATCTACAGCAGTTGTTCTCAGAATGGGGTCCCTGGACCAGCAGCATCAGCATCACCTGGGAACTTGTTAGAAATACACATCCTAAGGCCCAAGACCAGACCTAGTATATCAAAAACTCTGGGAGTGAGTCTTGTTTTAACAAGCTTCCAGGAGATTCTGAAGCTCCCTCGAGCTTGAGAACCATTAGTCTTCACTAAGGAGGCTATATTGCCAGCCAATACAATTTAAGCGAAAACAATTCAATTTTCTGTCCTAATCAGTGTATAGGGTTTACTTTAAACTGTATGTTTGGTGTTATTGGCTACTCTTGCTCTCCTGAAATATTTCTTTTAGTAAGTGCCAGAATATTTTAGTGTCACATGTTCAGACTTACTCTGGGGAGGAGAGAGCATTTTCAAATGCAGCCATTGCTGAGAAGGATTTCAGACACATCAGTCTTGGTCTTCTCATTCAGATTAGAGAAATCTACTCACAGGATTGGAGAATTGATTTGCTCTGAGTGTCGTGCTTTAGTTTTTTAAGTACAAAGGCCATCCTAGACCTGCTGAATCAGAATCTTTGCTGTTAGGGCCCAAGGTAGTGTATCAGTAAAAACATCCTCATATGATCCCACTGAACACATCTTATGAACCATATAACGGACATTGCAAATTCTATCCTTGACATCTTTTGATGGGTGAGTATTTTTAACATGAAGACATCTGGTCTACCATAACCACTTGAGAGAGTAATCAACCATTTTTGAATAAATAAATTCCTTTTTTATACCTCATGGATAATACTGCATGGAGAAAGAGAAGTCCCAGATGAAAGCACTGGGAAGGAGCCTAATCTAGAGGAACAGATGCAGCATCTGGAGGATTTAACCACATCTTGAAAGCAGTACTATTCAGTAACTACCATATGCCAGAGGCTCAATCAACATTACCTTAATAAACATTTTCTCTAATACTTTCAACAACCCTAAAGGATAATTACTATTAGCCCTATTTTTAGACGTGGAAACTGAGACACTGAAAAGGTAAGTGATGTGTACAACACTGCAAAGCTAGTAAACGGAAGAGATGAGTTTGAAGTCGGATCTCTCTCAGATTCGCCTATTCTTTCCACACTGCTGCCATTCACAGAAGTGGCAGGCACTGGGCATTTGATACAGATTTGCAGAGTATTTCAACAAGAGGGTTTGACAAAACATAACAGCAGGAAATTTAGAGGCAACCAAGCAGCTGGTATCAGAGACACAGTCAGGAGCCAGCACGGGTTGGATGCAGCTGAAACACCCAACAATAGGTGAACAATGACAAATAAAAGTAAGTTAACATTTGTTGAACTTTTTACTATGTGCTAGGCTCTATTTAGACACTTTATCTATTCTAATTTATTTAATCCTTATAACAAATCTATGGGGTAACCATTATTCTTCTCTCAGTTTCACTTCTCTCAGTAACTTACGCAAGGTCTCTGGAATCTGACTCAGGCACTCTGGTTCCAGAGAATGAACTCTTACTCATCAGGGAAGTTAGGATGTATCATGATGATAATATTACCACATAGTAATATACATAAAAATTATAAACATGTAGAATATACCAATAAATGTGTATGGAAAATATTACATACCAATTCAAAGCTATTAAATAATTTGTTCAGTTGTATGCTACAATAAATATAAAATATTTAACATCTGTTTTATGCATTATGTTTAAACAGTAGTCTTTCAAAAGACCATATTAGCTATCTTTGTGTAAGAAATTGTTGAAAATTTAGCAGTTTTTAACAGCAAACATTTATCAGCTTATAGTTTCTGTGGATGGAGAATCTTAACCTAACTTATCTGAGTTCTCTGGCTCTGGGCTTTTCACAACATTGCAAGCAAATTACTGACTAGGGTTTCTGTCATCTCAAGGCTCCATGTAAGGAGGATCTGTTTTTAAGCTCGCTCACGTGGCTGTTGAGTGGCTTTAGGTCCTCACTAACTGTTAGAGACACCAGTTCCTTGCCATTTGGGTCTCCCCGTAGGAGTGCTCACGAATTGGCTGCTTGCTCTTCTCAGAAGGAGAGAGAGGCCACAGTCTTTTTAAGACCTAATCTCAAAGGTGACATATACATCACTTTTACCGTATTCTATGTATAGAAGTCACTCACTTAGTTCAGCCAACCCTCAAGAGGAGGGGAATCATCAGAAAGGCCCGAATACCAGGAGGTGAGGATCACTGAGGGCCATGTTAGAGGTTGCCTACCACATGCCGAGATCTGTTTTATCATTTCTAGCCCTTTGTGAATATCATTTTTTTAAAACTATTTTGGGACATATTTCCCAAAATGTAATACTTCAAGCAAAACTTTGAAAGAGTTTCAAAGCTCTTGGAAATAAAAACTAATATATACCAACATATACAACAGTACTCTAAAGTTGAAACACAGTTCATATGTGTTACCTCACCTGGTGCTTAGAAGAGTTTTATAATTCCAAACTCTTACTATTTTTTTTTAATGTCATGATACCTCTCTTGTTACTTATTATGGGAACACATAAAAAGAGAGAAATGTAAGCTTTCACAGACTGGCCAACTACTGAGCCCGGGGCCTTTTACAGAAAAATAAAGATGAAGCTTAATGAAGTAGGTGGGAAAGAAAGCTAATTTGAGAAAATAGATGTGTTTATGAATTCTAATCAGCTTGGTGGAGACATCTTTGTCTCTTGGAAATACAGTACTGAAGGTGATGAGAGGTGAGAACTGAAGAGCTTTTCTTGCTCTTATTTTTTTATTATAAAAGTAACAGGCATTCACTGCAAAATTTTCAGACAATTTTTCAAGGTATAAAAAACATAAAAATCTTACAGTCTCACAGCCTAGAGATATAAGCTGTTAATACTTCCTAAGGCTCTTCATAGAAATATATATTTGTGTATGCAAAAAAGAATGGTATGCAAAGTCTGATGGTGACTCTGACTTCTAAAAGGTGCCCCATGAGTCACGTTAGCTGTAAGAGGGGTGGGTCTCTTGATTACAGAGACTGGTGAGGTAGGAGTAGGGAAAGATGAAAATATCTGCATCTCTGCTAGTTCTGTGCCATGGAAGGTCTGGGGATGGAAGGCACACTGTTCTGCAGGGAGCGGTGGAGTGTTTACATAGGCAAAATTGGTTCCAGAGCTTTAATCTGCTTTGTATCATAAAGTGAGAGGAATTGAATTTGACCAGGGAGCTTAAGAAAGTGTTTTCCCCAAAATAGAAAAGTAGAGAATTTTAGAGATCAAAGGAAGACTGAAGGACTTTCAAGGACATGTATATGTGCATTTGGGTTTGCTTTTTTTCCTAATATTCTATTGCCTCTAATTTTCAGTAGAAAATGTATGTGTTTGCATATGTGTGATTGAAAAGGGCTCTTTTCCATATTTTGAGTAACACGACATAGAACAGGGATACCACGAAGAACTCAGAGAACTAAGTCTTGCAAATTTAAATTAAATATCAAGGCTAGAGAGCTAGAAGCTTGAAGAACCAGAATTCAAAGGCAGGACATCTCTCCCCAAAGACTCTCTTTTGAGCAACAACATTGTTTTCCCTGTTCTATACTACTGCTCCACCAATCCACCTGGAGACTTTTATCTGGGTAAATGGAAGCCAAAACATTCAGAGGAGGCAAAACTATTAAGAAAAGAAATCACAGTGAAGCATTGGGAAATATCCACAGTGAAGAAATGATCAAAGAGATGGACAAAAAATTTTTTTAATGTGAGAATTGCATAAATGATTGAATGAAGAGTTTCAGAGATTGGAAAGTCAATAGTATCAAGAGATGTCAGGGTGTTTAGCAAATGAAGATAACGAATCCCCTGGATTTGGCAGGAAAGAGGTCACAGATAATCTTAGAAAAAAAGCAGTGTGCAGGGAGGGAGGCATGCAAAGTGAGAGTGGGTGACACTAAGAGGTTAAGAAAGAGAAAAATGAATAAGGAGTGAAGGTAATAAGTGGATATTTGACAACGAACAGGATGGCTACATAGCAGTCTCAAAATAACCCCCTACAAGTTAATTAGTAATTATGGGCGTGGGGAAGTGATTTACTGCAGAGAAAGCTAGACTACATCAACAAGTCATCAAAGTTATGTTACCTAATGGGACAACATTTTTAGAAAGAATAGATGACTTACAAGCTATGATTATTCAGATTTTAGTATTTGCCACTTTCTTAAAAATGAATGGTGTGAGCCAGTCACTTCAAGGAAAACATAATATTTGCTGCCAATAATAAAATTACAACATTGAAGCAAAAATTAGAAATTCAGGAAAATTTCATCTACCACCATAAGTTCGATAGCTTCCCAGTCCTGAAAGAAATCTTGAGATGGGTGTTAATATTAAACAAATGTAATTTTTTGATATTGATAATAAAATTTGACATCTGGAAGATATGCATAACTCAGAAAACCAGTATTTTCCAAAATTACCAATGTCTGGATGTTTCAAAATCTTGTATGGCCTAAAGATCCATTCAAGTAAAAGAAAAAACAGTATATTTTAATGTACCATAGTCCAATGATATGGCTTCAGATTTCACATTGAAACTAATCCTTAGGAAACTACTTCTTGTTCAGATTTGGTGTAGTATCAAAAACAAATATCCACAATTATCTGAAAATTTGTTGAAATGCAGCTCAGTTTTAAAGCTTCTCAGTTTTTATTTCTCATATAGTAAATAGTTATAGATATAACCCACATAAGCAAAATATCTCTGGTCTTCTCAATAATCTTTAAGAGTATAAAGTCTCCTGAAAAGAATATGAAAACGAATACATGTATGTATATGCATGACTGGGACATTGTGCTGTGCACCAGAAACTGACACACTATAACTGACGGTACTTCAATTAAAAGTTTTAAAAAAATTAATAAAGTCATCCTGAAACTGAAAAAGATATGTTGCTTTTATTGGTGTGGTCATCTGATTCAACTCTGAGGATACTTGCTGAGAAATTTTTAATCTAAATTGGCACAGTTAATTCTGAGGCTACTCAGTCTTTTTCCGTTGACTGGCAATGAACTGACTGGCAACAGAAGTGTTGCTATTTTCATGGAGTTATTTTGGATGATGAGTTGTAAAAATGTATAATTACAATCTGAATTTATGTTTGAAAATCTTCAGCTTTTGAAATTCATCAAATTTGGTCAGAACCTAGTATGCCAACATTAACTGAATCAAAACACATTTACAATTTTTGCTTTAGATTTTTGCTAACAGAAGCTATTCCACATTAGGTTAAAATGTCATCTCTAAATGTCCAGTCTTTAGCAACCATCGTAATGTAATTGCCTCAGTGAATTCATTTCTGCAAAGAACTTATGGATGATAAGCAGCTATTAGCAATGGCATAACTAAATGATGGCAAGACTTTTGTCCTTTGTTTTAAAAAAAAGCTATTAATAGTAATAGGTTTGGGGGCACCAATTTCATAATGCAATTCACCAGTGCAGCAAAATTTTAATCACTATTCATCACTGCATATCAGAAAAATAAAACAATTTTTATTATGAGATGAAAGAAGAGTTAAGATTAAAGGGACCCTAAACAATTCTGAAAAGGCTCCTTATATTTCCTATCATGAAATTCTATAAATTTGAGTGGAAGTGTGGAAGACATCATTTAGTCAGATAAGTCAATTCACCTTTTATTTAGGAAATGAAAAAAATATATATATATGTGTCTGTATAACTGAGCCACTATGCTGTACACCAGAAATTAACACAACATTGTAAAGTGACAATATGTCAATAAAAATAAATAATTTTTTTTTAAAAAAAGGAAATGAAGATGAATGGAGTAAGTTGAGAGAAATTGAGCACTTTTGGAAATCTTACCACGAAATACACTGAATGTTTGGTAGTTAGGCTAAGAGTACTTTGCCAGAGGTCACCTGAGTGTAACTAAAAAACATATTTTTTTTCTCTCATGGTGTAGGACCCAGTTGAGTGTCGATGGTGGGCCACCACTGCCCCAGGCTGACTCTTAAGGACCCAGATCTTTTCCATTTTGTTCTCATTTGGTGCACAAAACTTTCTTACCTCTGTTGAATAACAGCTCATCAGACCACCACAGAGTTTTTTATTCTGTAGTATAAAGATTGATATAAGTGTGCTGTCTTCCTGGTAGAATTTACCTACACCATTCAGTGTCATTCTGTTCATTCTTCTGTAAATAGTTTCTTTATCCAAATCCTAAATTATTCTCTTCTTATATTTTCTCTATCCTTATGAAATTATTCAAACTACTATATAATTTTCTCCTTAGTAGAGTCTATCAAATAGTTAAAAGATATAAATCGATTTTATATATGAAAATCATCCTGACTTTGTTTGATTTCAATTTCTGAGATCAGCCCAGTCAACATTATAATTCTTTTCCAAAAATAGATGAAAAAGCAGACCAAGGAGCAACTGTCTTTTTCAAAAGAATAAACAGTTAAAATAAAATCTTTATACATATATACTACCTTCCTCTGGTTTTTCCAGGATCTCCTAAACTGTATCTGCCTCCAACATCATTGTCCCAGTGCTCTTTTAAACAGTTTCCACAAGCCATTTTGCCAAAGTTTATAGCATTCTCTGTGAGCTACGGGAGTTAGGGAAATAAGCAGCAGAAACAGCAATAATCCCCAGCAGCTAAAATTTGATGTAACATCAACAAAAGGGAAAGAAAAAAAGCAACTGGTGATCTCAGACTGTAAAAGTACTTGAGATGTAGGGAGACTAAATCAAGATGGGGACAACCAGAATGGTCCAGGCAGGAGACGGCTGGCTGGAACCCCAGGTAGCGGCAGAGATCTTCAGTGCCCACCACATCCTTGCAGCCTCCTCTACCCAGGCACACCGCTAGACCCATGCTCCTCAGAGTGTGGTGCCCGGACAAGGTGCTACTCTGTAAACTGTTATTAATCTGTCATGCTATAAGGAGCTAAGACTAGAATGTAAAGCAAGTGCATCACTAAGTACACAGTTAAGTTCAGCTAATATTTTTTCCCCAGAAAAACTTTTTTAATGTAGTAAGTAATATGTAGATTTATATTTTCATTTAAGTACAGAGGGTTTAGTAGAAGAGTTACTTTGAGCAGCACTCCCCAAACTCCTCAGAGCTTGCTGAAGACAGCTGACAAGCTCTCACCAATGTAATGTGAGCAGAAATAATATGAGTCAACTCCCAAGCAGGATATTTATAGCGGACCCGGTGTTGAGCCACCCAGATCTCCCTCTTCAGGATGGAAGCACTCATTCCCCCAGCCACTGTCAGCGGGTGTTGACAGCTCACAGCTAAATACCCACTCCCAGTGGCTGCTTTAGCCTAAAGAGAGATCCTTTCCCTGCTCCTCCTCTCCCACAGGGTCACATTTACTTCTTTGGTTACATTTACATTCAATGACTCATCAACTCATGAATGGAGAGTCCTGGCCTTTAGGCTAAATTTTGGACAATTCCGAGGGGCCATCCCAGCTCCGGCGCTCCCTGTAGGTCAGCTGAGGCTTTTGTTTTGACTACATCACAGTTCAGCTTCTCTCTCTGCCCAGTCCTGCTTCTTTTGCTCTTTCATAGGTTTGATTCTAAGAGTCCTCCCCCAAAATCTTCCTGAACACAAACCTTCATCTCAGAGAGTGCTTCCCAAGAATCCCACTCTGCCATAATGATGGAAAGTGGATCTGATCTCTTCTCACCCTTTCTCTTCTCCGGAAGGACAATCTTATGTGGAAGATTTCACTGGAGACCTTAGAATGTGGAGGAGTCAAATGATGAATCCTTGGTCAAAGGGTTCCCTGGAGCCTGAGCCTAAGTGTCAGCCAGCATTGGACCAGAATACAATGACTTGCCATTTGTTTGTGAAGCACCTGAGATTCATTCTTATGTGCTGCTATAGTTAATCCACACAGACAAACACAAAGCATAGATGACTGGCTCATCTGTAACTAAATATTAAGTAGACATTTTATCCTTTCCTCAGACTGGCATGTTTTCCCTCCTTTTTTTTTTTTTTTTTGTCAGCTAATTGGGACTACCAATAAAAAGGATATTTATTTAATTTTGTCAGGTAATCTTTCCTTTTCATCTTTACTTTTAACTTTTCAATTGCATAATGGTAATTCTTGCAGATATGATCCAAATTTGTTTAAAGAAATATGAGCAAGCAAAAAACCAATTCTTTCCCTTGTAAATTTGAAGTGATTAAATAAATTTTTAATGGAATATGTGCTACACAAATCACATGCAAAAGTGGTACACATGGTCTCAACTTTCAACTTGAAAGTAAGTATAAAGCTGTTACAGTCTAGATAAGTAAGACACGTTGACATACAATTAAACTGTGCTAATATTCCAGGATAATGTTTTTTTCTGATAAAATGGTGACTTGGATAAATGATTCTCTATCACTGAGAAAGGACCAAAGATATAATTCAGTAAAAATCATACAAAGCAAATAAGAGTAGATTATGATTTAAAAAAAAAAAAGAGGAAGCCATATATTTAGCCAAAGAGTACAGAGCTATGCACTGTGGGCATGTGCTTTTTGTTGACTCATTAAATGAAGGTACTAATGTACATTTTAAGGAGTAATTAAACTTTATCAAAAACTAAAAATAGATTTAAAAAAACAAATTTCTTCTGTATAGCACAGGGAACTGTATTCAATACCTTGTAATAAAAGCAATGAAAAAAATATGAAAACGAATATATGTATGTACATGCATGACTGGGACATTGTGCTGTACACCAGAAATTGACCCATTATAACTGACTATATTTCAATTTAAAAAAAAGAACTGTGAATGGTATGAGTTACAATTTTATGGATATTGATAATAAGACATGAGACTCCTCGGTCAGAAAAAAAGAAGTTTATTAGCTATAATAGGAGCCAAATGATGAGCAATGTTTTTGCACTGATTCCTAAAGTCTAATTCCCACATAGCAAAATGAAGGATGCCAGATGGCACCTGTACCCACAATAGATTACATTATGTGAGAGGAACCTAGAGCTTAAGGAACCCAAACTGGTTTAAAGTGGACAGTAAGCATGCCTTCCCTTCGCTCCAGAGAGAGATATATGCTCTGTTTTCCACGGCTGTGTAAGCATACTCATGGCTCTAGGGAAGAAACTATCTCCATCATCCAAGACTCTTCACTACAGAGACACCTTTGAAAGACAGTCTAGAACAGGACAACCGCTCAGACGCTATACAGAAACTCAAGAGGCCTGTGGAGAACTGTCTCTCAGAAAGCTGGAGAGAACACCTTCTCTATGCTTGTACATCACATAACAATATAAAAACACAAAACCAATGTTTTATAGATCAGTGTTTTTACGTGCTTGTACAGAAAAATATAAAGAGGAAAATATCAATGTTTTACTTTTCATACTGTGCTTGCCATTTGCTAGAATCATCCTTTGATTTTATATCTCAGTCCTTCAGAGTATAGAATATATTCCCTGAGAGCTATGAAGATTTGCAAGGTTTTCCAAATGTTCCAAATTTTCCTTCAGTTTTTGTATGCCAATCCATTCTCCTTTGGGATTTTCCTCTCTTATCCTACCTAAGTGTAGAGCATTTACCCTTCTGTTTTCTCTCCCTTTGTTACTGATTGATTCAACCATACTGTGTTTTGTGTCTGGAGGAGGATTCCACCTGTCATGGTGAGTACCCAATTAGGCCATGTTTATTGTCTTCCTGCTATTACTTTTCCCCCTGATGCACTCCTGAAGTCACAGTGATTGTTTAATGGATCAGAAAACATCTGATAATAACACAGGACCTCTGGACTCCTGGATTCCTGTGAATGTCTCTGAAGGTTCTTTCATTTGGCTTCTGCTATGGAGCTGACACTGTGTGAGATTAATGGGCTGACCTAATTGAAGCCACTAATGAGCTATTCTTCTCTCTTGAAAGAACATTTTGTCCAATTTCTACACATACAGAGTACAGCATCAGAGAGGTTCATTTTTCTAACTTCTTTGCTTTGTGATAGCATTGAGTGTCCTGGGAATTAAAAGCTTCATCATAGATACACAGATATGTCATCTGCTTGGCCTCTGTAAGCATTTGAATTTGAGAATATTTAAAAGATAGTAATGAGAAAGAGATGGGAAATTGCTAACCTGTACTTTTTGACCTATCAATCATGGTAAATATGGAACCAAATTCTAGCTAACAGTGAATATTCTTCTCTTAGGAAAAGTTGAGATAGAAGTGTTCAATCTAATGAATGCAAAGATTGTGGAACATGAGAACCCTGATAAATTTTACTCAGTAAATCAGCAAAGATCAATGCCCAGTATCCATTATAATAAGAATTAGGAAAGATACAAAGTAGGATGAATCATTCATTTGAATAGTGTGTAAACTGTGAGGAGAGAAAAATATATAGAGCTGTGAAAACTTATGCAGAAAATAGGACAAAATAAAATAGATGGTAATGAAAGAAAACATATGTCTTAGGGAATGGCAGAAAGTGATCAGTTACCAACTGTCAAGGATTTAAGTGTTTCAGAGAGAGAGAGAGGGCTTCAGGCGAGGGGTGATCAGAGAAAGTATCTCATGTATACATGGCAGCTGGTTGTCTGTCAATGTTGAGAATGCATGTATCCCAAGTAAGAAGACATTGAAAGAAAAACTACAGTGATTGTCTTTGCTTAGTCTTTTTCCTGGATATCTAGGACACCTAAGTACATTTCAAAGTTATTGCCAGTTTTAGCCCAGGAAAAGAGCAAGAAGTTTTATGAAAACTAGACATTATTCAAATAGTCCAGAAAATATTACAATGCATATCAGACTACATAAATGGAAACTCATTCACATAGAAAATAACAGTTTTAGAAATCCAATAGTCAATGTTGAAATTAATGTATGAAATATTAGACACAGCATTGGAGAAATGAGAGATCAGAGATGATTAATAGTAATAATGTTAGAGTTGAAGTATGTGAGATTTAGAGTAATTCTGATACAAGAGTCCTGCTTCACAAAATGAGGGACTAGGGGTGGGACAGGTCCTGGACAATTTGGTCACAGTTTTTCTATAAAAGGCTGTATTGTTAAGCTCTTCACAGATTTATCTTATCTTCTAAAGAAGAGAGGAGAAATGCTTCTCAGGCAGCACCACTAAAAATGTTCAGCTCTGCCATCCTTGCTTTCATTTCTGATGCCCAAATTTACTTATGGTAGTTTACACTCATTTCTGTGATTATTTAAATCTTCAGTAACCATCAAAGAGGATACCTTGAGATGAACAGTATTGGACCCTTATATTCTTATTATTAATGTGAGAATAATGCTCAGATCAAGCTATTTTATTTGAATAACCTTAATTTCAGGGCTGACCAAACCCATACTGAGTCTTTAGATTGTTAATAACAACTCTACTTGGCATATGTTCTGGAGTAGGTAGGGTTTCTGCTTTCTATTTATCTTTCTGTTTGTATTTTCTTTTCTTTATTATGGCCACTTGGTTTTCAGATCACAACAATGTGAAAAGCTCTCAATGTACTTGCCCGTGAAGGATCTTGCACCTAGATTTCTGTGATTGACTGATTATACCTTGTCTTCAGTCTAGAAAATTGGGTGATTTTTTTTCTTAACACAGAGCATGAATTGATGGCATCGTGACTTTGCTGACCCCACCCATCCCCCTTTCCATGTCTTCCTCCCTTTTGGGGCCTTCTTTATTTTCAGATGTCTTGGGATCTCATGTTGCAATAAACTACCCATAATGAAGAAGAACAATGGGATAAACCCAACCCACTGTAGAATAAGAAATTTAACTTTTTTTAATAGCTTAAATACTTACTAGCTGTACACCCATAGGAATCTGTTGTAAACTCACTCATCTTCACTATATGGGTTATAATAACTCCTCTGGGAAATTTATTGCTATACTTCTGTTTCTTGGTTCTGCACATAAGGAGCTTGGAAGTAATCAGTCTATCCTAACAAGTGAAAAGCTGAACAGACTGAAAAATCAACAATTCTTCTTGGATCCATAAGAGAGGGAAAGACACAGGGCTCCCGAACTAGAGAGGCAGAGAGATGCATACAGCAAGTCACAGCTTACTGGAGCAGAAACTCACTAGTGGAAGCTGCCACAGTAACGGAGGAGAAAAACTTGACCCATACTTGGTGAATTGCTGAGGGCCTGGTGTAGACAATTCTGAGAGTTAAAAACTCCAGGGGAGCCCAGACCTAGAGAGGACCCCAAAATACTGTAAGACTTATTTCCAGAAGTCTCATCAGATTCCCACAGTAAATACTGGAGAAAAATCCCCTGGGCTTCCTCCAGGGGACGGACTTAAGAAACAATTCTAAAATATGCCAGAGGACTCCATTCTCCTAAACAGGGTCTGCATTCAGGAGAAACTAGTTAACCAGAGCCTAACCTGTTGGGGAATCATCAGAGCCTAACTGACCCGGAGGAAGAGAAATACTCAACTCTCCAGCTGGCTCTAGTCATCTTGTCCCATCAAAGGAGGGAGAAAAAAGATGAGAAATACTTGTGAAATCCACATCCAGAGGCATAGGCTCACAAAAAAGACCAAGACTTAATCACAGAACCTTAGAACACTTTCTCTCCCCCCACACCTCACTAAGGACTATTTATATCAGTTCCTTTTACCAAGTATATCATGTCTCACTATCAAGAAAAAATTCCAAGGCATACAAAAGGCAAAAAACACAATCTGAAGAGACAGAGCAAGCATTAGAACCAGACATGGCAGGCATGTAGGAATTATCAGACTAGGAATTTAAAACAACTATCATTAATACACTAAAGGCTCTAATAGACAAAGTAGACAGCATGCAAGACAGATGGACAATGTAAGCAGAGAGATGGAAATCCTAAAAAAGAACCAAAAAAAAAAGAAAATGCTCGGGATTAAAAAAAAAAACAAAACAACACTGTAAGAGAAATGAAGACTGCTGTTGATGGGCTTATTTTGGACTGGATATGGCTGAAGAAAGACTCTCTTGAGCTTGACGATTTCTCAATGAAATCCTTATAAACAAAAAGCAAAGAAGACAAAGATGTAAAAAAAAAAATAGAAAAAAATATTCAAGGGCTGTGGGACAACTACAAAAGGTATAATATGCATGCAATAGAAATACCAGAAGAAGAAGAAAGAAAGAACGGAACAGAAGAAATATTTAAAACAATAATGACAAGGAACTTCCCCAAATTAATGTCAGACACCAAACTACAGATCGAAGAAGCTCAAAGAAAACTCAGCAGGAGAAATGCCAAAAAACTACACAACATATTATTTTTAAAAACTACAAACATAAAATCAAACATAAAAAAAACTTACTGTTGAGTAAAAATACAATGGTAGTAAAAGCTCTTAAAAAAAACACTGAAATTTAAGGGCTTCCTATTGTTATTTACAACAACAACGATAATAATAAAATCTTTGATACTAAAATATTTGGCTCATAAATTCTGGAACAAGACTGATAGGGCCTCTTCCTCTGATTTTGATTATGATAATGATGATAATTAAAATAACTTTGCCTTTTAAAGATTATTTTGGCATTTATATATTTATTCAACAGAAGTGTAAGTACCTGCTAAGTGTCAAACACTGGGCTAAACATTTATAATACAGAGATAAATAGCCAGATTCCCCACTTTGAAGATTTTCTTTGCCCAGTGAAGAAGACACATGGGCTAGCAGAAATTACAAAACAGTAGAACAGAAGTATATAGGTGCACAGAGTTGCAAGGAGACTCCAGCCTAAAGTTCATTGGCCCACTGCATCAGCCCTTTCTTTCTCTACCTTTCCTCAAGGCTAGAGCTGGTTGGCTGTGACGTGGACTTTCCAACTTGGAGACACTGTGCTTTCCCAATTTGGAGTAAAATTTCATCCACCAAGGAAGAAGGCATAGTTTAAGAGTAGCAGAACTTGGGATTTTTAAAGACATTCATTAGTTTTGCCAACCCAGCATTCCTTTCCCATTCTTTTGGTAACAGATTCCCTCCTTCATGAGGGCATTTTAAGCCGTCAGGGTGGTCTGACCCTGTCCTCCACCACAGCAGTGGGCACACGATTCAGTCCAGACAAAGCAGAATCTTGTTTCGTGTTTTCCACCAGAGCTACCAGAGTACAAGCTCTTTCTTCCCTGAAGTTACTAAATGGTTAATGTATGAGCCTGGAGCCAAGAGGGTCTCCTCGGCTACCAGGGGTGCCTGTCAGAGAATGACATCAACACACACAAAGCGGAGCTGAAAGATGAGGTCACACCAGCTTGATGACATTGTCTGAACCCTAAGATTCAGCCACACCTGAATTGGTGCATCCTTTGGGCTTTCTACTTGTATGAGTTAATAAATTTCCTTCTTTACTTTAGCTGATTTAAATTAGGTTTTGATCACTTACAAATGAATGCTATTAATACAATCTGAAAGGTAGCTGTGAATCTCCCATTATTTTCTCCTTCCAGAAAGTTAGACTACAGAGAAGGCTGAAACGGTCCTGCTCTGCAGTGTGTCTGTGATAAACTGTAAGTTAGCAATTCAATGTAAAAGTCATTACTAGTTTTACATTATGACTTAACACAGTCACTTTCTTCTTGTTGTCCATCTCCTATATGCACCCTATAGCAAAGTGAGCTTGTTTTTGGTTCTATAAGCAGAAGGCAGAAAATCCTGTTCCAGTCAGTGTTGACAAGACTGACTCTCTCTCCAGCACACAGGCTACCTGTTCAACTTGGTGTCTTACTTCCCATCTTTGAGTTGGCTGGGCAGGGGGAGGGGAGGAGAATCATGATTTTATACTGTTGGATACACACACACGGATTTGGGAAACTGAAGATAGAAATAGAATTTGGTTTCATGGAGTTTTAAGCAGAATTATTCTGTCATAAATGACATAGCTTCCTTAGCATAAAAAGTGCCTCATATTGATGGATACTTGTAAATGCAAATACTTTCTGTGCTGGGGGAAAGCAAACGTATTGAAACAAATACCTTGGTGTGCTTTAATAATGAAATGTGAGCAAAGGAAATCCCTTATGTCTCTAGAAACGGTCTTGAAAGAAGGTTTAACAGTTCTTTCTACCTTGAGCACTCAGTTAAGTGTTAGCTATAAAATAGAAGCTTGTTAAACATTAAATCCAATAAATTAAGTCATCAATATATAAAAAATTATTATCCAGGGCCATAAGCCAAAGTTATGCAATGCTTAAACTGACAAAGCAAAAAGTATCCAAGTGCCACGGCAAATAAAGAAGGATCAAAGAGATAATAAGGAGAAAATCATTCCTGTTATTGTCCTGCTATCCCAGAGATTTTGAAAAGTGAAGTAAAGTGAAATAAAAATAGTCCTTATTATGGACAGAACAATTCTTGCTGTCTGGACATGGATATTACAATTTTCTTTATAATAAATAAATATAAAAAAATGAGACAGACAGTGGTAAGAGTCATGCATAAAATCCTCAGCAGACTTGGAAATGTCCATTACCACTCTATTACCAGTGGGAGACAGGAGTCAAATACTGCCAGGTATGCAGGTGCAGAATTGAAAACTGTGGTTGCATGTCTATTTTAAGGTCAATGAAAATTTAAGTTAATAAACATCAGAGCTCTGTGATCAAAGACTTGACTACATAGTTCCACAGAAAAAAGCTGAAATGAATTGTTTATTGAATTCTAGCACGCTGAAGAGCTGACTGGCTGATGAAATGGGGAAAATCTAGATGAATAAAAGCATAGACAGCTAATGAAATATCATGAAGGGGTTCACAGTGCTTTTAGTAATCTTATGAAGGCATGGAAAAGGCACGTTGTAAAGGTCTTGACCATCCTTTCCATTTCATCTGTTAATGTTCACAGCTCCATTCTGATTTTCTTCTCGTCATGTAAGTTAAGCAGTACTCGTTAACTGTCCATCTATTTCTTCTAGGGAAGCTGTGCTCCATTAACCATCTTCACATTTGTCTGAAGGTCAAGCCCCCTTAGATACTGACCCTGCTGGTCACTACTATGATTGAAACACTTTGGATTGGAGCAGTTAAGAACCACTAACTGGATTCTCTTGGTTTGAGCCCCCTTGGTACCCATTGCCATTAGCAAACCAACCTCTGAGAGTCCTCTCATACCACCGGTACTGGCCTGAAAAGCCACCACTGATGATGCTGGTGCTTCTCTTCCCAGCGCATTCTTGATGGCCTTGTGAATGGTATGTCCTCCAGGACTTCCTATGGAAGGTAGCACTTGAACATGTCCTTTGTTCTCACACAACACATCCACTTCAGCATGCTGACTTCCCTGACCCTTTTATTCTCTCCATCACTTTCTCCTACAGCAATTTAAGTATTGCAACATCTCTCTCTATAAGCTCTCAATTTCTCTAGACTTCCAGGAGCCACCCACCAGCAAGTTGGAACCATCTACTGGGGTGTTTTCTAAGTGTTCAATACTATATCCTGAGAAAGTACCCTCAAGCCCACACACTATCCTCTTTTCAGGCTTATATTCCAGCCCTCCTTAATGATTCAACAAAAATGTCCAGTCCCACAGGTACTCTCTTAGCTTGTGTCAGCACATGCTGGCTAACACTTGCAGCTCATTGTATTATGGCTCCTTTTTTTCCCCTTATCAGGCCCATCTAGGTAGGGGCATAACCTCAAGGGGCCTCCTGATGCTTTGCAAAGGAAAAGCCTAGAGGGGAATGCTCTCTTAAAGGTTAAGCACATCAGGAGGCCCTGACACCAAGTCTTACAGAAAATTACCAATATAAAGAAAGAGAAGCAAGCATCACCATAGATCTTGCAAATATTTAAAGGATAGTAAAGAATTTTATAAACAAATTGTTGCCAATACATTTAACAAATAGAAGAAATGGACAAAGTTCTTGATAAACACAAGTCACTAAAAAGAAGAAATAGAAAATCTAAACAGCTTTTTATCTGCAGGAACCTGAATTCATAATTATAGCCTTCACACAAAGAGAATGCCAAACCCAGATAGTTCCACTGGTGAATTCTATCAAATAATTAAGAAAGAAATAATATCAATTCTATACAAATATTCCTTCAGTGTACACCTGGACTTGACTTCCCCAAGTGGCCCCTCAAGGCATTGCCCTGTACATCCTCCAATACCTGTAATAAAATTCTCTATTTCACTTTTCCTTTCAGTTTTTTGTTGAATCTTGGCTCTTCGCCCTCTGACACTGTGGATCTCTACTTAATAAATGTTTAACAAATTCACACCACCACCATATTCACAATAGCTAAAAACAGAAACAACCTAAAATGTCCTACAACAGGAAAATGAATAAACAAATTGTGGTATATTCCTATATCCCACATTTCTGAAATGTTTCTTGGCAATAAAAAGGAATGAATCACTGAAATACACAACATGGATGAATCTCTAAGCATTATGTTAAACAAAAGAAGCTTAAACAAAATAATGCACAGTGTACGACTTCATTTGTATGACATTTTAGAATAGGCAAAATTGATCTATGGTGATAGAAATCAGAAAAAAAATGATTTCTGAGGGCAGAAGAGAGGGAAGATTAACTGGAAAAGGCACAGGGGACTTTCTATAGTGGCAGAAATGTTCTATAAATTGATTGTTGTTGTTTGAAATGAGTGTATACATTTGCCAAAATCCATGAAATATATTTTGTGCATTTCAAAGTATATAAATTAAATGTCAAAAAAATTAAGAAAAAAAATTTTTTCTCTATCCTGTATCTGGTTCAGAATCTTGAATCTCACAATATTTATCTAAAATATAAATCTGAAATTTGACAGTGAGAGTGAGTATGTAATTTCAACCATAATATTTGTGCTTATATATAGTTTTAACAACAGCCACAGGGTCTTTTTTTTTTAACATGTTTTATTTTACTCCATAGTTTTAACAACAGCCACAGGGTCTTAAAAATGCCATATTCTTTAAGAATCTATTATAAAAATTCATAAGATGCATCCTGAGTCACTTTGGTTTTGGCATCACTCTTAGGATCCCAGTCAGTATTGGATATGCCAGCTTCCAATTCATAACTATCTTCTTCCCAACAAATTGATTTCTCTTTAGTATTTGACATTTATATTTTTTAATTACAAATTGAATGAGAGGTGCTGCATTAATGGAACCCACTTCCTGCTTACCAAATCTCTCTTTCACACACTCATAGCCAGCAAACATGTCTTCTTTGTTGCATCACTATTTGCCAAATTAACAGATGATACAACTTTTTAGTTAAAATGAAAATGTTGCTTTTAGCCAAGGATATAGGTTCTATTCCCCAAATGAAGAAAGACAATGTAGTTTTCTCTGAGGACGCACAAATGTTTGTGTCGGGAAGTACAAACAGGGAAGTGCTGAAACTAGGTGCACTGTCAAAGCCTCACATGAAACGGTATAAAGTCCTACAAGCGTTGGGCCGTACACTGTCCTCTATGGGAGTCTCTGGCGGATTCTCCTAGACTCACTCCTGCTGTGGGGTCCTGTGTCCGTCACCACATCTATTTTGTACTTTGAAAGGTCAATGCCTTCTCCTTTCCATTGGGAGTTACTTGTAAACAGTTGATACAACTACTAATTCCATTCGGATTTTTTTCCCCTAATGCCCTGGGCTCTAGTGGTCTACAACTGATCACTCAAAATGCATCATATGTATAATACATAAAAATCTACATCACACTTTCCTTGGATGTGTCTAGTTTCCTCCACAATACATTAATATTTTTAAATAATTAATTTAAAAAAAATTAATTTTACAAAACAAATAAACAAAGAACAAGGTTTCACTAAACTTCCAACTGAAGAATTGAGTCCTAAAATCACTGACAGTCATTGTTAAGAGATGTCATACACACTCCTGGACTTTTAAATGTAATTTAAAGAAGCCAAAGTTTTACATTTCATTAGAAATGTACACGTCTTGTGGGAATGATCTTTCCATAATCATCTACATAGGCCAGCTTAAGAGAGATGCGTGGGGAAAAAATAGTTATTATCCTCCATGGATAAACTGAAACTCTGCCACTTTTTTTTTTAAATGACTTATTCACTTACATTTGTGGAATTAAATTTATTATTTTTGTGCTTGAGGAAATTCAAATCAAGTGTCTTTGAGGTTTTCCTGCAATTAGGGGGCCTTCATGATGGCCTTTGGAGACAGTTTGTTTACTGTTGACATTTATTTAATTAAATACTAACAGCATAGGTAGCAAAACAAACAAACAAAATAACATGTTTTGCCTTTAATATCTGGGAAAAGTGATAAAGACATATGAAGGAATACTTTATTAATAAAGAATCAATTATTTTAAATTATAAATGTATTTTCTAATTTGCCTTTAGTTTATGTGAGAAAAGAGTAATGATAGACGACTATAATTATTTTTAAAGCAAAATATTAATTAGAATTTTGGTATTAGCCTCATCTTTCAAGATTATCTTTTCAAATACTATATTACATCTCTTTAAACAAATCTTGTCTTCAGAATGATTTAGTCATTCAGGTGGGTGCTAATTGATACGAAATACCTCAGAAGACAGTGGCAAATAAGCTGACATTCAAAGGAGTTTTTCCTAATGAGCTTGTTGGCACACAGGCATTTTTGTCATAGAATTAACTTTTCTAATTGTGAAATATATCCAGATGGAGAGATGATAGACGGATAGAGAGATAACAGTCATTAATGGAATTCCTCACCGTCACTACCTATGTCAAGAAATAGAACATCACCAATACTGTAAATGTCATCCCCACTTCCCACCTCTCCTAGGTCATATGCCATTTTCTATCCTGTAGTAGTAACTGCTATACTGGCTTTTATTATAATAAATTCCTTACTTTTCTTTATAGCTTTATCACCACTACATGCATCACTAAGCCATATAATTGAATTTTGTCTGATTTTAAAACTTGTTCACAAACGTATTCCTTCTACATATTTTCCTCTGTACTTTAAGCCAATATGTTGTTCCTGAGATTAATCTGTGTTAATGTGCAACTGTAGTTTTATTTCCACTGTCATATGGTGTTCTGCTGTATGAACATACTGTAAACTATTTACCTGATGTGCCATCAATAGATAAATGGGTTGTTTCAGTTTGGGACTACTATAAACATTGTTTTCATTTTCTTGGTGCACATGCACAAATTTTTATCTAAGGTTGGAATTGCTGGGTTATATAATATGGATATTTTTCAACTTACACAGAGATGATGAACTCTTTGCACTGTGCTTACATCAAGCACAGTCGTACCAGCACTGTGAGAGGTCCCTTTGCTGCGCATCTTCACATAGACGGTTTTGTCAGATTTAAAATGTTTGTGTAACTGGTAGATGATTTTAATTTGAATTTCTCCAATCATTAATAAAGTTGAGCAATCTTTCTATATGTTTACCAGTCATTTGGATTTCCTCTTTCGTGAAAGATTTGCTCAAGACTTTGCCTATTTCTTACTGTCACTTTGTATTGATTTTATTCTAGGTTATTGTTGACCTTGCCTATCTGTCTCTATATTTACTCTGGGTAACATTTAAAATGCTAATTTTAAAAAAATGTGTTTCCTAACACTTTTTTGCTAGCTTGGAGAAATATGTCATATGCAACAAATATTCATCAATTGATTTGTATCCAACTGCTTTGCAAAACCCTCTTACTGATTCCAATATTCTATCTTCAGATTCTTTCGGATATTTTTTCACATATGGAAGCATGTTATCTTGGAATTATGATGGCTTTGTGCCTTCTTTTCGAATCCTTACACTTTTCCTCAGCCTTAATGCGTGGCTGAGGGTATCAGTGCCACGCCGAACAGGAGTGGAAGTGGGTTGGAGGTATCGGACTTCCTTGTCTTGCTCTGATCTCAGAGGGAGAGCTTTCAAAGTTTCACCACTGAATTTTGGGTTTTTTTGTAAATTGTCTTCATCATATTAATGAATTTCCTTTCTACTTCTAGTTTCCTAAGGGTTTTCATCATGGATGGATGTTAGTTTTATTAAATACTTTTGCATCTAATAAAATGATCATGTAGTTTACTCCATTTATCTGTTTCTATGAAAACTGCATTGTTTGTACAATATTAAATCCAGTCTTCATTCCTGGAATTAACCCCATTTCATGATAGTATATGATCATTTGTTTGAATTCAGTGCTGGATCCAGTTCATTGTTTGCTTAGGGTCTTCCTATCTTTATTCTTGAATAATATTGAATTTTATCATTCCTTTCTCAATCTTCTTTATCAAGCCTTGATATCATGGTTTTCCAGGCTAATAAATAAGTTAGACATCATATATTATTTATTGAAATTTATGTAAAAATATACAACTTTATTTAGATACCGCAGTGTGTTGTATGTGTGTGTACAAGCATGTGTACATGAAATCATAGCTATTTATCTATTTCTACATCTGGAAGAATATTCAATAACATGTTCATTATGAGTATATTCAGACAATGGCTTTTTTGACTGAATTTTTACTTTAAAACTTATGTCCTATGATGTGATTTTGTTTATAAGACTATATGTAGTCAAAATAATTGTCCCTGAATTTTAAAATAAATAAAAGATTCTAATAATAAAAATATAAGTTAGAGCATATGTTTTCTTTTTCTGTCCTCCAGAAGAGATCATGTAAGAGTAAAATAATTTTTTTCTTGAATAGCTCATAGCATTCTTGACCCTCACTGGGGGTGGGGTAAAATTATTCCATTTATAAGAGCTTTACTTCACATTCAGCAGATTTTCTTGCAAGCTCATTGATTCATTTAAAATGACAGTTTAAAAATATTTTCCATTGAGCATTTTTTGACGTTATGTAACAGGAACTCATCGTAATGTTTAGTGTGCCATATTGCCAACAACAAAAATCTCTAAGTTTAGTTTAAAATATATTTCAGATAATTGTAGGACCTCTAACTGGAACATAAATAGGTAGTTGGAGGCTGTTGGGTAATGTAGAATAGGTCCTATGAGTCATTCTTGTGAAGGAACTACTTGAAATTATAGAGTAACCAGGTTTTTCTGTGTACATATACACAAAGGAGAGCAGAAGATGGTGGTTAACTTTCTTCACAGGTGAGGAATTACCTGAGAATCTAATGAAAAGTTTAGAGGACTGATGAGAGGTGTTCAAAGACAGCCACAGCAATGTAACATGATATTACATTCACTCTGTATCAAAAGGAAACAGTATTCACATATACTTATATAGTGCTTATTGTTATGTATAGAAAATGTTCTAAATTCTTTATGTATATAATTTCATTTAATGCCCACAAACCTTTAAGATAGGGTTAGTAAAGTAAGATAGAGTAGCAAAACAGCCTCATTGGGATTTGCAAATGGCAAGTCTGGCTCCAGAAATCATACCATTAACCCCTGTTCTACACTGCCTCTAAATGCTTTAGTGAACAAACTTCTACAAACATTATGTTTAAAGGACTATGACTGACTTCCCCTCCTGAATGAACTTTAGATTTCATGTCAACATGAAACACACATTTGTTGTTTTGGTAAAAGAACATCCGTCAACAGGGTACGAGATGAAGCCCACACACTTGGAGTAAATTCATTCCATCCCTAACAGGGGTCAGGAATAACCTATGCTGGACTAATACCATGGCTCTCCTGGGCCTTCTACCTTCATCAGCAGAAGAGGGGAGGAAGCCTGAGCACGTGGAGTTTCAACTCCATCAGCAGAATTCAGTTCAGAGTCAGGACCCTTGGTGTAAGCTCAACCTTCCAAGGAAGTAAATACAACTGTCTTTTTGTTATACTTTCAAAGCATGTTTAGAATGTGAACATTTCTCATCACTTCTGGGCTACCATGTTGGCGTGAGCCACCATCATCACGTCGTGGATTCCTGCAATTGCCTCCTAACTGGTCTCCCTGCCTCTACCCTTGCCTCCTCAATCAGTCTATTATCAACACAACCAGCAGAGTGATCTGATCCTTTTAAAATGTAAGTCAGATCTTATCATTTCTCTACTCAAAATTTCCCAAAGTCTCTACATTTCACTCAGAACCAAAGCTAAGGTTTTTACAATAACTTTCAAAGCCTCCTGCTCCCTGTCATCTATCTGATCCTTTCTCTGATCATTTTCCACTTTGCCCATTAGCCCTGAAGTTCCTCTTTGCTCTTCCTCCAACAAACCAGGCACATGTTATTTTAGGACCTTTGCAAAGACTGCTCTCCCCACCAGGAACACTCCTCCCCTGAGATGCCTTCATGACTAACTCTCTAACATCTTTACAGTCTTTTCAGATATCTCCTCAATGAGACCTTCCCTGAGCATCTAGTTAAGTCTGCAATTGACTCCTTTCACTCTTCCCCTCAGCATTCCTTATCACCATTTCCTGCTTACCATCTTTTTTCTATACCACTAATCACCTTTAGCATACTATTTAATATACCCATTTATTTTGTTGGTTGTTCATTGCCTGTCTCCTTCTATTAGAAAGTAATAATCTCCTCAAGCACAAGAAATTTCTTTCTGTCACAGGTACATAGATCAGTGCCCTGCCCATGGAAGACACTCAGTAGAGATTTGTTGACAAACTGACTAACCAAATTACTGAATAAAGTGGAAATAAAATTTTATTTTCCATCACATTCCTGTTCCTTATGGAGAATTGCTCTTCTTTCTGCATTTTAATAACAAGGAAAATATTTTAACTCCTCTTTTGCCTGTCACTATTAAGGAACTTGTAACCATGGTGATTAAACACTGATACAGATAAGTGAGTCACATGTTTTCAGAAGGAAACTATTTAAGAAAAACAGGAAGGCAACTTTTGAGAAGAATTTTGGACACTAGAGATGAAGTGTGGTGGAATTTGAAAAGGAAGTATTCATAAAGAGTAAAACATTGGAGTTATTTCATTCATTTGATAGAGTAGGTAAGTTAATTATTTTGAGATCCATTAAAATGATGCAAGGCTTTGAAACACATTTTTCTAAGGAATATTAATTTTCTGTTAATGTGATCTTCATCAGAGTGACCTGTTAATTTGTCTGTTAAAATGAGAGGTAATCTGGAAAACATGAGCAAGGCTAGTATATTTGATTTTTAGCCTTACTCTATGTTAAAAAAGAGCTCAGTACAACCACTCCTGCTGTGTATTCATAATGAAGCCTGGCTTTAAATCTTCCCCTCTGTGAAATAAAATAATATCTCAAGGATGTTCCCTGAATTTAAATAGCTTGAACCCTTCAATTTATAAGAGGGAAACCAAAGAGATTATGCGAGCTACCTAGGGTCCTTCACCTAATTAACAACATAACTCTGACTCAGTTTAAATATTCTCTGCCACAATATCCTTAGAAAAATAATACTAATTATTTTCTCACTTTTATATGATAAATTCTCTTGTCTTTTCTTTGAATGCTATGCCTTGAGCTGAATTCAGAATTTTTATTTTCTTTCTTCAAAAAATAGGCTTCTATTTTTTTTTGAGGAGTTTGCTTTATATAATTACCTATTTAATTTACCATGTAAGAGAGTCACAGATAAAAACAGGTTAATTAATTGGCACACATTTTCTCCAGGTTTCAAAAATACTTTGATGTTCTTGCTGATGTCCATGTCATAGGGATGATGTTTCTAAAGACATGAATGCTGGTAATTCAAAAAAGCGCAGTACCAGATAAGAATAAGACCTACTGAAACTCCTTTTTACTCACATTTTTATTTCTCTTGGGCCTGATCAACTTCTTTAAGAATCAAGTCCAGTAGAATAAGTATGTTGATAGAAAAAAAATTTTTACATTTTGGTCTTTGATTAAATAGCCCAGTAATTATAAAATAGAATGAAAATTCATATACTGTATTTTTTCATCTTTTATTAGTCTCTCCCCTCACCTCCAACTTTCTGAACGTCAGAATTTCTTTTTGACTAATACATTTTCATCAGAGATGCAGTTTGTGTTTTCAAAGACTAGAGACCCATGTGATCCAATGCCCTCAATCTAAAATCTGTTTTTCAATAATTTGCGAGTAGATGCTATGTTTTCAAAGAACATATTTTATACTATTTTATATATTTTTTGGATACTATATACTTCATAATGTTTATAATAAACAGACTCAAGCAAGAGTTTGATGGCTGACCCATAAACCCTTCAGAGACGTCCAAGGAGAGTGCGGGATGAGTGATGGCGACTGGAGATGGGGAAAGTCTACAAAACAGATAAGAGAGGGTCCTGGTGATTTAATGAAAATAAACTGATTAAAAAAAATTAAAACACAAATCAGTTGAAAATAAGCATGGAGAAGAAGCTATATAATCCAGCAATCATTAAAATTTTCAATAGTATAGTGAGTCAAAAATCACTTGCAAAATGTTAGAATAGCTCAATGTGACTTTAATGTGCCGTCTCCTTGCTATCTGGTCAATTGTACTTATCTACCTATCAAAACAAGTCAGATACTGTAGAGTCCAATTAAAGACTCCCTGGAAATGTTATAATTTGCAGTTTGTGAGACCAGAAGAATAATTTGACACACTGGGAACATAAAAATTCTTCTTGCTCTATTGATTGGTCTAACACATCTGTAAGCCTTTGCCCAGTCCTCAGAATAAAGTTCTATTCCAAATATGGGATGACCACAGAACCCTGCTCCTCAACTCCCAGTAGAGAGAGATTCAAAGGGAGAGATTTTATTCCCTTAAAGATACAACACTTCTGATATTTTCCAGTGACTCATGTGGTTGGAGATATTTGTCAGAGAATTGCATGAGAGAAGCTCTTTATAAAACTTGAGATATGAGAATCAGGACTATTTTTGAGAAATCTATGGACAATTTGTTAACGTGTTCAGAGTAAAACCTGAACTTTGGGGTGCATGAGGTCTTAAACAGTCCCAGTTATTCATGTTTTAAACAAAGTGCTGATATAGCAAAGGCAAAGAAAAAAGACATGTCAAACATTTTTTACATCAGCTGCTGGTTTCTAAAACTCAGTTCAAGTAGTTATTTAACAAGATGCGGGTTGTAGAAAGCTTGAGACTGTTTACTGTTAATATGCAATTATTTTCTCCCCATAACATTTGTGCCCCTGGGGAGATGCTGTCAGGCTTGTTGATGGAGAACTCTCCCCTAGCCAAGGAAACTGGAATTTCGATGAATATCTTTTGAATGCTGCTAAGTTGTTAACAGCACTTAGAGGTAAATAGTTTACCTTTTGGAGACATAGCATTACTCGCTGACAAAAACTAGGGAGTGAGTTTCATTTTCTATTTCATCTTATTCCTTAGTTTGATGTATATGGGTCATGAAAAGGGGAATCAGGTCTTTTTTTTTTCTTATTTATTATGAAAAATTTGATACATGTATGAAAGTAGAGAGGAAAGCAGTGAGCTGAGACCCAGCTTCAACAATTTTCAACTCCTAGGCATGTTTCTTTCACGTGTACCACTTCTCAATATGCCATCGCTTGTATGCACCATACTTTATTGAACCGATCAACTGTAGATGGACTGCTGTGTTGTTTTCTGTCTTTTGCTTGAAGACCATAAATAGTGCTCCAACAAATAATTTTATACACATGACTTTTTCACGTTTTCTGTAGGTAGATGCCTAGACTTGGGATTTCTCTGTGACAGGGTAAAAGCAATTCTCTTTTTAATAGATGTGGTAGATTATTTGCAAATATGTCCTCAGCTGTGCTCCTAGCTATATTTACATGCCCTTACCTTGAGACTCAGTGATGCTTCCCATCAAAAAATAGAGTCTATTTCCCCACTTGTTGAATCAGCTGACCTGGTGACTTGTTTTGGTCAGTGGAATATGGCAAAAGCGATCGTGTGCAATTCTGATCCCAGGTCTCAAAAGGCCTTGCTCTGTTCACTCTCTTGGGATCATTACCTGCACCAGGTGAACAAGCTCAGTCAAGTCTACTGAAGGATAAAACACCACCTAGGGAAGAGCCAAGTCAACGTGCCTTTCTCAGCCCATGCCCCACATATGTGAGATGGCCCAGTCATGGTCGGCCAAGCTGATCCTCAACAGACGACAGATGCATGAGAGCTAAGAGAAGATTTCAAGAACTGCTCAGCTGAGTGCAGCCTAAATTTCCAACCCACAGAACGGTAAACTGAATGAGTGGTGGTTACTTTAAGCTACTAAGTTACAGTGTAGTTTGTTACCCAGCAATAATTAATTTATACACTATTTAACTGCCAAATTCTCCTCCACTGGTATTTTACCAATTTGTAATCCCAACAACAATATGTGAGAGTATCTATTTCCTTCTTGTCATAGAGTACATTGTTGAAATTTTCGACATTTTCCATCTAAAGGATAAAAAACAACCTACCGGTCTTGCTTTATTTGCATCTCTCTTATTATGAATGAGGTTGAATGTCTTTTCAGATGATCAAGTATCACCCAATTTGTGATTTCATCAAAACCTTTAATTTCCTATGCACTTTTAGCATGTTTATCAGAGCACTTGGGCATATCCAAAAAAAGGAATAAAAATAATTTAAAATCCTGATTTAAGGTAAGCTTCCCCAAATTTTGACCTATTTATTAAATTCCTTATATCTTCACCCTCTTAATGAATTGCTTTGCAAGAGCTAATGGATTCTATTAGTTTCATGAAAATTCTTTGCTCTAATTTAAGACCTGAATGGCTTATTTATTGAATAATAGGAATGAGAGAATTCAAAATGGTTCATTCTCCAAGCAAAAGTAGTAATCTGAAAAACATCTTTAGAGGATCAAATCAGAAGTCTCCAGCTCAAATATAATGCAATATCCACATCATACAGAAGGTACACATTCAGTGGTTATGATCATCCCCAAATAATGTTAAAAATCCATCTTATTCTAATGTCCACAGTAACCCAAATTAAAAACCAAATCTTCCTCCTTCTAAGTTAACTTACCAAGTTACGCAGGAAAGACACAAGCATGCAAATAATGTACACAGGGAAGCAGAGTTTATCATTCTGTGACCTCCTTTTCTAAGAGCTAATAGCCACAGAAAGGATGGACCATGAGCAAATCTATGAATTGGGAATCTGGGCCATCTGCTCCCAGGGAAGTCTACCACCTGTACAGCCCCACCTTTCAGTGCCCTCCTCTATCTTATCTCTTATCCCAGGAAGTAGGAACCATCTGTTTATTCATCTGTTATTTTAGAGCAGCTGGACAGGCATAGTTTTGTTCAGCTAAACAACCCCAGCCATTAATCCAGCACCTGAAACATGACAGCTTTCCAACAAATATTTGTTAAGCTGAACTAAACTGTAATTTGAGCATAATGTAAGCTATCCAATTTAATAGTAGCTATCAGTAGAGAAATACAGTCACATAACTTTCAGATCCTGTTATCAAAACAAGACTTTCAATTCAAACACATTTAAGTGTTTAAAAGACATTCACATATAAGTGTCATTTACATAGTAATGCCAAGGTAGTACTCTGGGGAAGAAAGGGAAGGAAAAGCAAGCCCTCCTTGAGGGGTTCTGCAGGGAGATGACAGTGAGCATTCGAACTGATACCTGGTCTGATCTGAGAAACAAAATTCTAGTTTGTTTTGGCTTTTAGCCACAGCCACTATTGCCGGTCAGTGTGATGCAATGTGAAACAAGTGCTAGAGTGAAATGGTAGTGTCTCTTTTGGGGATCAGGGAATAAATACTGAAGCAATGACTACATTTAGCAGAAAGAAATTACCTCTTTCAGGACAAAAAGTGTGACTGAATACAGAGGAGCTGGTGATTACTTGAGTTGCATATTAAAAAATTCATTTCATTTCATCAGGGACTTTGCCAAATGCTATTTCAATGACCCCTCCTGGGAATCACAGAGACCACAGGGAAGTAGTGGCAAGTTGGAGAGTGATGGTATGGTACCAAAAGCATGCTTTTTGTCTTACGTGTTTGTGCCCACTCCATCACAGGAGCCAAGACTAAAAAGATGATCCAGTGTGAGAACGTGATTTAGTCATCATAAAATCAGATAATAATAGCAATAAATACAATAATTGTAAAAATATAACCCTCACAGTTTATTATATGTGTAGCTTATTAGTTATCAGTTCAAGTCCTAGATACATTTTCCTTCTTCTTTCCTTGACAAATGATGTGTCACATCCAGTCCTTGCAAATCCTAAGACTCAAACCAAAACTAGGTGAGCTGGTGGCTGCATGTATCGCTCGCTTGAAATTGAAATCTTTAATTTTTTTTAGAGTGACTAGTCTTGAGTTATCAAAATTTATTAAGGTAAAATTTTATTTATATTCTTAACCAAATCTGATGTGACAAACCTATATGGTTGTAGGATTATTCATTGTCAGTCTTCTCAATAGCCATTCCACCTTCCTCTGAATTTCCTGATTGCAGAGTTACTAGCAGTGTAATAAATGTTACTGTTGCCAACTCCACATCCTTTTCCTCATCTTGCTTCTCACAGAACTCAAATTCTGTTCTAATATTTAATCTACCCCCATGTGGCCCTTATTAGCCATTCTCCAGAGAAACAAAAGCAATAGGGGAGAGAGGGGGAGAGATTTATTTTAAGGAATTGGTTCACACCATTGTGAGGGTTGGCAAGTTAGAAACGGGGAAGCAGGCAGGCTGGAAATTCACATAAGACTTGATGTAGTCTTGCATATGAAATCTGAGAGGCAGACCAGCAACTGGAAACTCAGACAAGATTTCTATGCTGCAGTCTTGAAGCAGAATTCCTTCTTTAGGAAACCTCCGCCTCTGCTCTTAAGGCCTTTAACTGTTTGGATGAGGCCCACCCACATTACGGAGGGTAATCTGCTTTACAAAGTCTACCGACTAGATATGTTAGTCATATATAAAAGCTATCCTCACAACAATATCCAGACTGATGTTAATCAAACAACTGGGCACCATAGTCTAACCAAGTTGACACATACAATTGATCATCACACTGTCCATATGGGTTAAGGAAACTAATCTCACCATGGTCAGTGGAGTTTTCTCTTTCTCATGCTGGTTATAAACAAAAGAGATATTTTGCCTCAGTTGCTGGTGACAGACATCTTGGAACCTCATAGGAAGTCAGTCTGATGATAAAGCTAACCCTTGAAGAATTGTAAAGAGATGGAGCAGTATTTTATTTGAACCATGCCTGGAATCTACCTCCTCCCTGACTTTCTATTATATGAGATTATAAACATCTTCATCATTTAAGCTAATTCGAGTTGGAGTTTTCCTCATATGCAGTCAAAAGCAACCTAATAGGTATAGGGAAGGACTCATGTTTCTCCCAGTTCCACAGCAGGTCCTCTTAGACTTAAGTCAATAGTGTATTTAAATCCCAGCCACAATGAGTAGGTCAGGATTGAGCACACCACCAGGTCTAGCCAATTATGATTAAAGAGATTTGAATCTGAATTTGAAAGTGTGGGGATGTGAACTTTATTTCCCAGTGAGTGCAAGGAAGGATCCACATCTCCTAGACTCTACTGACAGCTCTCTGGGAACTGTGATGGGACAACATGCCCACGGCAACCATGAGAATGAGCCTACAGATCTCCTGCTCTAGGAACGCAACTGACAGAGTGTCCCAGGTGCTGCACTTTAAAATCCATTACTGGGCTTGAACCAAGGTCTTGCCTACCAAGGGCAGCTCCCTACGAATGACTGAACTGCTAGAAGACACAGAGGTCTTTGCTCCTTGACGTTAGCTCAAGGACTCCCAGAAAGCTTAGTGAGCCTTTCTTACACTGCACAGAGGTCTAGGACACTTCTACGTGGTCTCTGTCTCTGTTTCTCTCTCCCTCTCTCTCTCCTTCACTGCACCATGGTCTGATGGCTCTCCAGACTTTCAGCCTGCTCTCTATTTCCATTCACATAGTCACTTCCCCTAATAACATCTTTGCACATTTAATCATGTCTCAGAGTCAGCATCTAAAAAAATCTTGGCTCTGTCTAAACAGAACAGGCTCTA
This sequence comes from Camelus bactrianus, assembly GCF_048773025.1. Lineage (NCBI taxonomy): Eukaryota > Metazoa > Chordata > Mammalia > Artiodactyla > Camelidae > Camelus > Camelus bactrianus. Next base: position 72,633,361 of record NC_133543.1, read on the forward strand.
TCTGTTCAGACTGAGCCAAGAAATTGAGATAATAAAGAAGGTGGAACTGGTTAGATTGATTAAATCCTGGATAAAGATTCTCCTAAAGTCATATCTAGCCTTGAACTGTTGAGTTACATAAGTCAATAAATTCCACATTGTTTTCTTAAACTAAGTAGACTAAGTTTTCTGTAACTTGCAAATGAAAGCCTTCTAAATGATACAATTATATCTCTAAACATTCATTTCCATGTGAGTTTTCATCGTGTATGTGATCAACATCCTGATAGCAACTAGGTTTTGAATTGTCTTTACAAATCCTGAAAGATCAGAAACAATTACATTATGAAAATAAACTTTTACACAGGGAAATATTAGTGGCTTTACCAAAAATAATGCAAGAAAATAGACAAAACTCTTCTTCCTTTAAAAGGCTTAAGTCAGAGTCAAGAAGAGTCTGGAATCCCTTCATTGCACAGCTCACACCAGTAAAGGAGAGGGCTGGTCAGAGACAGATGTGAATTCCTCACTGAACTCTCCAAAGGTCATGAGTCAATCTACAGAAGGTAAGAGATTTTCAGTGTGTTTTTTCATTTATTATGTGGTCAGGCATCAAGAATTCATGTACTACATTAGAAAAATAACAAAAACTCATATCAATGTATTCCTTATATTGTGTACATCTCAGTGTTTAAATAAGTTAATTAAAAATATGCATACTGGCTTTTCAACCAGTCCTCCTAGGTGGCTAAATAATGTTTCCAGTAAGGCTTCCATTTTTCAGAAGAGAAATTTGTGTTTATAAACTAAAGAGCTTGGAGCTTTGTATGACTAGCCAGGAGCATGCAGGATCTGGAAATTAGCTGGATGCTTTCCTTAGTTAAAGAAAGAAAATTCTGTGCAGTAACTCAAAGTTCCAAAACAGTACCTTGATCAAAATCAAAGACTGATTCTGAGTATATTTATTACATTTCTAAAGTAAAAAAGAGTTTGAGATTTTCACACTTTATCATTCAATATAAACTTATTCTAGATAATCACTTTCTTTTTAAAAAAAAATTAATAAACAGAAGTCTCAGTTAAACAGATTTGGGAGACCAGAACGGGGAGCTCTCACACCCCAAGATGATAGCAGAGTCCGAAAGGAAGAAGACTCTTCTTTCCTGACAAGGACTCAGCCAATGAAAGCCCTGAACTGTCTACTTCAGCCCTCCCACTTCCTCTTTCCCCTGTAAAAGCAATCTCCTTCCCTTGCTGTGTGGGGGCCTGCACGTGGCTCACCATGGTTGCAGACCCTGAACTACACTTCTCTGCTGATCCTGAGCAAATCCATCTTTGCTGGAGAAATAGTTGGCAATTTGGTTTTTCTTTTTTTTTTTTTTTTCCTTTCTCTTTTTGTTTCCCCAAGTCAACACTTTCATTTCCTACTCTCCAAGTTGATTCTTAAATTTAATCCTTCAGCCTCTTGATAATGCCAAGAAAATCTACTTTTTGAACAGAGGACAGAATATATATGCTGCTTACACATATAAGATCTTACTTGATTTGTAATAGATGTGAGAACAGAGTACAGATTTTTCTGATTTCTATCCTAGAATTTGGTATCTGGCAACACTTTCCTTTTGGATGTTATTACAGAAACTCAAGTGCTATGTCAAAAATGGAATTACTTCCACAGAAACAGTTCACTCTGTAAAATTAGCACTTCTCAGCTGGTGAATTCACTAGGTGGCCTTTTCAGATGCACAAGATGGAAAAATAAATTGATCTCGGCCCCCCCCCCCCTTCTTGACACAGAGCTCCTAAAACCCTAGGAATTTCTTAAATGATGAGAGCAATAAAAAGTGTCTTTTGTTATATTAATTAAGTAAATTTTGAATCTAAGAATGGGGGCTGGTTGCCAGGAAACCAACCCTGAAGTAAGAGGGCTGAAACTTTCAGTCCCACTCAGACCTCGGGGAGGAGAGAGAGGCTGGAGGCTGAATCAGTTGCCAAAGGCCAATGATTTAATCATTCGTGCCTATGTAATGATGTCTTCATAAAAAACCAAAAAGACAGGGTTTGGAGAGCTTCCAGATTGGTGAACATATGGAGGTGCTGGGAGCGCGGCGAGCCTGGAGAGGGCACAGGAACTCAGCATCCCTTCCTACATACCTTGTCCTACGCATCTCTTCCATCTGAATGTTCAACTGTATTCTTTATGATATCCCATTACAATAAACTAGTAAAACATTCATGAATGTTTCTGAGTTCTATAAGCCACTCTAGAAAATTAATCAAACCTGAGGGGGAGTCATAAGAACCTCTGAGCTACAGTCGGTTGATCAGAAGCCCAAGTGACAACCTGGGCTTGCAAATGAAATCTGAATTGTGTGGGGAATGAGGGGTAGGCAGTCTTGGGGGACTGAGCCTTTAATCTGTAGAACCTGATGCTATCTCCAGGTAGACAGTGTCAGAATTGAGTTCAGTTCTCTGATACCAGCAGGGGGTCTGAAAATTGCTTGGTTGTGGGAAAACCTCCACATTTGGTAACCAGAAATGTCAAAAGTAAAGTTTTCAGTGTAAAAGTAAAGGGGAAGAAACACACAGGAGATGGACGAACTGAGGTTTTTCCCTACAACATGAGGGAAAGACTGGGTTTTTTTTCCTTTTTAACATGAGAAAGAAATTCAGAGGACACAGACTGGTTGTAACATTCTTCTAGGAAGAAACAAGTTTTACCAATGACTTTTCTCCACCCCCACTGTGATAGGCAGAATTCTAAAATGACCCCAAAATGACCCGTGTCCTCAAATAACTTCATCTCCTTGAGTGTAGGCAGAACATGTGACTCTATTAGGTGGCACAGTTGACCTTAACTCAGTGGGCCTGACCTAATCGCATGAGCCCCTTAAAAGCAGAGCATTTTCTCTGGCTGGTGGCAGAGGAAGTGGGAAAGATTGGAAAAACAAGAAGGATGTGGCATAACTTTTCTGGTTTTAAAGATGGAGGGGGCTACCTCGAAAGGACCTAAGATCAGTCTCTAGGAACTGAGAGCAAACACTGGCCAATATTCTATCAAAAACAAAAACAAAAACAAACAAACAAACAAAACAGGAATCTCAGTTAAAGGAACAAGAAACTCAATTCTGCCAACAACCCAAATGAGTTCAGAAGTTAATTCTTCTCTAGATGAGAATGTAGCTTGGCCAACATCTTGATTTCAGCTTTACATTACCCTAAGCAGAGAACCCAGCCAAGTCCACCTGAATGCTGACCTACAGAACTGAAGATATTTTGTACAGAGTTAACAAAAATGTACTGTTTTAAGCCACTAGCTTGTGGTGATTTTTCATGTAGAAAGAGAAAATTAATACACCTACTGTCTCTGAGACACAGAATTTTAGAACCCAAGAAGAAATTATTCTGTGACGGAACACAAATAATTAATAGAGAACTTGAAACTTAGAGAGGAAAACGAGCTAATTAGATGAAAGTTCAGATCCTACAGATCTGGAGAATTTGCACCTTATCAAGCATCACATTTTAATATTTGACAAAATGTGAATCTGTATATGGAATGCCTTGCTCTAGGAAAGTGCTTGAACCACATTGCTGACATTATCTAACATCCTCCACACAAGTATTCAGTAATGTATTTTGTAGCCTTTGAATTCCTTTCTTTGGTTCTGATTCCTACCTATTTCACAGGAGCCTCCACTGATACAGAGATATACCCAGACACCCTCATTTAGTCATAGTAATTCGAATTAACTTGTAAGAGGCAGGCTGTCAAATGTTGTCATTACGATCCAACACTACCTGTGTTGAAAAGCCACTAAAGAAAATGGTTTTCAGAGTCCCACAAATTGAATTGCTTATTTTTGAAGCCTAGCTGTCATTTTCACTGGTTCATAGGGGGGAAAAATTTATTCAAGAAGAAAAAACTGCATCTTCATTCATTCATTCATTTAAGTAATTCATTCATTCATCTAAGTAATTCATTCAACAGTTCATTCAACCCACAAGTGTAGCATGAACTTAAGCTCCCCCTATATGCCTGCCAGACTCCTCCTGGAACCAGAGGAGGCAACCCACATCTTTGCTTCTTTAATCCTATAGCAGGTCTCCTTTACTTCTCAACTGATATTCTAAATTCTGTGTTTATGGCCTATCTCAGCTGTTGGGCGTTCCTTGAGCATCTTGTTCATTGTGTATTTCAGGGACCTAGCCCAGCTACAGGCACATTGTACTTGCTCAATAAATATTTGTTAAAAAAATTAGTATCAATTGCAATGCTAAGCACTGGGAATTAGGCTATAGAAGAGTATTTTATTGCCTTTAAATTCAGTCTCCAAGCACACATCTTGACAAGAACATTATTACAAGCTTTGACATTTCTACGCAAGAACTAAGAGCAGGGTAATTTGGGGGTATCTAAACCATCTGAGAAATAAATTGTGAGCAGAGGCTGAACAGATAAAGGAAAGGGAAATAGGTGTTCCAGGAAGAGGCGGTAGCATGAACAAACGTGGGCAAGCAGAACACAGCAGAGGCAATCACAGAAATACAGGTGTTTCATTACTTCAGGATGGTAGAATGAGGTCACAGGGAGGGATGAAGCTGAATAGACATGTAGAAGGCAAGTCACAAGGGTTTTAGTAGCAATAGTAAGGAGCATGAACTTTGTTCTTAAGATAACAGGGAGCCAGTGAGAAACTTTGAACTGGATGCTCACATCAGAATATTGTTCGGTGTGCACAGTGATAGACTGACCAAGTGACTGATGTTTGTGAATTCTGGCAAGAAAGAAGAGGGGCTACCCTGACAGACAGACAATGATTACCAAGAGTCAGGGCCCGGAAAATATGCACCTCCTAGCAGGTGAGACCCAGGATCTGATAGTTTGGCTCTACCCACCTCTTGGACTAAGCTTCAAAGTCAAGACTCCTGCTTGCAAAGAGTATAAAGAAATAACACAATGTAAAGAAATATCCCAATTTATCAGAATGGAACAAAAACGCATGCTCAAAAGAAGATGCAGTCACTCCTACTACTAGAGCAGGTGTTAAAAGAAAAGATTGTTTAGTTACCTATAGATAAAGAGCAGAGAGTAGGACAGTCTAGTCTAGACAAGTCTTGTCTGCATCTTGAGTTGACCTAATCCAGAGACACAACAACTGAAGGGCCTAACTCGCCCTAAATACAGTCTTCCTTGGCATGTTTGAAGAAGATTTAAAGGCTATAAATAAAGCCATATCTAGAAGAAAACCTTTGTTTCATTTATCATAAGAGAAACACTTGAAACATTTGGAACCTTTTTTTATTGTCACCTCAAAAAGAATCTGGAAGGAATGTGCTACAGAAAGAGAAGGTCTTGAACTAGGAGGAACAGATCAGGGCTGTAGGGAAATGTTATTCTAGTGCATTGATCCTTAAAGAGCAGTCCATCAGAATAAAAGCATCACAATACTTGGACATATACTAGAAATGCAGAAGCTCAGGTCTACCCCAGACCTCCTGAATCAAAATCTGCACTTCAACCTGATAACCAAGTAATTCATCCGTATATTAAAGTTTGAAAAGCACAGATCTTATGGGATAGCTAACTAGATATTTCAGAATCTGCAGTGTACCAAAAGGGTTCCAAGACTTGTGTGTGTGGGGGGGGGTGTAAGAGAGAGAGATGGACATGTGGCTATAAAGCTACCAGAAGGAAAGTCAGTGGGATGCCAATGCCAAACCGCCCATTACATAGCTTTACTTAGCAATTCTCACTGACTCTTGATCATACCACATCTTAGTTACACGCTGACTTAGCTACTTGGTAGAGTGAAAATGGCATTGTTTCTACCATCAGAAGATCTTGTTCCAAATTCCAGTTGTGTAGCTTACTAATTAGATTAACTTTATCTTCAGTCTTCATTTCAACATTGGGGCTGTGAACATCAGAATTCCCTGAAAAGAAACAGAGCAGCCTCTATGTTCCCAAGTACAACTAGGCTTGTAGAAGGTAGAATGACTGGCTTCAACTCTCTACACCTTTGTCATGACCTCATCATTAGCAGAATGTGTGCACTGCAAGCTTGTGCTTTTCTCCAGGGATTCCAAGAGTCATGACACTGACCCTTAACCAAACCTGAATAAAATACACAAACAAATGACTAGTGTAGTCCTGAGCTAGAGTTCAAAACATGCCAGAGGGAAGCCTGTATGAACTTCCCAGTATTATTTATAGAAATACATATATTGGTGATTTACACCTGGTTTTGCTTATGTTATTTGAGTTTCTCTTATTAAACTTGATCACGCAACTTGATTTTAGCTATATGACCAATGAAGTATAAAAGACCTTTCCTCCCCAGATAGGACTGACTTCTTTGTTCTTTTGGTTTTTTTTTAATTGAAGTATAGTTGGTTTACAATGTTGTGTTAATTTCTAGTGTACAGCAAAGTGATTCAATTATACATTTATATATATATATTTTTTATATATTCCTCTTCTTTTTTTTCACTGTAGGCTATTACAAGGTATTGAATAGAGTTCCCTGTGCTGTACAGTAGGACCTTGTTGTTTTGTCTGTTTTATATATAGTAGTTAGTATCTGCAAATCCCGAACTCCCAATTTATCCCTCCACTCCTCTCTTCCCCCCAACCCTTGATAACCATAAGTTTGTTTTCTACTTCTGTGAGTCTATTTCTCTTTTATAAATGTTTATTTGTTTCATTTTCTTAGATTCCACATATAAGTGACATCATGTGGTATTTTTCTTTCTCTTTTTGGCTTATGTCACTTAGAATGATGATCTCTAGGTTTTTGGTGGACATTTAGGTTGTTTCCATGTCTTGGTTATTGTAAACAGTGCTGCTGTGAACACTAAGGTGTATATATTTTTTTGAATTATACTTTCCTCCAAATATATGCCCAGGAGTGGGATTGCTGCATCATAGGGTAAGTCTATTTTTCATTTTTTAAGGAATCTCCATACTGTTTCCCATAATTGCTTAACCAAAGAGATTGGCTTCTTTGAAATCAAGGTATCTCACACACCTCTTGGTGGTTTATGATCCAAAGACAAAGTTTATCCTGGGCAATTTAGCTATCTCTACTGTGCCTTCTTTCTCCTGCTTCACCACACCCTTTACCATTATTAAAGCTCTGCATGAATAGATTCTGCAGAGTCTTGTCTTTTCAATAATTTAACACCTGTGATTAACACCATTGGTATAATTTCTCCACAAGTATGCTCCACAAGTTCTTGGTTTTAAGGGTGGCCACTTAAATTACATTGGCCAGTAGAATATAGACAAAAGTAATAAGGCACCAGTTCTGAACCAAAGATCTAAGAGTCTTTTCATGTTTCTGTTTGCCTCCTTGTACTACTGCCATAAGAAGACTCTCCCTGAAGGTAGGTAGCTGCTGCCTCTTCCACATGGGCCTGAGATTTAACATACGTGGAATGGAGCTGCCCAAGCCAAGCCCAGACAGACAGACAGCTTGAAGCAGAACCATACTGCTTAATTACACACAGATTAGGTCAGCCAACCCCCCAAATCTGCAGATTCATGAGAATAGGTGATTGTTGTGTTAAACCCCTGAACTTTGGGCTGGCCATATTAAACAGCATTTGTGAAGAAACAGCTAACTGGTACATGTTGGAGTGTAGAAAGTAAATACTTACGAACTTGGAAGAACTGGGAAATCACTAAACGTTTAAGGAATGCTCAGAGAAGATGCAATCTGAAGATTATGAAACTTGTACAAATATCCAGATGTCAGAAAACTTTAGGAAATCACTTCTCCACAGTGCCCCAAACTAGTAACTCTTAGGGAAATGAGGGAGTTTTGTTGCTATGTAAAATCCATGTCTGCTAAAACTCACCAGTGTTGAAGGAAAAATGACTGCCACCTGCCTTCTTTCCAAATCTTCTACTTTCCAACGGCACAACCCTTCTCACAAAGGAGTTAGGAAAATCAGTTGCTGGACTTTTAGTCTTTACACAATAAGCACTAGAAGAGTCTGGGAACAAATGTGGACAGCCTGTGTACATTTTCCAGCAAAAGTGTTACAATTACCTTGTCTACAGCGTTCTTGTAATGATTTAGTAAACAGTATATATAAACTGTAATTTACGATTGTAAATACAATAGGAGGTAAAAACAAAAAGGCACCATTTAAAATGGAACCTATCTTCAAATTGATTTCCTCATTTCAGTAAATAATGCTTTTAGTTTGGAAAGGTCTGCCCATGGGCATTCTGTTTGAGAGTAAAATCCCAGGACAAATATGGATCTAAGAGAATGAATTGAAAAAAAAAAAAGAGTTAAATTGCTTATTTGGTTAAAATAAAACAGACTTGTAATTTGATTCATGGGGGCTCAAGAAGGATGTTTGGTTGCTTTGGGATTTGAAGAAAATATATACGAAAAGTTCAGAGCAAGAAAAGAGAGAGAGAGAGGGAGAAAATTCCAGTAGGTCAGAAGGGCTGGAGGATAATGCCCAGACTACTTCTTAGTCTTCATTTCCTACCATTAAATTACAGAAAAGGAAAATGGGCACATAATTAATATTCAAGCAATGTTTATTTTATTGATGATTTAGGCATGAAAAGCTATTTTAAATTTGTCCGACAACGTATCCTGGACTAATCTAGGAGTAACATTACAGATCCCCTCTCTTTTAGATTACTGCTGTAATTTTATCTCATTTGATATATTATTTTTTAAAGTCTTAATTGCCTTAAGCAAGGCTTACAATGGAAAAGATAGATTTTATAAGATTTCATGTCTTCAACAACTGAAAAAATGTGTCTTTGTATTGAGAACAAGGAGAAGACCAAAGGGCATTTTTAGACCTCATTAAAAAGCTAGGAAATATAGTCAGAGGGTTGTGTTATTAAGAATACAATATGTGAATTATGATACCATATCTTTAGATAACACACTATAAAGGTCACAGCTTATTCAACCCAAAGTGAAAAGAATAACTCGTCACCCCGGTTTTTTAATTTAAAAATGTCTTATTTGCTCTTTCATGAAAGGATGATTTCTTGGAAGTAGAGAAAGCAGTTGGGTGACAGCTAATTTTTCTCTGGCTTTTACTCTTTGATATTAAAATTATAGTTGGGTGTTGAGTGCACTTTGGGGCTCAAGAAATACTGGTCTGAAATAAAAGTCAAAAAGCCAGAGTGCTCTCAAAACAGACAATAGGAGCTCAAAGTAGAGGAGATTTTTCTGGAGAGATCCTTGTCCCATTCATAGTCATTTCATTCGGTCCTTATACTTTTTAATACCTCAATTCCAAATAAGTTTCTTAATGTGTTCTCTCTCCTGGAGAGAAGATGAAGCTTTCTTTGGCTGAACAAAGAAAAGGAAAAGAAAATGCTCTGTTTAGTCTTCATCTAAGAGCACACACTGGTTTCTCATCTTAGACATCCTCATTCTCTTCTACTTATATTTCTATTATCACCCCTTAAAGGCACAAAGTTTTATTTTAGATCTTTGACTTCTTTGCCAATGTTTTCCATATTGTAGGGACTCCAAAAATTCTATTGTTCAAGATGATGATCTTCATTCCATTGAGTTATGATGTCTCTTTGTCTCTTCCTATTCTCATCCTGCTGTCCAAGAAAACCTCAAAAATTTCCATGTTTGACACTTTGATCTCCTTCATTTCTCTTATTAGATTCTAGTACATCTGTGTTTTTAAAAAGTACAATTCTATTTCAGTTCCATAGTTTGGTTTTTATTAAAATATGCCTAAAAGTAAGTATATGATACAGTTGTTTTGTAGTTGACATCACATGTTGTGAGTATTCAAGGCATTGAATCAGGTCATTAACAGAGCAGCTTCAGGTTTTAGGAAAAAATGCTGAATATATTCTTGTATTTTTTCGAAGATGATTTTTTTAAGCAGTGGGGGACTATCTGTTATGCGTTTATCTCAACCAATTTGGTAGGTAATAATACCAAGTTCTTTTTTTTTTTTCCTTCCTCTCCTTTTTTTTTTAAATTGAAGTATAGTCAGTTACAATGTATCAATTTCTGGGGTATAGCATAATGTCCCAGTTGTACATATGCATACATATTAGTTTTCATATTCTTTTTCATTAAAAGTTATTACAAGATACTGAATATAGTTCCCTGTGCTATATAGAAGAAATTGTTTTTCATCTATTTTTATGTAGTTAATACTTGCAAATCTTGAACTCCCAATTTATCCTTTCCCACCCTCTTTCCCTGCTAATCGTAAGATTGTTTACTGCATCTGTGAGTCTGTTTTGTGGATGAGTTCTTTAGTGTCTTCTTTTTTCTTTTTTTAGATTCCAAATATGATGATATCATATGGTATTTTTTTTTCTTTCTTAGATTTTTTTTATTCACTTAGAATGACGAGCTCCAGGTCCATCCATGTTGCTGCAAATGGCATTATTTTATTCTTTTTCATGGCTGAGTAGTATTCTATTGTAGAAATATATCACAACTTCTTTATCCAGTCATCTGCTGATGGGCATTTAGGTTGTTTCTATGTCTTGGCTATTGTAAATAGTGCTGCCATGAACACTAGGTTGCATGTATTTTTTCAAATTAGAGTTCCCTCTGGATATATGCCCAGGAGTGGGATTGCTGGATCATGTAGTAAGTATATTTTTAGTTTTTGGAGGAATTACCACACTGTTTTCCATGATGGTTGTACCAATTTACATTCCTACCAACAGTGTAGGATGGTTCCCTTTTCTCCACACCCTCTCCAGCATTTATTTATTGTGAATGTCAGTGGCCTCTGGTGACTGGAAGAGAAATCTATGCATTTCCTTCTTCAATAACCTTTCTGCAGTATTATAGTGAAAGTAAATGTCAGAGCAAAGTCTGATGAAACTTAGAAACATTTATGAGCAAGAAGACACAAAACAGCCATACAACCTATCATTTTATGCTCAGACACTGAGCAATCTCTATCCATATGCACTCCAAGCCCACCACTTGTAAATCCTCATTCTAATACTTTGCCAGATCATCCAACTCCTGAATTCCAACACCATACTGCTATCTTCTCTCTTCATTTAGCTGTCTTCTTCAATAAATAATAAACTCCTCAAGCAAGGTGCAAATTTATTACTTTGGTTTTTAATTCTATCATAGCAACCACATATACTTGCAAAAACGGCATTGAATGACATCATCTAAAAGCAAGTTATTTGATTTTCTGGCTTTTTCACCAAACTACCTGAAAACCACCTTTGTATATATCAAGAGTTTACACTATCCATACTGACTGAATGATATAATAGCTCACATAATTTGATATTTTACCACAAAAATAAAGGCAATCATTTGACCTTATTATTTTTGGATAAGCTAAAGCTTATAAAGCTTAAACAATTTCCCTAAATCACAAAGATAATCATGTCTGAATTGATGTTAATTCAGGTCTGTTTCACTGCAAAGTTCATACTTAACCAACATTGGACACTAACTATATCCCTAAGGAGAAAGAGGGTTTGATCCTTGGAAAAGTATAATTTGTTTCTTGAATGAGAGAAATCCAAAAGCATCAAATAGAACACTTAGAAAGAACACGATTAAATACACTTGAGAAAAAGAGTTAAGACATAATTAACTTTAAAGAAACTGGAGGTCAGAAGTTTATGCCCAGCTGTTTCTAAACAATTATGTAACCATAGGGAAATCACTTAATCTTTTGAGTTTCAATAATTTTGCCTGGTAAATGAGGTAGCTGAACTAGATAAACTCTAAAACTTTCTATAACTGGAAGTCTATAGACTTTTAAAAGAGGCAGCTCAGATATAGGAAGTGAAAACGTTTCCCTCAATGATTACTGTCAATAACCACATATAATTCAGCAAAACCACACATCAGGCTATCTCAGGAATCTGTGTGTCTGTGTGTGATGTCCAGTCTTGATGTTATTTTCCATCCATATTTATGGTTTTTATAGCTTAGTTCCATACATTGCTCTTCTGCATCATTGAAATAGTCATTTTTTTCTTTTTGTATCATTTTAGCTGAGAGACAAACAAAACTGAAGTTTAAAACACATAAATCTTTGTCTTTTGGTAACACTGACTTTTGAAAATAAGATAACGTTCTTCTGAATTTCTCTGACTTGATAAGTTATCAAAAATATGATTTCCCCTCAAAACGCTTTATCACAGTGTTGTAGGCATTGACGGCTGAAGATGAATTTAAATATACATACTCAGAAAGGATAAAAACAACAGAGTATCTCTTTCTATGGAATAAAGAATTCACATTTTAGAAAGAGGCATTTTGTTCAGATATAGTTAAAGGATTAACATATATTTTAAAGTTTTGAACTACAACAACCAATGGAACAGTAACCCTATTCTTTCTATTTGAAATGATTATAACTACAATCACAGTATGTTAGCTTCATTTAAAAAAAAAAAAAAAACCTCAGTTTTAATCAATAACATCTCCTGAAAATGCTATCTTTTAAGTGGATTACTATTTAAACCTTTAATTATCTGATATTCCCTGTTAAAGAATACTTTCCCAGTGTCCAAGGAAGTATCAATAATATTTTTTAAATAATGGTGACTTTCTTCTTGAATTTAATTCTAGATTTATGTAAGGTTTTTAGTTTATTTCAGGAATCATATATTCAATGACCAGATATTGTCCAAATGGAACTGAATGTATCTGAATTCAGCAGACAAGTGACATGTCACATTTCATTGATGTCATAAGGACTGGTTTTTATCAAAGACTTGGATGATGACATTGAGAAATATGCTATGTCTTCACTGTGGTGACAGTTACAGAAATGTATGTTTTTCAAAATTCATAGAACTTACGCCTAAAAAGTATGAATTTTACTGTATGTAACTTAAACCTCAATAACGTGAAATTTTTTAATTTCAATATTTAAAAATTTTACCCTCTGAAAAACACAGCTTAGAAAATGAAAATGTAAGCCACTGAGAGAAAATATTTGCAAAATATACATCTGAGAAAAGGCTTGTGTCTACAGTATATAAAGAACTATTATAACTCAAGTATAAGAAGAAAAACAACTCAATTTTAAAAATGGACAGACAAAAAAAAAGATAAATAAATGGCTAATAAGCTCAAGAAAAGATGTTCAACATCATTAGTCATTAGGAAAATGCATGTTAAAATCTTAATTTGATTTATCTACCTATCCACTAGAATGAATATATGAAGACTGAATATATCAAATGTTAGTGAGCAACTGGTAATCACATATTTTGCTGGTTGGAATACTACTTTAGAAAACACTTTGAAAGTATCTTATAAAGTTAAACATACTTATCATATGATTCAGCATTCTTGCTCTTATGTATTTACTTATGAGACATGAAAACCTATGTCCACACAAAGATGTACACACAGCTGTTCATAGCAGTATTGTTTATAAATGCCTCAAACTGGAAGGAATACAAATGTCCAGCCATTGGTGAATGGATAAACGAATTATGATATAGCCATACAGTGGAATGTCTCACAGCAATAAAAATAAATGAAATACTAACATAGAAAACACTATGAATGAATCTCAAAAACAATATGATAAATGAAAAAAAGTCAAACATAAAATACTACAGAATGAATCTAAATCTATACGAAATTATAGAGGAGATAAACTATAGTTAAAGAAAGCAGAGTAATTGATACCTGAGGCCCAGTACTTAGGGGCAAGATCAACTGCAAAGGAGCACAAGGGGAGTTCAGGGAGATAGAAATGTTCTGTATATTGTATGTGATAGTAAAGGATAGATCAAGAATTTCAGCAGAGAAAGAAAACTATGAAAAATAAACAAGTGAAAACGCTAGATATAAAAAGTACAACTTTTGAATAAAAAGTTAACTCATTTAAGGGTATATAAAAAGATTGGGTACAGCCAGAAAAAAGACTCAGTGAACTTGAAAAGACATTGATAGTAAATACAGAAACTAATTTCAAAAGAAAAATATGAGTGAAAAAGATGGAAATGTCAAGATCTTTGAGACAATATCAAATGGCATAAAAGATGGGCAACTGGAGGCACAGAAGGAAAAGAAACAGACAACAGGGCAAAATAAAGATTTAAAGAGATAATAGCCAAGAATTTTCCAAGATTTATGAAAGATATCAACCAATGGATCCTAGAAAATCAGCAAAACTAAAGCAGAATATAAATATATATAGATCTATAATTTTAATATGTAGTCAATATACACATTCAGGATATATATCTATGTTCTAATCTGTATTCAATATATATATATTCAGAATATATGTACATATGTATTTAAAAGGCTACTTCCTAATTTCAAATATATGTCATGACAATATATTGTGAAGTTTATTACATATAAAAGTAAAATATAGGAAAACAAGAACACAAAAGACAGGGAGAAAGGGAAATGAAATCATGCTGGTATAAAGTTCTGACATTGTAAAGCCCTTTAATATTAGTTGAACACATATCATGATAAGTTAAAGGTGCATATTTTATTATTACAAGCACTAAAAATGACTCAAAGTTTAGAATCTATATTTCATAATGTATACTTTAGAAATATGACAAAACCCAGGCAGAAGAAGCCAAATCCAGGTATCAATTATGATTCTAAATCAGTCTTTGTTCATGAATATATTAAAGTATATGAGACAATCTAATCATTCATTGAAAATTTACTACGTTTCAGGTACGAACTGAACACCTAGTGTACTATCTCAGTTAATTTCCACAACTCCATAATGAAAAAACTGAAGTAGCGAGGTTACATATCTAATTACTCAGAGAGCCAGAATTCAGACCTAGTTTCATTTCAGACCATGTACTTTTAATCACCATGATGTGCTGATTCCTACATCTACACAATTTTTTTCAAGAAAGAAAACAAATGTATTGCCCATGTAAAACCATATGGTGTTTGACAACTCTCATTATCTGCCTAATCAGTCACTGGGAAAAGTTTGCTTACTATTTTAAAACTTGTCTTTGGGTAGATTACCCCTGTATCCATAGGCCCTGCAGCCTGAGGGAAAATGTGATCGTATTAGCCATAATAAATAAAATTTATGTTTCGTGTGGCTGCTGATTATTTCAAGCCCTCTAGCTTCCATAAGTTATTTTTTGGTATCTCCAGGGCATGTGTCACATGTGTTCACAGATACGATGTTTGCCTCTTTTCCTCCCCTGATGGGGATCTATCTCCCCAGCCATGCCTTCAACAGAGCCAGCCCCTCATGGCCACTACTCCTGGTGCTTGCTTATGTCCAGAACCCAGATGGCCAAGCCAAGGGCACTGCTCTCCAACATCTCTAAAGCCATGCTGGTGCCCACTATTCCTGGTACTGCCTAGTCTTTGCTGTGGAACCTGGAAAGCTGGGTGCCTCTACTGCCCCCAGTGTCTGGAGGGCTCATCCACCCAGGCACTGTTGAGCACTGGGTCAGCTTATAGTTCTCCTTCTGTGGGCATTATTCAGTGCAATGGTTCTCAAACCTGCCTGACACTAGAATTACCTGGTGCACACAAAAAAATATCAATGTTGGACATGTGCCCTGAGGTTCTGGATTAATATGCACAGGTTCCAGGTGAGTATGGATTCAAAGAATCTGAGTTAGAAGGCTATCAAAACAACCCTTCCTTCTTTCACAGTGTGCAACGGGGATTTCAATGAAAGGTATGTATAAACCTCATATCTCATAAACTTTGAATCTGTCTGTGAATGGAGGGCACCCACTGAATAATGCATCTCATTTATGAGGCACTATTTTGCTGCCTATTTGGTAGATAGGATACGTCAATCAGAGAACGGATGTGAGAACAGCCTACACTATTGATTCTACATCTTGTGGGATTAGCACACCAGGAACACAGCTGACCCAACTATCCACAGCCCCCTTGATAGTTCCAAGGTACGTCATCAATTATCTCTCTCCACCAGGTCATAAAACCTTCATATTGGCAGAAACCTCTGTGCTCATGAGTTTATTTGTGGGTAAACAATGTAAACACAATCAGTGCAAATAAAAAGGGAACAAACTGGGTCTTTGGGGAAAAGCATTTCCTTCCTCAAAGAAGAACCAAAAAGCTCTTAAAATATTTGCTCTGGCCCTGCAGGCAAGAATATCTAGCTAACTTTTTAAATGTCCTGTTTGTCCACCTCTGCTAGAACTGAGTTTCATAGAACTTATTTTAACTTTAATGGAATAGCATTGTGTCTTTATATTGTTCCCATTTTAACAACAAAATGAAGTCAGTAACTAATTAGTGAAAAGAATAGCCGGTGCCACATTCTCCACTCCATTTTAACTATTGAAATATTGAACCTGAGAGCAGTCCACTATGTCAAAATTCCCATCAATTGCTGTGTTTTCAACTGCCAGTGGGTCTAGTTAACTAAAATGTTTATATGGAACATAAGTAGAGTATTATTTTGAGTTCTGCCAAACACTTCCAATTTTCATTTATTTTTACAACATAGACCTTCTGTTCAAGATTGGATATTCTCTAAGAAAAACTGAACGATTAGGAAAGGGACTTACTTCTTTCAACAGTAACACAGAAAGGATAGATAGTGAAGTCAGAATTCTAGGTTAGAGAGAAGAGGCTGGGGAAACTGTGCCACTGATATGGGTAAGTCTATGGTAGAACTAGCACTGGACCAGATAGCAAATAAACACACTTAGAATTCCTCCAGGAGACAACGCAGGTACTATGGAAGTCATCAGCTAATTTAGAAAGTCAGGATTTTTCTTTTGCATTCATGTTGCATGGAGGGCCATAGCAATGGAAGAATATAATAAGAGTACTTGATTTCTTTACTCCATAAGAAATCTGCTCACATGGAAAGTGAATGGACACATGGATATGGTAACTCTTTGACCTTTTAGAGGCATGACAACCCCAGTCATGTTTCTTCTAATACTTTACCCATCGAAAGTCTGTATACAGCTTCTTTCTTGCTCTAAATTGCAATAACTCAGAAGCTTAACTGTAAATTAATTGTGCCAGATGGTAGGTGCTCCCTACCTACTGGCTGCTGTTGTACTGTTGCAGCAATACCGAATACCCAACTGCACTATGAGAAACCATTTCTCTCTATGATAGGTAGACTTCATTTATAGTTTGAAACATTTTCCTAACCCCACCGGCCACCATCACCACCACCAGCAACAACAAAACACACTACTAAGGACTGAGAAGTCCAGCATAGGTAGAAGTCTGGAAATTGTCATTTTAAGAGGATGAAAATTCTTCTCTTGTGTGCACACGGTACATACCACCAATCTTTCTATCCAAATGTGTTATTGATCTCTGAAAAGAGATTTAAATTTTCTTCATCAGGAATATGGCTGGAAAGACTACATGTGATGAGAAATCATTTGGTTTCATCAGGAGACCATCTGTTCTGTCTACCACAGTGTAGCCTTATTATCTCAAAGATCTCTGACCAATCAATATGATATAATGAAGTCCTTTCCAGGATTGTGAAAAGTACCTTCAATGTCACCATATTTAAATGTAATTGTGAATAATCAGAAGAGTCCATTCCTATCTTTAAGGAGTTTAAAATAATTTATAAATCAGAAAAAAAAAATACCCAGAGAAAGAATTTTAAATGGCATGAGAAGCAGGAATTAATATTTGAATCTTACTGCCAAATTACTGGGCTATAATGGGTTGGTTACAATACTGCCTAAGGCCATGAGGGTAACATATAATTTTTCAAAATTGCCTCTAATCTACTCCCTCACAGAATTGGAAGGGTTTAATTTGCAGATTGAGAAGGAAAAAATTTTCCTCTGGAGGCTTACATCTATAGCATGACTTTATTTTTGTTTTTGGTTTTGTTTTAATGTTTTTAACTTTCACTTTGAAAAAATTTCAGACACAAAAAAGTTGAACAAATAGTACAAAGACTTTCTATATACCCTCCATCAAGATTACTCGAATATTAGTATTTTATATAACCATAGTATAATTTCCAAATGAGGAAATTAATATTGACTCAATAATATTAGCTGATCTAGAGACTTCAAAGTTTTCCAATAGTCCTGCTAATGTCCTATTTCTGGCCAAAGATCTAATCTAGGTCCACCATTGTATTTATGTGTCGTGTCTCATTTGTCTCTTTTAATCTGGAGCAATTCCTCAGTCTTTCCTTGTCTTTCTCATATATGAAGGATATTAGCCAGGTTTTTTTTAATAGAATGTGCCTCAATACGAATTTATCTGCCATTCCATCATTATAAAATTCAGGTTTTTATATTTTTGGCAAACTCCTACAGAAATGATATTGTGTCTTTCCTGGCACATTCTATCAGGAGGACATAATGTCTGTTTGTTCTATTACTAGTGATGTTAACTATGATCACTAAGCATTGTGTATTAGTTTGCTAGGGCTGCTAACGACAAAATATGCCAAACTGATTGGCTTAAACAACAGAAATTGATTGTCTCACAGTTTTGAAAGCTACAGTCTGAGATCAAGGTGTTGGCAGGGTTTGTTTCTTCTGAGGGCTATGGGAAAGAACCTGTCCAATGCCTCTTCCCTAGCTTCTGGCAGTCTGTTGGCAATGCTTGGTGTTCCCTGATGACATAGAGACAACACCCCAATCTCCACTCTCCTCTTCCCAGGGCATTCTCCCTCTGTACATCTATGTCTAACTTTCTCCATTATATCAGAACACCAGTTATACTGAACGAGGGGCCCATCCTACTCCAGAATGACCTCATCTTAATTTATTACATCTGTAATGACCTTATTTCCAAATAAGGTCATATTTTGAGGTACTGGTGATGAAGACTTCAATATATGAATTTGAGGAGAGGGAATGCATTTCAACCCACAACAGGTGATGTCTGTCTGATTTCTCCACCATAAAATTGCTCTTTCCCTTTGTAATCAATGTTTATCTTATGGGGAGACTGCATAGTCTCAGCATTTTACTCTCTATCCCACTTTCAGCCACTAATTTCAGCATCCATTAATGATTCCTGCCTGAAGCAATTATTACTGTATTTGCAAAATAGAGTTTTCTATTTTCATCATTCTCTACACTTAATTTTGGGAATTCTATTATTTAAAAAAGGGCTTTATCTTCTCTCCCATTGATTTTTTTAAAAATTATTTCTATCACTATGGACTCATGTTCAATGGATTATAATCCATTCTTATTACTCTTGATTTTATTACTGATTTGGCCATTGGAGATTGCATAAATTTAGTGTCTATGTCCTTTAATACGTTCCCATCATTTTTCGCCACTTTCTTATTTCATGGCAGCACAACACATTTCAGACTAATCTTGTATTTTCCCTATTCCAGCCCTGAAATTAGCCATTTGTCCAAGGATTTCTGGTTTCTTCTATTGGAGAGTTTATTTAAACTCCTTTCCATGTAATACCTTCCACTAGTAAGACTGATTAGTAACCTAGTCAGAGGAGTAAAATTCCATCCTATTCACAGGTCCTGCCCACACAGAAAGGAAGGGGATTATCCAGGGCAATTACCCTCAGGGGCAGGAATCTCTGGGACCAACTTAAAATTATGCCCCCTACAAGTGCTCTGGCCTCACCCCACTCACAACTTCCACAAGTAGATCTATGTACAACTGAGAACCAAGAGAGTAAATGACGACAACATTTTCAGATCATAAATTAAATTTTTTTAAAAAAAAAAAAACCTCTACTGAAGTTTAGCTATGGCGAATAATTACTTACTAAATCAATATATCTGTGGCTTTCATGACTGGTTAGTCTTCTTACTCCTTTTCTAAGCCATCTTCTTTTCCCAGTAAGAGCAGCAGAGTGCTTTCTTTGCACAACACTGGAAGCTTCTCACTCTAAATTTTGATTCAGTGAATATCATACAAATTTGTGACATTAGGACAGTGCTCTCTCTGTAAAATAAGGTCAATATTTACTTGTTTGGCAAATAGACTGTAATTTTGAGTCAAGTATGAAGCAGTAAAAAGGAAATTATTTCAATTGATCTTTACCCTGTTGATGTAACTCTAGAATCATGTCTTGCATCATAAGTGAAGTCTTAGATACAGTTCAAAAGGAGAAAATTTGATTTGGCTGTCACAGCCCCTGAAAGGCAAATGGATAATATCCCATCAGCATGCAAGAACAGGGTTAGCCACTCAACGTTTAGAGGCTCTTCATCTACTCATCGCACTACATTCACCTTCAGCTTTATTTCAGCTAATTATCCATAGCTAGTAAGCATCAAATTAGATCCCAGTTGGCAATCAGGACTTCTGGTCTGGTGGCCATGCTAAGTTTGATGGTACTGACCCAATTTCCCAGATGTTTGCAAAGTATCATGTCTTACTGCTTTCCAGTATACAATGGCCCCTTTAATTGCTGTCCCACAACTTTGACGAGCAGATTACTTCTGCAAGAGTTCTAAAGAATTGCTGGATTAAAGCTGGCTTGAGAATTTAAACTTCTACATCTTAGGATAGAAGCTTAATTATTCTATCATTAATCACAAGTGATTTCTAATTTTGAATCTAAAGCAGACATGTCCATTTGTTTTTCGGTTGCCCTGCAGAATTGTTGTACAAATTAACCTGCACATCCTGCTCATGTGGTCTCAGTAAAGCCATAATACTCACTGCAAAGTTCTTTTGCCAGAGAAACAGTAAGTAGCAGAGATAATAGCTTCTTGCTAATTGTAGGTACTAATGAGACTGACACTCTATTTTCTCCTGCTGGGAAAGAAATTTGGTGTTGTTTTCATTCTTCGTATCTTTGATACCCAAAGTGTGGTCCAGGGACTCAGCATTATTGGCATCAATTTGGGTCCCAATGCAGACGTGCTGAATCAGAACCAGCATGTGAACTAGTTCCCCAGGAGATTTTCATGCACATTAATGATTGAGAAGCAATGCTTATAATTATTAGTATTATATTTGTTAATAATAATGCACTTTTTTTTTGAGACAACCTAGATCCCTTACGATACAAAGAACACACAAGAGAGAGTGATTTCTTCAAAGGCTGAGATCTGAAGCTATTCAAGGTTTGTTCAGTTTTGTTCTTGTTTTCCAAGGTTAGGGATAAGGAGTAGCATCACCCAGATTTAAGTGGTCAGCTCCTCCACTGCTATTCTCTTGTGACTTAGAGTCATTCTACTCTTCCTGGCTCAGAGAGAGAAACACCCTTAGAAATGGAGATTTCCTTTATAAATGTAAATTTCTCTTTCAGAAGAATAACTTCGACTTTCTTTTCAGAGCATCTCCTGTGTCTGATGTTTCTCAAGATAATCCTTACAGCAAAGTGGTGTATTTGAGGGCAACATATTCTGCCATCTTACACCCCCATTTCAAAGGTCTGTCTCCTTACATTTCATCTCCACCTTTGGAATCCTACCTTTGTCTCAGGGTATAGATATGGTGGACTGGCTTCTTGAACAGGCAGCAGCAATGAGGGCAACAGAAGTAGCATAGCTCCAAAACTCCAGACTGTGACCAGGTCCTCTCCAGCTAGACAGCTGGTCCAGTCACCCAGTGAATCACTCACAACCAGTAAGTGGCAGACCTGGGACTTGGACCCCAAGTTTTTTGACTGCATATCTACTCTGGCCAAAAACCAAAATCCTTCTATGTCTTTCTTATAATTTGTTGCATAAATTTAAGAGCTGTTCAAAAAATGTAGAAAACAGAATTCAGATCACAAAAATATCACAGACACACATACACATGAAGTAGACATGTTCCAGGGCACGCTTCTTCTCTCCTACATTTCTTTAAACAGTGACACACTTTCATCCAAATTAGGATGTGGGGTCCTAAACTGTGGGGTCACATTCATTTGCTCTACCCTGTTTTATATTTCAGGATTACTAATAATAACCCTTTTGAAAAGAGTTGCATTGCTTAAAAAAAGAATTAGCAGGGGATGGAAGAGATAATGGCACAATCAAGTTTGAGATTTACAATCTGAAATCATGTGTGTGGAAAATTAGTTCTTTGGAATAAATACAAAATTCCCTGTGATTATGACTATAGGAGTTGACCCAGGAATCAGAAGACACCAAGAGTTTATAATTAATTTGTTCCTAGCAAGTGGGACCCAATTAATCATAATGCACCTGGGAACTGTTATCTACATGCCTGGAACCCCCTGCTACCAGGTGAGATTTTACAGGCACTCCAGGGCACTGTCAAGAGAAGAGCCAACAAAAGGCTCAGAATCTAGTAAGCAAGACCCACAAGCACGTCCATGTTCTTTTCCTGAAGACCAAAGACCTGTTTGGGAAGTGACATTTACTCCTTCCTACTTAGGAACTGTCAAGAGCTTTTCAGGCCAGACTAACAATACCTCAAGGTCTAGAGTCTGCGGTGTGAGATGCCATGAAAAAGCACTTCTCGAATTTTGCCTCCATAGAGCTACCCTCCGGAGTTGCTATTTCATTTTTGACACTGACTTATGCTTCTGCCAGGGTGAGGCTCTGCATTAGGCTTGACAGAGATGCTGGCAATTACTTGTGCAAAGAGGCAACCACTACGGGAATTTTGTCTCTGCTCAGTTTCTTATATGTCTCATCCTGTTATGTTCTCCCCCGGCTAAGGCTTTTGTAGTGCAGAATATGAGAAAGATGCAGAAGGGGTCAGGACTGGAGAGTGCAAGAACAGAGAGAGAGGGAGACAAGTGAAAAGAGTCACACTTGGGTTCCCCAGAGTAGAGAGAAGAGTTAACAGGAAGGGGGTTGAGGTAGAAGCAGCCCCAAAGCAGCTTGAGGAAGTAAAAAAGGAGACCAGGGAGGTTCAGGAGGTGTTGCTGAGAGGCATGAATAAGACACCCATTGATGTGCTTCGAGAGAGGCAAGTCATGCTGCATTTCCTTAAATGCATCACTGCTCTGAGAAAGGCCACATGAAGCCAGGACATAGTTCTAGTCAAAGATGGCTTATTTTCTCATTGCTCAGAATATAAGGTGACCAACACTGTACTTCCATTAAACACTGCATTGGATTGAGCAGGCAGCAGAACTTAGTCTTCTTATTCATTCTAGGCACAGGTGCAAGAGAAAAGCAGCTTAATCTACAGGAATGAGTCTCCTTTCCTGGTGCTTCAGAGGGGTTGGGCAGCCTCCGGCAGTCCAGCTGGCACACAACTAACTCACAGCAGGGAGAACTGGGGCCCTTTAGTCCCCAATCCTTTCTGCCCGCTGGAACTCAAGCCTGTCACCAGCATTTTCTTAATTAGCATCCTCTTCCCTCAGTGTTTCTTTGTCTTTCTTTCTCTGAAATCTGACATTCTTTGAATAACAATGTGTACCTTGCAGCTCTCACAAAGGAAGCCTGGTTCCTCTCACACCCCAGTTACTGTGGGCTGGAGGTGAAGAGGATGTCTTTCTTGGACTTCAATCCTGCTTCTAAATCGTTTCTCTTTCCTTTGCTCAAAAATCCAGCTCTATTTAACAATATGCCACCAGATCCCCCGACTTTGTAGCTACTTTACCTCACTTGTCTCAATGGCTTTCACTTTCCCATTCTTCTGTTATTCTTTTTAAGTCTCGATTATCTTTAGGGAGGTTCCCTCCGACACTCTGAGATCTCCAGGCTCCACCAATGCTTTCCAAGCTTATTCACCCATTTGTGGTTATACCTAAACCTCTTCTCAAATCTAGGTCATACTTGGGGCTAAATGTCCTCTCAAATCTTCATGTGAATTTGAGAAAATCCAGTGAATGACAAAAACTAGCCCCTCCAGCTGCATATTGTGGTTCCGAAGTTATCAAAAGAAAGTTAGAGGCTCAACAGATGTTTTCCTGGACAATCACTGTGACTTCTTTAAAGTGTAATTTATCAGCACTTCTTTCAAAAGAGCTGTTTCGCATTTTGCAAATTGATAACCAACTTCCACTCCCTCCTTTTCTGCTGAGAATCACCAGCCTCCTAGACTCCTCCCTTTCGGACCGCAAACCAAGTCTCAGAGGGAATCATGGATTACACCACATACAAAGGAAAGATAGGTGTGTGGTCATCATCCAGAGGTGACAAGCATGCCCCTCTTTTGCTGCTACAGTGAAGTTCTTAGCAATGACAAAATCCTGTTCCTAGATTCTGGTCTTGCAGTCTTTTCCACGGTACCATTCCTCTAATTTTTGTTATTACTTTCTCCAGTGACCTCTATCCCTGCAACTTTTTAACCTCATTGTTACCCAAAGTTCTAGCCATTAACACCATTTGATTCTTGTTTCTAGTTTCTTCCTTACCCATAGATTCTATGGTTCAACACTATACTCTCCTCTTACTTTTAATTCTCTTGCCCTTCTCTGTCATGCTTGAATGAAAGGGGCAAAAAACACTTCGGTTAAATCCAAATAGCTGCCCAGGCCATCGTAACTGTACCTGAGCAGCTGACCACGGCTGGAGAAAAACACGTAATTATACTTTCTGGTCGTGCTTTTAATACATGACCACAGACCACAAGCAGACATGTGGCACTGCTTTAGCAAGCCCGGTACATGGCCCAAGTTGGTTGACTTTCCTTCTTTCTGAGATGATGGTTTGAAACCTTCTCTCTCTACTTTCTGTCTCACTCTTAGCTTATTCAGTGAAATTAGATGCCTTGCTTCTAATTTCACTAAAAAGAAAAATAGCGCTCAAATAAAAACTATGTTATCTCCTAAACCAAATTTAGTAATCTCCTTATTGTGTTCCTATAAACTCTGCCTTCTCTTCAGTTGTAATGGGAGGACTTCCCTGGTAAATTTGAGGAACAAAGGTTAGGTGGGTGGCTTTAGAAAAACTCAGCCAGTCACAGTCACCTCAGCTGTCTGGGGCACTGAAGTGATGTGATAAGCCCCATGAGTATACTGGAAGATCCTGGAGGACACTGAGCATAACTTTGAACTCATTATCTCTCACAACTTATCAAAGGCTCAGCTGAGAAAAAACGAATAGTGTAGGGAGGATTTCCTGGAGGATTTTCATTCATGCATTAATTCCTTTAGATACTCTAACACCTATTCCTGGATTGACCAGCCCTGTGCAAATAGCACATTCTACTTAAAGTATGGGAGCAAATGAAATCACTTAGTGAGTGTGAACAGTAAGGGGGAAGGGATCCAAGATTGAGACTGTCACAATTCAACATTTGGAGGAAGTGATCAATGGTTGAGCAAGCTCAGAACTAAGAATTAATCACTCTATTTATCAAATGAGGTCACTGAATGCATATACTGGTGAGTCCCAAATTTACATAATCACTTTGATCTCTCTCCTGATCTTCAGTCATGTATTATCACACATCTCCTTCATATGTTCACTTAGATGTCTAATTGGCATTTAGAATTTACCATCCCAAACCTTTAAGTCTACCCTTTCCAGCTTTCCCTATCTCCATTCTTCTAGAGACTCAGACGAAACCCTTGGGTCATCTCTGACTTTTCCTTTTTTCTGATACTCCACAATTAATTAATTGCGTCTATTTTATTCTCAGTATATTCAGAATCTAACCACTTTTCTCCACCTTCACTACTACCTCCTTAATCTAAGCCATCATCACCTCTTGTCAGATTATCTTGATAGAACCCTAACTGATCTTCCTGCTTCCATTTGCTCTCCACAGTCTAATCTCAATACAGCAGCCAAGGTGACACTTAAAAATATATTAGATAGTGTTATTTACTAATCTAAAGCTTCCAAATATATTAGATCATGTCATTTACTAACCTAAACCTTCCAAATGGCTTCCTATCTCACTAAGAACAAAATCTTTCCTTTCTTCTAGCCTCACTAGTCTTTTTGTTTTTCATAAAGCACATCAAGTGTGCTTCCACCTTATGGCCTTTGTACCTACTTTCACCTCCACCTGGAAAGATTTGTCCAAAACCCACATGGATCAATCCCTCATGTTTTCACATATGGGTTCAAAACCTTTTATATAATGATAGAAGTTTTCTTAACCCCACTTCCTCATCTGCCCACCCTCCTCTCTAACATTTATCTGCCTTCATCGTATTCTTCATAGTGCTTCATTTCCATTTGCTACATATAATTTTTTAACTTATTATTTGTTGCCTTGCAATAGAATGTAAACGTCACGAGAGCAGCAAATGATCACTGTCTGCACCATAGTATAAAATTGCACTCCTGAGTGAATGTGTGTGTGTGTGTGAACTGCAAAGTAAAACATAATGACTCTATTAAGTATATAATGAATGTGAATTTTTTAATAAAAATTTTTAAGAAAATGCCTAATTAAATTTCTTTTCTTTCAAAGATATTTTAGAACTATGTTAGATCTCAGTTACACTTTGTGGTAGGCAGAATTTTAAGATGGTCCCTTAGTCCGTTCAGGATGCTATAACTAAATATCATAGACTGGGTTGTTTATAAACAACAGAAATTTATCGCTCACAGTTCTGGAGGCTGGATCGGGGGGTCAGCATGGTTGGGTGAGGGCTCTCTTCTAAGCTGCAAAGACTTTTCTCCATGTCCTCACTTAATAAAAGGGGCAAGGGATCTTCCCAAAGGTCCCACCTCCTAATACTATCATCTTTGTGGGGGTTAGAATTTCAACATATGAATTTAGGGGAACACGTATAGACCACAACAGCCCCCCAAATTCCCACCCACCTCTCTCCTCAAGTGTGGGCAGAAACTGTGACCACTGTATGATTTCACTCCTGTGACTAGGTTACTAATCAGTTGACTTTCAGTTAATTAACTGGGAGATCCTCCTGAGTAGCCCTGATCTAACTGGAGGAGCCTTTCAAAGAAGATGAAGTGTCAGGAAAAATGCTCCCCTGATGGCCTTGAAGAAGAAGTAAAATTCCTTGATTTCTACTGCAAGAAATACATTTTTCCACCTGAACATGGATGAGGACCTAGCCTCCTGATGGGAACTCAGTGCTTGGGCAACACCTTGATTGTAATCTTCCGAGAGGTCCTGAAACAGAGGACCCAACCAAGCTATAACTGGACCCCTGATCCACTGAAATTATGATGTTACTGATGTGTGTTGTTTTAATCCCCTAAATTTGTGGTAATTTGTTAACTCAGCAATAGAAATCTAATACACATATCAAATTTAAATGCTAAATTTGATAAGTGCAGCAACCTAAAAACAGTTGAAATTTTTAAAAGGCTACGATTCTATGAGGGAAAAATAACAACTATTGTGGCAAAATTAATTGAAAGTCTAGATCAACTATTGAATGGCAATCTATATATTTCCTGAATATTGATTAGGCAAAACTGAAAACACTGGCATCTTTTAATTTAAAACCATTAAATAATTTTTAAATGCTCACAGCAGGTAAAATATCAAAAACTCAGTTAGAAAATCACACACAATTGCCTGTGATGAATCAGTATGGCAACATATTTCTAGTGAATTCAAAAATATTATAGATTTGATTGAATACTGAGTAACTATACAAAAGTCTTATAAAAACTTTGTGAAACCAGGTGACAGAGGAGATGCATTATTCTAGGATTAAAAAAAAAAAACAGCTATTTTTACTAGTAGTAACTTCTTTTGGCAGAATTTATGTTAGGATTCTTACCTGGCGGAAAGTCAACCCAAAACAGTGAGTTTGCCCCATCGAATGAATTACAATCCTACTTCTAATTTAAAGATGATAAATTTTAACAAGCCTCCCTTGTTAAACAGAGTCAGTTTTAGAAACACATATCATAAGCTACAATGCAGTTCACGTGATGGACATTATACTATATAAAAGCCTTTACTCCTGTCGACTGAAATAAATGCACAGCCTAAAAGTTGGGAGTTATGTTTTATTTGGCGGGAGGACTCGAGCCGGGATGATAGCCTCTCAGATAGCTCTGAGGGACTGCTCCGAAGAGATAAGTCAGGAGCTAGGATATATAGGAGCTTTACAACAAAGACCAGGTAGTCGGACCATTAAAAGATCACTTGCTAACTGAAGAAAACCAGGCATCTCAAGTTAAATAATTTAGTGCTTTTCTATGTATGGGAGGGAGCAAACATTTGGGCTCATTGAATTCATTCCTTTGACAAGCATCTAGCTATCTAGGGCCAGTATCTTGTCCTTTCTTATTCTGAGTCCCCTCAGAGTGTACCACTGTGAGAGGCTGCAGAGGCTGGGCTGCAGGCTTGTCTTCAGTGGGGGGTGGTGGCAGCCACTGATGACTTGATGGCTTCAGCATTCTTTGTTTACTGATAGGGTTTGCAGTATTTTTCATTCACACTTCCTAGAAGGCTGGAGTCAATTAAGATCAACAAGAAAGTTAAATTTGACAGGTCTCCCAGATTCCAGCTCAGGACCCAGTTGAAGGTGTTATTAAAGACCCAGTTCTCACATTTCTTAGAAAAGTTCTAAGAAATGACTCCTGCTGAATCCATTCAATTTAAGACAGACTGACTAGTAATGACACACACGCAAAATAAAATTTGAGAGGACAGACTAGTTATAAAGTAAAGCTGTGATTCTGACTTTTTAATACAAAATCTCCCTTCCTACCTTGGCTGCTTTTTGCTGCATCCAGTGCAGCTCGGGACTGTGTCTGAGGACAGGCAACGCAAGACTTAAGAAACAAAGAGACAAAGTAAAGAGCAAAGATGGGACCAGGGGACTCAAGATCTCGTGGATCTAGAGTGCAGAAAGCCTGGTCGACATCATATTTATTAGGAATATACAGCTCAGGAAAAAATGCAATCAAAGAGGTGGGGCTTTAGATATTCCATGCGGTAAGCACTAAGTTCTGCTCGCTGATTAACTGATTAATTTCAGGTCCATCC
Source organism: Camelus bactrianus (assembly GCF_048773025.1). Classification (NCBI taxonomy): domain Eukaryota; kingdom Metazoa; phylum Chordata; class Mammalia; order Artiodactyla; family Camelidae; genus Camelus; species Camelus bactrianus. Next base: position 72,662,072 of record NC_133543.1, read on the forward strand.
CTTCCAGGAACAATCACCCTCCTCAGGGTATGCAAAATTTCTAAATCTATCCTGTTACTGCCTCCAGGACATCTCGAGATAGCAAATATTTCCCCTGGGTTAAACCACATGCTTTCATGCCAGAACAAATTTCTGTGAATGGATGACCTGGCTTTCCAGGACCGTCCATTGTTTTACCCCAAGGAAACATCCGCCCTCCTTCGTGCCCTTATGGTCAATCTCAGGATTGCCCCTCACAAATTTTCTTTAGCATAATAGGTGCTATAGGTCATCTACTGCGGAAAACATTAAAACAAAGCAAGCATGTTCATTTTAAGCAAGCAAGTGTGAATATAATATTTTAAGCTCATGGAAATTTAGGTGCGGCTTGTTTCCCAGCAGCTTTTTGTCTTCCTACTGGTGATTGATGGATCTGCATGGGAAAACAGATCTATTTGTCCTCACACCAGCCTGTGCTTGTCTTTTGCAGCATTTTGTGTATGTCTTATTATTTAATTAATATTTTGTAAATATTTACTTATCCATCTTCTGGAGGACTCTCTCAGCTTCATGTAGGCAAGTCTGCATCTCTGGTGGCTGCCACAATTTCCCCAGGGCCTAGCCAAACACCCAGCAGAGAGGGGATATTCAGTAAAGACTTGTTTATGGACTAGTCTTTAAGAGCTGCCTCTGATTTAGTTTTCTGTTCATATTTCCTTGATTTCACCTCTATAAAAATTTCAACAGCTGGAATAAACATAACAATGATTTCCTCTAGTACTCAAAATCTTTCAGGAAAGCGATTCTTAACCAGAAATCATTGTCTTTAAAAGCCAATGATCAGGGGTGGGGGGTGGGAAGGGACAGACTGGGATTTCAAAATTTGTAGATACTGACAAGCATATGTAGAATAGACAAACAAAATTATACTGTATAGCACAGGGAAATACATACAAGATCTTGTGGTAGCTCACAGCAAAAACAAAAACAAAAATGTGGCGATGAATATATGTATGCTCATGTATAACTGAAAAATTGTGCTCTACACTGGAATTTGACACAACATTGTAAAATTACTATAACTCAATAAAAAAAAAGTTTTTAAAAAATGTAAAAAAGAAAAAAGCCAATGCTCGGGTCCCGTTAAATTAAAATCTGTGAGGGTTGGAGTTTAAGCATCAGAGATTTTTAAGCCCCCAGATGATTCAGTCAATACTGAGAAACACATCACTGAGCCTGTAGTTCCCAAATTTGAGTGTGCATGGAATCAGCTGAGGTGGCTGTTAACAAGTTCTATCTCCCAGGCTCAATGTAATAGGCTAGACAATTGTTTCAATTCCTCTTCCTCCATGCCTTTTCCACCCCAAGTATGCAGTGCCTTCCGATGGTGGATGGGGCATCCCTCTCCCAAACCTTGATTTCTGCTGAGCTGTATGACTTGATTTAGCTAATGGAATGTCACCAGATATGACAAGGCAGAGCCTTGAAAAGCACCTGGGTGACCAGGCCTGCACACTGGCCCTTCTGCCATTGCTATTAGAAAAAATATGACTGGTCTAGCCAGCTGCTCTTAAGAGGAGGACGGGAGACACGTGGAGCAGAGCCATCTTAATCCAGCCAACCCCAGCCTAGATCTGCTGACTCCCAAAAAAGTGTAAAAGACCAGCCAAAACTAGCAGAGCTACCAACCAATCTCACCCTAGATCAGTCAACTCCCTTGTCAGCCTACAGTTAAGGAGAAAAATACTCATTGAGGTTGTGTGGTTATTTGTAATGTAGCAGTGGATAACTGCTACGCAAAAAAATTCTGATTTGATGATGACCTGCAGTCAGAAGTCAGTTCCAAGCAATGAAGTTCTGCAGCTTCTACCTGTCCCACAGCACAAGCAGCCCATCAGCTGTCAGTGAATGGAGCCCTGATTAGCTCCATTCAATTGCTGTAAGAACTTTTGATGAGAGACTATGTGTCACTGCTTTTGAGAATAATAATTTTTAGGTGAATTACTGATATTTAAATTGTTCCATTTAGTTTTGTTTTGAAAGGCATCACAAAATTACTTTAAAATTTTGTATTTTACTGAGTCATAAATGAAATACTATCTATATCAAAGTACAGTTCAAAATAATTTTTGATTGGGTGACATTTGGTAAGAAGAAAATTAGCTGCAGACTCTGGGTCTGACTGGAAGGAAAAAAAAAAAACTTGGGGGAAGTGAGTGACGTTGGTCAAAAGGGAATCACACAGCCAACTCAGATTTTGGTGAAGGGGATTACACAGTGCTTAATTAACAGGAGTCAACAGAGAGTCAGTCTCCAAAACATGGAACAGGGGGCATATTAATTCATAACAATACTGAAATCTAGATGGGCATATCACCAGTTCCTAGAATGGAGCCCAGTTCTGTTTCCTAAGAATCCAGCCTGAGCCCTAAGGTCCAGCCTGAGCCCAAGTCAGCCTTGGGAAATTTAAGGAGAGTGAGGGTATGAGCTTTAGTGTGAGGAGAGCCCCAGGAACCACAGAACCATTGGTAAACACCCCATCTTCTTTGCATTCCTTCCACCAAGCATCTCCCCTGGTCAAGTTTTATCTCTGAACTCTTTGAAAGGTGCATTATTTTGAGGATATCACATCCTCAAAATGTATCCATCAGCCTTAAGGGTTGGACAGTGTGGGAGTACAGGCAGGAATGAGTGTTCATGGGTTCCTGGTCAACTTACTCCTGCTTTTATCTACTACTCACTCCAGCAAAGCCTAGCACTGCCCATATTTTCTGTACTGGCCAGCACAGCCCAGTCTCCACAGTGACGATGCAGGCAATAACTGCACCAAAACAATGCCATTGGCAGACAAGAGGAAAACTCAACAATGTCTCCAACTTGTCCCCTGACTGCCCTTCTGGAAGCCTCTATCCCCAGCTACCATGTCTACCTTCTACTCCTCTCTAGGTTCCCCCAAGGATTCCTCAGTTAGTGTTGCTTTTTAGTGCCTACATTTTTTACTTCTCTTTTACCTCTGTAGTTTCTTCAGGGCTGATTTCGGGGGAGAGGAGCAAGAAGCCTATGCAAGCCAGAAGCACCATCTTGGCAGGAACCTAAAAGATCTGCTCTGTGAAGACCCTGCTCCCTCAGCGTATGCACTGCTGATGGAAGCCTTGTGACTTTGTCTGATTGATGGACCTCAGATTGAATGCCTCTGCCCACACTCAAGTGATTTGGGGACACTGAGTTCTGGCTTCTAGCTTCAGATGACAACACTAACCATGTGGGACATACTTCCAAATATTTTGTGAGAGGTGTTCACAAAATGCTTAGAGGCCAGAGCTAACAAAGTTTACCACATTGGTAAAATATCCTACAATAAAGCTAACTGTTGGATTAGCTTGGAAGTAAACATTTCTTTGAAGAACTTTAAAGAAGCATATCTGAAGGGGATTAAAAAACACAAAACACTACATATTTTCTAGCAAGAATGAAATATTTTATAAAGAAAATCTAATCAACCCAACAACAGACTACCATTTTATGATAGCATGTAATAATTTGAAAAATACTAAAAGATGTAATTTTATTGAATGCAGAATCAACACATCCAATTAAAAATTAAAACATTTGTATAATTAATCACAAGCTGTTTCCAGTTTCTTTTGCTCTTCCCTTGTCAGTCTTCCATTTCCCAAATTATTTCCTAAATTACTTATTCTTTAAAAATAAGTCATAGTGCTAAATGATAAGTGGGAAGAATAAAGCAGATGACATAGTATGAATTCCTTAATCATTTTTGTCTTCTGGTGTTTCCTTTTCTCTCTTGTGAATCAGCTAAGTATTTAAAGGATCTTAGGTTTATTTGCCAGCATTTCTGGATGACTGATAGCTTATCCAATCTACATCATTGCCATAAAAAGAAGCTACTGTATTTCTTTCTTATGTGGGGAAAGTCACCTTCTGTATCTTCTATTTTGAGGTTCCTGCCCCTATTCCACTTAAGCCATCTATATTGTGTGTTTGTAAGGACTCAAAAACATTTCCTAAAATTTTCTTTTGTCTATGATAGGAAAGAACTCTCAGAGATAGAGATTCTCTAGATGATTCCATCCATTTCTACATTCTTGTGCGAAGAGAGCCCTATCCAGAGTCAGAATTTGGGACTAGAAAGGCTAAGTACATTGTTCTCAGTTCTCTTCATCATCAATTTATGGGCTGAAATCTATTCCCTTCTGAAATCTGGGTCCAAAGGGCATCATGATTTATACAGCTTTCAGCTCAATCCACCCATCTGTTATTTATCCGGGGAAGGTCTGCTGGACAAAGGTTGAATATTTCCCGATCCAGCTGTCAGAAAATGACAGTGATTTGATCACTGCATATCTGGGAATTTAGTTACATTCATATGCTAATGACAGGGAATTACAGATGACAGTTTAACAAAGCAAAAGATCATATAATCAGGAAAGGAAGAGTCTACACAGAGTTTGTTCAGAATGAATCTAATGAGTCTGAGCTCCTACCACTGCATCTTTTTTGAACAGTTTGGAGTGCCTCTGCTGAGCAGAAGGAGGACATAGTAATCCTTAGAAGGGAAACAGTGGTTTAGAGTATTTCAGTTGATAATTGCCCCAGGAGAAAACAGTGGCTACTCTCACCCTCCTTAGTTGTATGATAGAAGAGGAGAGAGGTCATTATGGAGTCTGAGTGCTCAGATTTAGTTTACTCTTGGAATTCTGGTTGGGTTTAAGGATAGAGTAATAATGTCATCTGACCCAATCCCTAGGAAACTTTGGTCAAGGTTCTGGAGGAGAGTGGAGGTGGAAACAATATGGAGAGGGAAAATGATAATATATTAGATCAATCAGTGATCAAAGAGAACAGCATCATAAGAAATAGATGAGAATAAACTGAAAACACACAATTCAACTCTGACGCTGTGAAGCAGTGAGTTCTATTCAGATGCAGATCGGGGGATTGGTTCCCATCCACTCCAATGCAATGACAGTTGAAGCACAGCATAAGGAGGACAGTTGCCATAGCAATAAGAGGAAGGTACTGAGGCAGTACCAGGAAGCACACACTAGCCTTTCAGTGACTGCGATAAAGAATGCCCCTCAGGTGGTCAGGAGGAAGGTTCTACTCAACAGCACAGAAGAGACACCTCAAAGGACTCTAAATGACAAGTAGTGGGAAGGGGCCATGCATGGGTCAGATGACTGAGATTCTGATGACATTGCTAATTACCATTGGTCCAGTAAGTGGTTTATGCTTAATTACTACTACTTCTACCCTCCTTATTTGTACCCCTACCTGAAACAGAAATCACTAGGTAACTTCTGAGATAATCTTGAGGATGGGTTTTATTTCAAAGCCTAAGGACATCAGCATAGAGAACTTGGCACTGGCCTGAGATCTGGGAATGTCTTTTCACAGCACGCTATTGACAGTTTCAGACTCAGAACCATCCACCATGAGACGAGGATAATATGGCATAAAATGTATTAATTTTAGTGATGCTGAGATAGAAAATAGTTCATACATGAGGTTATGCAATTATGATGCATAAGAATTCCATTGTTTCCCACTGGAAGAGGAAAGGCGGGGAATCATAACTTGAACCACTTTACCTATTGCGAAGATAATTTATTAGAGCAGGAAAAAAACATGTAGTTGCAGTATCTCTCCAAGGAAACCGAAAATGGCATTATGTGCAGGAGAGAAGAGATCTTTTTGAACTTTTTCACAGACTTTCCCTCCAACGTGTTAACCTCACCACACTGACATAACATTTGTTTCAGAACTGCTTATAAATAAGAATAAGCCATCAGTTTCAAGTCCACTGTGATTAATCTTTTTTTTAATTGAAGCATAGTCAGTTACAATGTGTCAATTTCTGGTGTACAGCATAATGTCCCAGTCATGCACATATATATATTTGTTTTCATATTCTTTTTCATTAAAGGTTATTACAACATGTTGAATATAATTATAGTGAGGTACCACCTCACCCCAGTCAGAATGTCCATTATTAAAAAGTCCACAAATGATAAATGCTAGAGAGGGTGTGAAGAAAAGGGAACCCTCCTACACTGCTGGTAGGAATGTAGTTTGGTGCAGTCATTATAAAAAACAGTATGGAGATTCCAAAAAACTAAAAATAGACTTACCATATGATCCAGCAATCCCACTCCTGGGCATACACCCGAAGGGAACACTAATTCGAAAAGACACCTGTACCCCAATGTTCATAGCAGCACCATATACAATAGCCAAGACATGGAAGCACGCTGATTAATCTTGTTTTGAGATATCTGAGACAGCATTAGGCTATTGATCAGCATATACTGAATGATAATGACAAGAAAAGAGCAAAAGAACGATGCAGATATATAATAACTCCCCATTAGCCTGAACTCTAATTCTCTAGAAATATAAAAACAGAGACAATACCTGATCTAGGCAAAATCAGCTAATGGCATGGGAAATTTAACTGCTGTCTAAGATCATCATCTTCCAGAAATGAGTAGTCAAGTTTGTCTACCATGAGCCCTAAAATGTCCCAACTCTTCCTTCCTGGAGCTTAGATACCAAACACATGAATTAAAATGTTAATGCTCCTTTGGAGGGACACTATGGTACAATGACATGAGCCCTGGCCTGGACCTAGAGCCCATTCCCACTTACTCACTGCCTCACCCTGGACAGCTTGCATAACCTTAATGGACCTTGTTTTCTCAATTTCAAAATGGCAATGCCACCTGTCTGGAGATAATTTATACGAAAGCACTCTTTCACCTAATTCAGGATTCAAATTAGTTTGTACATAGGGGAGGGAAGAAAACAGTGAGAGGCAAACTGAAAAAGTAAGCTAGATCTGATAAAAAGGATTTTTTAATTATAAAGAATGTATAAATCACATATTATAAAGAATGATACAGAATTATAAATTATAAAGGATTATAAAGAATAACTACCAAATAAGGAAAAACATTCATAGGGACTCTAGTATATTGCAATAATGGTCCCAATTCTTCATATCCAGAGAGTGATTTTGTCTACTCATATTTGACTATACTCATAACTAAATATTGAGTCAATCAACTTGTTATTCTAGACTTTGATTTTTTATGTTAATCAAAAATACAAAGATTCTAAAGCACTTAACTTCAAGAATCTATTATATTATACAGTATGAAACTTTCTTTGGACTCTAGGAATGATCTATTTTCCTTTCTTTTTTTTTTTTCTCTGAAGGAAAAAAAGAGCATAGAGAACTTTGAAAGAAATTTTAAATGAAACAGTGGAATCAATCAATACGAAATTATCTCTTTGGCATAAAAACTCACTGGTATAAAATTCTCAAGAGGTAAAGTGGATATTAATGTCTTGAGACATATAGCCTGGCTTCCTTTCTTAGAAGAAGATAAGTAATGGCTGCATCTCTACTTTGTTAGAAAATATAAAGGAAAAAAGTAAAGCAAATGTACCAGAAAAAGTCATTTCTAAAAACTCATTGATGGAAATGATAGCCTTACTTTAATTTCAAAATTGGCCTATTAACTGGCCATTATTGTCCTTCCCTACCTGCACTCCAGTGTTACTGAATGACCTTGACCAACGCCCTTTATAAACCGCTAATGATATTACTAGTGGAAAGGCTCTATCTATAAAATTTTTTTAAACACAGTATTCCTAAATTTCTTCATGTAAATAAATCTGGAATTTATGGATTCAGGGAACATGTCTGGTTGGAGAATGTGCTAGTTACGTAAGCTATATGATTAACGAAGCATAAAATGGAGATGCTCCAAAATCATGATGGCTCCATTGGGGAACAATGTTTCTACATACACAGCTCCAAAATTCTGAAACCAAAGAGATATTAATGTAGAGAAATGTAGACATTTTGGGGGAACTGAATCTGATTTTTCCAGGCTCCTCTAGAGGAAAAGAATTTCATCTGTGCCCTATGCTTGTTGTATCTAGTTAATGGTTTGATGTTGGGTAAGTTCAAGTTTCATATGAACCTACTTTGACAATTCAATATATTATGCTAACACAAAAAACAATTTAAGAAATACAAAACAGTTAAATATAAGTGTCTGCACTACTCAAAGTATCATGTAAACATGCCTTATAATGATTCAGATTCTCTTAAAATTCAGGGCTATACCTTTCCTGTCTCTTTTGGGGATGCATCCAATTAAAAATTTATCTTTCCAATTTTATATAATTTTGACTTCGTATGTCACAAAAATAATTAGTAGCAAAAATCAAGAGGAAACATTCTACAATGTCACATATGCTAGTGGGTAGACAAATTGTGTTTGATCAACACAAAATTAAAATAACAGGGTTTCTAAATTATTGTAGTTGGAGAACAAGTAATTTTGTCAGTGCATAATTGCAATTTTATCTAATGCACACAACATCTGAAATAGTGAGGTACTTTCTTAACAAGAGAGGTCAATGACAGTAATGGTAGAAAGACTTTGATCTGAAAATCTTTGAGAGAGCTGAAAACATAGGATATCTCCTAATAATGAAATGCCAAAAAGCTGGATCTTTGATTACTGATAAGAACTTATTTTTGTAAAAAGCACTAGTGTCTTAGTCCTTCAAAATATACTTCGCTTTACGAAAAGACTAAGGGTGATACAAAAGAATCCCTATATTGGTAAACAAGAGACCTAGGGAATTTATTCTCTCATGGTTGCATGGAAGATGTGTGCTCTTGGATGAGTCACCTTTAAAGTGTGTTTCCCCCAGAAGCAAACCCTCAGAAAAATATTTGAGAGCAAATAGTTTATTAGAGGTCACTCCAGAAAGTACCTCTCCAGATGTGAGGACGTGGACAGACACAGGGAGGAAGCCAATAGAGGGGATGTTATTAAGCAAGATACAACTTCGGTCACCTGAGCTCAATCCTCCCAAGGAATTCTGGGAAACTGTGGGACTGTGGAACATGGTAGAGGGTGAAGGAGCTGGATATGTATCCACCAGCTCCTGTCTATCTTTAGTTAAGTGCTGCTTCCTGGGTGAGTTTACTCCCCAGCACTTCCAGCAGCCAGAGGAAGTCTGAACGCACAGAATCATGGGTGCTTTCAGTAAGAAGCCATAGATCAGTGTGCAGAGGAATGCTCACTCCTGAGGAGACACACACAGACAAATAGCAGCTTTTGCTACAGGTGTTCCACTTCTGTCGTCTAAGTCTTCTCCCCTGTAAAGTAGTGATGCTATTGTTGGATGTACCTGCCTTCCAGTTAATGTGAAGATTAAAGCGAGATGCATGAAAAAAAATTGTAAACTTTTGACTTGAAATAAACACTAAATATTATCTACATTACAAAATAAACAGCTCCCAGACTTCTTTCATGCTTGCATTATGTTTATTTCCCCATAACTTCTAGGCAGCCAGGGCTGCTATAACTAACCTTCAGGATAATAAACACTAAATTGGAAACGTGCGGTATGTGATTCTTACCAATATGTTTTTAAACTTTTAAACTATTGATCTATCCTTTACATGTGGCGGCTGGGAATGCCCAATTACCATATGCCGGTCAGAAGGAGGATATCTAATTATTCATGATTTATACACAAAATTAAGGTAAAAATCTGTACCAAAAGGATTAGTATCTTTAGTTGTATTTCTATTGTTTGTGTGACTCCTGTGCTTAGTCTTTGAAAGAATGCTACTTTTAATCAGAAAACTTGTCTCTGCCAAAGCCACTGCAGTCTCAGCATTTTAGTCTTAGCATTTTATCTCCAATATTTAATTTTCATTAAATAATCTACTTTGCAAAACACCCACGGCTCCAGCTCCCAATGAAAGAGTTCTAGGATTCTGAGTTTCAATGCAAACCACTCTGAGAAAGAGCATGAAATCATGGCCCTTTAGCTTCTTTTCCATCAAGATAGATTCTTTTTCTTTATCTAAACAAGTAGGGAGACAAAATGTACATCACTGTTTGTTTATTTTTCATCTCTATGTTTAAGCATGAGCCTCTGCAGTGCTCATTATGGTTGACTGCCCAATATCCATGAGACGATCAAGCTAAATCCATAATGACACAGCCTTTTCCCTCGTTACTGACAGCATAAGCACATGATCCAATCAGGGCTAAGGTGAAGGAAAGTCTGTAGGAGGCTTCTGAAAAATATTTCCTCACTCTTAGGAAGTAGTAGAGCTGGTCCCTCTTACTCTTTGCCTATTTTCCTATTGCTTCTTTTATTTTTTCCTTGTCAACTGTTGGAGTTTTTTTTTTTTTTAACACATATTAGGGAATATACAAAACTAGTTAGATAAATCACTTATTTTTCTTTGATAAGAATTATAAGTATTGTTCATTTTTTACTTTGCTTATAGTTAATTCTGCAATGCAGTTTCTGTAATAATCAATCTTTTCTTTGAGGTGTCTCGCTTTTGTGTCCGAAAAAGTTTTCTCACTCTGGAGTAATAAAAGAAATTTTCTTATGATTTTTACAATTTTTACACTTCAATTTTAAAAAATATTTTATCAATTTTGAATTTATCCTGGTGTAACATATGAGGTAGGAACTCACATGAGGTAGGAGTCCTATGTTTTTATTATTTTCTAGGCTCAGAATTTTAAATTTTTATTCTTTATTTCACAGTTAAATCTATAATTACTCATCCTAAAAGTAACAGGACTAAATATATCCTATTTTCAAACCTTGAATGACTCTCATCTTTGTCTCAATGATTAGAAATAGTAGTCATTTTTTTCCATTTTCCAATCTTTCATTTTCACTAAACACTAAGGAGAAAATGTTGCCACAACTGAAAGTTCCCTGGCAGACATGTTACTTGTGTTATAGTTTGAAATGTTTATTCATGAATGATGAAATGTCACTTGGGCAAAGAAAGAAAGATAGTTTGGGGGTATTATTGTAAAATGTTTGAAAATCAGGGTCACACAAAACTTATCAAGAGCAAATTGATGTCTATATGAGATAATATGATTTATACTTTTTCATAACAGTTTAAAAATACATTAGAAAATATTAAAATCAATAGTAGATGCAGTAAAACAAAACCCATTATCTCCTGGAATTCTGCCAGATATAACTGATTCCTCTGTCTCAGACAGAACTGAGTCTCACACATTTCTCTGAAGTTGGCATAGCTAATGTTTGAATGAAAGCACCTCTTACACCAACCAAACTGTATGTGTCCTGAGTTATCACTTGCCTCCTACCAATGAGAAAGCTTCATTACTACTTCCTCCAGTGTTACTGCCCCCACAGTTCTTATATCTAGACGTTAACTCTATGAATTCCCCTGAGCATTGTTTCTCGGACATTTCACCTCCATGTTAAGTTCATGGTTTGAAATTCTGGGATGATCCTCTTTTTAATTCCACTTTGGGACCAATTTTGTTCACCATTTCTCCTCTCACCCTATAGAAGAAGACTTTATGAGGAAATTAAACCACTTTGGCCCATGTGATAACACAAATAAAATCCCTAAATAACTTCGTCAGACCAGAGAGAGAGAATGAGAGAAAGGGGGTGGGGGGGGGGAGAGAAGGAGAGAGGGAGAAAGTGGAGTTCTTAATTTCATCTTCCAGTAAAGGTAGAGTGAGGGGTTCCCTACTGAGATCCTCATGTTGGTTCCACTTTCTCTACAAAGTTCATCTTTTTCCAAGTTCTTTTTCTGGACAACCACCTCCCATGGAATTTAAAAGGTAGGTTTGAATTAAATTATGCCTTTTCCTTTAAAAGTGTTTTTTCTGTGCTAGTAAGTAGAAAAATACACAGAAAAATAAGCAAACATAAAGAATTAGGCTACCACTACACGTCTGCGTTGCAAGAAACTACCCACGGGGATGGATTACAATCTCCTTGTGAGAAATTATTCATAGAAGAAATCATAGCAATTCAAACAAATTTCTAAGAACATATTTTTTTTATCAGATCTTTAGTAATCCAGAAATTATTAATGTAGTTTAGACATTTGCTATGGAGAAGTAAGCTATCAACTGTGTTTTTCATCAAAAGCATAAATTCAGTTAACACACCAGAAAGTGTCCCTCTGCTTCTTACATGAGGGGATTAAATCTATTTAGAATTAGCATAGGGATCGAAGTTTGTTCTTTGATAATAACAGCATTGCTTCAACATTTTCTTTGACTTAGGATGATGATGAGTCTGACAAGAAATGATTTTCATGGTGAATGAAATCTTCCTGTTGCTATGGGGATAGCGACTGAATCTCAGATGGCAGAGAACATTTAGAAACATACTCAAAGCTTCACAAGCATAGCTTTTGATAATGTCGAAGATCATATCCTCCAGAGCAGGTTCCCAATGCAAATTTTACTGTGGACCAGCAATACTTCCAGACCCTCTAACATCAGATTTCAGTGTAAAGACTTCAGGAAAACAAGAAAGGAGGCAAATGAGAAGAGTCCTGAGAATGTTTCTAAAAGAAAATGGGACCCCAAATATGACTATCCCAGGCTTCAAGAAGCTACAAGACCTGAAAGAGAATCACAATGAGATATCACCTCATGCCCGTTAAAATGGCTATCATCAAAAAGGCAAAGAAGTAACAAGTATTGGCATGGAAGTGGAGAAAAGAGAACCCCTGTACACTGTTGGTGGGAATGTAAATTGACGCAACCCCTATGGAAAACAGTATGAAGATTCCTCAAAGGATTAAAAATAAAACTACTACATGATCCAGCAATTCCACCTCTGGGTATTCATCTAAAGAATTCAAAAACACTGATTTGAAAAGATACGCACCCTCATGTTCCTTACAGCGTTATTTACAATAGCCAAGATATGGACACAACCTAAGTGCCTATCGACTGACGAATGGATAGAGGAGATATGGTATCTATAAACAATGAAATACTACTCAGCTATTAAAAAAAAAGATGAAATCTGGCCATTTGCAACATGGATGCAATATGCAAAATGGATGGACCTTGAGAGTATTATGTTAAGTGAAGTAAGGCAAATGGAGAGAGACAAATATCACATAATTTTACTCATGTGTGACAAACAAAACAGATGAACAAACCAAACCAAACAAAAACAAACACACAGATACAGAGAACAGAGTAATGGTTACCAAACAGGAAGAGAGCGAGGCAGGAGCGCTAAATGGGTCAAGGGAGCCAACTGTATGGTGACAGATGGAAACTAAATTTTTGGTGGTGAGCACACTATACCGTCACATAGAAGTAGAAATATAATGTTGTACACATGAAACTTACATAATATTATAAACTGGTGTGACCTCAATAAACAATAAATCTAAAATATGCACAAAAATAAATAAATAAGTAAATGAGCTATCAAGCCACACACACACACACACACACAAAACCTGAAAGAGAAGCCAGTCATACTCATGTGTTAAAATATGTGATGTGCTGAAGGACTTCCAACCCCGTATGTGGTTAATGTCTCTAGAATGAGTGAGGATTTGCTGCACTTAGCTCCACATCTCAGATGACCACTTTGATTTGATCATCTAGTTTTCCTCCTGTTTCCCAACCTAGACACTGTACCCATCAGCACTTCCTTCTTGGGACCCACCGGTTGGCTTCCCCCCACATGACATCCATGGGAAGAGGTCCACTTCTCCTTCCTTGGGTTTCCTTCCAGACATAGCTACCCATTGCTCAGCTCATACCCAGAGAAGAGCAAGTGTAGGCAATTAACTCCATTTAACTAGTGATGAAATAGGTTTGTAAAGGGTAAGTCATCTCACTGTTTTCCTAATTTCTTTTATCTGTAATTGGAGGGATTTGGAAATGATTGATACCAGAAAACACTTGAGAATAACTGAATCCACAGAGAACGTGCCTTGTCAACTGCAGCAATATTGCCCCCAAGGAATTAAAGTTGGTGAGCGGTGGGAGGGAGGTTCTCTTACATATTACAGTGATTCATAACCTTCCCAAGGTCAATTTACCCAACAAAATCTTATTCTTTAGTTTTCAATTTCTCTCACTAGGGAAAAATTCAATTAAAAATTTTAATTTTAATTGAATTTTTCTCTCTGTGGGGCTGATAATGAAAAACTGACTGAGAAATACTGGTAATTTTTCATGGAATACAATATAATTAATTTGTACACATCAGTCAACAATACATGAATACTTCCAAATGATACTGGCTTTAAATCCTGCATCACTAAGAATTTCCTGGCTGAAGAATTTGTCCCAATAATCTTTTACTAGTGGATAATTTTGCTGATCTTCGTTTTAAAGTCTCATGTTCCTTGATCATCTATGCTAAAATCATTGCTACCTTTTATCAGAGAACTTCTTAATGATAGAAAAAAGTCTTGGTTTCTGCTTATGAAACTGCTTTAAGTTTCTGATTTACATAACTTTAAACAGATAGGAATGGCTTTTCTCTTTGTGCCCCCCTGTGGCATGTTTCTCTTCCTCCCTCTCTCTCCTTTTAATGACTAGCTTTGCTTTTTTGAACCACAGTCTTGTGGTTTCAAACTTGCATTTGCTTAAAAAACACTTGCCATCAGGCAGAGCTTCGGATGCTGTGAACCTTCTCTGCCACCTCTTAGACCAGCCTCGCCGACTGCTACTCGCTGACATTTCACTCCCAATCATTTTATTCTTAATTCTACGTAGGCTACATCCACTGTTGAAATGCTTTTGAAAAATTAAGTTATTTTTGGAAAATACTTCCAAAAGAAAGAAAAATCAGCTTTTCTTAAACCAGAATAATTTTTCCCCTTGAATGAATTAAAAAAGCGGGTGATTTTATAATGGTCTAGACCCAGCCAGTTTTACCAAGATTTTAAGCAAAAAACAGTTTTGCTAACTCCTTGATTTCAGTGAGTCATCCAATCTCTTTGGTATCATAATAACCCTATTTAAAATTCATAAAATAAATATTTCGCAGATATGTTTTACATTTTTACTGTATCTGGAGAAAGGGAACACAGTAAGCAAAATACACACACACACACAGACACATATATACAAACATCTGATTTGAAGTTGTAACCCTTAATTTGGGGGAAGAAATAAAAAATTCTGAAGAGATAAATTTCCATTAAATATAGAAAGCAAGAGAACTGCAGAAACAATCTAGTCACGTAAGTCATCATTGTTTATGCAACTTCCCCAAAAGAAAATGATTAATTTATTAAATGTAATGCTAATTGTACCAAACAAGTTTTATAACACCTGCTAATTCATTTAATAAACATTTGTTTTGCACCTGCTGTGTAATTACTGTATTTTGTATTTTTAGGGACAACAAATTTGAGCATAACACTTTTTCAGTCCTTGGAAGGAGTAAATCTGACTAGCACTAATCAATTTTTTAAAAGACAATTTGATTAGAAAAAAGTTGGATGTAATGGAAAAGAATCTGAAAAGAAAAATTATACATGTGCATGTATATGTATAACTGAATCACTTTGCTGTACACCTAAAACTAACATTGTAAATCAACTATACCTCAATTAAAAAAAAAATTTTTTTTAAGTTAGAAATACAAAAAGAAAAAAAGTTGGGTGCTTAACACACTAAAGAAATAACAAACAGCAACTGCAAATGAGGAGTAAAAGTGGTGTGGAAGTAAGAGCATGTTAAAATATGTTTGGGGCCATAATTTTGAATATTCATGACATTTCACTGTTCAATTTACATAACACCAAGGGAATTATTTGGAAATGTTATTGTTAATTTGACTTATTAGAAGTTTGACAACTAGGATTAAAAAAAAATACCCTTTAGGTTCAAAATATTTTCATTTGTTGGTTTTTAGCAATCATATTCTCAGAACTTCATATCATTTAGTGCCTGAGGACTACTTTAAAATATATGCTTGAGACAATAAACCAAGAATTATATTTACACAGATTTTTATTTTAAAGAGAAATTTTTTTTTGCTTCTGCTTTAATTGGTAGGAGACATGCTCTAAAGATTCAGTTCTCAAAACTTTGGTCTTGGGACCCCTTTACAATATTAAAAATAGAGAACCCGAAGGAGCTTTTGTTTGTGTCAGTTATTTCCATCAATGTTTACCATATTAGAAACTAATTCTGTATCATCTAAAATATTTATTTATAAACTCATTGAAAATAACAATAGTATACATATTCTCTATAATATGCATAATAGTAAACATTTTTATGAAAAACATTTAGATTTTCGGAGGAGTGGGTATAGTCCAGTGGTAGAGTGCATGCTTAGCATGCACTAGGTCCTGGGTTCAGTCCTATATTTTCCAAAACCAAAAAAGAAAAAAAAAAAAACCAAACAGAGTGAGAATAGTATTGATTTACATTTTGGTAAAATATATTCAATGTCTGGTTTAACAGAAGACAACTGGATTTTCATATCTTTTTACATCCAGTTTGTTGTGATGTGTTGTTTTTGGCTAAAGTATATGAAGAAAATATGGCCTCATTCAGATACGTAGTTGGAAAAAGAAGAGCCTTATGGACCCTGAGAAAAGTCTTAGGGATGCTCCTGGGTCCTGAGAACCACTCCTTGAGAATAGTCATTCTAAAGCAGAGCAACCAGGTGAATGGAGGAGCTATCCCCGTTATACAAAATAAATTAACGTTTTCTGTACCTGGAGTTCTGACTAACCATTCCAAATTCTTGCTTGAGTGGCAAACTGTGTTACTGACAGCAAAATTAGAAGGCTTGTGTTTGCCCACTTTAAAGTGTTAGTTGGGAGCGATGTTTGCATAATTCCTGCCCTTTTAGTAAAGTGCCTGCTGGAAAGGGGAGTAGCTGAGTAAAACATGCTTTCTAGTTTCACTGACACTCACAGTAATGGGAAGCAACGTCGTTGTACTCGTATGAAGAGAAATTGGTGAAGAGAAAGTGCACAGAAACAGAACAAACCCCAGAAAATCTAAAAATTGAGTTACCGGGAAATTTTACTCATTAGGGAAACTGCATTTGGGAGCATGATAAAATACTGTAGTAGGCATACGCCGAAACATTGATATTTCAGCCCGCATAATACCACAGCTTTCTCTTTGATATGGCAATTTCTGCTGAGAGTGATTTAATGAATAGCACCAGCCCTGCATTCTTCAGCTGATTCATAGTAAGAAAAAAAAGTTAAAACATTGACAAATGTTTAGGAAAATAAGTATTAAAAGCCTACATCCACTTGCCCTAATTTCATGAGAGACTTTCCATTTTCCCTCACATTCCAAAATTACCTTCTTCCTCGATTTAACAAACATTTAAGATGTGAGGCTTTTAAAAGATAGAGAATACATTTAGCCTCCTTCCTTTTTACAATAAAACATTACTGAGGAGAGCAACACCAAAATAGAAATGGCTTTATTTATAACAGAGAACACATAATTATACATATATATAACTTGGTCTTATTAATCCATTTACAAAATACTAAGCTTTTTTTTTTTTTTTTTTTTGCCAAGGACCAAATAAAGAGCTAATTGCGGTATTACTCAACTGGACAACAAAGATAAGATTACCTACAGATACAAGCTTATCTTCACCCTCTTGAACCTCGTATTGAACATGACCATTTTGCTTCAAAATGGAATCTTGATGGTTCCATATTCTAGGGAGTAGTGCCAGAGCTCTTTCAGTGAATTTTCAAAAGGAAATCATTTTTAACATGTCAGTATCAAAAGAATAGATTCACTGCTTCAATAGAAAGTGTATCAATTATATGTACTAATAATATCACATGCACACCTTAAACAGTATCATTGATCTTTTTATCAAGAAATGTTCTCATTAAATTTCTGTTTTATTTATTTTTGATTTAAGGCAACCAACTACGTCTTAAAAAGCTGTTTAATGATTGCTTACCTATGGAGCATGGGGGTAATCTAAAAACAAGACAAACGACTACAGGAGAGCAAACAAAATGTTTACAACCTCCAGTGCTACTGAGTGATCGTTACTGCCTGACAGAGTCAATGTGCCCTTGGTTGCTGCCCAGGTGTGCTGCACAGGGACTTCAGCTCTGGGCTCACGGAGGAACCTTCGTCCACCCAGCAGCTCCCCATCATGGTAACCAGTAGTACAAAATCAGGGCAGGGACTGGGAATAGTCTCCTCGGAGTCATGACATAACAAGATAATAAAGCTTAACAAAAATATACACTGCTATGAACTCATCTACAAAACAGAAACAGACTCACAGACATAGTAAACAATCTTATGGTTACCAGGCAAAGTGGGTGGAAGGGATAAATCTGGGAGTTTGAGATTTTCAAATGTTAGCCACTATATATAAAAATAGATTTTTTTTTTAAAAGTTTCTTCTGTATAGCACAAGGAACTATGTTCAACATCTTGTAATAGACTTTAATGAAAAAGAATATGAAAATGAATACATGTATGTATATGCATGACTGGGACATTGTGCTGTACATCAGAAATTGACACATTGCAATTGACTGTACTTCAATTAAAATACATATATATATTTATTTTATATAATATTTTATAAAATATATATATATATATATATATATATACACTGCTAAATTCTATATTTTCTCAAATTGTTTTCTAAATGGAAAGAAGTATTATCCAGATAGAATATTTTTAGACAAGAAGACTTCAGATGGAAAATTTGAATACTGGCACACCTGTTTTAAAATAGAGTACCTTGCAAGCTTATGGGGGTTGCATGGCCAGCTTGCTGCAGGGCTGAATTAGAACAAGTCCTGTGACTCCCAGCCCTGAACAGCTTCCACTGAAATGAGTGCAGTTCCTTCATTTTCTGGTTTAATGTCCATTAAAAAAGAATTAGCAATTAGAGTAAATCAATGATCAATATGAACATTAATTATTAATAACCTGTGGGTAATGAACTTTAAATCCTGCCTGGTCACATCGTGGGCACTCATTTCATTATGGTAAAGCTGAGTTGTGGTGACAACTGACACAAGGAAAGCACAAAGCACCTGGCACAAGGTAATTTCTCAATAAGTGGTATTATTTATTGCTTAAAAAGAAATATTTTATTCAAGCTGTAGATAGGATCCGATGGTACTGATATAAACAATGATGTAAAAGAAGGCAGTATTTCCTGTCTTAGCAGCTCCTCCTTAAAGCCTTGAGTTTTTATGTCTAGTGTAGAACTCTAAATCCACTGAGAATCCAATAAGGACACATTAAAGCAAGATGATAAAAATATTTTCCCTTTCCATATAGACAAGCTGTCTAATTTAGGAACTTTCTGTATTGGGCACTCATTAGTCCTATCTCTTCTATTTAAATGTATTTCATATGTTATTCCCATTCATGTTCAGGCATTTCAGCTCACCAAAGTTTCATCATTTTCTTGAGTGAAAGCACAACATGAAAAGAAGTAACGGACCAGCTCTCATTGTATCCGCATCATTTTGAAATGTCTTAATTAAACCATATCTCTTACTTGGGGATGACGATTCCATTTTTTATAGATTCTTAATGCAGCTGTGTGTGAATATGCACATGTATTCCAGTATTCTAATTTAATATCCTCTATTTTAACAGTATCTTGCAACAAGCCATTAATGTAACATTATGCACATTATTTGATGAGGACTTGTCATTTTCCAACGTAGTGTCATTGTAGCATGTTCCAGGCACTTCAGATTTTTAAATCTAAGCAGAAATTTTAAAACAAACCTCACTCACTGTGAAAATATTCTTGCCAGATGTGACAAGTCTTAAATTATTTAATTTGAATGTCTTTCTGTGTTAAGTAAGCTTTCTTTGGTTAGTTTTCAATGTTCAACTTTTAATAAAATCACTAGTTATTTACCATGTTTATCTAATTGACACTGAGTTTAATAAATTATGTCAACTCTTTCATCTGTACCTATGGCTCTCCCACCAACTGTACTCAAAAGCATATAAATACAGACACACACATTGATTCCCTACACGCACACAAACACACACACACACACAGAGTGAAAATGAGGAAGAGGGAAATGGTTGATGCTTGTTTTCTTAAAGTCTGAATTTAGTTCTTATTAATTTATGGTCATGGCTTATTTCTATCACTATAATGATTTTGTGTTCTTTTTATATTACTCGTAAATAAGTACATGGATTTTGAATATGTGATATCACTAGATGTGGAGAGTTAAGTGATGCTCCTTGATATTTCACAAAAAATTCTCAATCACCCAGGTTCCTAATGATATTGAAATCACCATTCAGTTGTAATAAAAGATGTACCTACTTTAACATGAATTATATGTCATTTGTATGTGAATCATATATCCATGTTCACCCTCAAATTCTAAATGTA
The DNA here is from genome assembly GCF_048773025.1 of Camelus bactrianus. Classification (NCBI taxonomy): domain Eukaryota; kingdom Metazoa; phylum Chordata; class Mammalia; order Artiodactyla; family Camelidae; genus Camelus; species Camelus bactrianus. The sequence continues at coordinate 72,682,307 of NC_133543.1, forward strand.
CAGGTACAAAGTTTAATTCTTCACTTTAATATAGCTCAGGACACCTTCTGACTTACTACTACTCAATCACCATGACAGTAAATTTAAAGAAAAAAAAGAAAACATGCTTTTTCTTGCCTATTATCTCAGAGTGAAGGTTGTGTGAGAGATCAGTACAGACAAACCACGTTAGAATGTATTTCTTTGATTCACAGTTCCACACCTCACGACATTTGATTCCTCTCTTCAAGACTAGTTTTCATTTGGATGTTTGAAAGAGATATTTTATTGTTTACATAGCCATTTTTGCTACTTTCTTTTCAGGAAAACTGTGCTTTTAAAAACGTTACCATGGTTACACATGGGCCAGTAGCCAGCTTGTTTTTTTTTAATTTGCTATAAACCAAACAGGACTGAAATTTACAAAGTGGATGGATGCTTACATCTTAGAATTTTCGGGCAATGACTGTTTTTCTACAAGATGGATGTGACTGCTTGCTGTTTCCTCAACTATTCCTATTCTACAATGTCTATCTTAAGTTCTATGTCACTCGGAAAGTTCTTTTCAACTACTAGGAACCTAACATGTCTCTCCCTGGAACTGTCTTTGGAATTTTTTCCACCCACTGTTTCTCAAAGTGTGAGTCATTTTCTCATAAGAAGCACTTGGTGTGGTAGCTAATTATGCCAACAGCTAATATCTCTCATCAGCATACATGTAACAATCCCCAGCAAGATATTAGTAAATCAAATCCAACAGTATGCAAAAGAAATTATAAACCAAGTGGGATTTATCTCAGGTATTCAAGGCTGGTTCAACATTCAAAAATTGTCTTATGTAATCCATCACATCAACAAGCTAAAGAAGAAAAATCACATGGTCATATTAAGAGATGCAGAAAAAGCATTTGACAAAAATCTAACACTCACTTATGATGGAAACTCTCAGGAAACTAGGAATAGAGGGGAATTTCCTCAACATGTAAACAATTACAAACAAATAACTTACAAAAAAAAAAAAAACCCCTACAACTAACAGCATATTTAATGGTGAGAAACTAGAAGTTTCCCTACCAAGATGAGGAACAAGGCAAGGATGTCCCCTCTCATCATTCCATTTTAACACTATAATGGAATTTCTAGCTAATGCCATAAGACAAGGAAAGGAGATAAAAAATATAACGACTGGAAAGAAGACATAAAACTGTCTTTGTTCACAGATGACATGATTATCTGTGTAGAAAATCTGAGTCAACCCAAAACACTTCTTGAACTAATAAACAATTATAGCAAGGTTGAAGGATATAAAGTTAACATACAAAAGTCAATCACTTTCCTATACACCAGTGGTGAAAAGTGGAATTTAAAATTGAAAACACATTGTCATCTACATTAGCATTACATTAGCAGTCCCCAAAATGGAATACTTTGGTATAAATCTAACAACATATATTCAAGGTAAACTTGCATGCATAAGGAAAACTACAAAACTCTGATGAAAAAAGTCAAAGAACTAAATAAGAGGAAGGTATAGGTGTATACACATTCTGTATGCTCCCTGCTCCCAAGCTAGCATGGCCTCCTTTATCAATGTCCCCCACCAGAGTGATGCATTTGCTACAATTGATAAACTGGCTTTTTTGTCTCAACTCAGAAGTCACCTCTCAGACAAAGGCCTTCCCTGCCCTCCTGCATCTTAAGCATCTCCTCCAACATCACTCTCTGTCCCATCACTCTATTAATTTTCTTCATAGCAGCTAATTTAATCTGAAAGGATCTCATCTGTGTAGGACTTCATATGTTTACTGTCTGTGCTCTTTTCCCAAAGAATATAATCATCTTGAGAATAAAGAGCCTGTCTATCTTATTCATTGTTTTAATCCCAGGACCTTGAACACAGATTGGCACATGCTGAATGAATAAAATAAACTTGTGAATAAAGTGTGACTTTTTATATCAATATACTTTGGGCTGAAAATGGCAGAAAAACCTCAACTGGCAAAAAAAAAAAAAAAAAAAATTTATGGGTTTCGTCATTCAAGAGTTCATACATGAAGTGAAAGGATTCTCACCACAAACTGTATCGCCAAGATGCACGCATCGGCGTGGCCTCTTCGGGGCCAGCTCCACTGTCAAGCTCTGTGTGATGGCAGCTTCAGGAAGGGAGAGAGCTGCTTTTCCACAGGAGCCCAAACCTATTTCTTCTTGGTTATGCCCCCATCACCAAAACCAATAACCAGCCAGAAGAAATAAGTTGCTTAATTGAAGCCTTAACAGGTGCCTCCTGGAGTTAGAAGGGGCATCAGTCCCACCTCAAGTCACATGCCAGAGAATGGCGGAGGGATGGTTTCCCAAAGCAGATCTGGAGCATTATAACCAGAGTGAAAGAGAGCAGAGGCTGAGCAGCAGCCCCAAGACGCTCTGCACAGTATCACTGTTTGAATCCCTAATTTCCCTTTATTGCCATCAATCGTGGCTGGATTCGAACCTACCATTTTACTTGAATGTTTTTTAGATTTACACAGTTCTGCTATTTCTGATCAGGATTAGGAAAACAGAAAGGAGTTCAGAGGCTTTGGTACTTAATATTCCTTTCACTGTTCATGAAACTTCACCAGCTCCTTACAGCTGGTTACCACTTTGCGGGAATGCCTCCACAGGGAGGGAGATTACCACCTTCCATCGAGGCTCATTTCATCCTTTAACAGCCTTGAAGTATTGGACTAGGACTCTTTTCTTGGAGCTGAAACCTGATAGGCAACACTTAGGAAGGTCTCAGTGGTATAGCCAGCAGAGCTCTGGAGCAACGGTTGTGGGAGGCATGGCAGAGAGCAATTTCTCTGCCTCAGAGGAAATTTCCTCTGTCTTTCCTTCTGCTCCCATCCTCAGGCTACCTTGACTTAAAGAAGTCTCAAATTCAGCATGCCCAACACTGGAACTGCCTTCTATCTCCTAAATACAGGTGTTCACCCCACTCCCCATCCAAAAGAAGACCGTTCTCATGAAACTTTTCATAAGGTGAAATGGTGTAAAGCAAGGAAGCACTTACCTTAGGACACATCTTGCCGAGGGATGCGCAAAAACTGAGATAAAACACAGATGCTCACACACAGTTCAAAGCTCTGGCGACCTGATGCCGCGATGCTGAGTGTAGTTCCCAGGGAAAGAGCTTGGTGGTCCCACCTTCACTGCTACGGGTGCGCTCCGCCTCTGGCTGCAAAACAAACGCTGCCCGCTATTTTTGCTTTTCGTCTTTGTTGCATAAAAGTGAATATTCTCTTCAAATTTCTTTCAGTTAACGAAAACAGGTGCATACTAATGTAGGTCTGTCGTAAAAGTGAAATGGCCTATACCGAAATTTCCACGGGGTACCTCCTCTCCATTTTTACTGCCCATGTCATCCTTCAGAATCCTGTTGTAGCTCACCTGTATCATTGCAGTCACCTCCTAACTGCTTTCTTTGCTCCTTTTGAACTTTTTCTAGCTCACTCTCATACAGGTTGAGGGTTATTTCAAAAATACACACCTGCTTACATCTGTTAAGGATGCCTTACTCCCTTTAAATTCTAGCAATGGATAAAAGTCCTTCCCAGTAAGTTCCCTGCCTCCCTCTCCAGCTCAGCTCTGACGTCGTCTTCTTCACAGCTCATACTTCAGCATGAAACCCTGGAATTTCCCTGAATGTGCCCCACTCTCACACACTTTTGTAGCTTTTCACCTGTGTTTTCAACTACCCAAAACACCTTCCTTCCTTGTCTGCCTGCTCACTTCTCTTCTTTAGAGATTCTGCGTTACCTCCCTTGCCTCCCTGTACGGGAAGTGTAGTGTTTATAAGCTATGAGAATTGGTGCTAATTGTATGAGGCATTTGTTATAAATGCCAATAAGATGTTCATCAGGAGCAAGAATACACATTTTCTTTTTAGAAAACCAAGTGTGCTTTATACTTATAAGCTGATGCAGCTATTTACTCGGCATGCATGATTTAAAAGGCAATTTCACCTATGTTATTCCTTTTGCTGTTCCTTCTTTTCATTCTGTCTGAACCAAGTGCCTCTCTCTGGGACTCCGTAACTGTCTTCTCTCACAGGAGCCCTTATATTGGACTGTGAGCTTCTTGAGAGGAGGGATAGACTGTTACTTCTGCATCTTAAACGTATGGTTATTAATCAGAGTTCAGTAGGTGTTGCTTAAACAAAAGAGTGGACTTATCACCATTGCTCAGCTGGAAATTTCCAAGATTGCAGGGCACAGTCTAAAACTCGACAAAGAAGAAATTCCACACATTACTAAACTCTGACTGTAATCTGTGAATGTATATAGGTAGAAAAAATGATGATGAAAGGAAAATAATGGAATTATTGTGACTACTTCATTATAAATGATGAAAGGAAAATAATGGAATTTTTGTGACTACTTCATTATGAAGGGGAATATGTAATCTTGATTGCATTATAGAAGCTGATACCTTCACAAAAGGGAAATTGCCAAAAGGAAACATGCCGAAGAGGACATGTTATATGCTTGATGATGTCACAACCAATATAATAGAACTACAGGATGTAAGCTCCAAGTCTGACCTTTTTCCAGCTCTCTTCAGTGTAACAGAAATTCAACTAGAATAAAAATAGCATTCAAAAGATGAGAGGAGAGGCTTTACCAGAGAAGGGATAGTGACAAGATGGAAACTTCCAAAGCTAAGGCCTCCAGCCCACACTTTCAGCATTTACTATTTTTTTCAAAACCTTTAAAAAACCTTAAGGTTAGACTGTAACTAGAAAATTTACATTGTAATTACTTAATGTGAAAGAGGAAGAAAGTTTGCTATGGGAATAGCTAAAACAAAGATTTAATACTTTCAGATTAAAAGTATTCAGTAATTATTAAGTATTCACAAAAGTGGGTTTAATATTAGATATATTTATAAGCCAAAGGATCCTGGTGTGTGATTTTTGGTATATGTCAGCTTATATTAAATCATATCAAATATTTGACTTGGAAAAATTCTAGTGGAGTTAGACTATAGTATTTATACTGATTTCCTAAATTTATTCCTAATTTGCTAAAATGAGGCTTTTAAAGACTTTAAAATTTTGGAATAGTTTTATATTTATAGAAAAGTTGTGGAGATAGTACAGAGAGTTCCAGGACACCCCTCACCAAAAAAGGGGTTCCCCCCTTTGTTAATGTTTTATGTTACCATTGTACACTTGTCAAAACTCAGAAAACAACACTGGCACGTTTACTATTAACTAAACTCCAGACTTTATTTGGATTTTACCAGTTTTGACATTACTCTCCTCTGCCTGTCCCATGACCCTATTCAGCGTGACACACTGCATTTAGTTGTCACGTCTCTCCATCCTCTCTGACCGTGACAGTTTCTCAGTCTATATTCTCTCTTCTTTCATGACCTTGACAGTCTTGAGTACTGTCCAAGTATGCTGTAAAATGTCCCCAATTTGGGTTTGTCTGTTGTTTTTCGCATGTTAAAACGAGATTTTTCAAGGAAATAGGACTTGCTTAAGTAGTCTTATTTTAAAGAGCCCTTTTCTTTGAGTGCAAAAAAAAAAAAAAGACAATCCTGTGAAAACTTCCTGGGTTTACTCTGCCCATCATCAGACCCCAAAACAAGATCCAGCAAGATTAAATCACGCATTGCCATGTCTGATACCTGTGCCGATTTTAAAGCATTGTTGTGATTTACTGAGGTATTCTTTCCAAGTTACAGCAGCTTTGAAAATGTTAGACATTTTGGCCTAACTGGAATGGGATGGAAGTGCCTCCAGTGCCCCTGAATTAAGCTGAACTGGGGGTGCCTGCCTTTTGCCTCTCAGGTGGGCATTTTTCTGAGGCACAGATCTCTGTTACCATTCTCTGGGGAGGTCAAGGCCAGACTCTGGAAATGTCTTTGGTCAGCAAGAATCTGCTGTATGTGCTAGAGATGGGAAAAAAATGTTACACAAACTCAGAGCTTCATCTACTAAATTTGTTTTCCTGTTTAGCAATTTGAATCACCAATCAAATGAGCCACATAAGTTCCCAAAATGAAATGTGATTTGGCAAGAGATTAGGGGCTGAAGTAGGGGCTGAATTTAAATGCTAACAGCATTAAACTAAGAGTCAGTGAGAGATAAAGACGTTTGCCATTTTGCCTGGTTCTGCACCATTATGGATACTTCCATTGCTCTGAGTGATTTTTATAATAGTGAATAAATGGAAGCCTACATAAAAGTTATCTTTAAAAGCCATCAAGATGAGTAATCGAAGGTTATTCAAAGTTATTTTTGCAACAATATGTGGGCAAATTTTCCATGGTCTCACAAGGCAACTTAAGACCAGGATTTAGACCTTTATATCTCTAGTTAGATATTTTGGGTGAAATTTTAAAAGAGCTTAGATTAAAAAGTTACTGTTTATTCTGATAGTCATGAAACACTGGGCAATAAAAATGCTTTTATCAAAAACTATAGTCATGTTATTATTTCCTTTTGCAGTCCCCTAACTATTGGTAATTCTACCATCAAAACAGTTGAAACTAATTCTTTTTTATTCCCTCTTTGACTTGGCATACTATTAGGCTCTTGATAAAAAAGTAAAAAAGGGCCACATGGGTAAGAGAACAATCAGAGGCCTTGGAGGCAAACTGAACTAGGTTCAAATCCTGACTCAGCCACTTTGATCTGGAGCAAATCATTTAACTTTTGATTATTATGACATTTTTGAAATGTTGCATAGTGTGTTATGAAGATTATAGAATATATATTATATGTACTATATACACTGAGTATGTTACATATAGTGAAAATACTGAGCTCAATTCCTTAAACAAAGCCGGTGTATCTTAATTGCTTATCCATATCATTCCTAAACAGCCCATCTGTTCAGCCTAGAACTTTCTGGGAAGAGCAGGTACAAGATTTACTGAGCAAATGTTTCCCTGTGTGTCTCAGGGAGAGGGACAAAGAGTGGAGGACATGGGCAAAACAGACCTAAAGAGAGAAAAAGACTGGAATCCAACTCATGAACCAAAATATTTAATAACTCTTTAGAAAAGATCAGCCTGCCCTCTACAAATTTTGAATAAACTCAACTGTTTAAATATTTACATTTCTAAAATGAAACAGTTGCTGGTAAGAAAACGAGTGCTAGTTCAATGACAATCCTTGGTAACTGTTCAATAGTTTACTTGATAAAATCAACACACGAGTATAACTTGCAGCCCTAACTGTCTAATTGGATGCAAACATTATCAAAACCCGGAAGAAAAAAATGTGTGTACACTCGAGATAGAGTCCTAGCAACTAAGGTGCTCTTTGTTTCTTGAAGGAGTAGATTATGCCTTACTTTTTGTTATGGCCCCATCATGTAGCGTAGTATCTGTCACATAATAGGCTCTAAGTAAAGGTTTGTTCAATTAATGAATGATTAAACTTTAAAGAAAACCTTGGTAAGTCTGAGGACTTTAGTCATATTTGTTAATGTAAAGAAATAGTGGTCTAGCCTTAGAATTGGGGGGTGGCTTAGAAGGTAAGAACCATGCATGTTTTCCATATTACCAAAATATGTATAGTCTAATAATTATTATGTTGCAATGACCAATGAAGCCTTTTATAATATTATGGGGTAAAATTAAATTTAACTTAAACAATAATGTAATGACAACTTAAACCAAGTATTTGTATGGGATTTTTATTTTACCAAGTGTTTTCAATATGTGATTTCTCTTATCATCAGAGCATTTCTCTAAGGTAGGCAGATATGATCTTCATTTTGAAGATAGAGGACTTGAGCTACAAAGGAAGGTAAGTGACTTGTAAAGCCCTGCACAGAATTAACAATGAAACTGAACTTAATCACTGGCTCAGCCCATGATGGTTCTCCTAATAGGGAGGCAGTATTAGTATGTGACAGGATAGCATTGAATCAAATGAATTAAGTATGCACAATGGCAGCTTCGTAAACAGGATGGGAAGGAAATGACCTCTGTACGGTACAGAGGAGGAAGGAAAGGATGAACATGGGAAGAAAGTGCAATATTTTTCAAGAGGGTGTGCAGACATCAGAGTACCTTTTTCATCATGATACTAGTTGCATATTTAAATCATTCCTCAAAATGAGGTGGATCAGATTGACCTGTGTCATTTCACCAAAAAACACACTGCATGATGTTTTCATTTCCTGTCTGTATTTGGCTCCCCCATTAGAGTGGAAACTTCATGAGGGTCAGAGGTTAGACAACATTACAGTAAGAGTTCCTAAAGCACTCTCTACCCAGAAGGAATTCATTGAATTGTTGGGTGAATGAACGCCATATATACATATATTGACAACGGTATAGCATAATGGTTAAGAACCTGGGACTTGAAGTCTGAAGGTCTGTGTCTGAAATCACGTTCTCTCAGTGACTAGATGTGCGACTTTGGGCAAGTTACTCCACTTCTGTGAGTCACGCTGTCATCTGTAAAAAGGGACATTGGTAAGACTTACTCCATAAGTCTGTGCTGAGGAGTAAATGAGTTAATGCTTGTAAAAACCCAGCAGGATGCTGGGTACCTAACATGCATTCAACCCTGATTCACTACCACAACATACTGAAATTTCAAGTTTAGCAGAGTTCCAGAGCTACACGCTGATCTCTGTAGATTTGGAGAAGGGCTATTTGGTTGATTTTCAAAAACAAAAGTTAGATGCTAAGAGTAAATTTTAAAAAGTGGCCCAAAATGTGTTTCTGAAATGAATTTTTAATTTATCCCACATGCCATTTGGAATACAGCAACAGAACAAAGAAGAAAAAGGCACAGATGCAGTGTGATTTGCTCTCAATATAAATGATTATAAACAAAATCAGTTTGCAGACACAAGCTCACTGATTAAGAAAACCTCATAACACATCAAGGTTTACAAAAGAGCAAAGGCTCGAGATTTGGCTGGTCACAGAGGGGACATTCAAAACGAGGAATATGTACAATATTTATTTTTTGAGTAATTTTCTTAGAAGCAAGGTCCTCACAGATTTATTAGTTTATCAAAGTCTAGCCAACTTATTTTCCAGTGTGTATTTCTTCCGAGATCTTTAATCTTTCAATGTACATTTTCAGACCGTCATTGCTCTGATGCACAGGCAAAATGAATGCAAAGATAGACGTACTTTAAAGTGAGAAGGAGAAAGAGTACTAATTTGTGAAACGGAAAATGACACATACTAACTGATCTCTGTCATATTCAGAGTAATATTATGAGAGAAAACTGGAGCTAAGCAACTGAAACGTTTTCTACCCCAAAGTAGCAGAAAAATGAGCAATCACAGAGCAAGCACCACACATCAATTCAGAAGAAAATTTAATGCCAAAATAAGGTAATAAACGACTCCACTGACACTTCTTTTGTGGCTTTAGTATTTACAGGAGCCAATTCATGGAGCCTGAAAATTTCTGTGAACACTTCAACCCTGAATGTTCAGCTCTGGGGCTCAAGTAGAAGAATGCCGACCAAGCTCCTCTGACACTACCCGATGGACCAGTTCTTCAAAGACACGGCTCTCCATTCACAGAGCATCCTCAGTTTCTCCTTTCCTCCCTTCATGGTCTGGGTGAAATTCTAGTTGCCTGGAGGACTCCTCCGTTGTTATCTCATCTCCCTGCCTCCCGTTACTTTCCTTGGTCTCCTCGTGGATCAAGTGTGGCAGGCAGTCCTGCTCCGAGTTACTCCAGACATAGCCGGGTAAAGTCACGTGGCTGTCGGGCTGCCGGCCGGCCGTCTTGGCGGCTTTGCCAGAGATGAGCACCATGCGCGTGCTGGCCGCCACCTGCGACTGGCTGCTGGTGCTGTGAGTCACGGTGGTGAGCACGGAGCCGCATCTGTGGCCGCCGCATGGGGGAGTCCTTTTCCAGTCCACGGAGAGATTCCACCGACTCCACAGCTTCTTCACCTCGGACTGAACCTAAACCGCAAGCACCAGATTGTGCATCAGAAACCATCAGAGACTGCAGCCATGTCCGATGGGTGTTTGCCCTGATTTCAAACACAATGCTCATCACTAACAAGGTTCCACTGTGTGCCAGGGACTTTACACATACAGTGGACCCTTGCACAACGTGGGGGTGAGGGGTGCCCACCGCATGTGGCAGAAAATCCCCTATGACTTCACAGGTGGCCTGCTGTACCTGGGGTTCCAATTGAACTGCTCCGCATCCGTGGATCCAACCAACCCCAGATTGTGTAGTACTGTAGGACACAGTTAGTGAAAAAAGTCCGCGTATAAGTGGACCTGTAAAGTTTAAACCTGTGCTTTTCCCTCTCAACCTCCAAAAACCTTCCTGAGAGGTGCTACTACTGGAGAGGAGCAAACTGAGGCTTAGAGAGAGGCAAAGGGGTGTGTCCAAGGTTCATATTTTAATAGAAGCTGAAATAAAGCCAATGCAAATACCTGACTCATGGGAGAGGAAAAAGAGGACTCCAGGTTGGAGGAGAAAAAGGATAAGTTTGGGGAATGGCATGGAAGATACTCAGCTTGAAATGTAACTGAAACGCCATTGCTTTGCAAGGCACACTGCAGGAGGGAAAGTGGGAAGAGGACTGGACTGTGATAAGGAGGCACTGCAAGTGCATTCTTGATAAGGTGGGGCTCTTGTTTCCATTCTTGCCGCTGAAGATTCAGTTCTACCGCTATCGCAGTTTTCCACAAGCTTATTTGAAATGTCCATTGGAAGCAGTGGAAACCAGGTAAGCAGATGTCATCTAAAAGAGCATGCTTATTTCTCTCCAGCCAACTCCTAAATGAACTGAAATTGTCCCATCACCATCTCGTAGTTTAAAAGATGTCAGCAAGTTCTAATGAATCCATTACTCCCAGGGAAACTTGCATCTGAGTTTCAGATATAACTTGAAATTAAATATAAGTTGAAGCACTGACTGGAATATGAAGTTCACTTGCCTTCCAGGTATTAATTTGCATTCCAGCACTTTGGTTTTGTTTTGTTTTTTGTTTTTTTTGATTTTTTATATCAAGGTTTGCAACTGAATTGACATTTAAAACTTTTAGCTTATTTACACCAATTCTTGCTTTCTCAAAATAATTTATGACTAGATTATCTCCTTTCTCCCTGTCCCTTCTGTCCTGTATAACCCATGAGGTTCCCTAAAGAGATTCAGGTCTTATCCTGAAGGCCATTTACAAGCTTACTTACAGTTAAGACATGCAGGAGGTCTGAGGTCTTTCAAACTCACCTCTCCATTGCAGTAGCAGTAGATGATAGACACAAAGAAACCCTGGAGAAGAAAATAGAATGTTTTAATTAAGTAATTTTAATTATGAAGACCACAATTATGAAGTGTCTTGTGTCTAAATGTGTAAGCTGAAAGACTGTGGGGTTTTTTTTTTTTTTAATGATTCCTTCAGAAAATTATACAAATGATTCTCTCCTAATGTATGAAATCCTTAAGTATACATGAAATTTGTCTGAAATCTTCCCTTGGTGTCAGCTGAACCAAACAACTTCATAAAACACTCCAAGATACACAAAGACCTGATTTCTATTATATTTGTTTCATGTGTTGCTACTCAGGGATTATAGACCATGCCCTGGTTGGTGAAATTTATACACTGTGAGTGATAGAAACTACAGACATAGGGTATTGTATGGTGAAAATACAAAGAGACTTTTTTTCACTCCTTGCAAAATATTTATTGAGCTGATACAATGTGAAATGCTCAGCATGAGAGGAACAATTTAATTGAGACACACAAGGTCCCTGTTGTGTGAGAGCTTACATTCTAGAAGGAAATACAAAGGATAAAATATAAACAAATAGCCACAGGAGAAACATGTAAGATGATAAGGACTATCAGGCAAAACAAGTGGTGCTGAAAGAGGAAAACGGGGAACATCTGTCAAAGGGAGAACTCAATAAAGACCTCTCTGAGAGGGCGTGACATTTAAGCTGGTCTGAGTGAGAAGAAGCCAGGCCACATGAATATTAGAGAGAAGAGCATTACAGGCAGAAGGAACAGCAAGTTTGAGCCCCTGAGGCAGGAATGTGCTTGAAGAACAGAAAGTGTGGAAGCACTAGCGTAGCTCAAACTTCGCGGGCCACGGAGAGCAGGGTGTGAGGTGAGGTCACCGTCGGGCAGGGTCCCTGCCCCACAGGGCTCTGCACACCAGGAAACAGGGTTTGGATTTTCTTCTGAGTGCAGTGGAAAGGCTCTGGATACTTCTGGCAGATTACTGACACGATCAGATTTCCTTTTAAGCTTCTTCCCACTATTGTATAGCAAATAGATCTAAGGCAGCAAATGAGGAGCAGGAAGAAGAGTTAGGAAGCGTCTGTAACCAAGCATGTGAGGGATGACGGTAATCGTGTTTTCAAATGAGACCAAATGTGTGGAAGCAACCTCCTCCTTTTTGTTTCCCTTTCCCTTTCTTTCTCTCGCCTGCCTTCCCCTTCTTTTGCTTTCATTTACTTTCCATACAGACACATGGAGATTCCTGCTCGGTTGGCATCCCGTCGTTTACAGTAACACGCTTTCTTGTCTCAGGGCCCAGGCAGCTTCTGCTGCGGTGAGAGGTTAACCTGATCTCCGCAGGATGGGGAAGCGCAGGTGCCAGAAAACAGCCCCTTCCATGGCCCTCGGGAGACAAGTGTGTGAAAGCCAGAGAGAGGGACAGAGAAGCAGGTGGTGAGGGGGTGGAAGAGCAAAACACAGGCATCGAGTGACTAGCTGGCACTCTCTACCTGAAAGGAGTTGAAAAAGAGCTCACAGTGCATCCGGATCTCCCACCAGAGCCCGGCGAAGGAGTGGGGCAGGCACACGAACACGATGTAATGCACCCCGAAGACCAGCACCAGCACCAGTGTCGATTTGGCGAGCTTCCTGGGAGAGAACAGCAGCCTTTTAACTAATCAACATAGAGGTCCTTTCAGGAGAGACAACTTGCCAGAAAAAATAAAGCTTAGCAGAACTAACAGGGACTGACGTTTCCTCATCTTTGGACCCCATTGCTTCTGGTAGTTTTTCCTTCTCTCCCTCCTCTTCGTCACTTTTATACTAAATCGGGTAGTTCATTCTGTTTCATGATTATTATCTCCTAAATCCTCTAATCTCATCTCCACTCTTCTTGCTGAAAGGATTCTATTTTCATAAAATTGTGAAATGCCTTTTTTTTCTGTCCTAAGTCTTCTTTAACGTCTGTGTTTGAGACTTTAAGAAGTACTGTCCATCCTCATTAATTGTCTTTACTTTCAGAGGCAGCATTTTGGCTTGTTTTGTTCATTTTAGAATCAACTGCTCCCTAGTCTCTTCTTACACTTAGATCTTCATCTGTCATTTCATATTTTCTTATGAGCTACATGTGGTCAATACTTCTTGCCTTCCCTAAATATTCTCTGTCAAATATTCTATCTCAGGTTATCTATAGTTCTAGGTTGGGTTGGTTGGTTGTTTTTTCACGAACTAAGCAATTTGATTTTATTTCCTTTAACTACGTCTTCATACACATTTTCTCATGTATTTAGAGGAATCCCAGTTTCCAATTTAGTGGGCTGACTCTTACACGGTGCCCAGTGGTCCTCACCTTGTTAAACCATCTTTGTTAAACCATCCTTGTTAATTCCCTTCACTTGAGTGTGAGCAGGACTTTGGGCTTACTTCTAACCAATCCATTGTGGCCAAGATGGTGGGGTGTCACTTCTGTGACTATGTTGCATAAGATTGTTACATTCATTTTACTAGCAGACTCTCTCCCTTGCTTGGTTCAATGAAGCAAACTAACACACATCCACCTGACTAGTGGATGTGTGTGTCCAGTTGGATACAAGCCTCTTCCAAAATGATTCAGAACTTCCAAAATGATCATTGGAAGAAATGGACACACTCTTAAAATAGTTTGATAATGATTATAAATACTCAATTTGTCCTTTTCTTCAACACAGACTGAATAATAGACCTCTTTTAACCAGTACATTTGAAAGTTTTTAAAAATTAATGTATGAGAGGTGCCAATTTGATGTAAAGACTGGAAAAATACAGCAAATCCATTTTCTTGATTTTTTTCAGTTATGATGTATTAAAGAATATAAAAAAAACTGTCTACCAAGATCATCAGTAAGAGATTTTCTAGGAGGTTACACAATTTATGGTAAAACCCTAATTGCTAAGAACAGATTTAAAAATTTAGGATTTAAGCACATTGGGAAGGTTTATTATTATTTATATTTTCCATATATATACGCTTTTCTGATAACATGGCACAATTAAACCAAACAAAAATACACATTCACAAATTTAATCTCTTAGAGACATTTCAGATCAATTGATATCTGTTCTTTGCTCTAAATACCAAATATTTCCTCTGATGGATGTCTATCCTGGAATTACCTGTATTGTTTTCTTGTATCATGCCCAACTGCATTGGTCTCCCAAATTTTGGTAGCCAGAACTCTAACTGTATTCAGAAACAGAATAAAATTCAGCTGAAAGAGAAGATAATATTACAAAGAATTATTAAGTTAGTCTTCAAGTTATTTTTCAAAATACATAAATTGAACTTCTTTGTATTTAAAGACTGAAATTACCATTCCATAAATGTGAATGAGAAAATCTGGGATAAGTTACAGGAAAGAATACTGATTCTTGATTTGCCCTCATGAAAACACAAAGAGATTTAAAAAATTTGTAACAGCACTAGAGAGTAGAAATACCAGAGGATAATCTGCCAGAATCCACAGAATTTCCAAACCAAAGTTCAGGTGAAGCTCTGGGGCAGACTGGCAGGATAAAGGATAACAGGTATTACATAAATGTAACTGACTGCCCTCTTTGAAATGAATTCCCAGCTTCTGTATCTATTTTAGGGAGAGAAATAATAGAGTTGCTTTGGGGATGCTGTCTCTCATGATGTATGAAAAGTACTGGGTGAAGTATATAAGGATTAAAAAAAAAACAAAAGCCAGGGAAGATGCTGTATAAGAAAAGACCCCATTGTAGGCAATTAAATTGAATTAAAAATGTTATAGGTGTGGGCACCACCAGAGACAATCAACTTTATGGCTTTAAAAAAAAGGAGGGGAAGAGATGAGCCATTTTATGTCCAAGGGCCCCAAGGATCAGTGAAGAGGTCCAAGTGAAGAAGAAGAAAAGATCTCCAGGTCAGGAGTCATAAGGAGGTAGAAGCCTGAACACCTTGGGTCCCTTCATTCAGAGAAATGTCTATGGTCCAGAAAGTGCTAATACTTAGGAATAATGCAAATATGGATGGGTGGGTCTGTGTTAACGCCAGAGCAACAGCTGGAAATCAGGACCCATCAACTCTGCATCCCTGGGGATAACTTGTCTTGCAGAGTCTTCGATCATTTCTGGAATCTGGAGAATTTGGGTTATTGGGTGATTCATGTGCCCTGCTCCCCAGTCTGGCTGATCACCTGCATCAGCCCTTAACCCCCACCACCTTCTTTGCCGTCCTACCACTGTCACCAATTTCACAGCTTCCTACAAGAACTGAGGGCTGGGTCTTGAGCCCCATACCCTAGAGGAAAGACAGAACTGTGCTGTGAACCGGTGGAAGGATGTGTTGAGGCTAATAAGCTGCTATTTATTCAGCACTCTCTAGTTTAAATATTCACGTAAATGTGGGACAGGCATTTTTATTATGCCTCTAAGAATGAAGAAACTCTAGCTCAAAGAAATTAACTGATTTGACCTAGGCTACCCAGGAAGGAAGCTATTATTTCTTTAAATAAACTCTCTGCTCCCTTTCACCACTCTTGTTCTTCTGGGATATCCATTAACCTAATGTTGCTCTTCCTAATGGAGTCAAATAGTTCTCATAGAATCTATTCATTATTTTAAGATCTTAATTCTCTCTTTCCTTCTATCTGTATCATTTCTAGATTTCTATCTTCAAGCTCACTAACTCTCTCTTCCACATTATCTGCTCTATTTTCAGTACTTTCTAATGTGTTCTTCATCTCATTTGTTGAGTTCTTCAGGTCAAGAATTTCTGCTTGGTTCTTTTCTAGAGTTTTAATCTCTTCGGTAAAATTTTCCTTCTGTTCATCAATTTTATTCCTGAGCTTGTTGAATTGCCTTTCTATATTTTCTTGCAGTTCATTGAGTTTCCTCATAACAGCTATTCTGAATTCTCAATTAGGTCGCACTATTTCATGACTTTGAGCTTGGTTTCTGGAGAACTGTCATTTTCTCTTTGTGATACAGTGTTAACATGGTTCTTCATGGAGCTTGATGAGTTGTTCGTCTGCCAGCACATCTGAAGTAGCAAACACCTTTCTTCTTTAGGTAAAGCTTTTTTTTTTTCTTCACTTGATTCCAAGAATTCAACACATTAGTAATTAGAGGCTCTCTTTTGTTTTCCAGTAAGTGGTGCTATAGCACTAGTTTCTGGTCTCTTACCTGCTCTGCCTCTGTTATATTTGAGAATCAGCACTTTTTAACCCTCCACACCTCTGTCAGAAGTGTCACCCGTTGCCCTGGTTGTTGCTGCTTGTGCCTTCAGGATCATTGGAGCCTTGGTGCTACTGGCATCACTACCTGGGACACTGGGATGGTGGGCACCTCCACACGTCCAGGGTCTCCTAGGTCTCAGGCTCCACCCCGGGAGGTTGGGAGGGAGCGAGGGTTGTAGGTGCCTCTGCCACATCCAGGGTTATCAGGTTCACAGGCACCGCCACTGTGGGTAGGGGGAGGCAGGGAAGGGCCATAGTCATAGGCACCTCCATGAATGGACGGACAGGATCACTGGCCCACTGAGACTGCTACTTGGACCCCTGTGGTTGAGGGAACCACTTTGACTGGGAGGCCAGAGTCTTATGTTCTGCCTCCCTTGATGCTACCAGGTTCTCAAAGGCTACTGTGGCTGGGGATCCAGGATCACAGGCACCACCTCTGCCTCTGCTGTTCCCCTGGTTCTGCCTCCTCTGTGTGTTCCATCCCACCCACCTTTAGATGTCCAGATGTGCAGAGCTCTCTGGCACCCCACTGTGCTGGGCAGAGGCTTGTTTGTTGAGTTACGGATGCTTTTACTGGTTGTAGGTTGAAGGGGAAAGTCAAAGAGAGAGTCACATACCACCATGATGCTGACATCTCTCTTAACCACTATCTTATACCTTCTCTTCAGGAGGATATAAATATGCAGAACATGAGAGCTGAGGAGTTTCAATCATCCTCACCCACCTGGTTCAGGTCCGCAGAATCTTCTTCAGCAAGAAGGTGAGACACTACTGCTTGTCTGTTACGTGGGTGCTACTTTCTGAATGGCCAAACTTATTTCACGCTTCATTAATTCCTCTCTCCCTATGACTACAGTCCTGGCAATACAATACAGCTGAGAGTGAAACCAGTGGGAAGTGATGCTGTATAACTACCGTGTGAAGGACAAAGGGCTAGCGGCTGAAGCTGGCAGAGCTGTGGAAGCAATGCGAGCCATGTATTGTCGTTTGCCATTCCCTCTTCCTGGAAAAGGAAGAATTATAAATGGCTTCAGATAGGCCAGCCTTAAGCTCCAACCATATTGAAATGCCCATGACTAGGGACCCTGTACTCAAGTCAGTAGACCACACTACGTAAATACTGCAAACTGCCAGAAACTTGACTAAATAAGATACACACTGATCAGTCAATCAGTTTAAAACCTAAAAGGATACATTTAAGGACAACCAAGTGGATTATGGAAAGAATATAAGAATTAAGAAAAACTAAGATTAATAGAACTTGCTGTCTTAAAATACAGGTAAACAAAATACACAGATGCACACACACACACACACACATATTGATACAGGCAGTAACAGTTGAATGAAACTCCAAATAATTCTAAATAACTTAGGAAGGTATAGAATATGGGTTAATTAGAAACTAAGCTATTGACTACTTACTATTCTAAGTGTTGTAGGTGAATTGACTCAGTCTTCACAACAGCTCCATGAGAGGCATATTGTTGTCCCCATTTTACAGATGAGGAATGACCAACATCTTACATAAACTATACATGATCACACAGCTAGTAAGTGGGAGCTTTAATGAAGCCCATGCGGCCCAGATGCACAGCATGGACTCTTAACCACTGCACCATACTGCCCATAAAACAGAGTTAATGGTAGATTGAGATGGAGAGAAATTTTTTAAAGAGTAGGATGGATTAAGAAAAGACTATAAAGAATCTAAATTATAAACAAGTTTTAAAATCAATATTAGAAACAGCAAACATTAGGTCTAACACAGCAGGAAAATGGATTTAGCAATTTAGAAGACACTTAAAGAAACTTCCTGAATGGAGGGATAAAGGACAAAGACTTATGTGATGAGGGATAGATGCTTATTTAGAGGGCATGAAATTGAGAGTCATCATAAAGAGTATTTCTCTTTCTAAAGAAAAGAAAATGAGAAGTAGAACAAATCAATAAAGATATAAAAGAGAAAACAATTCTGCTCTAAAGAGAGACCTGAGTCTGCAGAAGGAAAAATGACTCTATATACTGGACAAATGGAATGAAAAAAAGCAACTCACATTCTGGTGACATTGTTTTAGTTTTTTTATTTTAAATGAAGAAAAAATTCTAAGAGGAAATCATTCAGAGCGTCCTTGCATATTTCAAGTAATCTTGGAGGGAAAATTTTGCTTAAGGCCATTAATAAGCCAGTAACACATAAGATAAATTTTATGCAAATATGATTTTAAAATAATGCAAATATAAACACTAAATTCTCTCTCAATTAAATCTTTAAAGATTTATTCAAAGTGAACCACAGATGAGTTGAAACAATAAACTCAAAATTTCAGCCTCTCTGGCCCCTCAGGCTGACTCTGAGACTGTTCCTAGAATCGCCTTTGCCTGAATCACTCTCTCCACTCCCTCCACTCTCACTTTTACAAAGTCAGCTCATTCTCAGGTTCCAGGCTGAATGTCACATTTTCTCAAAAGCTGTTCCTGCCACCCCAGCCCCATCATAGTGCTTGTCATGTTTAAGTGTTTGTCCCATCCACTGTGCTTAAGTTGAAAGAGAAACTGGCGTCTATCTCCCCACCAACTCACCCCCATTGCCTCACATAGTGCCTGCAATGTTCTTGATGCTTCATCAGGATTTGTTAACTGAGTGAATGAATGAGTAAGTGAGTTAATAAGATATGCATACTACTTATATTGAAGTAAACCCGCATATCCCACCTCGATGCAGAATCGTCATTTCTAGGTGTCTATCCCAAAAGATGTCAGTAGAAAAAGAAGTCAAGATTTATGTATAAGAAAGTCCCCTGTTTTAAAATGTCTTTAAAGCTATCTCTTTACACTCACAGTTTTCATCTATGCCTGTGGATACATGATGCGGAGGGTTTACTTTCTCCCGTTCCTGATTTTTCCTTCCAGGGGAGACAGCTCAACCAATATGCACTTCTGTTCTCCTTCCTCCCCCTGACTCTCTCCATTCCCTGGAGAAGATGGATTGAAGCATTTGATGAGTAAATGTGGGGAGAATACTGAGTTTCCTCCACTCAGCCCATCCTTCTTTATGCTGGGAGCCTGTGGTGAGCAGACCTTCTCTGCAGCATCTCCAAGGTTAGGAGCCTGACCTCAGCATCCTGTGTCTAGGTGGGCAGATCCTGCTCAATGATGGGGCTCTTCAACAGGCCCATGTGGCAAACCAACCAAAGATTAAACCCTCCAACCCAGACTCCAGCAGCTGTAAGGCTTTTGTTTTGGTTATCTCTTTCCCCCTTTGTTTTACATCCCAACTTGCTTAGAGTCTGAGCATAAAAGAAAGATGCTATATACTAGCTGCCTAGAGACCCTCTGAATACATCACATCCCACCCCATATTTTGGCTTATTTTTCAATATCGTGAACATAAGAAATGATTTGCTTTGTTTATATGTGTATCAATTTTAAATACTGAATATTTCATAGATAATAAACTCCTTAATCTATATCAAACATGATCATTTGATGATGTGTACAGGTATGAAGATAAAATACGTAGTTCACTTCTTATCAGCTGGAATTCAACTTAGAACTTAGGGGTGTACTGCAGAAATTTAATTTCACTCGAAGTTCTGTTTCTAACTGATTTAGAAGAGGAAAGGGATTATGGAATGGAGATCTTTCCTCTGAGGAAAAAGTTAATTTTGTATTTGCAATTCCATCAAAGATTACAGATTAAATTTTATCCACTTGACTTAAAATTCCTCCCTTACCAGGCATCTCTCTCGCCCTCATCTCTTGTTTTTCATGAACAAGCCTCCTTTAATACAACTGGGTGGAAATGAATCGCTGACTCAACAGCAGCTGAGATGCCTATATCCTGTTTTTCCCCTTCTGGTCATATTTTATAAAGTGCACGAGCTGTGATTTTTTTAACTTATCACTTTCAAATTTTTCTTGAAGAAATTGGTTAGAAGCATCATCTTCTTCCATCCACCGGAAATCCCTGAGACATCCTTTGACCGGTACATGCAACAAAACATGTATAAGAAAAAAATTTGAAAACCTGGAGCTCTCCATTTAATGCACTCTAAGCAGCATGCAGTCTCCTCAAGGGTCACTACTTAGTCATTCAGATTGGATCTTTACTCACAGGATGAGCAAGCCCATGACAAACACCCCAAACCACTTGCTAACCACAGAGATTAGTTCTCAGCTTGGGTACACATGGTGCCATAAGCCATGGCAAACACCTGCAAACAAGCAAACATACCAATAGTAAGGAAAGAAGGAAGGAAGGAAGGAAAGAAGGGAGGGAGGGAGGAAGGGAGAAAGGGAGATAGGGAAAGAAAGAAAAAGAAAGAACCACTACTACCCTGTATTTTTCTAAAATCTGTCAACATATATTATGCAAACTATAAGAGCCCACAGTTACATCAGGTGTCTGCAGGGTTATTTAAATATCACAATCTCTGCAATAGTGTTGTCAGATTAGCATCAGGCAAGAGACCTCCGAAACGCTCCCCAGCTTGGACATTTTTTTTGATTCTGTAGGTTATTTCTGAGGAGTTACTGGGAAACAAACTACTTACTGCCTGTAGAAAAACAAGCACATAAATTCTAATGTCTCAGTGAGTGATTGGCCCTGATTTCCAATTTCAGTCTCTTTAAATAAAAGCTTTCAGTTGCTTTGAGGCTGAATCTTGGATTCTCTGTCTCATCATTCCCACTGTATAAACATTGCTTAGTTGTATGTACTATAAAAAAAGTAAGTCTGGAAGAAATTTCTACCCTCCAAGTATAAACAATATATCTTTAAATTAGTAACACATTTACATTTTTATTGAGGACATTCACCTTTTCTTGGTTCCTTAAAAAAATATTTCTTATTGCACATTTACATTTTAGCTCAGCTAGAATGAAGCAACACATCATACAGATAAATACTTTGAGAGTTTGTGGTATCTCCAAAGGAACGGATTTACATGAATGGAATATGTGGGACTGACTCCTATCAAACGAAGAAAAAGCCATGGATTGCTGTCACACTGCTCATGGTCACCAGCTGCTGCAGCACTGATGTCCCTCTCTTGCTTACCTTAGTTTAACATTGTTTATGGTCGTTCCAATTTAAATGCAACTCTTTAATTCCTGCATCTTTCTGTGGAGGCCTGCATCAAGAGCAGCCCTCTCATACAGAAATCTGAGGACCTTCAAAATATCACAATTAACACCAAAGTCAGTCAGAAAGGACTGCACATTTACAAATGAATGGTTAATAGCTTTCTTAAACAGATGTCCACACCTCCAGACTAGTTCATTTAATCCTCATTCCTGATTTTTCCTTCTGGGGAGGCAGCTGAACTGACATGTACTTCTGTTCGCCCCACTCCCACTTACTCTCTCCATCCCTGGAGAAGACGGATTGAAGTATTTGATGAGTAAATGTGGGAAGAATACTGAGTTTCCTCCACTCAGCCCAGCCTTCTTTATGCTGGGAGCTTGCCGGGAGCAGACCTTCTCTAAAACATCTCCGGGGAAGCCTGACCTCAGCATCCTATGCCTGGATACTATCCCCGTAAGACCAACTCCCAGATCTAATCAGATCACTATCCTGCTTAAAATCTTTCAGTGTCTCACCATAAGTTTAAGGAAAAGTCCAACGTCCTTTAGTACAGACTACGAGTCCAATCATTATTCAACTCCTATCCACTTTCCAGTCTGATCTCTTGCGTTTTCCACAGAACACATGGCCTGCCCATTTATACTTTTAAAGTGCCTGATCACATGAAACACAGCTAGCCTCCCACAACCATGTGGACACTCACTGATTATTCAGGCCTTTTGCAGTAATTTCCAATTTCATTGTCAAAGGAATGTGTCTAGTTCAGCGTTTTCCAAATGGCTTAGGGTGCACCACCACCACGATTTTACCATATCAGTATGATTCACCTACCATTATTTACTTAATACTCTCCTTCAAACAATCCACCTTTATTAAATTATTAAAAATTAAATATCCTATCACTACCATAAATGGAAAACCAGTAGAAGCTGCTATAGAAATAAGAAGCAACTGTAAAAATAAGTACAATGGAAACAAGCCATATGAAATTTTATCTAGACTGGGTTGCCTGCCCTCCATCCCCATCCCCCAAAGAAACACACCACACATTTTAGACTGGTGTTGAAGACCAGTACCAAAATGAGACCTTCTCCTTGATGTATTCAGAAGGGTTGGAAGGGGACCAATATTCTCAATATATGACTAAATGTTACTAAGTAACCTTGTATGCACTGCCTAAATCAGTCTTCTCATACAGCGGTATATGTGCTCTCACCGTGGCAAAGGCTGCCCTAACTTAAATTTAATTACCACAGACAGGGAAAACTGTGGTTTCTGAAACCACACTGCCTAAATCTGACTCCGGCTTCAGCATTTGCTAAATGTATAAACCTGAGCAAGTTAGATACATAACTTCTCTTGGACTCAAACTGAGAATACTGAAAATACCAATTTCAAAGTTGTTTGAGAGTTAATGAAGAAAAGGTTTTGAGATAAAACCTAAAGCAAAAAAAAAAAAAAAAAGCCCTCAAAAATATTTATTCATCAAATGATAAGTAGAAAGTAAGATATTTATTTCTGTCATGGGACAAAAGAAAAGACTTTCTGGTAAAAAATGAAATTGAGGGGGAGGGTATAGCTCTGTGGTGGAGTATGTGTTTAGCATGCACAAGGTGCTGGGTTCAATCCCCAGTACTTCTATTTGAAAAAATAATAAATATAAATAAATAAACCTAATTACCTTCCCCTGCCCCAAAAAATAAATTTAAAATTTTTCCTTTTCAAATGAAATTGAGCAGGGACTAGAAAGACCATCTGATCACACATCAGTGGATGATGAATGAAGGATGGATGAATGGATGGAGCAGGCTAAGACAGGATGAAGGAAACAGGTAAAGACAATCCCTAATCTGTAAATTTAAGATCTCAGATTTATGCTAGTACCAAACCTCTCTCCATCCCATGTTATTGGCATCTTCAAGGACATCTTCTAAGTGCTCATGAGCAAGTCTGCTCAATTGAACAATCTGTATTTTTATGTCTGTGGTTTTATTTCTCTTCAGCTATTACAGTCTCTCTCGGTTGACACCAGTGCAAATGTGGGCCCTTGAGGGGCAGTGCTCTACTTGGTCGGGATTTATCACATCTGCCAGCTTCACCTTTACCACTTCTATTAAATGCTGCCCTGCCTGCTGCTTTTCCTGCTCTGCGGGCCAAGCACACTGTTCCCTCTAATGATGCTCTAGAAGGCCCAGGACCAAACGATGCTTTATGCTCTGTTGTCAGTTAGGAAACATCCCTCTCGTATTTTAATACTATATAGAAAAATTTTTAAATCATTGTCAAATCAACATCAAAGTGTTGCAGGTGAATAATTAATTGTTATATTTGGAGATATCTGTTTTCAGAACAAAAATTAATGTTTTCTAATCACTCTAGTTCCCTTAAATATAGTTTTATCACACACAAACAAAACACAGAAAACAACAGTGCTACAATTTTGGAATTCTATGATTCCAAAATCAAATGGTTCCTTCCAAATTTGCCCTGAAGTCTGTGATTATCTCTAAAATTCAATTCTGTTGATGTGACTTCTTCAAGCTAGAACCTATGAATGTTCATCCATACTAAATGCAGTGCAGGACTAGAAAACAAACCTTTTATCCTAAAGTTAATATACAAAAAAACTATAAATGTCATCATAAAAATGGAAAGATTATTTTCCCATAACTTCAAGAAACAATTTTGACATGATCTGAATGCAAATGAAAAGAACACAGTCAAAAATGCAGGTTATAGTCTTTGTTTTGTTGCCCTGGCTATGTGGCCTTTATCAGTGTGGGCTTTAGTTTCCTTGTCTAGAAAATAAAAAGGTTGCACGAAATGGACTAAAAATTTTTATAATTATACTTGCTTTATGCTCTCATTTCACTTTCTCCCTCTTAGCAATCCCCAGAATATTTACTTTATATACATGTTTTATTTTTACAGCAAGGGTTTGTTGAGTGGACACTATGTGCCAGGAAAATTGGTAGGCACTAGAATATGGAAATTTAGGGGAAATATGGCTCTTATTCACATACACCTGGCAGTTTAGTGGGCAAGATGGACATTCAACAATCAGAAACATTATACTTTATGATGATCGTGAGAAGGAAGAAAAGTCACTGTGCTCTGTGGGTTACAATAGGTGACCTAATTTAGATAGGGGGCATCAAGGAAGCCACCACGAAGTGACATGTAGAGTGAGAGGTAGAAGTGGAAGGACCTAGAGATTGTCATCCTAAGGGAAGAAAGACAGAGAAAGACAAACCTCATATGTTATCGCTTTTATGTGGAATCTAAGAAAATGACACAAATGACCTTATTTACAAAATAGAAACAGATTCACAGGCATAGAAAACAAACTTATGGTTACCAAAGGGGAAAGGCAAGGGGAAGGATAGATTAGGAGTTGGAATTAGCAGATACAAACTACTATATACAAAATAGGTAAACAACAAGGTCCTACTGTATAGCACAGGGAACTATATTCAATAACTTGTAATAACCTGTAATGAAAAAGAATCTGGAAAAGAATATATATGTGTGTATAACTGACTAACTATGTTGTACACCAGAAACTAACATAATATTGTAAATCAAGTATACTTCAATAAAAATACAATAATAAAAATAAATAAATAAAATAACATTTGAGAATGGGGAAAAAAATGAAGAGTAGAAATGGATGGACCTAGAGATTATTTTATTAAGTGAAGTAAGTTAGACAGGAAAAGGCAAATATCATATTGTATCACTTATATGTGGAATCTAAAAAAAAACACTACAAATAAACTTATTTATAAAACAGAAATAGACTCACAGACATAGAAAACAAACTATGATTAACAAAGGGGAAGGAGTGGATAAATTAGGAGTTTTGGATTAGCAGATAAACACTACTATATATAAAACAGATAAACAACAAGGACCTACTGTATAGCACAGAGAACTATATTCAATATCTTGTAATTACCTGTAATGAAAAGGAATCTGAAAAAATATATATATATATGTATGTATAACTGAATCACTTTGCTGTACACCTGAAACTAACACAACATTGTATATCAACCATATTTCAACTAAACAATTTTTTTTCAATAATGAGTAGAAGGCAGCATATCCTAGCCTTCCCGGGGTCTAGTGGAAAATGAAGAACAGTCCTGAGAGGGGCGGACATGGACAAGTTCAAGGAACTGAAAGGGAAACAATGAGGCTAAGGCATGGCATATAAAGGGATGTGGGCATGAGTGACTGTCTCCTCTGGACTACCAGGGATGTTGGCTTTTACTGTAAGTGCCGGGAGCTCATTAGGAAGGAACGCTAACTCTGAAGTTAGAATTCCAGCTCCACCACTTCCTAGCTGAGTGACCTTGGGCAGTTTCCTCATTTCGAGTTATCTGGAGGATTTAATAAATCAATGTAAATAAAGTGTTTATAACAGTGCCCAGTCGTAGTAGGCACTTTGCTGTGTATGTCGTCAGTATTAATTTCATTCTTCCTGGCTTCAGGACACAGTACAGCTCAGAGGAAGGAGCACCACGCCCAGAGCGCTTGAAACTGGGGTTCCGGTGCCCCTCTTCCCATGCAGGCTGGTTCTACGATAAAATGAGGAAACTTTCATAGGAACGGGGATGATCCTGAATTGTAACAAAGAAACAAAAAGGTAACTTTAAGTGAACAGAAAGGTGCTCTTGAATCTTTTCTTTGCTTTTTGAGGTTAAATGGATGTTGTAATATTGGAAAAATACTTAAGAAGTCTTGCTTTGCAGCGCTCCTAATCTTAGTTCTAAAAAATGAAAATGGCATCCCACCTAAGTTTCCCTCAGTTTATTGAACCATCATTTCTGGCTCTTCACCAATGGAGACTCTTGCAGAACCTCTACAATCACATAACTCTACTGTTACTAACTCTAATTTAATGTTCTTAAATTTGCATACATTTTTATAATATTTGAGTATCTTTTATTTATTAATTCCGGTACAAGGCACTAAAGACACAAAAAGTAGTAATATGTGGGTTATCCTTTTTAAAAGATGGTGGTAAGAGATGCATAAGCAAACATAATAGAGGAGGAACAAAGAGAAAGGAAAATTAAAGGCTTGGAAATGTAGAAAAGGATAGAGAATCAGTGGATAAAAGGGAAATCAGAGTAGCAAACATCAGTTAATTTATAAAGCTAATTTTCATCTTTAAGTTGATTGATATTCTCTCAGGGAGACAGTTTATCACCAGGTTTGATGGAATGATCTCTCACTAGATTAATACAGCAGCCCTTCATCAAAATTAAAATGGTAAGAGTTTCTACAGTGAAGTCATTCATTTAACCACAATCCATTTTGGGGCTTCTCCTAAGAGAGTCCGGTCTAATTTGGTAACAGGCTGTTTTAGCAAGGGTACAAACTGGCTTCTCTAAAAATGCCTGTATTTTATTTTCCCCTCTAAACATTTACATCAGTGAGCTTCTGGAATGAAGGCTCCTTTCTGATCTCTTCCATTTTGCTTTCTGCATTTTTCCTATGAGGTAAATAAGCTGTCATCTGACTGTTTAGATGGAGCCTCAACACAACCTCAACCACGTCGGAGCTGTCCTCCTGGATCCGGCATGCCAACCTGCTGACACACTGGGTGACACTTTGTCCGAAAGAAACCAAATGAGAAAAGTAAGAAACTGGAGGACAAACAAAGACAAATGAACAAACCTGGTTAAAAATCAGGCAGCTGAATTATTTTCATATGATGTAACACTTAATATTGGGACATCAGTCCTTTTTTGTAAGATGTTTGTAATCTTGTGTTAATACATGGAAACCAGGAAAACATAAGTGGTATAATTTCTTCATCAAACTATAGAGAAGCTAATGTCATAAAGTCTTCAAGGAAGGTCAAGAGTAAACATTTTGGTGAGTTTTGTTAGATACATGGCCTGTCATGCAACAAGCAGAATGAGTTTGGACTCAGTAACGAAAGTACGCCAAATAAAAGCTTTAGGCAGTGCTGTATAATAAATCAGACTATCATTTTTCTCTCTCAGTAACTCCTCAGTTCTCCTGGTATTCCATCTTTGTCTCCTCCTCCTGATCTACTATCTGGTAATCAGAATATTATAAAACAATGGCTGAAAAGGGGAACGAGTTTCAGGACCTCCAAACTGCTTGAACCTGTAAACATTCAAAGACATTTTGAAGTCCCAGTATTGCCTCCACACGCTATCTGATTAAAGGGAAGGTATGTGCTTTCTTAAAGGGTCTTAGAGTCAGCCACAAATAAGGGTCTCCCAACAGCTACTGCTGTAATGTGAGCATTCCTAAACCTTTGTAGAACAAAGTGACAAGTATACTTTCTCTGGGCTTTAGCAGCAATTTAATTATGCATCCTTTTTTCTTTTTCTAAAAAAACTATACAGGCTTTTAAACTTACCCCGATAGCTGCTAAGATTGGGGCTTGATAAATCCACTTGTCTCCAGCACTAAGTTCCCAGCATCTGAGACATAAAAAAGAACTTTCATGAATAAATTGGCAAAGCAAATAAGCAAAGAGAATTAAGCATTTTAAGTTTTACCAAAAACTCCAGATCCAGACTTTTGATTACAAAACAAGTAGACAAAAAAAAAAAAAAAAGAAAGAAAAATTTTAAAACACTCAAACCAGTGGAAAAAAAAAAAGATTTATTAGCTAGCTACTTCCCCAGGATAAGTAGAATATTATAAATAGTGGTACATTATTTTCACAGTAACTAGTCAAAACTGTTTCCAAGGCAACAAAGAAACTAATCTTCTAAATGTGGTGCCATTGATACTTTATTTTTGTTATCACTGGAATGAGCCGTAACAATTAAAACTTGTTGATAAAGTCCTTTTACGTTCAGAAGTTACAGCAACTCTATTTTATAACTCCTTTGACTACAGAACATTGAAATAATGCATTCTTATCCATAGAAATGCAATAAAAACCTAACAATAATGAAAACGATTTTTGTTGATAAGAGTATAAAAGAAAATTGAATGCAGATGATTTTTGTCTATAGAAATAAAAAGTAGCTGTGTTCAGTGGACTGTAATTGACTAGTGCCCTGTAAATACTAACTAGTTTTTCTACTTATTTGTAAATTTATTTCAGTGTACGTTTTGCTAAATATAAACATGTGATACTTTTATTTCTCCTTTGAACCAGTTATGCCATCTTACTGGTTTCCTCATCAATCAGTGAGTTAAAAAATCTTTGACAGATGCTCACTTTATATGTGCAGAAGATCTTATTTTATCTTCAATTTTAAAAAGTTAGTTTTTAACAGTACTTAATAAATTAACACTATATAATTTACCTACTTGTTATATTTATTTCTTGCTTCCCACCCACCTCAACTAAAATTTAACTTTATATGGGCAGGGATCATTCTTGTTCTTGTTTTCTGTTGAATTATAAGTGCCTAAAACAGTACATAGCAAGTAGGTAACATTTACTGAATTTAATTCGAAGTTAAGTCCAACTCAACCTCACCCAATTTTGGTTTGTAGTCAAGGCCTTACACTAGAATAAAATGGAACAGAGTTGAGAAAACTAGTTCCACTTATAACTTTAATGTAGCACTTTAAACAATATTTTTTAATAAAGATACATAAATTAAAAAAAAAAACTTTACCTTCTTTCTCCTTATACAAAACCTAGCATTGATTGTGGCAACAGTAAATGAAATCTTATAAATAAATAAATTTTAGGGACATCATGATAATCTTTTAAATTCTAGATGATAAACATATTAAGAAGTTATCTTTAAATTAATTAACAAGTTATGGATAATTAAAAGCTATTTCTGCAATAATGCAAATGATTCTTCTCAATAGGAATATAAAAGAAACTTGAATGCAAATTATTTCTGTCCATAGAAATAAAAGGTTGTGTTCATTATACTGTACACCAGAGACTGACACATTGTAATTGACAATACTTCAATTAAAAAAAAAGTAGCTATGTTCAGTGGAATGTAATTGACTAGTGCCCCCAAATACTGGGCAATATCGGATAAGTACTGTCAATTCCTCAAACATGTGCATATAATAGCTACATATTTTTAAATTTTAGTTTTTTATAGGCAATACATTCTTGCTTCAAAAGTCAAATGATATAAAAAGACAGACATTGAGACATCTCAGTCCTCTCCATGTTCCTGTCTACCTCAACCTCCGCCTCTCTCCTTACAGATAACGTCTTTTATTACTTTATTATTTATTCTTCCAGCATTTCCTTATAGATGTACAAATACACATATTATAATCTTATTTTCCCTTATCTTACAAAAAAATTCAAGGTACACTGTTCTGCAACTTGTTCTTTCCTTTTAACAGTATTTTTTTTTAAATTTCTTTCTATATTGGTACCAAGAGAGCTCAGTAGCACAGCATTTCACTGGGAGGAGGTACCACAGTTAGATCAACCAGACCCCTAGACCAGTGTCATCCTGGTCCAGCCACACTGAAATCTGCAAAGTCAATGGGCTTGGAGTCTGAATAAGAATGGAAATCAAACACTGAGACATTTTACACTTGAACATCATTGCATATTTCCTAACATTATTTGTATGCATCTATTTTTCACATTGTTCAGCCAGATGAAAAAAGATAAAAGACAGTGATACTGAGTTGTGCAGAACATCTACCACACTACCCTAAAAAGGCTTCCTACTTTAAGTGGCATATATTGTATGAATATAAATTGAACACTGATTCACTAGCCACAAAACTCTTGGATTTCATAAATTTTCTTTTCAGTTTCGACATTTGGCAATATCTTTATAATCTTCTTTCTTTGCCTCAATGACATTTCATCATGGTGTCACTGGAATTCAATTACACAATTCTAGCTCTACCAAATACTTGTATTTTGAAGTAGGTCAAAACCAGCTACCTTTAAAAACAGGAAAAAACTTGACTTTTGAGTTTTCAATGTCGAAGTTTCAAATTTGCCCTTTGATAGATTTTACAGTTTTTTCAAGGTAATGCTATTAATCCCTGTTTTTCATTAATTCTTCAGTGTCCCAACTCACAGAGTATTTGTAAACATGGCCCAGAAACTACCCTCTGTTCAGATTTTTTAAATAAATTTTAATACTCCAGGAAATACAGGAATAAATGTTAGTAAAAACGCAGTTCTGAATAGTGGAACACGAGACACAGAAGTCTGACTAAAAAGTAGGACTTCATGCAGCCAGGACTGGAAACAGGAAACGCATTTTTCCACCAGAGGGATCCAGGGCATTGTGTTGACTGCATATTGCGTTGTCTCCACAGCTCACACTCTTAGAGTACAGGAAGTCCCCTGAGGGCCAACATATTTCCTAAGAATGGCAGAGTGTATCTTTTCTTGTTCTTTTCCATTGCAAGCCCCAACCTTCCTGCTGGCATCTCTTATCTCCTTTGAAAGAGCAGGGAGAAGGTAATAAGGTATCTTGTAAAGTGTTTTTGGAAGTACGAAAAAGAGAAACAAAAATAGTTTTTAAGTCATTTGTCCAATCTAAACTACTCAGTCAAATAACACTTTGACAGAATTTTAGAACTGGAAGAGACTTATTTTGTATATTCAGTAGAGTTTAGAGCACTTCTAAAACTGGGTCTGATCTGCTTATCTCTAAATGTCCAAGATGTCTAGCTTTGAAAGACTGGATCAAAAAAAGATAAATCTCAAAAGTAAGAGACATGAATAGAAGTCCCATCTGTCCTTTGGAGATGCTCTGCGTCTGCTCTCTCCACCTGAACTTTGTGACCTGGCACTATACATAGGTCAGATCACACTCAAGAAAATTAAATAATATTTAATTTTTTACATTAATTCATCTGTTTTAGAGCAATATTTAGTATTAGTTGTATTTTTCAAAATATCATGTACCTAATGGATTCTTTCTCAAAAGTAATAAACTTTTATTTACTTCTGTATTTATTTTTTCAGCAAAGAGACATGATTATTTAGTTTATGACTTTTAAGAAAAATGCAAAATAACTAAGAAAACTAATCATCTAATTCCATATAAAATGGGCTATGAATACATTTTCTTTCTTTCCATGCTCAAGGCCTCAAACAGCTGTTGAATGGATGAATGAGTCATAATTGCTCCAGGCTAGCTGTAGGCTTGGAAGATGTAAACTGATATCTCTGGGTCTCATTCTATTCAACTCTAAAAAGTGGGGATTGAATCAAAAAATGCCTTTGGTTCTACCTTCTCTAAAATTCCAAATCAAAGAGATACGGTTACGTATCTCAGGGTTAAATTATTCTGCATTACTTAGTACCTCTTTCTGACTCAACCCCTCCCACCCTCCTTCAAGAGATCAAATAGCAGGGCTGCAAGTTTTCTTTGAAATTTCCCGTATCTCTGTGAAAATATAACAACAATGATAATAACGTAGCTGACATTAACCCTCGATTGTCAACAAATCCAAGTAGCATGAAGAGAAAAAGGTAAGTAAAAATGAAACTAAGCAGGACCCTGCGTGGCCCTGCTGGATACAAGACCTGTGTCTCTGCTTCTTGTTTGTAGGAAAAAAGCTTTAGTCTCCTAGGGCTACCCCAAGTTCCAGAGAGCAGACTCAAACAGTTAATGATTAGAGAAATGAGAAAATGCAGAAACAAAGGAAAAGCAATCAAGCAAGAAAAGTAACAACAGCTTGAACAACAGAGTCACAGGAAGGGACAGAGATAACAATCTGACTCATACTTCTGAGTTGTTCTGCAGAAACTAAGACCCCTCCCCCACCCAGTTGGAGACCTCAGACTGGCTGGAACCAGAAGACTGATGATGAAGATTCCTGAAACATCACCTGTTACCTCACCACCAGCCAATCAGAAGAATGTCCACGAGCTGACCTTGCACCCTGCCACCCGCATCCCTAATGTTGCCTTTAAAAACCCTGCCCAAAAGCCATCAGGTCTTCTAGGCATTAGGTACCCATTCTCTTTGCTTTGCACCCTGCAAATAACACTGTATTTCCCTTCATCACAACCCAGTGTCAGCAGATTGGCTTTGCTGCACATCCAATGAGTGAACCTAAGTTCAGTTCAGTGATGAAAATGCAAAGCCAGTTAAGTTCTAGAACTGAGAGAAAGCTGATGAGTGGGGAGTTCTGGCACCAGTAGTGGGAGGGTCTCCCTGGAAGATAATGATCTGTAGACTTCAGATTTGGGGGAACAGTGGCAGGTTTCTTGTAGAATTCGGGTGCTCATGTAGTGTGGCATTTTTTTCACCACATAGCAGACAAAATGATTTCTGAAGAAAGTACCCAATAACTCAAAACAAACACATGGGCTCAACTAAAGAAAGGAGCCAACAAAAAGGAATTGCTGTCATGAAATGTACACAACCTGTGGATATTAGTTTGTACTCTGTTAACATAAAAGAACGCGCAGCATTACTACATCTGTAAGTTAAAGCTGTCTCTCTTTAAATTGCTTCTCCATGTGCTTGCTGTAAGTGCAGTAGCCTGCTCAGGTTGCCATAATGATATACTGTAGACTGGGGGCTTGAACAACAGACATTTATCTTCTCACCGTCTGGAAGCTAAAGTCTGAGATGCAAATGCAAGGCACTGCCTGAAATAAGGCAGAGAAAGGCAAATACTGTATGATACTACTTGTATGTGGAATCTAAAAAATACAACAAACTAATGACTATAACAAACAAGGAACAGACTCGCAGGTACAGAGAACAAACTAGTAGGTACCAGTGGGGGTGAGGAGGGGCAACATGGGGTGGGGGAGTGGGAGGTACAAACGACTGGGTGTAAGACAGGCTACTAGGATGTATTATTGTACAACATGGGGAATATAGCCAATATTTTGTAATAACTTTAAATGGAGTGTAACCTTTAAAAATTGTATAAAAAATTTAAAATTTCTTGAAAAAGAAGATACATGAATGACCAATTTTAAAAAAGGAAATGCAAAGCACTGTCATTGTGCTGTGTGCTGAGACCCTCACTCTGTGTGCGCACTGAGAGAGGGAGCTCTCTCGTGTCTCTTCGTATGAAAACACTAATCCCATCATATAAAAGCCCCACCCTTAGGACCTCATTTAACCTTAATTAGCTCCTTCAAGGCCCTATCTCCACATATAGTCACATTCTGGATGGGGACTTCCATGTATGAATTTTGGGGAGACACAATTCAGTCCAAGCAATGAGTTTGATCATGAGAGCAAAGAGCAGGCACTGAATGCTTCTCCACTTTCTCCTGTTCTTTCTTCGACTCATCATTACTAAAAATAGAAATAATATGAAAAAAAATGAATGTTTCAGTGTCCGCTCATTATGAAGAGCCTAAAGAGAAACAACCAGCGGGCTAGTGATGCACTAGGATGGATTCCACCTCTACTGTGCATTTGTTCCGTTGTTTAAAAATACTTATATTATAGAAGACAAGAAAGCAAATGGGATGGGTTAAACCTATAGTTTGCTTTAAATATAGGTAAGTAGTTAGTAAGGAGAGCACGTGTGTTGAGCACAGACACTAAATATTCATGATACACCAAATAGATAAAAGGCAGAAAATAGCCCTGAGATACAGGAAGTGCTCAAAATTCTTGACATCTTAATTCAGCCACTGACTGGTAAGTCCCATGGCCTCATACCCTTTGCCCAAAGGATGCAAATAAAACCCACAGCTGCTCAGCAGGCTACCTGGCAAGCTACAGCCATGGCCCGGCGAAATTGCCACGGGTCTCTCTGAGACAGCAAGTGTGTACTTCCGTCTGTGGGTCTCCTTGCTGCTACCTCATCTCTGGTCCTCATAACCACACTCTCAGTGCGGAAGGCTGATGTGGCAGAGAGAGAGAGAGGCGGTATGAATGCTGCCTATCCCAGGACTCAGGTGGCGTGGTCCTTTCAGCTGCGTGCACCTGCACCATATCCTGTGTGTGAACTTACCCATCTCTTTCCCCTTGCTTCTCACCACGTGTTTTGACTTCGTAAGCCATGGAGTTCAAGCATCCTAACTGGGTCTATGAGTCTTTCTGTTCCATGACTCTGGGATGGACAGCTTGCTGGTAATGTATCAGAGACTATTGTTACATCAAGGTAATTCCCACATGACATCTCTACAGGGCAATGTCGTCAAGAACAGCAGCAAGTGAATTCCAAGGAGGAAGCTGGACTTGAGAAAATCCGAAGCTCTTTTTTGTTTTGTTTTGTTTTGTTTTTGGGGTTGTTTTTAATTTTTTTTTTTATTGACGTATAGTCGTTTACAATGTTGTGTTGATTTCTGGTGTACAACATAATGTTTCCGTCATACATATACATACATATATTCCTTTTCATATTCTTTTTCATTATAGGTTACTACAAGATATTGAATATATAGTTCCTTGTGCTATACAGTAGAAACTGGTTATCTATTTTGTATATAGCTGTTAGTATCTGGCAAAATTTTAACCTTTTCTTTTTCACTCACCTTGCATCAGCCAGAGTTGCTCGTGCCACAGCCCAGGCTGTAACAAATGCCGCTGGGAACCCTGCAATCAGAAAAGGATTCAGAGACCATATTTCTTTCAAGATTAAGGGATTTTTTTTCCTTATATTCATCATACATAAAAATATACCATTAAAAGTGAGAGAGAAAAACAGACATGAAAATGTTAATATGTGAACCAGAAAAGTCCACTTAATTTTCATCTTGTCCCTTTGAGAAATGAACTGGTACGCTGATGTTATTTGTTCCCAAAAGCCTGAAGATGAAGACTGGCCCTGTTTTCATTCGAGGGATGCAGGAGTCAAGCTATATTTGGAGCAGACTGAAATCCCTGGGGTCAAAAGCAGGCAGAGGTTGGTGCATCCAACTTTTAATCTTGCCACGCTGACAGCCACATGCTTTCAAGGAGGAGGAAGTCTGCTGTTTTAAAAACATTCAAACTTTCTCATCCTAAAAGTGGAAGGCACAGAGAGGCTAAACTGAAAGTTACAAAATTAGAAAGTTCTGATCAGTTTAGCCTCTTCTTTTCTGGTTCATACTGGCTCAAGACAGAAGCATTTACAAGCATTAATCACCTAGCAAAGGGTGGCGCTATGTTAGTTTGATGATTTGAGCATGGCATATTTGTCCTTCATAAATTAATAAACACTTGTGAGCTTGCAATGTCAAATCTATTATACTGACTTTCCACGAGTCCTTCGCCCCCAGTAAAAGGCGACTGTTCCGTTCATGCTATACCTGATTAGACTCTGACATCACAAAAAAGTCACAAACCATAACTTTTATGGGACACTGCAATAGAAGACCATAGGATTTAATGGATAACTTTTCATTATGTGGCCTTTTTGAAAGAGGTTTAAAAAAAGGAAAGAGAAACCATAATGAAAACACTACAGAAGCTAGGAAGCACCTTACAAAGGGAGAAAAAATTTTTTAACTAATTTAGAACATTTTTTATTAAACACAATATTCTTTACCTTGTAAAAAACACATTTGTAATTCTTCACATACCTTTTCTTGGCAAAAAAAAAAGTGAACGTAAAAATAGATTCTGATGAAGAAAATTTTCAGAAAGAAATAAAAATAAGATGATATCCCACAAAAAATAATTTCTTTGATCTCTTCAGTGATCTAATTGAATTTAGCCTCAGCCTGTCTGTGTAGCAATTTAATTTTATGATTCCATATTCCAATTTTATTTATTGTTGTATATAACTTCTTTTTTTTTTTTTTTTAATTTGCTCAAATTCTATGTTCTGGGAAATTTTTGCCAAAATAGATCTACCCAATTCTGGTCAGTTCTTAGGTTGAGTTTGCATATTCTATCTATCTATCTAAACTATCCATCCATCCATCCATATAAACATATACCTATTAAGCACTTATTAAATGCCTACTCATGTGTCAAGAACTGTTATTGTCTCCAAAGATTAAAAAAATTAACAGATAAAGAGTTTTCCTGAAACTTATATCTGGCAGGGGAGGCAAAGTTAATAACAACTTCACTTATCAATTAGCACTATGAAGAAAAAACAAAACATACTATGTAATGGAGAGAGCATGGCTCCTTCTGACAGAATGGGTCAAAAAGGTCTGACATAAATCTCCTTGCTGTTCTGTTGGCTTGGTTATCTTTAAAAAGTGTTTGTCTGCCTTTGATCAAAATGTCCACATTCCCTCATTTGCAGGGCTTTATCTTCTGCTTCCTTTACAATCTCCCAATCAGGAATTTCCTGAATGATGTTCTTTACTCATTGATCAACGATGTTGGAGTTGGAATTATATTTTAAATGATAATTATAACAAATATCTTATATCAGGCACCATGTCTTAGTGAAATTGCTTTTCTTACCCTCTTGGAAAAACCCTCATTCACAGGATTAGCACAGAGACAAACATGGAGGAATAAAGAATTGAAACTACTTTTGGGCTTTTTAAGGATTTTTGATCACCAACCTTAGTATCACATTATTACATAATTGAGAACACATAAATACAGGAAGAATGTTTTAAATTTAGATGTTACTTTAAATTTAAATGTTATTTTAAGTAGATTTAATGTAAATTTGAATATTACCCTATATTTGCATTCATCTTTTAAGAACTGGGTTATTTTCATGAAATGTCAGTATAAACAACTGATTTTGTTTTGGTTTGGTTTGGTTTGGTTTGGGGGGAGGTAATTAGGTTTTTATTTATTTATCATTTATTTTTATTTTTATTTTTTGGCAGAGCTACTGGGGATTGAACCCAGGACCATGCTAAGCACACACTCTACCACTGAACTATACCCACATTCCTGCAAATGAGTGATTCTAAGAAGGAGGCAATCTCTGGTCAAAGAATAAGTAGAATTGGGTTTTGGTGTGGCTTCATTACTCTTCTCCTTTAAAACAATGGTTTGGGCTAACAGTAGTCAAAAATTTTTAGCAAATAAACCCTTTCTTCAAATAAAAACATGCAACAGCCCACTGCATAAACCAGAGATGCCCTGAGGCCAAAATGGGGTAAAAAGGTCTCCCTGTGTTGGTCTATGTAATTTTATCTTGGATTGGATAATTCAGAAACTTCATAGAACCCAACCTCAGCCTTACCCTCCTCCTATGATGCTGCTATAGTATTGTAAAGTCATAGCTTGATCATAAAGTGTAGAGTCAGTCCTGAAAATTAGAAACCCATCATGACACGGGGATTCCTTGATTTGCTATAGACACATAATGTCTTACTAACCAGGAACACTGATTCCCCTGGAAATCCAGGCTGTGTTGACTGCCCTGACACGAAGCTCCAAGCTATATCTCCAGTTCCCTCTCTACTTACTGCAGGGTGCTGGACTTCAGTATCCATCACTTGCTGATTCATCCTTTAAGGAACCTAGAAGTTGCTCTATATGATTTTGATAGAAGTGTCCTTAATGCTCACAGGATGCTAAAGCCAATACTGAATGAGCACATCTCTCTGACAGGAAAACTGCAGAGCCTTTGAAAAGTCTTCCATTGTTACGAAGGAGAATGTTTACCTATGAAACTTTAAAAGAGCTACCTTCTCCTGACATGGAATTACCACAGGAAACAGAAGAAATCTTTACAAAATATATCTAATTCATAGTCTTAAAAAAATGCTCTAGAAGACTAGAATAAGGCATTATGAAAAAGGACCTATCTGAAACAGAAGCACTACAATGGAAAATAAAATATGCTTACTGAATTAAGTACTGCCAGTGGGCAAAAACTGTAGAAAATCAAATTGAAGAAGGGATGGAATCTTGAAACCAGGTGAACCTACAGTGATAAATCTACATAATTGTCACAAATAAATCTAAATTTGATCATAATTTATTTTCTTTTAAATAAATAATAATCCATATAATTTTTAATAATAAGTAGTAGAACTCCAAATTACATCTTAAAAGTCTGGAAAAAGTCATAAGCAGAGAGAACCAAGTTCCTTATCTTTCATAACGTAGAGTTAAAATATAGATCTTTTATTGACTCTAATGGTTAAATATAATTTTAACTTTAAAATAACTTTAAGGTAGAATTAATAATGGCATTAAAATCATATGGAAAATGAAAAATAGTTTTTCTAGATTTTTAAATTGTGCCTGAAGCAAACAAGATTTTTAAATGTGTAAAGGTGTTATATTGAGGCTCATAAATAATTTTATGAAGAACTGATTTTATAAATTAAATATTTTGAATATAATACATATGATCAGAATAAGCATTAAAAAAATAACATAAAGGATCAGACTGCATGCTTCTTGTGTGCTGGGACTTTAACACATAGCTCTGCATCTTAATTATATTTACTGCCGAATGGATGATCAAAAAATGTTTGCTGGATTCAAATCATTTTATACATAGATAATAAAACTGGAAATGTAGTACCTTCTCCAGATATTCTCAGATAATACAAAATATGAAAATACTCTCCATGAAAGCTTGGCAACAGGGAAACAACTGCATGATATAACCAAGATAGGTGCTTTTATATGATATTAGGTACATTCTGGCATCTCATTTGACAGCTGAAAATTAAGAATGGCTGCTAATATAAAGGTAAATTACCACATTCATTAAGCATAAAGAAGCAAGACTGACATCTTGTTTCTATTATGCTGTACATTGTTACATCTATAGTACTTATTTATCTTCTAACTAGAAGTTTGTACTTCTTGACTGACATCTGTTAAATATAGAATTAAATGTATTTTCACAATGTGTATTTGGAACCAAGAGTAAAGTGCCTTATTTATGAGAAAACTGAGGCAGAGATAGGAAAAATTAAGAATGTGGCTGGTTGAAAGAAAAGGAACATGGTCATCATTAGAATTTGCCTTTACTCCTCTATACATCTTGTTTTGTGATTCAGATGTATAAAAACAGTCATTTTAAATATCTGCCTTCAAGCTACCAAAACAGATACAGCGTATGTTCCTCTTTAGGTTGTAATTTCCTTCCTCACCAATTTATTGTTAAGAATCAGCAAGATCAATGTAACTAATGTAACTCCACACATCATTACAATGTGAGTAATAAAGTTCTGGGTATTTACCTAGCTAAAGAAAGCTTAAAGTTACAATGACGGGGTCCAATGAGTAACAAAGGAACTCAAGTAAATTCTCTTCTCCAATCAGGCCAATAAATCATTGGAAGAAAATATGAAATTGGATCCTCTATGGATTATTCTAGCAAAGGATCCTGCAAAGCAGCTACAATGTTTGGATCACTATCTTTCTTATAGAAATTTGGAAAAATTAGTCTGAAATAAAAATGATATTTTAAAATCAGACTCTCAGTGTTGAGCTAAGAGAAAAATAGTCTATTAATCAAATAGACTTAGATATTTACTTCATTAAATGGTAGCTGTGTCTTAGTAGAAGAGAGAGATTCTTAAAAGAATATTACTATTTTTTAAATTATAGATGTCCTAGCCTATACCATTTATTTAAAAAAAAAAAAAAAGAGCTGCAAAGAAAGAAGTTAGAAGACAGGCCAACTATAGAACTATAACTCTGTAAAGATTGGTTGTTACTGTTTCAAATTGTGGTTAATTAAGTGAACATAATATTGCATACAAAATGCTTTTTTAAAGTGAGTTTCCACGTAAATATTACTTGCTTTCATGCATGTTCTAAAACCAGTTGATGAAATTAAGATTTCAAGTGGTGATGCTTATCTACTGTAGCTGTCATTCCTGTGCCAAAAATTTTGCAGACAAATTAATGAAAGTTGTAAAGGAAGGTAAGAACCTCATACTTGCATAGAAGCTCGTTGGAACCCTGACTATTTTTTGAATTCTCTTTTCCATAAAAAGATTTGAAAACAGATTTCCTGGGTTTCAGTGAGACAAACTCCTGACTTTAAGGAGCGACAGACTGACTGATATAACCAAATAAGAGTTGATGGGGAATTAGCTACCAAACCAATACGTAAACAAAGAAAAACAAGTTTATTACTAGTGTGACCAATGTCACAGAAATCCAAAAAATAAAATGGAACTCAGACAATTTCATTGTTGAATTTTCTATCAACACCTTTACCAACTTCTAGTTATGATTTGAATATTAGATAAAGTTTTAATTTGAAGGCAAACTACCAAAAGCTGTTGAGAAAATTTCTGAAGTACCCTAAAAAAAAATGTCTTTTTATTTTAGTAACTGCTAGTCAAAGATAAGGGAACACCTTAAAGCAGACAAGCTGTTTTCAGAAATAAAATTTTATTCATGACAATTATTGTTTCATAATAAATAAAGTGTTACAGTAAATTAGCCCTTTGTCTTCTTAAAGGTTATTAACTAACTAGCAGGAAATTAAATGTTCCCTATTTCACATCTGCAAATGTTAAAACAATATTAAGGCCAATCAGGCAAAGAAATATTTTTATTTTGGAAGGGGAAAAAAACTTCAAATTTCATCTTGAGCCACTTAGTTAATTTTTTTCCTGTGCTAAGCACTTGATAATTTGGATATTAAAATAACAATTGAGATTTGCAATTGTTAACCTTAAGACTTCTTAATTTTAACCATATATGAGTTTTAATTTGTCTTAAATTATAACAACATCTTTTCTCCATATCATGTTGAGTTAGTGCTTCCTTCAGTAATCCCTCTAGTACTGACAAGGCATTTTTGGAATGTGAGCTAAATATCCTTTTTTTTAAATCACTTATGCCAAAAGTAATGTGGATTATTTCCTTCCAAAAGACATGGTAAATCTCATAATTGTTTGTAATTTGTATTGTTATATCCAGTCAAGATGGTCCTATAAATTTCTCTCTGGCATTTTCATCATATGACCTAGAATTACAAATCAAAGATGTGTGGTTATAGCTTAGAAATTCAAAACTCAAAATTTTTAGAATGTAATCATTGTTAAATCAGGACACTGAAATGACATGAGCACAGCAGTTCTAAATGTGTGTGGTTAACACAGTATTTCCCCCAAAGAATCCTCTCAAAAATCTGGCCTAAGAACACTAACCGTTAAGTTAAATGTGAAAAGTCTGTTTACCACTGGGAGGATTACAGATTTAATTTTAATAATGTCCCCAATGAACAATGAAAAAGAAAGGAAAGCTAAAGATAGGGTTAGGAGGGGGTTATTTCAAGAAAATGGCTGAAAGAATGCTAATGATAGGCAAGACAGAAAGCCCTAAAATCTATAATCCAGTTGAAAAGAAACGAAGACAGAAAAGCCTTACCCCAGCCTATCAAGGTGAAGCCCCACAGGTACTTGGTGTCCGAAAAGAACTCCACAAAGATTAAACTATGCAGATAGAGACCTTCCACCAAGATCCAATAGTAGTTTGTAGCCAAGAAGTAAATAAACATCACAACAGCAATCTTGCACCCAATCTGTTACAAATAAACCAACATTGCACTATATTAGAATTCCTAATTGTACTGGATGCCAACATTAGACCACTGAAAAGAAGTTCTTCCATTTCTTTTTTATAGTCTAATGTCACTTGTACATAAAAAGGCCAAGACTTTTGAAAGAGACCAGAACAAAGTTATTTTAACACAGCATTTCTAAAACTGCTGTCTTGATTCTACTTTTAAAATGAGAATTTTTTTCCTTTAGAAGTTACAAGAATTCACTTCTCCTTAATTTTTCCTGTTTATAAAAATAATTCTTGATCATTAGAGAAAATGAGGAAAGTACAGAAAAGAATAAAGAAGAAATATTATCTATCACCCTACCATGAATTTATTTTATTCTGGTCTTTTATATGCACCAAAAGTTAATGGCTTAAAGCAATAAATGCTTGGTAAGTCTTAAGAATCTATGGATTGGCTAGGTGATTCTGCTGCTCTGGGTGATGCTTAGCTAATCTTGGCTAGGCTCACTCATAAAGGTCTACTCTCAACTGGCACACCACCACACCCACTTCATTCTATCAGGTAAAACAAGTCACAAAGCCAATCCAGAATCAGAATCAGCAGGGACGACAAAGTTACAGGGCAAAGGGCACAGATACCGATGGCATTAATTCACACCATCAAGACGATCAATCTACTCTACCTAATTTCTAGATATATTGCTTCAATGGTGATAATCCTTCTAACTAACTGAGTTATTGGGTGATTCTACTTAACTAAATAATACCATGACATTTTAGGAGCAGAATCAAGTACAATGGAATCTTTTATGGGAACAAGTCTTTGACTCTACATTAAAGGAACTAAATGCCATAGGGTTTTCAACCCCAAGCTTCCGGTTTTGTAGGTAGGCTTTTTACTTTTGAAAGTGGTGAGCCATGACAGGAACTCATGGTGAAAACACTCACATATTGTGATTTGTCCACAGAAGGCACTTCTATGGAACTTCGTAGGTCATCTTGCATCATCAGGGACTGCAGTTCCTTTACTCCTATGTGAGCATGGACCACTCTGTCCTTGACAAAGATGCTCGCAGCTCTCAGCATGAAAGACACAAATAAGTGCATGTGGATATAGTTCCTCGTACAATGCAATCGTCTATAGAGAGAAAAAATTCAGTATTTAGATTTGAATAAATTTAGAAACGGAGGAATACAGTACACAAATGAGCCCAAATTCATCCCCCAAAAGAAGAAATACAGTAAACCTGAACAAAGACAGAAGCTCGCTATTATATATTTCCAACAGAAACAATTAGGGTCAAAAATTAAAATGTAACTTTTTGAGAATTAATTTCAAATTTATCCTGATCTGCTATCACGTTTATCCATATTTTACAGTGTTACATATTATACTATATTACCCTATAGCATTATATTATACTATACATTAGAGTAATAATTAATGGAGAACTACCTTGGATGGGAACAAAACTTATTAAAAACTGAAATGTTCACACTTTTAATACATTCACTATAAGAACTAAGATATTTTGATAGCATTATACAGTTTCATTTCCTAGGAATATTAGAGAGAAAACAAGCTTCCTTTAACATAAAAAGCTTTGGAACTATAAAAAGGATCTTAGACACAAGTTAAGTCAGTAACATACTCAGGAATAGATATAACACCACCAACTAGGACAGAAAACTAACTCCAAAAAAGGTTTTTTTTAAGTTTGATTTTTAAAAAATGGGATGCATAATCTGATCAAAAGACTCAGCTCTACCATTGCTTGACTGAGAGAAAGCACAGCCTTCCTGTACAACGAACACACTAATACTACTCTTCCAGAAAAGACAAAGCACTCAACTGTAAGGGAGTAAGAAATGTTTTAATCCAAAAATATATTTTTATATTTCATACTATATGAGGGAAAGATTAAATGAGAATGAGATAAATTTAGACATTTTGAAAGTGTTGCCTTGTTAACATGTTAGGGACATGTATTCATGCCCACTCTGCCCCGACGGTCCACCCA
Source organism: Camelus bactrianus (assembly GCF_048773025.1). NCBI lineage: Eukaryota > Metazoa > Chordata > Mammalia > Artiodactyla > Camelidae > Camelus > Camelus bactrianus. The sequence goes on from NC_133543.1 coordinate 72,726,144, forward strand.
CTGATTAAGTCTTCACTGGGAATGTCTTCAGAGGTGAGCAGTATTTGTTCAGATAACTCATCAAGTGCACATAGTAATTATTTACTGTGAAGAGTTTCATCATAGTATATAAATAAGTTTTGATTTTTAAGAGAGTCAACACTACTTACTACAATAAAGGAATATTTTGTTCTGTGCAACTGAAGAGTTTCTAAAATTTTTGTATCATTTTGCTGTACAGCAAAATAGTACAGCAACTGGGTAGAAAGTAATTGTATCCACTGTTAAATACTTTGATAAACTGTTACGTAAACTGAAGAATTATTACTTCATCATTTGTATCCTCCTGAAATTTCGTGTAGTTTTTATTCTCATAGATATTTGTCTATTATTCTGAACAACCACAGCTAAGCTCAGTGTAATGGAAGGAGCTCTGGATAGTAGGCAGAAGATGAAGGTTCTGTTTCCAGCTGGACCACCTTGTGACTTTGGACACTGAGCTTCAGTTTCTTGTCTCTCAAATGAGATGACACCAGCCAAGCCAACTTCACAAGGCTATTTTGAGGAACCCCTCTATAACACCACAAATGTGATTGTGTTACCCTTGTACTTAAAAACTTCTTTGGCTCCCTGTACACTAGTTTATAAGACAAAATTCAAAGCCCTTGACAAGGGTCTGCAGAACCTAGTGCCACAAATTCAAGTTTCTACCCCTGGCCCGTTCCCATATGGCCGCTCCTCTCTACACATCTAATGCTGGGTTCACACGGGACCCTTCTATATTCCCTGAGAGCACTCTGCTCTGTCATGCCTCTGATCTCTGCATATTCTGTTCCCATTTGGAATATGCTGGATTCCTTCTGATCATTCAAACCAGCTCCAATATCAGCTGTTATAGGAAATCTCTCTCCCTTACCTTGTCAGTTTTGGGGCTAGCTCCTTGGTATTCCCTTTTTTAGAAAACTGCATTACAATACTAACAATCATTTAACATGTCATTTTCTCTCAGTGGTGTACATACTACTTTCCTGGTCTGCAGCGTATCTTAACTTGGCCTCTGCCAATACAAAGAAGGGTCTATCACAAGGTAGAGAAAAATGCTTGTTGAATAATGGGACTAGTAAATCAATAAAGCAAAAAACTTTGGAAATATAAACTAAATCACTAGACCACTACTATATGGGTAATTATGTTAGAAGAAGTGGTTGGAATATTAGAACTAGTCATTTACTTATTAATTCAACAACATTATTGAGGACCAGGATATATCAAGTACACTGTAGCTACTGAGAGTGCAGCAGTGAGCAAACAGAAAAAAATAAACACCTACTCTCGTGTGGCTTTACACTGTAGAGGGAGAGACAAAAAATAAAAAGATAAATAAGTAAAACATGAGATAATACATTGGATAGCAATAAATCAAAGGAGAAAAACAAACCAGGAAATAGGCAGGAGCGGTTTCAAGGAAGAGAGGACTATAAGATAATAGGAACCAAAACTTAAAAGGCTTTTTTAGTTGTAGTGTCTGTTAATTTCTAAATCCTCCATTTCAGTTTTCTAATGTATCATCTAACCTCACTCCTTTTCTCACACATAATTTAGCACTAAAATTTTAAATGGTACAGTCTTAATTAATATAGCTCAAAGCTGCCCATTTTTATTCCATCCCCAAGGCCACTGGCCCAGGCCAGGCCACCATCTTCTTGTCCTGATGACTCTACCAGCATCTTCCAAACGGGCTTCCTATTTTGCATCCCAGTAGCTCATGCTCCACCTTGCAATACAAGTCATGTTACCTGTCACTCCTCCACTTAAAATCCTTTGTGGTTTCTCATTGGCTCCCAGGGTGAAGTCCAGACTCCACATAACCTACAGGTCTCAATACATTCTCAACCCTGCTTACCCCTCTAGCCTCAAAGCCCATCACTTGCCTACACCAAAATTCTGAATTCTCAAATATTCCATGCTTTTTCTTGATCTAAGCTTAGGTTTAAACTCTCTCCCCAGTCTCCTCTTTCGGTTAACTATTATTTATACTCATGTATCACTTGTCGTTTCACTTCATCTGGGAGGTCTTCCCTCATATCCCTCCCCTCTCCTCACCTGGATCATAGCACTTTTCAAACTATAAACTGTTTTCTCCGCTATTTGAGTCACAGGCCAGCTGCAAGTATCATTCTATATACATTGTTCACTGTTTTATCTCCATAGTGATGTCTGAAATTCTGTCTTGATTAAATTAAGGTGAAATGAATTGGACAAAAGTTTAAGTGGATAACAAAATAAATTGCAGCAAAATCAATAAATACTATTTCATTATATACAACATCAAATAAATTAGAGATTATGTAAAATAAATTTATGTCCAGTGGCACCAAAATCATTTGGGAAAAGTGAAATAAGTCTTTACTTCATGAGTGAGAATTTCTGTAACTCACGTGACTATCCTCAGCATTCCTCTGCAAACAGAATATACTATAGGGTAGATCTGTTGGCTAAATTATCTCATACTGCTTTGATGCTTTAACTTTTTAAACAAACAAGCAACCAAAAAACTGAATTTCTCATGAAAAATAAATTGTCAAAGTCAAATAATATGACACTAGGTTGAATTCAAACACTTGTGTTTGGGAAAATATTTGGAGGCACAGATTGTGAGACATCTGTGCCTTGATGGGTAGGAAACAGAGCTGCCCCTTCACAGAGAAAGTGATTAGGAGTCACTCACCTGAAGTAACCAATGATGAGAATAGCCACGGCCAGGGACCCAAAGGAGACAGAGTATCCAGTAGTGTACATGACATAGAGGCGCTCAAAGAATTCTTGCTGAAGAAACACAGATTTAATCAGAAAAGCAGGTCTGAACAAATATTTTGATGTAGATAAACTTAAAAATCGTACTTTTACTTCTTAGGCAATGTGTTACCACATTCATATAAGATAGATTATTTTCTGGCCTTCCTTTTACTCCCTAAATTCAAGTCAGGGTTAAAGGTGGAATGAAAATATCTAGCATTTCTTATTGCTTAAGTGAGGCCAAGTTAAGTGTTGCAATATTTACTCCATGTATTTTTCAATGTTCATTTTAATTAATTGGAAGTGTATATCTGACATGTGATATTTGGAGTAAATAAAACACATGTTACAGGATAATTTTAAGAGAAAACTGGTAAAAAGAACATGTCAATTTTGGAATATTATTTCTAGTTTTCTTTAGCTTTTTTACTGAGCCGTGGCTTACATGAAACAAAATGTACAGATTTTAAATGAGCAGCTTGATGGGTTTTGACAAACCCGAGTTAATTGTGCCACTTGCTAGTCAAAAATCCACCCACTATCCACCCCCAGGTGGATACTACTGTTCCAATTTCTATCACCACAACTGGCTTTATCTGTTCATGTACTTCATATACTTCTCGACCGTTCTCAGACTTAGAATTGTACAGTATACGCTCTTTTGTCAACATATTGTTTTGATATTCACTGATATTGTTGCATGAGTCAACGGTTCATTCCTTTTCATTTTTCTATTTTAAAATTATTATAGATTAAAAAGAGGTGGAAAAGATAGTAAGAAAGGTCCCATGTACCCTTCACCCAGTATCCTCCAATGCTTGTATCTTACATAATTATACTAAAATATCAAACCAGGAATTTGGTATTGGTCTAGTTCGTGTGTTTACAGTTCTATATCATTTTATCATATACGTAAATTTTTGTAACTATCTCTGCAATCAAGATACAGAATTATTCCATCACCACAGAGATCTTCCTTGTGTTGTTCCTTTACAGTCATACCTACCCTGTTCCTCCCCACTATCCCTATCATCTGCCAACTGTTAATCTGTTTTCTACTTTGATAATTCTGTCATTTCATAGATGTTACAGAAATGGAATCATACAGTATATGACCTTCCAGGCTGGCTTTTTTCACTCAGAGTAATGTCCTCAAGATCCATTCAAGCTGCTGAACACATCAGGTTTGCTCTCTTTTATTGCTGAATAGTACTGCATGGTATGTATGTAACCTGTGTATATCATCGTATTTGAAATGAGTTTCAAACTTGGTAGATAACATACAGTTGGGTCGTGTTTTTCATAGACTCTTTTAGTCTCTGTTAATAAGTATATTTTGACCATTTGTTTTTAATATAATATTGATATGTTAAGGGTAAGTCCATCATTTTATTTTTTTATTTTCTGTTGTTATATTTTTCATTTCTCTGTTTTACTTTTCCTGCCATTTGTGGGTTGAGGATTTTGTAGAATTCCATTTTGATACATATTTTTGTACAGTGCTTTCAGTGGTTGCTCTAGGTATTACATTATACAGCTTAACGTGGAAGACTTGATCATCGAATTTTCACCTTTCTTTTTTCTAATTAAGCATTGAAAGCTATAAATCTTCCTCTATGCTTTGTTTTTGCTGTTTCCCACAATTTTTGATAAATATTGAGCTTTCGTATTTATTCATTTCAAACTTTTGCCATTGGTCACATAATTTCCAACTATTTATGAATTGTCTATATATTTTATTTTAGTTGATTTTCAATTAATTCTTTTGTGGTCAGAGAATATACTCCGTATATTTTAATCTTGAGATTTAGTGAAAATTGTTTTACAGCCCAGCATATGTTCTATCTTGAAAAATTTTGTTGACTACTTTAAAAGAATGTGAATTTTGCAGTTGTTGTGTATAGTATTCCATAAATGTCAATTTAATGAAATTGTTTGAAAGATATTTTACAGATGTTTTTGTCCAATTGTTCTATCAATTACCAAGAGAATGGCATTTTTAAAAGTTTCAACATCCTGGGATTTGGTTATTTCCTCCTTTAGCTCTGACAATTTTTGCTTAATGTAATTTGTAACTCCTAAATGCATGTATATTTAGGATTATTCCCTCTTGGTAACTGAGTCTTTAAAAACTTTGTAATGTCCCTTCATCTTGGTAATACCCTTTGTCTTGATGTCTACTTAGCCGCACCAACTTTCTGCTTAGAGAATGCACAGCATGTACCTTTTTCCACCCTTTAATTTCAACATAACTGTTATCTTCACATTGATCTGTATCTTTATATTTAGAGTACATTTCTCAAAGACAGCATACAACTGAGTCATACTTTTATTATCCATCCTGACAACTTCTGCCTTTTCAGTGAAGTGTTTAGTTTATCTACCTTGAATACTATTCTTGCTCTGGCTGAGTTTAAATCTAACATACAGTTATTTGCATTCTGTATGTCCTATTTGTTCCTTGCTCCTCTATACCTACTTCCTTACCTTTCATTGGGGGGTAGGGATGGGGAAAGTCAATCAAGCATTTCTTAGTATCTCACTTGTGTTATTTTTTAGTAGTTACTATAGAAACTTGATTCTGTATCTTGAACTTATCACAGACTACATTTAAATAATAATGAGCTAATTCACTATGTAAGAACTTTAGTTGTGTACTCAATTTTGCTCCCCCAGCCTTTATCCGTTTTTAGATTTTGTTCTACACAATTCATAAAACCTAATAAGCAGCTATTATGTTTTTAAGCAGTCAATAGACTTTTAAAGAATTAGATTACAGATATAGATAAAAAGATAGATAAAAGCATAGCAAGAAGTAAGGATAGGTATCTAGTTCTCTTTATAACTTTAGAGTCTGTCTTTTTATCCACATATACACCTATTCTGGTACCCCTCATTCTTTTCTGCCAATTTATGCTTCCATCTGGTATATTTCTCTTACACCTAGATAATTTTTTGAGAATTTCCTATACCAAAAGTCTGATAAATTCTCTCAGATTTTTGTCCAAAATATATCATTATTTTGCCTTTATCTTAATGCATATTATCATTTGAAAGATGCCATTCCATTGCATTCTGGCCTCCACAGTTCATTACTAAAAGTCAAGCATCTCTTTCGTTGTTCCCCTGAATATAATGGGACACTTTTCTCTCACTGCTTTTGAGGTTTTCTATTCACCTTGATTTACAGCAGTTTAACTATGATGTGTCTAAGTGTGATTTTCTCTTTATTTATCCTGCCTAGGGTTTGCTGAATATCTGGGACCTGTGGATTGATTTATTTCATCCATTTTAGAAAATTGGCCACTGTCTTCTCAGATATTTATTTTGCCCCATTCTTTCTCTCTCTTTACATCTAACTTCATATCAAATGAATTCTTCATTCCTGAATTGAACATTTCAATTCTAGAATTTCCATTTAATTATTTTTTTTAGGTTTATCTTTCTCTGCTGATTTTCCCATCTGTTTTATGCAACTTTTCACTAAAGCATCTAACATATGTATAATAGTTATTAGCAAGTCCTCATTTGCAATTTCCAATATCTGGACCACCTTTTTTTCTGCTTTTCTTTTTACTCTAGGTTCTGGGTCTCTATCTTGCAATTTTTTATTACACTACAGACATTGTAAGTGAAAGGACAGTAGGGACTGAAGTATATAATACTAACAGCCTGAAAAGGGCAGGCCTCTACCTCTGTTAGGCTTCTTGGGTGGGGAGGCTGGATCATCTTGTTGTTAAACTGGGGTTGGGTTTGCTATAGTTTTTTTAATATTGTTTTTGTTTTTATGATTCCTCTTATCCTGGTTTTAGGTTTTGAGAGCAGAATCAAGACTTTTCTTTCAGCGGACCTTGGGAACTGAGCACCAGCAGCCTCTAGTGGCCATTATGTGGGTTTTAGTCCATCTACAGTTTCTCAAGCCACAAAAGGACTACTTCTGCTTTTAGACCCATCCATCAGCTTTGGAGCTGCTGAGGATCTCACTTTGCTCTTCAGCTCTGCCCTGGGCTTTCTGCATCTCAGAAGATGTCACTCCCCTCTGCTGCTCTGCTCTGGTTCTCAGCTAGCCAGTGCCTTGCTTTAGATGAAGACCTCATATGCCTGGGAAAGATTTTTCTCAGCTCTATTTTGTCAGGCTGCTGCCTTTTACGCAATGAGATTTGTCATGTTGGGAGTTTCTCTCAGCTTTCCTGCCCTTCCCTGGCCTCTGAGCTGCCGTGGTCATGCACTTAGTGAGGGCCCCAGGTCCCCCAAGAGACGTCCCCCAGCGCCTCTGTTCTGTCCCATGCCTTCAGCTAACAGCTACCTCTCACTCTAAGAGGCCCCAGGCACATCTCGGGAAACCTCTCAGCCCACCTGCACTGCCCGCAGCCTTTGGCACACTGCCTCCTGACACTCAGTGAAGGCCCCACGGGAGAGAATCGGCTGATGGGTGACAGCACTGTGACTGTGGTTCATTCCTTGGAATTCTAAGCCCTTATTCCAGCCCATATCTGTGGAAAACTGTTTTAAAAGTCTGGCACTTTTCTTTTTATCCTCTTCTATATATAGCCTGGTTGCTCCTCTTCTGGTGCAGAGCCAGGGATGAATGCAGCCATGGGTCTCTTTTCTCATAAGAAGGGCTTTCCCATGTTTGGAATTAGGTTCATTTAGATTTCTGGCATCCTCAGCTCACTGACAGATTTTTACAAATTACTAATTTTGCATCTTACTTAGCTCATCCTTATTGTTGCAACTTCCTACATCCTGATTAGAAGCAGAAGACTTTGTCTCTTGTTCCTTTTTTAAAAAATATTTATTACATTTTTTTCTGTTAATAAAATGTTAAACTTTTTTATAGAAAATATTTGGATAAATGTGTAAAATACAAAAGAGAAAAGGAAAAACACTCCCTAATTCCCACCAGCCAAAAAGAACCACTGTATTTTGAGTATTTGTTTTTATCTTATTTCTATGTATAATTTCTTATTGTTTTGAGCATTTGCATCCCCAATTTATATACAAGTTTATTACCTCATTTTTTTTCCAGATGACTGTATAACAAAAGAACTTCCCAAGACCACAGTCTACACAAAATATATATTTGAGCTTATTTAGCCAGTTCTTCATTGGAAATTTAAACTCTTCAGAATATTCACTATAATAATTAATGGTTTAATGAACATTTTTTTTCCATTCAGTTCCTCCCACTTCAAATCTTTATGCGTGAATATTAGAAGTAAAATTGTAAGATCAAGGGATAGGATTCCCTTTGAAGTTTCTTAATATGTATTGTTAAATTGCTGTCCAAAAGTTCATATAGCCTTTAGACATGAGATAGATGGTAATTTCCACAGTACGCTACTGTTTTAAATATCATACTTTAAAGAATTTAACAACCTCACAGCCTAACATAAGAGTTCCTTCCCCTTACTATTAATAAAAAATAGTAATTATCTCATTTTGTCAAGTCAATGATACGGAAATCATTTAAAGAGCGAAACAATAAATGTTCTAAAGGTCTTAGTCTTATTTCCCCTATGAAGATGTGGAATTTATCCTAAATGCACACTTTTTAACTTTTACCTTTTGTTTCTTATACAAAAAAATTAATAATTAATATCTCATAAATAAGTAGTATCATTTTTCCCTACAGTCTATCAAAACATCAGGAGATACCCAGTTTTCTTATTAGAGGATATTTACTTTTCCTCAGTTTTCTCAAATTACTGCTTAAGGGTTGTAAACAATAGAAAACAGTCTTTATGTTTTTAATTAAGGAGATAAAATTACTTACGCTAACAAAATGAACCAGATTTTTCAGTTAACTTTTAAACCACGTTTATATAAAATAGTCCACACCTTGGGTATTTTTACCATCCTTAGCTATTCTGATTCTCGGAATACATAATAATCGAAAAGAATGGTTATAAAATTAGAGTTCAGTACAATAAAACCATGATTTAAATTAATGGTCATCTAAAACCTCTGAAAGGCTTGCATTTGTCATCATTTAGTGCACAAATTCGTAAGAGAGAACACGAAATATTGGGAATGTTTATTAATGTCAATGAAATTGAAATTATTTTGAAGTATTTTATATTAACTCATTGTTGGCTTTAGTCCCATTAAAGAATACATAATAATCCCCTCACATTGACTAGTTTTATCCAAGAAGCATGTCAACAATGAAATACAAAACTGAGGTCTTTCAGTAACTTACTAAAAAGTCATTAAGGTGGTAGTGCTCTGCATCAGAAAAAAATGTTAAGAAAGAAAGTTCGGACTATTAATGCAAAACCAAACAAAGAAATCTCTAACTAACCACTTCTCCTACCACTGTTCTCCCTCCTCCTACCAAAAAATATCACCAAACATTAAGAAAAATGTCTAATGCTGGCAGAGTTTATATTATGACTGTTCTCAAAATCATTTATACATTAATTTATCATGTTTACTCCTAGAAACATCATGCATTTTACTCATGAGGTTTGCATGATACAAAATTAAGCATGACTTTTAAACCACCACATATAACTTAAAAGTAACAGTCTAGAAGTTTTTGAAGTTTATATATGCTTACCACACTGGAACAGCACTGATAAAGAATTTGGAGATCAGGGCTTTGCTTTGGACTGTGCCACAATCGAGCTGAGTCACTTTGACCAACACTTAATCTCTGGTTCTGAGTTGACTTACATGTATAAGATTAAGGTTTTGTGTGAGGACACCTATAGGACACCCCTTGCTCTTCGTTAATTCCACAACTCTAAACTTTCATATACTAATGAAATCACCTCCTGGCAAATCTTATGAGATGGGAAAGACATCTCTAAAACACAAAGCTCCTCCAGGAATATAGAGTGAGATAAGTTTGGCCATTAATAGGTAACCAAGAAAAAATGATGAATCATGCTGCTGACTACCTAGTTTGATTTTTATACATAATATAATATAGCATCATATCATGTAATGTAAATATAATGTAATAGACACATATTTATAAGTAGATATGCATATATCTCAGCCAGGTAATTCTAAACTAAAGAAAATATCAGGATGTTTCAGGTCCTAGACCTTTTCTTAACCAGGTATCTGAAAAGATTCCATCTTTGTTTTTATCTTTTATGATCTTTGTGTCAAAGGGGTTTTATATATATAATGGCTGACAATCAAGAATTGCATAAAAACTTATTTTGTTTTCCCGTAGGGGTTCACAAATACAAAAATATCATTACCTTTCCTATGCTGATATCTGGCTGCAGAAAGCGAAGGCAGTCTGAATAATTAGCCCATGTTTTATTTAAACTGTGCATAAAATCCCATGTTCCATTCGGGTTACAGTGTCGGAAAGCAACTCCTGTAAAGATAAGAAGAAAAACACTGAGATTGCTCCATTCTCACACAGTCCATTATTTTAAAAATAAAGTAAATTTCTATTCCAAATGAATCATTTCAGAAAAGTTCAATACCTTTATGATTGAAGTCATAAATATAAGGAGGGCATGGGACAGCCGATATTTTGCCCACTGTTCCTCTAGGCCAACAAATGAGTCCATCCCATTCTGGGAAACAATTTCCTTCTGGTAAGGAAAAAAATTAAAAAGCAAATAAACAAAAATGCAGTTGGAACCAGAAAGTTAATGCATTAAAAATACATAATTTCATGTCACTGCCTATAACAAAACGTAAAACAAATTGGTAGTTTTGGAAACTAGAATGGGGTAGATATGATGCAAACATCCCAGAATTTATCCAACTAGCCACATCAAAGGCCCATGAATAGGAACACTTGATTTGCATAAATTAAAAGTATTTTAGTGATTCCATTACATATGAGTTATAGCAATTAATATGTAAGAAACATTGGAACTCACTGAGAACAACTTCTGTTAGTAAAATTCTTTTATCATAGTTGTAGCTACATTTTTTTACCCTAAATTTTTAAAAATTCCTGTTAACAGGTATGACACATGAAATAAATTGAGCTTCACAGGTAAACTCCAAGCTTTTGGCTTGCCTTTCTGCTGACAATTAGTAATTTCCTTGACTCTAACACTCATCTCAAACAAAATTCTCATAAAGTCTACTCTCCTCAAGATGAATCCAGAACCCTGTCACTTCTCATGATCTCCACCACCACACGCCTGGTCCAAGCTACCACACTTCCAGCCTGAATTGCTGCAATGGCCTCCAGCTGGTCTTCCTGATTCCAATCTTGCTCTCCTCTTGTTTACTCTTCTTTTTCTTCAAATTTAGCCTTTTTAAAATTTTTTAATTTTCATGCAATTTTTAAAGGTTACTTCCTATTTACAGTTATTACAAAATATTGGCTATAATTCCCTGTGTTGTACAATACATCCCTGCACCCATCTTACAGCCAATAGTTTGTCCCTCCCACCACCCCACCCCTTGGTTGTCCCTCTCTCCCCACCGGTAACCACTGGTTTGTTCTCTATGTCTGTGAGTCTGCTTCTTTTTTGTTATATTCACTAGTTTGTTGTATTTTTTAGATTCCACATGTAAGTGATATCATATAGTATTTGTCTTCGCCTGACGTATTTCACTTAGCATAATGCCTTCCAAGTCCACCCACGTTGCTACAAATGGCAAAGTTTCATTCTTTTTTATTCTTCACACAATAGCCCAAAATCCTCCAAAAGCTTCCCAACTCACTCTGAGCAAAAGCCAAGTCTTTGCAGTGCCTGAGACCCTACACGATCTGCTCCCTCCCCTGGCTTATCCCTCACCCACCCACCCCTTTCCTGCTATGTTTTTCACCTGAGCTCTCATCACCTTCTATTATTGTGTTATTCTATTACTGTTTTCTCAAACCACAGGATTTAAGGACCATGAGGGTGGGGCATCTTGTCTGTTTTGCTTCATGCATTGGTCACTCTGTGTTTTCCAGGACTCCCCTCCATTAGCTGAGTACGAAACTTCCAAGAAGAGACCCTATCAGTCATATCATGTTCCAGCTTCCCCCAAAGAGACTACTTTTAGCAGGTATTGTATTCATTTTCCATTGCTACCGTTAACAAATTAGCACAAACGTAGTGGCTTCAAATATCCCAAATTTATTACCTCACTATTTCTGTAGGTCAGAAGTCCAACGAGCTCAGCCGGATTTCGGCTTATGGACGCACAAGGCTGAATCAAGGTCTGGCCGGGGCTGTGATGCTCTCTGAGACTCTAGGGGGAAATCCATTTCTTTACTCATTCCAGTTGTTGGCAGAATTCAGTTCCTTGCTGTGATAAGACTGAGGCTCCCATTTCCTTCCTGGCTGTCAGCTGAGGGCTGCCCCCAACTTTTGGAAGACACCTGCATTCTTTTGCTCATGGCCTCCTTCCTCCATTTTCAAAGTCAGCAAGGGAGGTCAGGTCCTCCTGACATTTTTAATCTCTACTCCACTCTTTTTCTCCCTGACTGACTCTTCCATCCTTCTCTTCTACTTTTAAGAACCTGTGTGATTACATCAGTCTCACCCAAAGAATCCAAGATAATCCTCCTACTTTAAGGTCCATAACCTTAATTCCATCTGCAGTGCCCCTGTGCCATGTGCTATAACAAACACAGGCATAACACCAGATATTCGGGTTTGGACATCTTAGAGGGGACAGTATTCTGCTATCACAAGTACTACTCACTATAGCTCTCTCAATTTTTAGTTACCAGTGACACTAATTGCAGCTGAGAATTTTCGTTCTAGCTAATGTTTATTATGCCAAGATGTTTGTTCCGTTTTGAATAGTCAGCATAATAGAACCTCAAGCAAACACTGATTTCTGCAAAAAAGAATTCAGCATAAACTGAAATTAGCACGCTAGAGTCCATCATACCACAGGGAAACAAATACTTGATCTGCTTTGTGGACTGTTGAAGCAATAACCGTCACCCACACTGTTCTCATAGAAGAGAATGTTTTCTTGGAAGCAGCCTCACTTTGCTCTCATAATGAAAGCCTGGGCTTTACACACTGCAGGCAACTCAGGAACTCATTACGCTGGCTCCTGCTTCTGGCACACGGTTTCACCTGCTTTTCTCCACCATTGCCTGCTTTTAGTTTGTTTTCCTTCTTGTTTAAATAGAGTGCAATAAATCAACCTCTTCCATCAGTTCTGCCCTAGATAATCTCTTCTGTCTTGACAGCATTCCATATGGCTTCCCACCCATTTGCTTCGTCTTTAACAAGTCATGCATCCTTATTTCCCTGGATCTGATCCCTTACTAGATATCTACTATGCAATCTACATAAATGGTACCTGGACACATATTCTTGGGTTCTTCCAACTAGTTGTCCCTCTAAAATGTGTGCTGCAATGTCACATGAGACTTTTTGACACGGGTTGGTCACATGACAGAGTAAGGTCTTCATAGAAGTCTAAAAGCCAATGAATGATGTTTATTCTATAGCCATGTAGTTTTTAAACTGCCGTAGAGAAAAACCTGCTGATACTTTCCTCACACTTTAAAAGGTTATCTTTTTTTGTTCCCTAAAAGATACCACCCCATCCACATACACACACAGACATACCCCCAAATTCAGAAAACCAACAGTCCCTCGAAATAATATTTCTGTAGGTTGTAATCATGTGTCTCATGGCTCTCTGACAAACAGAATAACAAATATAAATATTCACAAAAGGTTGAAAAGATTGGGAAAGTCATGCCCTCATACAGATAATGCGGTGATCTTAATTAACTTCTTCTCTTTGATCATCATTTCACATTCTATGTGAATAAATACTTTCATTATTTAGCAAGAAACTAATTAATTGCTGAATGAGTCACCAATCTCCCTTTATAAATTCATACCATTAATTACATTCTTTGAAATCTTTCGTGTGTGCCAGGACAAACTCATTAGTGAAACTTGTCAAACCATGGTACTTACACAGAGCAATCTAAAATTTGAAGAATCTAACTTGATTCTTTTCAATTCTACAGTTACCCGTAACATAATACAACCATAAAGCTCTTAATAAAACTGGGATCAATAATATTTTGGGTTTTGTTTTTAAATATTTAAATAGTTTTATAACTGGGTATTTGCATTTACATTTTCTGTTCTTTCTTTCATAGACATGAGAGAAAAATTTTATTACAAAATTTTTTCAGAAATAAAACAGAATATTATATATCCATCATCTAGAATTTACAGTTGGTAATATTTTACCATATTTATTTCATCTAAGTTATTTCTTGCTGTGGTATTTAAAGTAAGTTGCAGACAGCATAACAGTTCACTCCTAAATACTTTGATATGCATCCCTCAACTTTAGAAGAATTTAAAAATAAAAACTTCTTAAATTAGCTAATGAATTCAAAATGTCACTTAGTTTTTTACACTTGTAAAGTGAAGAAATCTTGAGTCAATTTACATATAACTAGACATTTTTCATTGAACTTAAGACTGAAGTTCAACCAGATTTAATTCTATCCTATTGTATGAAGAAAGATCTCAAAGAAAGTATCTTTTCTTTTTTAATATTTACTCAACCACATGTTTCATATGACTTGCGCCTTCACAAATTTTAGATGTTATATAAGTTTACATCCAGATCATTTGCCTTTTTTATGTTTAACTCTTGTGGCGTGTGACTGATTCACAGTTGCTTGTCTTTGCCCACCCTCTTCCCTCTGCCTAGAATGTCTTTTTACTTCCTCCTCTACACATCTAATTACTTGTCCTTTAATTTTAAAATTCCTCCTTCAGAAAGATTTTTCTGATTCCTCCCTGATGAATTAAGATGCCTTTCCCATGGTTCCACAGTTGGGATACCTCTATTGTTAAATTTACACACCATCTGAAAGGTGTCTACTTCGCTTACTAGATCAGCATCTCCATGGAGTAAGGACAGAATTTGATCCATTTTTTTCCAGTGCTCACTACACAAGCAACACACTGTAGGCACATGATATATTTGTTGAACTGTTAAAGGGGCACTAAAGATGATAACGTTGGACTGGATAATCTCTAAGAGATCTTCCAGCTCACTTCATAGAAAACAGTTCATTTGGCCCTCATAGATAACAATGGTTATAAATTCCTTCACGGCAATGGTCTTAGTTGTTAGTAGACCTGCATGGTTGAGGTATCGGGGTCAGCTTTCTTTAGAGGTAACCTGAGCGATTCCCTTTACTGACACTATTTATTGTCTAGCCATTCAGAGAACTCTTTCCTGGTACAAAACACTTACAAAGGCTAAATTAATATACAGACCTTCCTTCTCAAACATGGCTTAGCTTGCTACAAATTAAAGGAATAAATCTGAGGCCAGAAATTATTCCATGGGATCAGCAGGCACTGCAACTGGGGCTTACACTGGAGGCCTCTACTGTCTTACTGGCTAACAGCTTGGATTTTGATTGTGTTCAGGTAACAAAAGATGAGCCTGAGACCTGATGAAGTTGGTAAATTGGGCTGGAAACTCCTGTATAAGGTCAAGATTCCCAAAAGATGAAACCTTTAGTGAGTGAACAGGAAATAAAAGTATCCTTCAAAAAGAGATTGGCTTGTTTCATTCTTGGTTGCATTAGAGTTGGACTAGGAAACAACGGAGAAAAAGATTCTTCTCTGAAAATTTCTAACCACAAATTCACACTCATGTGTGGTCTAATATGTGGGCTTAGTTTAAAGTGGACTTAGTTCAATAGTTCCACTAAGCACCTTGCAGAAAACAGAATGTACTTTAAATGAGGACCTCACAAGTTCTTTATCATAAATCATCAAACACACAAGGAAATAAGCCCTATGTATGCTAGTCAGTATTGACAAACAAAGAATGTGGTTATTTTATTTATCAAATTCAGAATATAAAATATGTTTAAGGAAAAAAGGGAAGAGATTAAAATATTTAAGGTACAAAAAGGCTGTCAAAAATTATGAAGATTCCAAAAAGAGAAAAATAGAATAATCAAAATTAACTTAATGGATGGATGAAATAGTCATTAGACAAAGCTGAACAAAGAGCTGGTCAATTAAAAACCAATATTTGAACAAATTACCAAAATAGCAGCAGAAAAACAAAGAAAAGAAAAACATATAAGACATAAAGACACAAAGTATGTGAGAAATTCCCACATTTGTCTACTTAAAGTTCCAGAAGAGAACAGGGGAATGAGGGAGAGTAAATTTTTCAAAGACAAAAAAAAAAAAAAAAAAAATAGCAAAACATTCCCACCATTGAATAAAGACACATATCCTCAGACTCCGGAAATCAGATGACTCCATACCTAGATACAGAATGAAGTTGCAGAACATCAAAATAAAAAGCAGCTCTTAAAAGGAGCCAAAGATAAAAACTAATCACCAACAGAGACTGAGAACTGATTTGTCAACAATAACAAGGGCAGGGGGAGGAGGAAATAATATCTTTAGGTGCCGAAAGTAAATAATTCTCACCCAAGGATCATATGTCTAGAAAAAGTATCTTTGAAGATTGAGACTGAAATAAATACCTTTTCAGACAAATAAAAACTGAGAGAGTTTACTATAAGCAAATTCTAATGTAAAGAAATCCTTAAAAAGGATGTATTTCAGGAAGAAGAAAAATTATAAAAACATACATTAAAACTATATGACAGTAACATAATTTGGAAGCAAAGTATTTCAAAAGCTACTTACATTACTTGAGAGAGGGAAGTTATTGATAACTTTAAACTTTCTTAAATTAAATCTATATTTAAAAATTCTGGGTTAATCACTAAAGAATTAAATATACTATATATCTTCTAAACTAGTAGGAGGAGGGAGGATGAAATAAGAAAAAAAGTCTCAGTCAATTCAAAAGAAGCCAACAGTGGGTGGAGGTGGGCAGTATAAGGGACACATAGGAAGAGCTGATGAAATGAAAAGCCCAAATAAAATGATTGTTGTTTAGTGGATTTAAATAAATTGTTGTTTAATGGATTTAAAATGTCAATTTTGCAAGATAAAAAATTTCTGGAGATTGATTTCACAACATGTGAATACACTTATCACCACTGAACCGTACACTTAAAAGCATTTAAGATGATTAGTTTAATGTTACATGTATTATACCATAATTAAAAAATTTTTGATGGGAGAAGATGTTCAAGGCAAATACCAACCAAGAGAGAAATAAA
This sequence comes from Camelus bactrianus, assembly GCF_048773025.1. Classification (NCBI taxonomy): domain Eukaryota; kingdom Metazoa; phylum Chordata; class Mammalia; order Artiodactyla; family Camelidae; genus Camelus; species Camelus bactrianus. The sequence goes on from NC_133543.1 coordinate 72,743,008, forward strand.
CTAATGTTGTTTATTAAATATTTTATTTTAATACAATAAATTTATAGTATATGTTATTTAATATTTAAAGCCAAAGAAAACCAGAAATAAAGAGGGCTATTTCATATCAATGAAAGGTTTGATTTTACCAGGAAATACAACATTTCTAAACTTGTATATACGCAATAACATATTTTCAAAATGTGTGAAGCAAAAAATGAATCATCATAGTGAGATATTTTAAGAGAAGAACAGGTCAAGTAGATGAAAAATCATATGGATACAAGATATATGAACTATGCAACCAATAAGCTTAATCTAGTGGGCACTATAAAACACTGTCCTTAGAAACTGGACAGTACATATTCCTTTGAAGACCACATGGATTATCAAAATTGACACCAATATAAGCAATTAAGTCTCAACATGCTTTTAAAAATCGGTATCATGCAGACCACATTCTCTGATCATAACCAGCTGAGAAATCAACCACAATTTTTTTTAATATTAGGGAGACTAGAATGAAGAAGATATCAAACTATGTATTTTATTTTCAGATGTAGCTTTAAGGACATCATCCACTGCATTCAGACTGCTGAGAATTTAGGGAGCTGAGTAAATAGCACCTCCTCTTTTTAAAAATTTCTTCGAATATATTCAACTATCAAAGCAAGGCATTTCCTTATATAAAATATTATAATTTTCCCACTACTCCAATCTAATAAATAACTTTATTCAGTGGCCCTGATGAGCAGTGCAGGTGACCACCAGACCCTGCGGAACACAAGCTACACCAGACCCTGGGGAACACAAGGTCTCTGTGAAGCTGCACCGGTAGAAGCACCCAAGAGCGCCAACACCACCACCAGCTCGACTGTAGTTCTGTAATTTTGTTTTTGTAGTTTCCCACTTGAATTTGGAACTAATTGAGAAATTACATAAGGAATCTGGCAGATGGAGATAAAATCATCATTTTATTAAGAAGAAAGTTTTTTGGAGAACATGGTCTACGTATGTATAAATGGGCTTATTTGCTCCTTTGAATTTTACATACTACCTAAAACTGCAGGTGACACCAGTACAGAGCCTGCCCCTCCAAGCTTACTGCATGGTCAGGGGCAAACCAGTACACATGCTCTGCAGGCAGAAAAATCCCAAAGAGAGGTGTCAGGAAGAGGCCGATGTGCACAGGCCTGCTCGCTATTCCCAAACTTACAAATCAGGCAAGTCACTCCTTCCACAGGGAGGGAAGAGCTCCTGGGTTAAAGAGATGAAAAGAGCATTATTCTGCTACCCACCTCTCTACACGGAAACACGGAATGACGGATGAAGAAACCCCTAGTACTCGCTAAGGAGGAAATTTGCAATCTTTGTGAGGACTAGGGCAGGCGCATGGAGGACACAGTTTCCTCAGCATCTTTACCTCCTTCCTGGAGCTGGGCTGTGATGTTGAGTTCACACTCCACTTTAGCTTTCAGCACAAGGACAATCTGCTCCTCTATTGTAACGGTGCCATCAGAATCCAGCTGTAGACATGAACCAAATACAAACAGAGAAAAACATGCTTATGACTATTTTTAAAAACCATGATACAATCTTTCATTATTTTACCTTCTAATACAATGAAAACTCAGTTTTGATATTAAGCTATCTGAAATAGTTATTTATCAAAATCCATCAATGTATAAGATTTTAGAATAATCATTCTTTTACCTGATTAGCCTAAAAAAAAAATCCCATGCCAGAAATTTTTCATGTTATTAAGTAACTATATTAGATGTAATATAATTAGAAAAAATAATAAACATATTGAAAATTTCCTGTAATGTTATGAAGACCCAATATTTTGTTAATTATCTTGCAATATGTCAGTTATGGTACACAGAAAAGAGAAAGAAACTTTAGCTTTACCAGTGAAACCACAGGCAAATCATTCCATGGTTAGAGGCTTCGTTTACTCATCTATGAAATAAATGGTCTCTCGTTACCATTTTGTCTTTTTTCCTCCAGCTTTATTGAGATATTATTGACAGATAAACATAAGTAAGGTTAAGAGGTACAATGTTAATAATTTGAGACATGTGAAATGACTAGCACATAAGGTTAGTTAACACCTGCTTCCCCTCAAATTCCATTTTGTGTGTGTGTGATAACATTTAAGATCTACTCTCTTAACAAATTTCAAGTATATAATAAAGTAACCATGCTACACATTAGATTCCCAGAACTTACTCATCTTATAACTACAAGTTTGTACCCTTTGACCAACATCTTCCCATTTCCCCCACCTCCAGCCTCTGGCAGCCACCACTCTTCTATTTCTATGAGTTTAGCTTTTTTAGGTTCTGTACAAGTGAGAACATACAGTACTTGTCTTTCTCTGTCTCACTTAGTTCACTTAGCATAAAGCCCTCCAGGTTAATCCATGCTGTCACAAAGGGCAGGATTTCCTTCTTTTTTATGAATGAATCATATTTCTCTCTGTGTCTGTGTGTCTCACATTTTCTTTATCCACTCACCCATCCTTGGACACTTAGGTTGTTTCCCTGTCTTGGCTTTGTAAATAATGCTGCAATAAACAAGGGGGTGCAGATACCTAATCTTTGAGATGATGACTTCATTTCTTTTGGATATTATCCATGAGTGAAAATGCTGGATCATAGGGTAGTTCTATTTTTAATTTTTTGAGGAATCTCCATACTTTATTCCAGAGTGACCGTACCAATTTACATTCCCACCAACAGTGCACAAGGGTTTCCTTTTCTCCACAGCTCACCAACACTTGTTTCGTCTTTCGATGATGGCCATTCTTTCAGGTATGAGGTAACATCTCACTGTGGTTTTGATTTGCATTTCTCTGAAGATTACAGATGTTGAGAATCTTTTCATGTACTCATTGACCATTTGTATGTCTACCCTGGAAAAATATCTTTCCAAGTCCTTTTCTAATTTTTTAATAGGATTGTTTATTTTTGCTATTGGGTTATACGAGTTCCTTATATATTTTGGATATTAACCCTTCATTAGATAAATGGTTTGCAAATATTTTCTCCCATTCCACAGATTGCCTTCTCATCTTGCTGACTGTTTCTTTCGCTATGAAAAAGCTTTTTAGATTTATGTAGTCTCAATTATTTATTTTTGCTGCTGCTTGTGCTTTTGGTGTAACACCCAAAAAATCACTGCCAAGACCAATGTCAAAAATTCCTTATGTTTTCTTCCAGTAGTTTTATAGTTTTAAGTCTTATATTTAAGTCTTTAATCCATTTCGAGTTAATTTTTGTGAGTGGTGTAAAATAGGGGTCCAATTTCATTCATCTGTATGTGAATACCCAGTTTTCCTAACACCATTTATTGAAGACACTGTCCTTTCCCCAGTAGGTATTCAAGGCTCCCTTATCAAAGATTAGTTGACCATGTACACTTGGGTTTATTTCTGGGCTCTTGATTCTATTCCATTGGTCTGTGTGTCTCTTTTTATACCAGAACTGTACTGTTCTGATTACTATAGTTTCATAATAAAGTCTGACATCAGGACTTGTGATTTGGCTGTTTCTCAGGGTTTCTTTGGCTGTTTAGGGCCTTTTGTGATTTCACATGAATTTTAGGGTTGTTTGTTCTATTTCTGTCAAAATACCATTGGAATTTTTATAGGGATTGCACTTAATCTGTAGATGGATTTTAGTATTATGGACATTTTAACAACATTAATTTTTCTGATCCATGGATATGGGATATCTTTCCCTTTATTTGTGTTTCCTTCAATTTCTTTCATCAATGTCTTGTAATTTTTAGTATACAGATATTTCACCTTTTTTAGCTCTAGTTATTCCTAAGTATTTTTATTATTTTTAAGTCTACTATAAATGGAATTGTTTTCCTTAATTCTTTTTCAGAAGTTTGTTGTTAGTGTATAAAACACAACTGATTTTTGTATGCTGATTTTGTATTCTGAAACTTTACTGAATTTTATTAGTTTTGATGGCATCTTCAGGGTTTTCTATATATGATATTATAGCATCTGCCATCAGAGACAATTTACTTCTTCCTTTCTGATTTAGATGACTTTTACTTCTTTTTCTTAACTAACTGCTCTGGCTAGAACTTCTAATACTATGTTGAATAGGAGTGGTGATACTGTGCACTCTTGTCTTGTTCCTGCTCTTAGAGGGAAAACTTTCAACTTTTCTTCATTGTGTATGATGTTAACTGGGTTTGTCCTTCTTCCCTTAATACTGTGGCTCTATAATGGTAAGATATGCACCAACATATCCATTCTCCATTCAACTGATACTTGTTAAATACTTTTTATGTGAAAAATAACATGTTCAATATTTTATAGCAAAGATTTTTATTTTCAATTATTCTTATGTAGTACATTTTCTTCAGGTAAAATACCTCATGAGAAAACCTCATCTATTAAAATATATGTATGTGTGTGTGTGCGTGCGTGTGTGTGTGTGTGTGTGTGTGTGTGTGTATACATATATATATATAAAATAACAGAACTTCACTGGCTGAAGCCAAGGGGAAGGCAATTGCAGAATCACTCTCTCTCACAAATCTGAACCTTCCATTATACCTGAGCTTGCTCTGAAAAACCACAGCGTTGTCAAAAAGATCATTATTAATAGAAATATAAAGACATATATCATCATTTTAAATGACTCCAACACAATGTCTTTCTACTGGATATCTTTCAGTAGATACCTTGATACTAATTCCCAACTTGGAGCATGTTTCTATTATACAACAAGTGACTAACAAATGTTTGTTGGATGAATTCACCTAGATTTGGCTTTAATACCACCAGCACTGAAAGGAAATTCTATTATTGGAAAATGTTCATTTCAAGGATATATATTTTAAATATGATAAAACATTTGTAAGTATTTGCTCAAAGTATGGTGCTTGGACCATCTGAATCTGATGTCTATGTAAAATGCAGATTCTTAGGCTGCACATCACACCTAGTGAATCAGAATTTATTTCTGAAGGTGGGTACTGGTAATCCTCATGTTTCACAGGAACCCCTGGTGATTCTTGTACTTAATTTAATGGATTTGAGAACCAACGTATTTGAAGGTACAAGTTGATAATGAAGATCATTCTATTAGTTAAGGTTCAATCAGAGAAGCAGACCTAAGAGACTGAGACAGATTAAACAGTGATAGAAACAGAATAAAGTATTTGCTACAGAGATTTGACCTATATACAGTTGTGGGAGCTGGTTAAACACTTTCCAGAAGGCTAATTTTTCTTATCTGATGCTGGAGCTAGAAATCTGCAGGTCAGACAGTCAAAAAGAGAATATGAGTGTAAGGAAAGAGAGAGAAAAATAAGCTGGACCCATGAGCATGAGCTAGAAACCATAAGGACACACTGTGAGTTCACACCATATGAATTCTCAGCTCCTCCAACCTTCAGGATACAGGTATCCAGCTGAAGCAGCTGGCACTCTCATCATGGAACCTAAATACACACTTGATCCAGGAAGCAGAGAAGTTAAAGGAGGACCCAGGGAAAGATGAGGCAGTTGCAGGCCTCGCTGCTATCCCTCTCCAATGAGATAAACCAGCAGATGAGAAACATCTGTGAGATACATAAGGGACCATCTCAGTGTGAAAAACAAAATGCCTGCTGCTTCACTTCTGCCCTCAAACAGTCATGAAAAAAATGTCTGTTTTGGCTCATCCTAATCAGAAACACAAAGGGAAGGGATTCTGGGAAATAGTTTAACATAGCCAAGCTGACACATTACAAAGCCACCAAAATCCACCTCTGACAACATGGCACACATATACATCTCTTCAAATCACACTTAATTTCCAGAAAATTTAATAACAAAGTCATGCTTCCTTCTAACATGATACAATTCATTTGGTACCAAGAGAGATTCCAGAGGGACAGAATTTTAAGGAGGGGAAAATCTGTATTGGTCATCTATAGCTGTGTAACAAATTAACCCAAAACTTTGTAGCATAAAATACCAAACATTACTTATCTCACAGCTTAGGAGAGGCTTAGGTAGGTGATTCTAGCTTAGAGTCTCTTATGAGGTTTCAGTCAAGATTTCAGCCATAGATGCCTAGGACTAGAGGATCCACTTCCAAGATGGTATGCTCACAGGGCTATTGGCAGGGGGCCTAGTTCCTCAGTAGCTGACGGTTCTCTCCATGTGGGTGCTTGAGTGTCTTTACAACATCACAAAGGGCTTCCCACAGAGTAAGTGATTCCAGAAAGAAAGCAAGGAGAAAGCCATAATCCCTTTTTTTTTTACAGAGGTTCTGGGGATTGAACCCAGGACGTGTTGCATGCTAAGCACATGCTCTACCACTGAGTTATACCCTCCTCCCAACACAATGCCTTTTATAATTGAGTCTCAGATATCACTCACAGTCAGTTCCATCATATCCTATTTATTAAAAGCAAGTCACCAACTTTCACTCATCAGGAGAGGAATTAATCTCTCTCTTAAAGAAAGGTATCAAAAATTTATAAATATATTTTTAAATAATCACAATTTTCTGTAAGTGGTCATCTATTTTCTAGAATGTGACTAGTGAAAACGGTGTTTTCTGTGGATTTATTAACAATAGTAGGGTCCAGAGTTTTGCATTTCTGTTTTCTTTTAGAGACTTGGAGATTCTTAAATCAAACGTGATGATAAAACATATCAATTTACCTAACTGACAAACTCCCAATAGTAAAGCCCTTTGCAAATCCAAATCTTTAATTTCAGGCTGCAAACAAACTTATTTTCTAGAATTGTTCTTTAAGGAAAGTGGAAAAACAAATCTTTTTATGCTGTGCAACACTGTTGTCCATACATTATGTATAGAATGTTAGAAATAGAAAGATGTTTACATTATTAGCCATGGGAAATATACCTAGAGATTATTAATAATTACGATTTTAAATGACATAAAATTATAGACTTGCAGGTTAAACTGAAATGGAAGATACAGAAAGAATATCTATCATAAGGACCAGTGTTAGCATCAAAAATGGTTTTAATCCTGAAAATTATGAATTTATTATTTTATAATATATTATTATACATTATATATTAATGTATAATACAAAGAGTAGATCCATAAATGGGTGTGCATTTTTAGCGGTTTCTGGAGACAATTCATAGTTCAATGCCTACACTTATTTTAATGTGAAAGGAGAAAACAATCAAAAGCTAAAGTTTTGGATTGGAACACACACTATAATTTAGCTATCAAGCTAACACAATGCAGATTCTGAGTTAAAAGTAGCTACTCTAACAGTGAGACACAAACTCTCACTTATCAAAAAGGGAGAATGAAATGGAAAGAGGTGAGTCATCTGAGTGGGCATGGAAGAAAGTCAGGCACAATTCAAGTTGTTTGGGTTTTTTATTTTTATTTTGGGGTTTTTTTCTGGCTGTGTTTTCAGTTCCATAGTTACTTTCTTTCACCTCAATCCCAGAAAAAACTGGGTAATCTGTGACCAAGTTTCAGAACTATAAATTTGATACAGAGAAATCTGACCTCAATTATTCAACATCAACATTTCAATTCATCCCTTGTACCATTTTTACCTGAACAAATTCATTTTTGTTTCCTTTTGTGCAAATGCAGCCTTTTTACTGGGATAATCTTTTCAGGAACATAATTATCATGTAACCTACAGCTTCTAAAGATAATTCTGTTCTTAAAAAAATGTGGCCAGTTTAACAAGGAGTAAGTTTGATTAGCATGTGCTAATTGATGACCTGTTAAATTGATCTTTAGTCATTTCAAGTGAGAGTGGGGAAATGTTTGTCATTTATACTGCTTTCTTTCCCTTCTATCTTTGTTACAGAAACAAGTGCTCTTTACCATAGAGGGACATTAAAATCATAGTGTACTTAATACAGAAGAGTGGTTTTCAGAGTCAATGTCTGTTACTCTAAATGCAACAATTAACATCCAGAACAAAGTAGAACACTTAGAAAAACAGATGATAGCAATTTATCCTGGGCAAGTGATCATTCACAATTTGAAATAAAATACTGAATTTCAGTCTGTCACATATTTGAAGGCCAAAATAAGCCCTAATTTGATCATGTATATTTAATTGAAAGTAACTAAAATTATCCTTATAGATATTAATTAATGTCAGGATATGTGAATGTTCTTAATTACAATATTCACATTTGTTTCATTTCTAATCAAACATGAATCCAGAAATTAGACGTATATTTTGAAAGAAGCATTCTGGAACTTCTACTTCTGGTGTTGATGGAGTATATGTATTTCCCTCTATTCCTCCCAGTAAGTACACCTAAAAACTCTGGGCACTGTATATCAAATAAACATAAGATGATTCTGAAAAGTGGTGAGCAGAAAACAGATCCGCTGGAGACCTCAGATCCTAAAGAATACTACTGTGGTAAATTCTCTGCGTTTTCTTTTTATCTCATACACTCCCAACTTGGAGTCGGAGAAGCTGGCAACTCTGAAACACCAACAGGGGCTGACCAAAAAGAGAAAAATAAAAAATAAAAAACCCTCAAGAAAACCCTGCTGTCTACAGCAAAAAAAGGAAAGGAGCAGCATGAGAAGACAGAAAACTTGTAGACAATAACAGCCCAACCCAAGCCAAACACCACAGAAAAACTACAGTTCCACCCCAACCCACACTCACCAAGGCCAAGTGGAGAGCCTAGACTACCACCCTAGCCACACTGTAAGGAGGTGCCCCTACATCCTCCCCAGAGTGGTTTCAGGGCAAAGTAGAGAGTCGGGACTTCTACCCACAGTGGTCTGCAACAAGGCCTCTCATGGTCCCCTCCAGGTATCAATGGAGATTATGTGGGGAGCCTACACTTTCACCCCAAGCTGGCAGTGACAAGATGTCCTTCCATCCCCCGCATTGGGGTAGTATCAGAAAAGACCTAGAGGAGTGTCAGTCTAGCAAAAATGAGGCCACCTCACTGTGGAGTTGGTAGAGACATGTGGGGAGCAGAATTCATACCCACCCCCCTGCCACAGTAACAAGGAACTTTCCACCTTGAATGCAGCAGCAGCTGGCTGGGGAACCTCAACTTCTACCTCCGTGAGCAGTAACAGTGTGATGCCCTATTTCCCCAGCTATGTTAATACAAGATAAAGTAGACTTCAGAGCGAAAAATTACTAGAGACCAAGACGGACGTTATATAATGACAAAGTGTCATTCCACCAAGAAGATATAGCTATCTTAAATGCATACACATCAGAAAAACAGAAAAATATGTAAAGCAAAAACTGATAGAACTTAAAGAAGAAACAGACAAAACCATAATGAGAGCTGGAAATTTCAACACTCCTCTCTCAACTGATAGAACTAGACAGAAAATCAACAAAGATAGAAAAGAACTCAACAACACCATCAACCAAGAGGATCTAGTGGACATTTATAGAATACGGCACTCAGCAATACAGAATACACATTCTTCCCACATGCTTACAGAACACAAACCACGGTGGACCATATCCTGGGCCATAAAACAGATCTCAGCAAGTTTAAAATTGAAATCATACAGAATATGCTCTCAGACCACAGTGCAATCAAACTAGAAATCAGCAACAGAAAGATAAGAGGAAAACCTCCAAACACTGGAGACTAAACAACACACTTTTAAATAATCTTTGGGTGAAAAAGGAAGTCTCAAGGGAAATTTTTTAAAAAATACATTGAACTGAATGAATATGAAAATACAACCTATCAAAATGTGTAGGACACAAATAAGCAATGTTAAGAGGAATGTATAGCACTGAATACCTACATTAGAAAAGAAGAAAAGTCTTACATCAACAACATAATCTCCGATCTCAAGAATTGAATATAATAAATCCAAAGCAAAGAGAAGGAAGGACATAATAAAGGTAAGAATAGAAATCAGTGAAATTGAGACAAAAAAATATAGAGTATCAGTGAAACAGAGAGCCGGTTCTTGGAGAAGACAATAAAACTGACAAACTTCTAGTAAGCAGACAAAGAAAAAGAAAGAAGACAAATTAAATTACAGAAACGGAGAACAGAGTAGTGGTTCCCAGGCAGGGGTTGAGGAGGAGTCAAGCGGGGAAAGGAAGTAAGTGTTCTGTAAAAGGGCAATAGGAGGGGTCCTTGTGGGGATAGAAATGTTCTGTATCTTGACTGAATCGACGTTAATGTGCTGGCGGTGATATTGTGCTATAGTTTTGTAAGATGTTACCACGGGAGATAGCGGGGTAAAGGATACACGGTTCTCTCTGTACTTTTCTTTTATAACTGCATGTAAATCTACATCTCAATTAAGTTAATCTTTCAAAAAATAACTATTTTATCCTAACTTTAAAAGACACAGTTTATGTAAAAATCATTGCCTTATTCAAGTAAATGATGATTTGCCACAAGGTGGTTGTAAAAAAACAAAGGTAAAAGAGAATTGTTAAAATGAGATTATTTTATAATTTTTCAAAAATATTTCTTCCATAAAGTGAATTTTCTTTAATTGTATGTAATGTCCTCTGAGAAAGTTAATATAATATTCATACATCAAATATGACTGTAATTTGGAAAGGAGCAAAAGAGTATGTTTATTGAATTCTGCTGAAGAATGGGGTCTGGGTAGCTCCTGACCCTCAAAGCAGGGCTCGTAGCCAGCTCACAGGATGTAAAGAAAAAAAAATAATAGTATGTTTAAAGAGAATGAATTCCCTTTGAGGTTAGACATTCTATTTTCCGTAGTCCAACAGAAGGATGAGCTGGTCTATGATAAGGTATTTTGCTTGGAGTTTAAGGTTTCTTATATACTCTAGTATTGAAGAACTATATAATAAATAAGTTTTATTAACTGCCTACATCATGTTTTCACACAGGTCTTAGAAAAGTTTATAAAGACCTATTAATATTTTATTTTACAAGACAGTATGACTCCCTTGAGAGTGGCCAGAGTTTTTATATTGAAAAGAGAGTCTGAAAATGAAACATGTTTCTAATTGTTTAGAATTCATTGTCTGTAATATTCAGTTAGAAGACAGAAAGGAATCTGCTATAATAAACTGACAGCTTTGGGGAAAATATTATTGAACCACCCACCTTTAATTAAATCACCAACTATGAATGTGTTCCCCACTCCACCGTTTGTCCTTTTTTTTATTCAAAGAAAAACAAGCAATACATATAAAATACAAGCATAAATACACACACATACACAAAATACAAAGTGTCTATACTTCTCAAGTTGTTTAATCCTTTTACAACATGACCTCTAACTCAGAACTAAATCTGACAACCAGGCCATTTTGCACATTTGACTATAAACTATAAAACTCCCCATGACCCTTTCATACAAGAAGCAAATCAAAAACGATTTAAGAATAAAATGTGCCTATCTACGGCACGGCTTAGAAACAGTTAAGATGACAGCATTAGGAAGGTGACCACACAGAGCTGTCATTCTTCACGCGTATTCATCCTTTCTCCTTACTTTTAGCCACACAAATCTATTGTTAGTATTTAGAGCTCTTCAATGACTCAGAAACAAAGCACAGTTAATTTTTTTAAGAGTCATATAATGATTACAGAGACAGAGAACAGATTAGTGGTTGCCAGGTATTGGGGGCAGGCAAGAAAGGAGAAGGAAGTGGCTGTGGCTATAAAAGGGTCACAGCAGGGATTCCTGTGCTCAGACTGCTCTGTATCTTGGCTATGGTGGTGGTCACGTGCATCAACACGTGCTAAAACTGCATAAACCTAAATACACACAAACACAACTGAGTGCATGTCAAACCAGTGAGATCGAAATAAAATAGGTGGATTATAGCATTATCAGTTTCCTGCTTGGGATATTGGACTATACTCACGAAAGATGTTACCATTGGGAGAAGCTGGGTAAAATGTACACAGTATCTGTGTTACTTCTTACACTGCACGTGAATCTATAATTTTCTCAAAATGGAGTTTTTAAATTCATATAATAGTTTTTAGTGAATTGTTTAATGACTATCACCATGAGAGAAAGACCAACTAAGTTTTAAATCAGCATAAATTAAGTAAAATATAATCTAATTTGAGCAAATTAAACTCAAGTATATTAAGACTATTTGGCAAAGAATTTGAGTGCAAAACAAATCATGCATTAGGTTGTTCCCCATAATTTATAGGCTTCTGTAAGTACGAAAGATTTACCATGTTCTCAAAACACAAGAAAACCAATTAGAACTGAGAATTTTTAAATTCCCACCTATTACCATATCTCCTGAGCAAGCTCTACTAATCCTCAACTAATTTGAAACAACCCCCTTGGCAGTTAAATGAGGTAACTGTGTGTACCTTCCCCAAAAGTAAATTACTCATTTTACAAAACGTTGACATCAAAACACTCAACAGAAAATTAGCCAAGTTAAGAATTATGCAGATAGGATCAAATAGGTTTGTGCAACACTCAATCCTCGAGTTAAAAGCTCCATTTTCATATCTCAGTGAAGCTGGCCTGAGATTTTTAGTTACTAAAAAAAGCTGCATTAAAAACCTAATTAGCTAGTACATCTGAAATGGCTTTCCAAACCACCTCCCAGTAAGAACTTGAGAAGTTTGCTGTGAACTTAGAAAAGCTGACAATTTGTTTTGAATGAGGTTCCAGCAATTATGAGGAAATACATGGTTGCAAATATTATTAAAGTAACATTGAGGCTGGTGTGGCCAACTTCCATTCCACATTACAAGGGTCATTCCACACATGATAGATAGAGGATTGGATCAAGATTCTAAGATTCAATTTACCTTTTCTGTAGGAGATACTGGAAGAAGCTGAAGCAAAATAGTCCAGCTTTATTTAGTGCAGTGCCGGGTTCTGTGAAAAAGATTGGCAGACTTCCTTTTCCAGGTTTTGGAAAACAGAATGACATTATAACTACGAACATGTGCTTTGATATCAAGCAGGTCTGGATGTGACTTCTTATTAGATGTAAACTTTGGGAGCATTTATTCACTTTTCTGATCTTGAGTTATTGCATCTGTAAAACTGGGAAATAATTATTCCAAATATTGTTCTATGGATTAAATGAATGAGATAATGTATGTGAGATAAACAATTCTCAGTTAACTTGCAGCCACCTTTTGAACTTCTTACTGAGATACAAATAACATATCAAAGTATTAATTAATAATAAAATCCTTGGGTCTCAGTTTGAGTTTTCACAACTGTATACACATTTCCATCACTCCAGGAAGTTCTCTCATGCCCCGTCAATTCAGTTCCTTGCTCACCCACTTCCCCTCCCATCCCCAGCCCAAGGCAACTACTTTTATCTGTCACCACAGATCATTTTTACCCATTCTTGGATTTTATATAAATGGAATCATACAGTATGTATTTTATTATTATTTTAACATCTATCTTCTTTTGTATAAGATTGTTTTTGAGATTTATCCACGTCATTGCATGGATGGTTGATGTTTATTTCTGAGCCGGATTCTATTCTGTGAATACACTGCAACTACAGTTGCTGGCTACTAGAAATAAGGAAACTATCTTGTGTATTTGGTTAGACATAGTTTTCATTTCTCTTTGGAAAATTTAGAAGTGGCATTTATAGGGAATAGTGAAGGTATACATTTAACTTTGTTCAATCTTGCCAAAATTTTTTAAAAGTGACTATGCCATTTTACACCCCCACTAGAAATGTACAAGACTTCACATACTCTCTAATCTCCAGTATTTGATGCTGTTAGATTTTTTTATTATAGCCATTCTAAAGGATATGAACAGTACCTTACTGTGATTTTAATTTCTATTAGTACTATGTTACTGGTCAGATAAAATTGTGTATCAGTTGCATATTTATTATAGATTATATCTTTCTCTTTGGTGTTATTTAATCTTAGATTTATCACTATACAATTCTAACATTTAACTTTCTTCCTGATTAAGTTCCCAGGGTACATATTTAGTTAGCCCTTTGACCTTAACCTTTATGAAAAATGAGGAAATTAGTATGATTTTACCTTTTTTCAAGTTTTATCTACACCCAAGTATTCTAAGATAACTGTTCTATATCTGTTCACAACTTTTCCACACTTATACGAATATATACTTCAGTTTATTAGCTTTAAATTCACAATTTTACATTCCTTTGCTTATCCTTCAAGAGTAGTTCTTTTCCTCCTACACTGTTGGTGGGAATGTAAGTTGGTGCAACCACTATGGAGGAGAGTATGAAGGTTCCCTAAAAAACTAAAAACAGATTTACCATATGATCCAGCAATCCCACTCCTGGGCATATATCTGGAGAAAACTATAATTTGAAAAGACACATGCACCTCAGTGTTCATAGCAGCACTATTTACAATAGCCAAGACATGGAAACAACCTAAATGTCCATCAACAGACAAATGGATAAAGAAGATACAGTATGCATGTATGTGTATGTGTATGTATGTATATAAATATGAATATTACTCAGCCATAACAAAAAATGAAATAATGCCTTTTGCAGTAATAAGAATGAACCTAGAGATTATCATATTAAGGGAAGTAAGTCAGACAGAGAAAGACAAATATATGATATCACTTATATGTAGAATCTAAAAAAAATGATGCAAATCTTATTTATAAACCAAAAACAGACTCATGAACATAGAAAACAAACTATGGTTACCAAAGGGAAAAGGGCAGGGGAGGGATAAATTATGAGTTTGGGATTAACATACACGTATTACTATATATAAAATAGATAAATAACAAGGACCTATTGTATAGCACAGGGAACTATATTCAATTTCTTGTAATAACATATAATGGAAAACAATCTGAAATATATATCTATGTATATATAATTAAATCACTTTGCTGTACATCTGAAACTAACATTGTAAATCAACTACATTTCAATAGAAAACAAAATTATTTAATAAAGAGTAGTTCTTTTACTTGCCACTGCATTGAAACTTACAGATTTATGGTTAAATTGCCACTTTTTAATCTTTTTATTCAATGATTTACCCATTCTATTGCTTTCACACATTGCTGCATATGGAAGTAATCATAATGTCTGCCTGAAAACTCTAAAGGTCTTTCTCCATTGCCTTCAACATTTCAGGGTAAGAAAACAGAAGACTGTTAGAAGAAATTTTTTTATTCTCTCTGCAGGATTTAAGTTCTGTACACTTGATATTCAATATTTTTACATATTACATATTACATGGATGGGTTTATTTATTTACTTTTCCCAGGACATGGTTCAACCTCCTGATCTGTAGATTCGTGTCTTTTCCTACATATTTGTATTTATTTGAGCTATATGTAAGCTTTAATAACTAGTTGAGTAAGAGTCCCTTAATTAAGCAACTTTTCTATATGATTACTACAGATTAAATTTTAGTCAAATTAGTAAAAAAAAAAAAAAATTCTGTTGTTATTGACTGAAACTACGTTAAATGATGAACAATTACATGCCAACAAATTAAACAACCTAGAAGAAATGGATAAATTCCTAGAAACAAACAACCTACCAAGACTGAATTAGGAAGAAATAGAAAAGCTCAAAAGACCAATGCACTAGTAAGGAGATTGAATCAGTTATTAAAAACCTCTCAACAAACAAAAGTCCAGGACCAGATAGTTTCACTGGTGAATTCTACCAAACATTTACAGAATTAATAGCAAACCTTCTCAAACTCTTCCAAAAACACAGTAATGGAGGAAACACCTCCAAAGTCATTTTACAAGGCCAGCATTACCCTGATTCCAAAATCAGACAAGACATTGCAATAAAATTACAGGCCAATATCCCTGATGAATGTAGATGCAAAAATCTCCAACAAAATATTAGCAAACTGAGTTAGATGATACATTAAAAGTATCATACATCATGATCAAGAGATTTATTCTAGGAATGCAAGGATAGTTCAATATCTGCAAATCAATCAGTGCGATACACCACATTAACAAAATGAAGGACAAAGATAATATGATCATCTCAATAGATACAGAAAAAGCATTTCACAAAACACCCATTCATGATTAAAAACTCTAAACAAAATGGATATAGAGGGAATGTACCTCAACACAGCTTACATTATACCCAAAGGTGAAAAGCTGAAAACTTTTCCTCTAAGATCAAGAAAAAGACAAGGATGGTCATTCTTGCCACTTTTATTCAATATGATACTGGAATTCCTAGCTAGAGAGATTATGCAAGAAGAAGAAACAAAATACATCCAAATCAGAAAGCCATTCCTCCCACACACACAGTGTTGACCTGTTTGGGGACATAACAAATCAGCAAGAAGATCACTTTCTTTGGGTAGCTGGCAACCAGAATCCGACTTATGGAAAATCAGGTTGCAGGCCAAATTGCAGTGGCCAACATTCCATCCATTTGTAACTAGTGTCATTGCCCCCAGGCAACAAATCTGTCATGCGGCGCAGCTGTGGGATCCTGGGAAAGAGTAGTGGCTTAGAAAATTAACATGGCTGATATCATATCATTGGCAATGAAGAGGCTAATTTCGAGCAAAAGCAATGAGGTAAAATCACCACTGATTATAAGGTCAACAAACTGTAAGGTAAAGTTTCAGAGTAGAAACTCTGCTATAACAATTGTGCACATATATTAAAAGAATGAAGAAAAATTTCTATGAGAATTTGTAAAGTAAACAATGTCCTAAGGCCTCTCAAAACAGGTGTGAATACTGGAACTAAATTTTGGTTTCCCTAATTTCTGCTGTAATGACACGGCCATCCATCAGACAACAGCTAGCTTTATGGATGAAAGATGGAAGGCCAAGACATAACTGTTCTTAGATAGCTGAGTGAATATTAGAAAAAAAAGTAGGAGAAGGTAGGCTGTATTGAGCAGTTTAGTTAACAGGCTGGAGAATAATAAAAAGGTTCTAAATGAATAAGTAGTGAAAGTCTACATGGTCTTACTGGATGTAAAGTAAAACTGCTGGGGGAGGTCACAGACAGGACCTGATGCAGGTAGAGCTGAGAGCTGGCCCCAGGTGATCAGAGGTTCCTCGCCCCCTCCCCTGTCCTTGGAATGTATGTTCTGCCGACTGTTCCCATGGTGGGAGCTCTTTTCAGGACACAGTCTTGAGAGAGCTGTGCTATGGAGACCATCTAGATGGTACACAGGAATGAACCCAGGTAAGGCCTCTATGTCAACTTATAAGATTCTGGAGGTGAGTGTAGAGATCTATTATCCTGCAGCTGCCCAAGACAAGCTTCATACATATGTTCCTTTGCTTATTAAACCTGCCACCTACCAATCTGGAGTGTCTGCCTCTTTCTTAAGCCTTTCTTTGACCTCTGTGTACAGGTGCCAGTTTCAAATTTCACCCAGGGAGCTCTCAAGGTTTTGAACCAACAAAACTTAACCCAGTGAGGGTGAAAAAAGGGGGAAAGAATGCTGTATTTGACAAGATTGTGAGATATCAGTGTAATTTGTGATATAAACTTTGGACAGAGAAGAGGGAGAAGACATAAGAGGCTGCAATTCAACAATAAGGTGCCTTGTCAAGTTGATTTCCTCTCTAAAGGAACCATCATCACTCAAAGGCTGTTTCAAACATTAATTCAAATTTAGAAATGCTTATAAAAATGCTAAACATGATCCACTTGAAAACGTGGGCATGTATTTCACTGTATTTATATTTCTAGTGATTCTCACATTGTCTGTCACATGAAAGGCTCTCAAAGTACTTGCTGAATGGAATTGTCATGAATAAAAGGTTATGAAGTTTTTTTTTGTTTGGGCTTCTTTTTAAGTTAGATAAGGCACTCTATTTTCTTAAGCAGCTTTTCTTGAGGTATAATTGATATACCAAGAACTGCACATATTTAATGTGTGCAATGTGATGAGCTTGGGCATATGCAAACACTCACAGTACCATCGCCACAATCAGAACAACAGATGTAGCCAACATCTCCCAAAGTGTCCTTGTGACCCTGTTAGTTTTGGGGGGGGGTGTTGTAGTAAGGACAGTTACAAGATCTACCCTCTTAAATTCGCAGTGCACAATACCGTGCTGCTAATCATGGTGCTGAAGAGCCGATCTCTAGAATGTACTCATCTAGCATAGCTTAAACTTTAATGAGAAGATGTTCAATAAGTAAGGTAGTCTTTGTTTTCCCGTATCTATACAATTAAAGCACAAACTTTCTTTGATTTCGATGTAAAATTGTGCCAGTGATATGTTTAACTCAGTAACATAAGGAAATTTCTTGGCACATGTATCTGAACCCACAGTCAGAGCAGGCTGCAGAAGAATGAGAGAACATAAAATTTCTGAGGGGCAGGGATCTTCCATTTTGCTTTTTTTTCCACAGTGTATCCTTATTCTCCCACTTGTCCTTGTTTACCACCAAGTTGGTGAGAAATGGAGCGGATGTTTGGAAGACAATAAAAATGCTTATTACCTTCCTCATAAGACTGTTGTGAGGACTAAAGAAAATAATGCATTGTATGTGCCTCGTCAAATGCCTTTATATAGTGAACACTGTTTAAATGTTAACTATTATTACTGCTATTATCACCAAACCTATACTTTTGTCACATGCTAAGTTTATTTGACCAAAATAAACTTAGTGAAGCAAAAAGAAAAAAAGTGCTGAACATGAGAAACCTCTGGCAGAGATCAGACAGGGTTTCCCCATCTCTAGCTGAGTAGCTGCCATTCACACTGCAAAAACATGGAAGCCAAAGACAGACAAGATATGCTAGGACAAAGGGACAGGAACAGAGGTTGCAGGGAGGGGAGACTACGTCAAGAGCAGAGGCAAAGAGCTCCTTTTCGCGTTACTGGCAATCTTGTCCCCTCGTCTAGGGTGAAAGCTCCTTGGAGGGCAGAGCCATGTATTAATCACTTTCAGGGCCTGCACAATAAATATAATACATAGGGGTCTGATGCGATTTTATTGAATTACAAACGAGAAGACTTAAGGAAGGAGAATTTTCATCGCGGGGGGGGGGGGGGGCACCTCCTTATGTTCACAGAAAAGCCTGCAGCCAGTCATCTACCCATTCTACACTGCTTGTGCTGGGTTAGTAGTGAGGAGTGTCGAGCGTATTTTTTTTTTACCAGTATTTGTCGAGTCCTCCCATGGACAAGACACTATGGCAAAAGATAGACGTAAAGCAAATTCAAGCCATGCGTCTTGCCCAGGGGAAGGGCAGGAGGTACAATACGGCTCTTAAACCACACTAGTACCATGAGCGGTAAAAATGCAACAGGCTCACAAACAAAATGTCATTACTAATATAATACCAATCTGGTGGGAAAGAGAAGGATGTTGTGTCTTTTATACTGGTTTTAAAAGGTATTCTTGTGGATGCAGGAAAGCCCCATGTATCTACTCCAGGTTTTTTTCCAGTTTTTAGATATCTCTAAGCTCAATTAATCAACATGAAATTGAGCTCAAGTTTTGAGTTTACATAACTATCAAAAGCTCCTGGATATTGTATCTTACAGACTTTATTCATCTAAGAAATAAGATGCCAGAATAGACGTTAAGAGAAGTTCCACCTTGGCACGCACCACATGCATGAGTGCCATCTAAAGGCAGATTCTCTCATGGTGTAAGCAGAGGAATATTCGCGTTAGACATAGTTCATGCCCACAAAACTGGTTTAAATGAGTCATTAAGCACAATCTTTGCTGTCAGAAAAATATATTTTAAAAAATAACTACAAGACTTTTTCTTGTAGAAAACAGAGCTAGCCTGATTATGTAAGGAAAGTGACAAGCAGTATAAACTATTCTCATTTAGGAAATTACAGCCAGTTTGTGATTTGATACAATGGTTTCATAAAAGAGAAGCAGTTTACCTTAATTACCTTAATTACCCATATCAGTCTGTTCCAATTTTATCATATAAATATTTGGCCAAATAGTATTAAACAACATTTTTATTTGTTTGCTAGACACTTTAATATGTTATCAATCTGTATCTTATAATAACAAGAGTATTTGACTTGGACGCTAATTCAAATAGCAATACATAATAGTCCTTCTACCTATAATCATGCAAACACTTATCAATATTTAATGAGCCTCTACTGGGTACTATTCACTTTAGAAAAATGATTAAGAATCAGTTCTTGCCCTCAATTAGTCCAATATCTGTGGCAGGAGCTCAATACAACCAATATGACATTTTTTAAAGAAATAACATATCATTTGTGACTTCAAAATAAAAATTTGAATGTTGTCATTCAAAACTTCTATACTAGCCTTACAGTTGACAACTTAAAATTAGCAATGATGTTACTTCTATTAAGAACCTAGAGCATTGTAACTGACTATACTTCAATAAAAAAATAACCTAGAGCAAATATCATACTTAATGATAAATCTTTAGAAGCATCCCACTGAAGTAACAAACAAGATAAGATGCCCACAATAATTACTATTACCATTTAACATTATAGGAAAGTTCTAGCTAATGAAATATGACAAGACAAAAGAGAAAAAGAAATAACATATAGATATTGGAAAAAAAAAACTGTTACTGGTCAGGAATAAACATTGTAGGTGAGACTCAATAAATAAAAATAATGGAAATTCTCTATACCAGCAATAACTAATTTAAAATGCAACAGAAATCATGGGGATGATGATGATGATGACAACAACGATGGCTAACACTTCTATTGAGCAAACTCTGTGACAGGCACTACATTAAATGCTTTTCCTGAGGTTTTCATGTAATCAACATGTCAAAAAAAAGTAACTTGGCACGAGGTCATCCCATTTTTTAAATGAAGAAACTGAGTTTTGAGATAAGTGACAGCATGAGAGTAGGAAACACACATTCCAAATTCATTTCTGATAAAAGCCCATAACCTTGACCATTTTGCATAGTTTCCTCTTCCTCTAGAAAGCCAAGATTTGCTTTCTTTGAGAGTCTATAAAATTCTATTAGCCAAAGAAGTAGTTGCCAAGCTCAACCTTTAGCCTGCTTGTTTGTCAGTTACTAAGACAAGGGAGCTCTGGAAACACCCTACTCTCTCAGAGACACGTTTTACCAGCGACTCTCTCTTCTGCATCTTTGTGACCAGACATAGGTTCCATTGCATCATTTGTACCAGGGCAGCCACCCCTGCCCCTTAAAATAGAATGACATTTTTAAAATTAAAACTGGAGCAAATGATTAGAGACTTCAGTTCCAAGCAGGATCAAAGAGAATGGATTTTCTTGGAATGAAAGAAACACAAATTACCTTAGTCAAACATTATTTATAAAGAATCCACCACCCAAAGGCAACATGTTAACTGTCACAGGAGGTTCCAAACTGTTTATTAGCCCCATTCTCCCTGTGAATTTACAATTCAGGGGCAATCTTATAGAAAACCAATCTGCATACCCTTCTTCTATATAGTCAGTCAGCCCTTTTAATTCCACTACACCCTCATTGAAAATATCATTCACATATGTGGTTTCAAATTCTCTCTATTAAAAAAGTGATGATGCCAAATCCAGAGCTTTTCTTAAGCTCCTTAAGCTCCTATTCATTCACTAAATACCTCACAAGTTCCTCATACTCAGCTTATCTAAAAACCTAACTCATTGATGATACCTGCCCCAACCTGCTCTTCCTTCAGTTGAATGTACCTTCTGTCTCTCGAGTCCACCTGCCTCCTTGCATCTCCACTTCTAAAAGTTCACACCAGTGAACTTATCAAGACTGCTGCAACTGCCTTCTAACTGGCTGCACTGTCTTCAGAATGACTTCTTTAAAGGAGGAGACAGATATTAATCAAGTACTCATATTAACAAATGTCACCATAACATCTATCAGCAATATGAATAAAATGTCCAATTACTTTCAGAATGGAGTTGGGTTCTGACAGAGAAACTATAAGGAATAGAAGAGTGTTGCAGGCAGAGGGAACAGCTTTGCAGAATTCACTCACACACACACACACCCTTTTTTAAAGCTTTCAGTGGCCCCTCGATCATGTTCAGAAATAATCTCAATCTCATAACCATTCCATTGAAAAGCTCTTTACTAATTGGATAATGGAAAAAAAGAGCTGATATTTTCATTATCAGACACCTTAAGGCTTTTGTTTATCTGTATCTTTTTAAATTTAATACTCTCACATTCTATGAGATAAATGCCATTATTGCCCCCATTTTAGAATGGAGGAAATGGAACCTCAAATAGGTGAAATGGGTGGTCTGAAGTCACCCTGTTATTAACAGATATAAAGAATAACTCAGAAAAGGCAAAAACTAATTAGAGGGAAAGAAAGAAGATGGATTCTAGCAGATGACAAAACCAATCGACGCTCGAGGCAGGAAAATAAATGGAATGTATGAACATTAGTTGAAAATGTTCTATTTTCATTCATAAAGAATTGAGGAAGCTCTGAGGAAATGAGACCTAC
Organism: Camelus bactrianus; assembly: GCF_048773025.1. Classification (NCBI taxonomy): domain Eukaryota; kingdom Metazoa; phylum Chordata; class Mammalia; order Artiodactyla; family Camelidae; genus Camelus; species Camelus bactrianus. Next base: position 72,765,361 of record NC_133543.1, read on the forward strand.
TCTCAGTACATTGCCAAGAAAAAGCCCCATCCATCTTGCTGCTTCTAGGTTTGGGGGCTGGAGACACTACCCAGAATCAGTGCAGTCACCAAGAAGTCCACCCCTTCAGGGACACAAGGCTTCCCAAAACTAGAAGACAAATGGAAGAAGTCCCAGGTGTCAATAAGAAAGAAGACCCAACCAACCACTGGAGCTTTAATAAAAACAATGCTTGTGGAATCCACAATATAAGGATTATCAGCAGTCAAGTTCCAGTTTGATTTGGCTAAGGGTGGTCCCTTGGCTTACCATCTTGGAGAAGCTGCCTATGAGCCAGTTATGTCCTCATTCTTAAATCAACCAACAATGGCTCATGGGTAATTCCACCTATTATCACCACAATTTCCAATACAGAGTGTAGGCGTATTTGACTGATTAACTGATTATCTATCTCCTTTTATCTCTATACCTCACTCCTACTTCTCTGCCTTCCCATATGCAACCAGAAATATATATATACACATATTACCTGAATACATTGATACAATATGTATCCTTTTTCTGTGCATGTATTTTAATGTAAATAAAATTTTCTGTTTCTGTGCCATATTTTTGCCTGTTTTAAAGATCTCATTCATGCCTCTTTGTGTACATTGAATCCATTGCTTTTTTAATATTTTATTTCTTATTGGATTATTTAATTATTCTATTTTGGTCGGGGGGGGGTAACTAGGTTTGTTTATTTTTAGAGGAGTTACTGGGGATTGAACCCAGGATTGAACCTCATGCATGTTAAGCATGCACTCTACTACCTGAGCTCTACCCTCCTCACTCCATTACTTTTTAATTGCTGCAAAAAACCCCACTGAACACCCACATGGTCCCCAACTCTCCAACAGCACAGAATTACTGCAATAACCATTACGGACTTGTGTGAGAAATTCTTTGGGAAATATACCAGGGGTGGATCTTGCAGAGACAGAGACTGTGTGTATGTAATCTAGCTAAGTGGTGTCCAACTGGTCTCCATGATGAAGGCACCAATCTGAGGGGTGGGCTCCAGAGCAGAAGCAAAAGTGTAAGTCGTGGCTACTCTACCTGTTGCTGTATGACCTGAGAATAGTACCTAACATCTCTTAGCCCCATTTTCTCATTTATAAAGCACAAACAATAAGGTACCTATCTCATAAAATTACTGTGAGAATTAGATGAGATAATAACAGATTAAAGAGCTTAGCATGGTATTTGGCATGTGGTAAGCAAACAAATATCAATGATAATCATTTTCTTCCCACTCAGTAAGACATTTCTGATTTTCCAGATTTTGAATCACCACACTGGAAGGTCAGTAAGGTGCATCCTCCTCACTGCAAAGAGGGAAAACAGATCAAGTTTCACGCCCACAGAGGCCGCATATTATCTGAGGAGAGATCTGAATGCAGCTTTCCAGGCTCCCAGGCCAGTGCCCGTTGGTATCTGCTCACACCTGGTACCCTATGGAGCTAATGTACTTCCACTCAGTATGTTACGAGCTCCCAGGAATTTTTTCCAGCTGTATGATGGATTTGTACCCACTTCCTCGCACACGCTGTCTGAGAGCCACACTGATCTGCAGCCTTGGAGCCCAGAGAAGGTGACTGAGTCACGCAGGGTCAGCTCATTCTCAAACCCAGCAAAACCGGTGTTGTTCCTTGATAATTTTGTAAGGGAGGCAACAGCCATGGAGGTACACCACTAAGACCATTCTTCTAGAAAACTCTGCCATTTGTCTGGAAGGAGTGCAACTGACTGATAGCTTCCAGCTGCAGTGCTTTCAAGCATCTGTCTCAGCTTTGGAGCCAAGTCAACAATCTTACAAACAACCCCACCCGATGACTGGGCACAGTGGGAGTACAAGGACCTGGCCATTTTATTACCACATGGGACTCCTGTGATGGGCAACCTTTGCCCCAGAGCCCTGCATGGGGTTGGCCAGGACTCTGTCAGATCTGCATCCTGGTGTGAGGCTCCCCTTGTCCAATCTCCTTGTCTTCCCCAGCCTGTTATCCTTCTCAGGTATTACCCCTCAATCAACCTACTGCACCTCTAATTCCAGCTCACAGTCTGTCTCCAGGAGGACCCACTGACAGGAACAAGAATATTGCACATATTTATACAGCTAAACTCATTACCATGGGATAATCTGACTTAGGAAGTGCACTGCTGGACTCTGCAATGACACCTGACACATGAACTCATTGCCCTTGAACTGCACAATGAGGCAAAGGCAGCATCTTTACCAACCAAAAACCACAGAGATATTTAAAACAACTGACAAGTACTAGCCTATGTTATCTATTCTGTGATGCGAGTCACTGTTTGCTGGATATTAAACATTTATTCTACACAAGCTAACTCTGCTTGGATGAGTCCCCTTTGTTGTCCTATCAATATATTAAAATATTTAATACATGTCTTAGTTATGGATGAAGAAACTGAAGATCAGAGAAGGTGTCAACATGTCAATGTAAATCACTTTAATGTAACCTTCAGATCGTTTTAAGTTCCAAAAATGTATTATATTATCACAAACTGTCACTTTACACAATCCTTAATCTATAGACATAAATGAAAATTAGTTCAAAGCAATGGGTCTCAACCAGAGGCGATTCTGCCTCCCAAGGGACCTCTAGCAATACCTGGAGATATTTTTGGTTGTCACAACCAGGAAGGGGCAGGGGGTTGCTACTGGCATCTAGTGGAAAGAGGACAGGGATGCTGCTAAATAGCCCACAATGTACAAGACAGCCCCCACAACAAAGAACTATATGGCCCAAAACGCTGAGAAGCCTTACAGAAACAAGACTTCAATGCTGTGATTGTTTTATTGAAAATTAAAAGAACATATTCTGCCCATAATCCCATAGTGATTTTTTTTCTTTCTTGTGCTAAGCAATACTTCCCCATTTCCTTAGAAAAAAGTAATCTAGAACACTGAATGAAATAAATGCTTAGGCTCATTTGCCCCTTGTACAAGGAAGCAGGGTTTTCAAGCATATTATCCAAATAGCTTGTAAGACAAAAATCCAGGAAGTACATTAGAGATCACCAGAGTTCTATAACTGTCACCAAACTCTTAGAGCTTTTCCATTCATTCATATTCCTACTGTCACCTTGGTGAAATTTTTCAGGTTTGAGCATACTCTACTTTTGAGCATTCACTGATACTCTTATTAGTCAATGTATAACATATCGTCTTTTTTTTTTAAACAATTAAGTTTACATGAAATATCCTGGTCATGTTAGGTAAAGCCCAGTATTTAGCAAGGCACTTATTTTCTTTAATGGATGTGGCTATGTGATTTAAACAAAAGCAACCGCACTTTTAGAATAACTGAAATTTAAACTGGCCATCTGAAAGTCAAGAACATAGTATTAAGTTTAGATATAACAGTATATAAACGAATGCCTTAATTTTCTTAGGAGTAAAGAATTAAAAGAAAAAGAAAAAAAAAACCCTAACTTGGGGCTTTATTTGACGGTCAAAGTGCGCCCCCTTTCGAACAGAAGAGAGAAATAACATTGGTTCAGTTTAAAGTCGGTTCTTAAACTGGATTACACCCAACACTACACGCATCTCTTTCTAACTCATCCGAAAAGCTGAGGGCAAATCCTACATTTTATTTGACTCAAAAAACAGTGAGGATGAATTGTAACTTGCACATTAGAGAGGCTCCTTTGTGAAAGATCACCCAGTAAGAAAATGACAACTACCACTATTCTAAACATTAACAGCTGAGTTTTAACAAGTTATACATGTATTTTTTCTATCTAGTCTCCTCGCTTTAATGATACGTGATTCCGTATCAGGGAGAGCCAATTTTCCTTTCAGACAGTGGTCACAAACAATCCCAGAAATTTAAGTTCTCAAAACTGACGGTAAATTGCCAGTAGACAAAAATAATTTGGATTAATTAAACAAGGATCAAGGAGTCTAAGAGTAAGAAAAGTTCTCTTCACCTTCCAGCCTCACCCTCCTGATCCAGAACCCTGTGGTTCGTAAATACACTTACTTTGCAGATGCCAAGATGCTGGTCGGAATAGCGCTCAGCCTAAGACATCATTTATCTAAAGCATATCTTTGCAGCTCCACCAAATGCTTGTCAAACCTTGCCGGCTGCACTTCATGTGTGTCTGTCTGTCTGTCGGTGGGGCTGTGTGTGTGTTAGTGCGCTGATGTGCCAGAGTCTGCGCCCTCGCGCGCCTTGGTCTCTGCCGCCCTAACGCCGAGTCCCGGCCGCAGGTTCTGGAAAGCAGGTGCCGCGGGACACGGGGTCTTACCTGGGCTCTGGCGAGGAGACAGCCGCCCAGCAGCAGCCATCCCCAGAGGTGAGGCGAGGTCCCCGGCCCGGCCATCCCGGACCAGCCCGAGCAAGGAGCGGGGTCGCTCTTCCCGGAGCCCGAGGGAAGCTCCACACCCGCAAGTTGGCCGGCGCGAGGCAAACTTGTGGCAGGGAGCGCGGCGCAGCTCGGGGGTCAGGTCAGGGCCACCGTCTGGGGACGCCCAGGGCCGGGTGGCCGGCGTCCCGCGCGTTTCAGGTTTGGTCCTGCCGCGGAGCCTGGCGGGTCGGTCCGTGCTTCCGGGGAGAGCTGCTCGAGTCCCGGCCTCGACTCGCGGCCCCCGCTCCCCGTGGATCCGTGCGCGCCCTGCGCGGCTGCGGGCGCGGCGGGGAGGTGTTCGCGCTCTTCCTCTCAGTCGCTGAGTGCCGCAGCCCAGGGGCCCGGGGGCAACGGGCCCGGGGGCAACAGACCCAGAGCGCTGCTGTCGCCACCCTCGACTCGCACGGTCTCTGCCTCCCTCCACTCTGTTCCAGATCCCAACGCCCGGTCTCTAGGGGCGCCCTAGATCCCTGGGGAGTGGTCAGGGAAGTTCCCTCCCGCACTGACCACCAGCCACCTGGACAGTGTGGTTAAAGGTTCCCGGCCCAGGCGCATTCTCCATCCGCGGCTGTGGGCCGAACAGTCGTCTGAAGTTCTGATTGTTTTTCCTTCACCACTATCATAGTGCTGTGTGTGTGTGCGTGTGTGTGTGTGTGTGTGTCTGTGTGTGTGTGTGTGTGTGAGAGAGAGAGAGAGAGAGAGAGAGAGATTGAGATTCTTTGCCAGCAGAAATCTATTTATGGGTTGAATTTTTTTGGATCGTTTTGTGTTTTGGATCTAAGCATTTAAAAAGGACAACAAATATTCTTTAATAATTGTGTGTGTGTGTGTGTGCGTAAACATCTTCGTTTGAGACAAGCCTTTTCCTTTATTTTTCTCAGAGGCAGAATCATCAAGATGTTAAAGACCTTGCTTCACAGACATTTGAGTTGAATATTGAGTCTCCTAGAATCTGATACAATTGGGAAGGAACGACTCTCATAGAAGAAACACAACCCTTCCATACCTCCTCTTGACAATAAAGACCTGAGATTTGTCACCACCAGCTTTCATTTGAGTGCCAAGTGAAAACTGGGTTGCTTTTAAAACTCACAGATTACTAATGACTGGCCAGCTCTGAAGCACCAGGAAGAGCTGACTTTTATATTTCTAATTCTATGTGTCTGAAAATGTTCCTATCTCTGTTTTTATTGTTTATATTATGTATCTGTATTACAATTCTATGTGCTTTTCGAAAGTAGCAAGACCTAAATTATCCAACAACACACATAGGTACACACCTGCAAAATTACCAAGTAAAGTTCACTTTCTATTTATTCTGTCAAAGATTTAAGTGGGATTTTTTTGTGTGTGTGTTCTTTTTCAAAACAGAGTTCTCTGTGGTCACTATTATTTAAAATCTTCACTTTGAATAAGTTACTTACAATTATTACCTGTTACAATATCCTACTCAAGCAAGAAAATAATGGTAATAATAATACTGATAAATAAAAACATTTATAAAGTGCTTTATTACACCAGTTACTCTTCTAAGTACATAAAATGACTAATCTCTACAATTAACCCTATGAGATAGCAGTATTGTTCTCCTTTATATAGATGAGAAAATAGACAATCACTTGCCCAAGGTCCAGTGGCACTACTGACCATCTGTTCTCCTATTTGTGCAATAGTATTATCACAATTTTGTTTCATATTCCTTAGGCCTCACAAAACCACAAACACTTTTCCAGCCAATTTTTCTTTCCCATTCTTTATTTGTGCCCCCTCCCAAAACCTGAGAATAATTCACTGTGCATTACAACAGTATTTCTGAGCCAGGGGCAGTTTTGTCCCCCAGGGGATATCTGGCAATGTCTGGAGACAGTTTTGGTTGTGTCACACTTTTGGTGTATCACACTACATGTTTCTGGCATGTTAGGTAGAATAAAAAAATAATTACACAAATCGCTGTGATAGAATCAGGATATTTGCTACTCTTGCCATAAAATATTATAATTGCTTGTATTATAGGTAAGCGTGGGATAATTAGTTAAAATCATTTACAAATTGATAACTGAAAAAAAAACTTTGTGCAAAGTCGATGAAATGGCTTATCCACCAAATCTCTTTGCAAATAACATCCTGTCAATCCTTAAAAATCAATGAAAGATAGGTGACAGTTCTGATCATCCACATTCACAAATAAAAAACAGGAGCCTGATGACAAAGGAACTCAGTTTCAAGTCAGTTCTGGTCCCAGAGAAATCATCTGGTTATTTCTGGCAAAGTTTTGTTTTCTGTTTTGCTGTTGTTTACTCACTTGTTAGTTTTTGTCATTTATAGGTGCTCTATGTCATACACTAGCCATCTGCATCAGAATTAGCTGGCACGCCTGCTAAAATGTACATTCTTAGACTTTACTTGAGACCTGCTGAATCCCAAACTCCAGGACTGGGGTTCAGGAATCTCCATTTTTAACAAGCTCCTGGGTGATTCTCATACAAGATAAAGTTTGGACACCGCTGTCTGGACCAATTGGTACACACAGCTGGTATGGGCTTCACGGGCAGTTGTAAGGTCTGTTAGCGCAATACTTCCCTTCCTTGAACAGTGCATTACCCTCTGCAAGGAGGGGCCAGGGGTGGGGGGTCAAGAGTCAGCCTACTTTGTAACAGGGAGCCATGGCCACAAGCGGGCTATTGGCCTGACGTCCCCCACATCGCAGATTGGACAGCCTGATTTTGAGGAAGACTATTTTTGTTTTTGTTGTCATTTCTCTATCTCTGAATGTATTCATCTTTCTTGTTTTAATGTTGTTCTTCTTTTTTTGTTTTTGTTGGGAAGACCGGAGGTCTGGAAGCTCTGCTCTGCTTCTTCCTCAGGCTCCAGTCCTCTCCTGGTGAGCTTCTCTGGAGCAGAACATCTTCTGTTTCTAGGGATGAATTTGGAGGGCTTTCTTCTGGGAGCAAAGATGGCTGCTCTTAGCTGCTCTGTATCTGGTGGAAGGGCACTAAAGCCCCAAAATCAAGCAATTGATATGAGGTTAATTAATTAATCATCAATATAATTTAATTGCTTTGACTATGTCTCTAAGTTCTTTCCAGCTTTTTGATCCCAAGCTTGGGTATGGTGGTCGTGCTGTTGCTATGTGTGTCTGCGAGTGTGTGTCTGTGTCTGTGTGGCTGTCTGTGTGCATTTACAATTGTATCGCTTTTAACACTCCAAAAATTTCTCAAAAATTTTAGTGTACCAATCCCATTCTTTGATGTTTTCTAGTGTGATGCAGTTTGATTCTTTTTAAAAAGGATATGATATATATATGTATATATATATACATATATAATTAAATCAATATGCTGTACACCAGAAACCAAGGCATTTTAAATCAACTACACTCCAATTAAAAAAAGAAGAAAGAAACAGACTCACAGGTATAGAGAACAAACTAATGGTTACCAGTGGGGAGAAGGAAGGAAAGAAGGGTAACATAGAGGTAGGGGATTAACAGGTATAAGCTATTGTGTATAAAATAAGCTATATATTGTACAACACAGGGAATATAGCCAGTATTTTATAATAACTATAAACAGAGTATCACCTTTAAAAATTGTGAATCACTATATTGTACACCTGTGACTTATATAATATTGTACATCAAGTATACTTTAATAAAAAAGTCTTTGCTAAAAAAAGTATATGCATTTTCTCTCATTTCAATAGAAATTTAAACAGACGATAGACATAAATGTATGTTCCCATTCACTTTTTCTGAACACCCAAGGGAAAAGACATATTTAAAAATTCTTAGTCATACTTTTTTTTATGATGATGCATACTCTAAGAGAAAATTTTGCAAATGCAGGAAAAAATCACAAAGAGGAGAATAAAAATCAACCAAAATTCCTTTACCTGATCTTTTGTCTACTCATAACTATTTTAAAATAATATTGGCCTTGTACTGTACATAACATTTTTAGAAGGATGAGAAACAAACAGACTCACTAAGAATGTTAGGTTGGGTGGGTTTTATTAGTTAATTTTCTATACATTCTTCATGTTATGTGATAAAACATTCTGGAAACAAAAAGTTACTAAATATTCCAGAAACAAAAACACTGGGATGACGATCCTTGAACGTGTATTTTTATGTAAATCATTGAATATTGTCTTAAAATACATTTTTAAATAAAAATTTTTGTTAAAAAGTTATGTTCAAATTTAAGGCTTATTGTAGATATTCATAAATTAAACCTGTTTATAGTCTTGATGAAACATTTCCTTACATTTTTGTGTTAGAATCCTATTTAGCAAAGATGACATCATTATTGTTTTAATTTTATTTTGTTATATATTAATAAGGTTGACTATAGTATACATTTATTGGCCAATTGTATCACATTCTTCTAGCCGGGAGTGGTGATTAAGTTCATTTATTTATTTAATGGAGATGCTGGGGGAATGAACCCAGGACTTTGTGCTTGCTAAGTAGCTCTACCACTGAGCTATACCCTCCACCACCCCCAGTTGTATCACGTTCTTTCCTCTTGAGGGAAGAAATGAAGCGGCTCTCAGTATGAAGGCAGATAGCCTGGGTTTGAACTCTGGCTCTGCCCCTTCCTAGCTGTGTAACCCTGGGACAATTCTAGGATAGCCTTCCTTTGTCTTAATCTCAATTGCAAAATGGAGAAAATAAGAGTGCCTCCCTTGAAAGTTTGTTGGAAAAGTTAAGTGAGTTAACAGACATAAGCACTAAGAAGATAGCTGGTCGAGGAAAATGCTCAATAGATGTCAGCTATCATGAATAGTATTATTTTATTATTACTATTATTAATGACTTAAGTCTCGTCACCATAGCATGTGAATGGGCAAAGCACTGTGGTGAGTCTGAGTGATTCCTATTGATGTAAAAAAGCACTATCTCTGTTTAGAACATTAAGTCTTTTTCTACTATAAATACCAAAATGTTTTTCAACTTTATTTTTGGCTTAATTTGAAATATATTAATCACTGCAGAAGTTTTTTTTTAACTTTTATGGACCTAAATCTACCAATCTTTAATAGTTTCTTCCTTAGCTTTTAAACCAAGAAAGAAATTGCATTCTAAAAGTTAGAATATCTTTCATCAGATCTTTATCTAGCTCTTTTCTACTATTTCATAATTTTACATTGAACATTTTAAAGTATTGACTCTTTTTTAAGTGGCAATTTAATAATTTTCCCAAGTATCTAACTAGTTAATACAGCATCATTTAATAAAGAATCCATCTTTTTAATGACAAAGATATTTTGAAGGAAGGTGGAGGATGAAAGTTTGCTGATGGCTCTAAAATCGCAACTTCAGCTCCACATAAAGCTGCTGTACTAGAAGAAGTTTAGAAGTTTAGAAATTATAGTAGGTTTTGCAGATGCTTTAATAGAGCATCTCTTGGTTTTATCCAAGGCAGGATCCCATTCATCAAACCCAGATGTCAAAAGCCCCTACCAAACAGCTGGCAGTGTTTCTTCTGAGTGTCTGGGGTTTGGAAAGCTGTAAAAAATTAGACTTCTGAAGCTTAGTCCTGAGGGCTTTCTGGCTGGAACTCAGGAAGCAGGCAGATCACAGCAGGGAAAAGCCTGGCCATTTAAACACAGTTATTGGTCAGGTACTACAAAGGGAAAATGTGCTCCACAAGAAAAGGGCTTCTGTCTGGACCCCAGACTAACATTCAGTGGCTCATATGAAAGTGGTTTCCTGTCTGTTTAATCTAGGAAGGTTGTTATTAGTAACAATGTTTGTGGGAGAATTAAATGAGATAACGACAATGTTAAAAAAGCTTTTACTAGCTGTACAGAATTAGACAAACAACTTTGGTATTTACAGCATACTTTCATACACACTATCACACTCAACGTATAACTGTTAATATGCAAAGCCTATTATACATTACTCAGTAATTAACTGGTAGCTTAGAAAGGGAAGCAACAGCAAATCTTAAAATTTTCCTACTGAGGATTAAAGAAAATAAGTAATAAATTCAGAGCCCACCTCAGTCAAGATAAAGCCTTAAGAAAATTAAGAATTTGGACAATTATGTGTTTGGCACGATCCCACTTTCTCTCTCTTAAATCTACGTTTGTCTTGGCTTATTAAATACCCAATGTTTTTCATTTGTTTCTTGAATAATTAAATGAGGACTTCTTCCCCAATAGCTGCCTAACAGCCCAACTCAACCTTGCCCTCCAAGACCTCTGCCCTCTGTTCCTTCTTTGTATTCTCTATCTATAGAGGTTTTAAAACTTGTCCCCAAAATTCTTTGAAACTCTTCCATTTCTTAAGGGAGGTGGGGGACAGTCCATGTCTCTTCCCCTTGATTCTGGTCTCTGTGACTGCTCAGCCTGTAAAATACACTGGAAGTAAATCGTAGCTTTAAGACACTGGCAGCTTCCATTTCTAGGGACTCAATTTCAGTCTTGGAATTTAGCCATCATACTCTGCAGAAGTCCAAGAAGCCCATAGAGAAACTCACGTAGAGACAGCTGAGGATCTTAGCTCTCAACCTAACTGATATCCCAGGCAACAACCAGTGTCAGTGCAGCAACCATACAAGTGAGCCAAGTCAGAAACAGGTCCTCCAGCTCAAGCTGAGCTGCCCCAGCTGATGCGACATGGAGCAGAGATGATCACCGCCCAAATTACAGATTTCTGAGCTAATGAATGGTTGTAATTACTTTACATCTTTAAGTTTGGGGTTAGCTGGTTATACAGCAATAATAGCTGAACACTATCTTGCTATCTAACTACTATTCCTGTGGCCTCAGGATCTCACCTGCTGAAGTTTGTGTGGAAGGCAAAAGACCCAGAATAGCCTCCACCATATTGAAGGAGAAAAAAGGCTGGAGGACTGATGTGACCCAACTTTAACACTTACTAAAAACTCTAGTAATCAAGACAGTGTGGTGATGGTGAACAAGTAGACAAATAGATCAATGGAACAAATCGGAGAACCCAGAAATAGACTCACACAAATACAGTCAACTGATCTTTGACAAAGGAGTAAAGGCAATAGAATGGAGCAAAGGTAGCATCTTCAACAAATGGTGCTGAAACAGCAAGACATCCACATGCCAATATATAAATAAATAAATTAAGGGAATCTGGACACAGACCTTATACCCTTTACAAAAATTAACCCAAAATGGATCACAGACCTCAATGTAAAGTGCAAAACTATAAAACTACTAGAAGGTGAGGAAGGTGGTATAGCTCAGGGGTAAAACGCATACTTAGCACACATGATGTCCTAGGCTCAATCCCCAGTACCTCCATTTAAAAAAAAAAATTTAATAAAATAAAAAAACAAGGAACTTAAATAATTTAAAATTAAAAATAAAAAACTCCTAGAAGGTAACAAAGGAGAAAACTGAGATGACCTTGGGTTTGGTAATGTCTTTTTAGATATGACACCAAACATCCATGAAAGAAAAAAATTGATAAGCTGGACCTCATAAAAAATTTTGAATTCTGTTCTGCAAAAGGAAATATCAAGAGAATTAGAAGAGTGGGAAAAAATATTTCAAAAGACACATTTGATAGGGGAGGGTAATAGCTCAGTGTAGAGCGTGTGCTTAGCATATACGAGGTCCTAGGTTCAATTCCTAGTAACTCCATTTAATTTTTTTAAAAGACACATTTGACCAAGGGCTGCTATGTAAAATATACAAAGAACTCTTAAAACTCAACAATAAGAACAAAAAACCCAATTTTAAAAAATGGGCCAAAGACCTTGACAGTTACCTCACCAGAGATATACAAATGGTAAATAAGCATATGAAAAGATGCTCCACACCATATGTCATTAAGGAAATGCAAATTAAAGCAACAATGAGATATGACTACATACCTATTAGAGTGGCCAAAATCTGGAACACTGACAAAACTCAGGCCAGGCATGTTGGTGGGGGAGGGACATAAGAGAAATCTCTGTAAAAAAAAAAAGTCTTGAAAAACATCTTATCGAGCTGATAGCATAGGATATGAGGATAATTTGGTTTCATTGTTAGATGACTTGTGACCAGGATTCAATCCTGACCAAATGTTGACTGTACAGGTGACCCTCTCTACCCATATAACTCCATTTTATTTTTCCAAAATCATCTGGCTTTCTCAGAGTTGACTCATTCTTCTGTCCATAATTTCTGTGAACTATGATGCTTCTCGAGAAATGACATAGAATATTGGTATTTGAAAAATCTCTCAACTTCTTCCCAATACTTAAATTGCCCCTGCAAATCTAGAGCTATATTTCCTCAATAAAAATAATTCTAGTGATGAAAGTCACACTGATTTAGTAGGTAATAGGATTTACATGGGAAACAGTTGATTGGACTAGCCAAAACCACGGGTTAAATGACTACAATTGGCTGACTATAACAATAACTCATATTTTATAGTGGTGTGTAAACTTTTCACAAATTTTACAAATTCCCTTCATAAATTCATATCTTGCAAAATGTTTGTGCCAGCAGAATATCCTGGTCCTTCAAACAACCATAAGAAATAGGTAAACTAAGTTACCCATTTCAATGATGGTACCCATTTAGACGAAGGAACTGCTTTTCAGAGAGAAGCTAAGTGACCGGCAGAAGGACACACAGCAAAAGTAGAGGCTTCAGCTGCTTCAGCTTGGTTCTTCTGTTTCCACGTCTATCACGTTTGCTACGCTCTTCTACCCTCATACGATGTAGTTTAGTATTTTCACAGATCTACTAAGTGCCTTCTCATTCATGTTCTCATTTTCCCCACAAAAATAATTTCCTAGTAGAATCATATTTTTAAAAGAGGTTCTTCTTAAACTAAAGGATTAGTCACATTACAGGCAGTATAACATATCTATGGTTGATTTATTTTGAGTCTTTCAACACAGGGCACCATATGCTCCCAAGAATGTACCAAATAACAACAAAAAGAGAAATTTAACCTAGATAAGAAAAGGAATGATCTTTTAACTTGCAGATGGATTAGGAAAGAACAGTGAAAATTTCAAATTTGTTGTTCCTCTATTTCTTAAAAAAAATGCAAGAAACCTTGAAAAAGATAACTTGATTAAGACTTAGGGAGCATAACAATTTGTTAGAAATTTATACTTGTACCCTCTAGACACAGAAGCTCACTGTAAGAAGTAAATATTGATAAAAATAAAGACAGAGAACATATTGTTTGTCCCTTAAAGAATTTATATGACAAAGCAAAACATCAACATTGACAAAATAATATATTATAAAAATTGCCCCAGTCTGCAGAGTGAGGGAATCATCACTTCTGGGGCTGAGGTTACTAGGTGTCCAGGAGGTGGGAAGATTTACAAAGCTCCTTAAGTGATAGAAGAAAGGGAGAAGTCATTTTATATGTTTTGTATAGCATGAGTTTTCCAAGAAGCTAAATGTAAGTATTATATAATATTTATCTAATGTGCATAAGAAAACGGGAAGGAAACTGCCTTGTTGGTAAGAATGGGAAGGTGAGAAGTAGCAGGGGGCTGGGAGTCCCTCATTACTGGCTGAGGTGTGGCATTTGGAATGGTGCGGTAGCCAGTCATACACCACTGGAAAGCTGAGACATGAAAATGTTTTTATAGGAAAAAGAGTTCTGTTTGCTCTATGCAGAAGCAGGGAGGAGGAACCTTTTCTAAGAGGACACCGTGTAACAATAAAGACAGCACACCAGACACCGCGCTAGGCTAGGCGTTAGGGCTTCAGGAGGAACAATCTCATCCTGTCTCCAAGGTGTGCTCAACGGGGAGCAGTGGACGCCGTGAAGCCACTTCGCCCTGTGTGGGCGAGAGAAAATTTCTAGAGGGAACATGGGAACTGAGTGTGAAGAGGGGCTACGTGTGAGTCAGCAACGGGGGAGAGACGCTGAAAGGACTTTCAAGGCAGAGGGCAAAGTCAGCGCCTGCGCCACGGAAGGAGCTGGGGGAGAGCGTGATGGATCACCGGTGTTAGAAGGGAGAGGGGTGCAGCTGCACTCCCCCAGGGTGAAAATGATAAGCAGGGAAACACATAGGAAAGGACAGAGCTGAGAGAAAATGTGAAAGAAAATATTAACAGAGCTTGGTCACTGACTGGCACTGGAAGATAAAAGGGATGGTGGGGTTTTTTTAAGTCCCAGGTTTTGCAAGTCTTGGAAACCAAAAGCATAGGAATAACGTTGGCTGTAACGGGAAGGCAGGGAAGGGTACTGTCTTGGGAGGGAGGAGAAGCTGATGTTAACTCTCCTCAGATTAAATTGCAGGTAACGTTAGAACATACAGGTGGCAGGTGGGGAAGAATTTGGGGATGGAAGAGAATGAGATCCTGGGGCTAAGATGAGTGCTGAAGACATTTAGGATTAGTCCAGATACGATGGAAGCTGAGACCATCTGTGGGTGAATTACCTGAAGAAACTCAATGTATATGAGAATATAAATGATTTTCTTGTAGAACTCGTACACACACATCTAATATATCAGCATATGGCACAATCGTACTGTTTGCCTCCTTCAGACGTTTGGAGTACAATTAACAAATGGGCATGACGCTGATAAACCAGATCTACTGACTCTGGTGTACCGTTTCCAGTTGGTTTCTCTTCTGGAACTATAAAGTCAACACTTGTCAGATATTTTTTTAAGATCTACTATGAGATTTGCATTTATTCGTTCCACAAAACTTTTTGGCTTAAGTTCAAGAGATACAGATATATTCGGCGAAATATTTGTCTAGACAGCAAAAGTCTTTTGATAAAAGGATATCTTGGTTAATTGACTGTAACACCCATGCACCGTATTTCCAATAAACCACAAATAGACTTTAGAAATTAAAGAAACTTATATAGCGATTATATATTGAACTCTCACTGACCTGATTTGAAAAGTTTTTAAATAAAACTCAGTGTCTGATTTATTCAAGTCTAAAATAATTTTCCCTAAATCAAAATAAATCAATGGGATCTGTATAAAAAGTTATAGATAATGTAATAAACCTAATACCACAGTAACCAGTGACCTAGGTAATGTTGCTATTTTTACTAGATTATCAGGGAAAACTAGACATCTTTAAAAAAAGAGAGACTCTAATGAGAAATTCAAATAGCTCTTGCCATTCCTGAAAATAAAAGAATATCCCTTCACAAGTAAATAGAAATAGACTCTCATTTTAGGTGGTCCCAAGGATAGGTACTGATAACTAGATTAATAACTGGGCAGATTTTTTTTGACAGGTACTTCTCAAAATATTATAATATTACAAAAGAGAAATGTCTACTAAAGTCAATTCTACCACTTATGTTTTGAGGAATTTGGACCTTACTAGTTAGAACTCATTTTTGTTTGTTTGTTTGTTTGCAACAAGCAAGCACTGTACTGGCCTCTGAACATATAACCACTATAACATAATATTTATTTTAGTAAGCTATAAACAGCAGCATTATCTGCAAGAATAAAATAGGTCAAATAAGGAAGTAGTTTAAGATTTCGAAAGAGATTAATTTTCCAGGGGATTTAACTTAAGACCGATTGAAATAAAGTTTTATTGTCTGTGGGATAATTCTTGAAGGTTTAAGTCACCGGAGGAAGTGAGCGTCAGTATAAAGGCCTGGAGGGATATTAACGTAAGGTTTGTATCTCTACTCTAGATGCTGGACAGGAAAAGGTAAGCAGCAAGCCTGCAGACTTTCCTCTGTCAGAGAGAGAAAACACCTCAAATCTCTCTGTGAACATGCTGTATTGGGGGTCACCAAGCCCACCATCTTCATTCTGGATGATTTTCTAGAAGGACTCCTAGGAGGCAGAAACTATTACATGCATGGTTACAGTTCATTACAATGAAAGGCTACAGGTTAAATTCAACATAGGGAAAAGGCACATGGGACAAAATGTAGAAGAAACCAAGCACAAGCTTCCAGGTGTCTTCTCCCACTGGAGTTTCACACACATGTTTCATTCTCCCAGCCATGATGCGTGCAAAGCACCCAAGCGTTGGCATCCAGGGTTTTACTGACCTCACCTGCTCCAGCCTCCCCCTACCTCAAGCAAAAATAGATATTCAAACATAGATCCCTTTGTTAGCATAAACAATCTGGTCAAGTCAGCAAGGTCTCAGGCATACAAAAATACTTTCATCCAGCAGAATATTGCCAGGACTCAGAGCTGCCCTCCCAGGAGCCAGCCAAGGGCCAGTCTTGAAGAATGCTCAGAGATAACCCTGCTGAGCTAACCCCTGCCTGCACACACGTTCGTGACCAGACTTCCCAGTAAGCATAGTAACGGTACTTACTAGAAGTGGAAAGATAACAGGGAGTCTATATGTGTAAAATGTTGTGAGGAGAATATATCTTGACTATGTAGGCTGTTTATTATAAATAAACTTAGAATTTACAGATTCATGGGTGATATGACTTGCCACAAAATGAGAGATGATCGTGCAAACAGTTAATCAACAGGGTATGAAGAAGAGATGTTTCATAACCAAAGTTACTCCCTTTGTTTGAACAATGTCTCTGAATACATTGCTTAGAAAGAAATTAAACTCTTCTGTTTAATCTGAAACCAAAGCTCATCCTACCGCAGGAGAAGGGGGGGGGGCGTTTTAGGAAACTGTGCTGACAGCTCCAATAAAAGACTATTTATTTGTGCCTGGTGTTTGCCTAATCTTTTGAAGCATTAGTCAAGTTTGATGCTGGTTAAAAGCTGGAATTCAGGAGAGTCCAATTTGACAATTCAAGCCTTTGTTGTGTTTATCACAAGGGACATAGGTCGATGAAACAATTGCCCTGCTCTAAGACACATGGTTCTAGGCGTGTATCAAATGGCAAAAGATCGAGAAAATAAATTGGTAATATAACAACTCTGGGAAAGAGAGAAGTCCCTCTAAATATTTTTAGCAGAATGTTCTAACTACATTCCCAAATCACACCCATACACCCGATATATAGGCTCTAAAATGAGTCTCTAAATAAAAATATAATATCCCTAAAGAAGCTTTTCCTTTTGAACCCGAGTGTGACTGTCTTTCTTCTGCCTCTTTCTGTCTAAGGACACACATTTAACTCACCCACTGAGTCACTATGGTAACTGGAAATGGATGCAATCCTGATGGCGGCTGCTACAAAAAATAAACATTTCCAACCAACGATTACTATAACCCATTGTGAGTTTGCTGCTCAATTTCTTGCACAAAACATGTGCTTGACTTTCATGGCCTTTATAGCATCCTTGCAAAGAATTCCAGGGAGTACTAAATAAGACATGGACTCTGTATATTGAAAATTAAGAAACATCACTATTTCATTAAAGGTAATGAAGGTATCGCTGTTCTGGGACTTAAAATACTTCATTGTGACAGAAAAAGAAACTAATATTTTTTAACAAAATGCCTACAGTAGAAAATTTTTTTTCCATGATTTCTGTGGCTTCAAGAATATTACAAATCCAGAAAAGTAATTTTCTATTGTTTGATTTTATTTTTAGGCTTAATGATAAATTGCTTTCTAGTAATACATTACATGTATTATTACTGCTATTATTCACTGGATAAAATAAATATTTACTTTGAATAAATATCTTCTGATATGTGGTATTTGGAGACCAAGAAAAGTATGAGTTCCCTCTCAAAGTCAGGACTAAAAGCAACTTGTTTATCTTTCCATAAAATATTTATCAGACGTATACTGTATGCCAGATACTTTTTTAGGCTGTGGCAATATCATAGTTTTTAAAAAAACCTTTCTTCAAGGATCTTAAATTTTTGCTCATTGATAGTTTGTAATGAAACATCAGTGTTTGGCACAGTGTATTAGAGGTAATGGGCAAGTCAGTTTAACCATGACTCACGACTTCCCCTTGTGGCCTAGACTTGGCAGGAAGGTGCTATTCCAGCTCTACACACTGGCAGCAACTGGCAAACTAACATGAGCTAAATCCCATTTATAAGCTAGAAATTAAAAGATGCATTTAATTATCAACCCTCTGGTGCTTATTTTATCTTTTGGCATTTATGAGAGTTAATAAATTACCATGGTTTCTGCAATATAACTGGCAGTAATTCACAACTGATTGAGTTAATTAAGCAGAACAATTGTTAAGAGCTACAAATAATACGAGGAAAGAATTTTAATAGAACAGTGCATAATGTTATAGAGCTGCACCAAACACTGTAGACAGCCTATCTGGAGATTTTCCCTAATAAATTATGTGTGTGTGCACATGCATGTGGGAGTGCACACTTGTTTTTTGTGTATCATCCTCTAAAGTATAGTGTATTCCTAGCATTCAGAGGAATGGAAAATAAATTTTTAGAAATTCAGTCTTTTCTAATAACTTTACTGTGTAGTACTCTCTGATTTTTAAATACAGATATAATAATGAATTTCACATTCTGACTACCTTTTTATTATTAACCGTAATCTCTTGATTCTAAGAAAAAGAGGGCAAAGATGTTGATGCTATTACTTTATTCAACTCAGCATATTCATGAAAAGTTCAAATAATCATTCATTGCTTTCTTATGTGTTATGCTCCAAGGAATCTAGGCTACAGGATATTGGCTGCTTACATCCTTGAGTGCTTACTAGGTATCACACCCTGAGTGAGTCGAACTATAACCAAACTCCAGAAGAAGCAGAACTTCAGGGGTTTGGGCAGTGAATTGGTATGTCTCATACCCTAATAGTTTGGCCATTGGTCTTTGACAGTTTTCTTTCTTACGTCATGTTTATTTCACCACTTCTGTTTTGTCTATTCCAGAGCAATTACATTTACTTGGTATCTCAAATCACACAATTCATAAACATGTATTTCATGCAAAGATAGAGGACTTCAGGAGTTATAATATCTATATACCAACACAGGCAGATGAGAGATAAATATGATGTAGCAGGTTACCCAAGTCTTGATGGATTGGGACTCATGAGGAGACACAACTGAAGAAAGAGCCCTCAGTGCAGTGTTGAGGGATGGCAAGAAATGTCACCGGAGATGAGACCTTCCTGAAAGTATGTGTGGAATTCTAGCTTTAATGGTGTTGAGACCAATGCAACTGAATTGTAGTCTTAAGCTGTTGCAAGTTCATCAGTGACTTCATGCACTACTATGTAGCCTATTTTCCCAAGAAAGCATAGTGCTGAGTTTATGAATTCGTTCTGAGTGGGAGAGCCCTGCACCCAAAACCAGGTTCTGCCACTGCCAGGATCATCTGTGATCCTAGAATAAGTTATTTAACCCTTAAGCACCAGTTTCCTGCTTTCTGTTAAACAAAGCAGGAGAAAGATACCTGTATCCGAGGTTTGCTACTACGATGGAATCAATGACTGAGACAGACGTGGTCACTCCCCTTCAGAGAACAGTCAAGTAAAAAGATTACACTACCTTTAGGTACACCCGTATGATGGTAGAACAAAAAAGGAGAATTTTCCAAATGTCATTTTGACTCAGTCATTTTCACTACAGAAAATAATCCAATTGCAAAGAACAGAGCCAATATTTAAGACAGGATAAAATTCTCATGTGATTTAGTGGCTCTTCACTCCTGACACCCCAGGAATTTTTCCCTATAGGAATCAAAGCAGCAGAGTCAGGAGATCCAGCGTTTGAGAAGATGGGGACAGAAAGTGTACTGCATGGGGAGACTTCTAGGAGACTGTGTAGTGTTGTCAGTCAGGAACTGCCTGTTGGATTAACGTGATGAAATGTGATTTGATTTAATGTGGATACCTGAATGTGCACTTGAAAAAACAGGGTTGTTTATTTAGGATTTAACACCACCATGTTGCAGTTGTATAACCTAAGTTAGCCCAGACTCTCCCTGGAACTAAGCAGTAAAATTAAAAAAAAAAAAAAAAATATATATATATATATATATATATATATACACACACACACACACACACACACACACATATATATATATCCTTTCTACTTCATAGCATGTTTTTTGAAAGACCAAATTTGATACTGCATATGAAACTGTTTCAAATTACATAAAGTGCTATCTCTACAAACATAAGATTCTAAGGTGATCATGATGATAATAAAGCAAATAACAATCCAGATCTCAAAAATCAGAATGTTTAGTCAAATTGTTGTTCCTTTATGGATTCAATTTCAAGAACTGAAAAGTAAAAAAAGAATTTTTTTAGAAATTAGAGAACACAGACTACAAGTTACTATTAAAGCTTAAAGTTCTACCAATCACAAATTATCTCTTAAATAAAGAATATAAATTCTTGAAATTTTGTACCTTACCTGTTATGAGCTGAATGTTTGTGTACCCCTCAAGATTCATGTGTTGAAGCCCTACCTCCCAATGTGATGGTGGAAGTTGAGGAGATAATTAGGTCATGATGGGGGAGCCCTCTTGATGGGGTTAGCGCTTAGAAAAAGAGGCATAAGAGAGTTGAGCTTTCTTTCTCTACCATGTGAGGATATAGCAAGAAGGTGGTCGTCTGCCAACCAGGAAGAGAGCCTTCACTAGCACCCAAATCTGCCAGCCCCCTTATCTTGAGCTTTCCAGCATCCAGAACTGTGAGAAATAAATGTCTGTTGTGTAAACCACCTAGTTTATGGTATTTTGTTACAACAGCCTGAACTAAAACATCATGCAAATAAATTACTATGCTTTTTAGCAGGTTTTCTTTTTGCATCTGTCTCTCTCTGTCTGTCTCTCTCTCATTAATTATTATTGATTGGTGGCAATGTGCCAGTTGCTAAGGGCTTCACAAATATCAATTTATTTAAGCATCACAATTCAATAAGGAATTGATGTAGAAACAGTACAGATGTATATGAAATACAAATGCAGTTATACAGCTGTACTGTATCTATGTTAATACTGTTTCTACAGCCATCTGTATCATCTGAGTGTATCTACATCTAAATCCATTGATCATAACACAAACACAATGTGATACACATATACAATGTATACAAATATTCATGTGAGTTATGTGAGTACAACTCATCAGGGCTGAATCTGTGATGTCCCAAAGATGAATCCGATGGACATAAGTCTAAATCTCACTTTCTCCGAAATAAGGTAACTGGGACAACTTCTTGTGCCAGATATATGGAAGAAATTAAAGATATTGTGATGATTCAAATGTTTGCCAGGACTTTCTGTATCTGTAGAGAAATAGGAAAATCAAGAGTAGGGAACAGTATTCCAGCTTCTTAAAATGATTACTCCCAGAATATGGTGAAAATGAAAGTCCAGATTTCTGAGTCTCTGAGCGTAGGGGTGGTCAGTTTCTTCATATGTGTTTCAGCTGATTAGAGCTGCTTGGTTTAATAAGAAAAAGAAGTTTTTATTCAGTTTAACTCTATTGACCTGGAAGATGGTAATTTTGACAATAAGTTATCTGTCAAATTTGTTTTTTTTTAGGTCTAGGTCTTCATAGATCTTGTACTATAAAGTTGGGAGAAGTCACATCAAAGCTGATAGCCTGATTCCATTTCAAATCCAGAGCCCTACAAATCAACCACATGACTGGTAACATGTGGTTGAAAACTAGAGAATGAACCAATGCAAAAAAGATTATAGTCCAGGAGAGACTTACAGTGTGTCCCTGACTTTACATTGCTCTGACACCTACCTCTACACCTCATCAGGGTTTCTTCCAATGACCACAGAGCTTCATGCAGCAAAATCTACAAGTGGAAATGCTGGGTCAAAAACAGGAACATTTTTAGAGTTTCTATTATGTGCATCAACTGCCTCTCCCCAAATTGTGTTGATTTGCAATCCTATCCATAAAATTTATGCAACAATTTTACAAATACTAATTTGAGAGGCAAAATTGCATCTTGTTATTTTCATCTGCATTTCTTTGAATATTAGTGAGGGAACATTTTCTTAGGTGTTTATTAACCACTTTTACTGCTTGTTTTTTAAATGACCTATTCATATCCTTTACTCAATATTTAAAAATGATCATAGCTTGTGTACAATTAAATTGAAGGACACAGTTTCTTGGAACAGATCATATTCCTGTATTTTTTTTAAAGTACTAAACAAAAGTTTTATTACCCCTATCAGGTAACAACTGTAACTTGGAGAATGACAAGTACAACTTCTCTAGCCAATATTTTTTTTAACATTTTTTTATTGATTTATAATCATTTTACAATGTTGTGTCAAATTCTAGTGTAGAGCACAATTTTTCAGTTATACATGAACATATATATATTCATTGTCACATTTTTTTCTGTGAGCTACCATAAGATCTTGTGTATATTTCCCTGTGCTATACAGTAAAATCTTGTTTATCTATTCTACAATTTTGAAATCCCATCTATCCCTTCCCACCCTCCACCCCCTTAGCAACCACAAGTTTGTATTCTATGTCTATGAGTCTGTTTCTGTTTTGTATTTATGCTTTATTTGTTTGTTTGTTTGTTTGTTTTAGATTCCACATATGAGCGATCTCATACGGTATTTTTCTTTCTCTTTCTGGCTTACTTCACTTAGAATGACATTCTTCAGGAGCATCCATGTTGCTGCAAATTGAGTTATGTTGTCAGTTTTTATGGCTGAGTAGTATTCCATTGTATAAATATACCACATCTTCTTTATCCAGTCATCCGTTGCTGGACATTTAGGCTGTCTCCATTTGTGCCCAAGTACATGATCAATCCTAGAAAATGTTCCATGTGCACTTGAAAAGAATGTATATCCTATTTTGGGGGACTGTAATGCTCTGAAAATATCCACCAAATCTAATTTTTCTATTGTATTATTTAGTTTCTCTGTTGCCTTATTTATTTTCTGTCTGGAAGATGTCTAATGATGTTAATGTGGTGTTAAAATCTCCAACTATGATTGTATTCCCATCAATATCCCCCTTTATCTCTGTTAGTAATTGTTTTATATATTTAGGTGCTCCTATACTGGCTGCATATATATTAACAAGTGTAATATCCTCAACTTGTATCACTCCTTTAATCATTATAAAATGTCCTTTTTCTTTATGGCCTTTGTTCTAAAGTCTATTTTGTCTGAAATCGGTACTGAAACACAAAATTGTAAAAGAAGACATCTAAATCATTAAGAGTGGGAGAGGGAAGCAAGAAAATATAGAGGTTTTTTTTTTCTTTCTTTCTTTTTTAAATTTTTTGTTTTCGGTAGGATGGGTTCGAGATATAGTAATGGGCTAATAGACTTACAGAAAAGGGTAACCACAAGCCAAAAACTTACAAAAGAGTCACAAAAAACTAAATAAAATCCATGATAATACAAAGGAAAATTACCAAACCACAAAAGGAAGAAGAAAGGAACAAAGAGGAAAATGGCAATAAACACACATCTATCATTAATTACTGTAAATGTTAATGGACTAAATGCTCCAATCAAAAGACATAGAGTGTCAGATTGGATAATAAAGCAAGAATCTTCAATATGCTACATACAAGAGACCCACTGTAGGGAGAAAGACACATATAGATTGAGAGTGAAAGGATGGAAATGGTATTCCATGCAAATGGAAAAGTCTAGCCAATATTTTAGAGCACAAGACTTTTATTTCTGTTCCAAGAAGGGAGCAGTGGAAGGGGGATGAGTGCTTCCCAAACATTCGTGTTATTTTTGCTTATGGTCTCTTATTTCAATCCAAAGCACTGAAATGGAATCAGTTTGCTATAAATATATAACAATAATCTCTCCTTTTGGGGGTTATTACCAACATGCTTCATTGTTCTATGGGACTATATAATTTTTTAGT
Source organism: Camelus bactrianus (assembly GCF_048773025.1). Taxonomy (NCBI): domain Eukaryota; kingdom Metazoa; phylum Chordata; class Mammalia; order Artiodactyla; family Camelidae; genus Camelus; species Camelus bactrianus. The sequence goes on from NC_133543.1 coordinate 72,789,467, forward strand.
TTAAATTATAATTCATCTATCTGATACAAAAATTATCATAAGAAAAATGTGTGTGTGTGTGTGTGTGTACATATGTGTACGTGTGTGTATTTGTGTGTTTGTTAAAAGAAACTATCATTCAGCAGCAGCACTGAATCAACATTCATTTTTACACCAAATTACCACCAGGGGTGCTATTCCTTGTGGGAGAGAGAATACAACAGTAGGATGTTTAAGATTTACGCATCCCGCTAACCAAAGTTCAGATTTTAAAAGCTTTAATTACATCTCTTTCCAAATCTCCAGAATCCCCAGTCAGCCTCCATGCGGTCCTGGATGTCTCCATATTACCATGCCCTATTCTTTCTGGGTTTTCTGACACAAATACTTGAATCTCCTCAAATCCACTGGCACAGCCTGTTTGGGGCTTGAGATGTTCACCCTGTCTCTTTCCACTAAATCAAATCCTTAAAGGCCTGGTCAATACCTGCCCCCACCCCAAGAAACCTGCTCTAACCAGTCTGGTCTACAATGACCTCCCACTTTGCTAAACTGCTATCGTCCTTGTCTTCTGTGCTACGTGTGTTCTCTTGTTTGGGTACTTAGCTATTTTTTGCATAGATACCTTCTTTTCCAAAATAAATGTTAAGTGGAAACATTTATCCCCTACTCCTGGCTTCCACATGGAGAGTCCTAACTAGAGCAAAAATCCTGATCTTTCCCCATGTCCCACCCTCCAAGGGCTCCTTGCAGACTGTTATTTTGGCCACTAGACCCTCAGCATGGAGATCTGTGCTGACCAGACCATGTAGATCCCCACTGATGCTCACTGTGGGATGGGGATGGTCCCCCCAGTCTCAGCAGGAGAGTGACGGTAAACTGTTTTCACTGTGGAACATCAACCCCATCCCTCACACTCAGACTTTAAGTTCAGCTATTGCAATCAAAATGGTCCCCATTCATTACTTCAGTGGATGTTGTATTTCTAGATTGTTTTCCTGGGATTGTTTATAAGCCTGAAGAAATTAGATAAAGAGGCTAAAAATAACCATGTTTTTCTATGCTGCACAATATGGCCAGAATAAATCAAACTTCAGAGAGCCATTTGAGTTGTCACTGAATGGTGTATGAGATTCACAAGCATCTTATTTCAACATTTAAGCAATTCTACATTTTGCAACAATTCTATCAGAAAAATTAAGGAATTCTTTACATTTTCTAAAGTGCCTTGGGGTCCCTGACAAAGTTATTACTGCTCCTTGGCTATATCACCACTCCCCTAAATCTCAGCCTAGCAGCCACGCGCAAAATTGCCGGAGGAGGGCATCAAGAGGGTGCAACTGCCAGTTGACATATAAGCTGCACCTGAACAGTGAGAGGCTCCCACCCCATCCCTGTCCTTGGAACGTGCGTTCTGCTCCCTGTTACCATAGCAGGAGTCATTTTTAAGGACACAGCCTTGACAGAGTAATGTGTTGTTGAGACCAATGGGACACTGAACTTAGGTAAAGCCTCTAAATCAACTTTTAAGATTCTGGCAGGCACGTGCAGAGATCTACTTGTCCTGTGGCTGCCCAGGGACAAGCCTCGTATGTAAGTTCCTTTGCTTATTAAAGCTGCCACCTACCAATCTGGAGTGGTCTGTCTCTTCAGTTTCTTCTTTCCCTCCATGTCCATGGACCAGTTTCAGATTTTACCTAGGGAGCTCCCCAGGTTTTGAACCAACACAAATACACTCTATGTCATATTCACGCTCTTTAAAAAATTTCTCCACAAAGCCTAAGAATCAATTGGTATACGTTGAACAAATAATAAAAGGAAAATCTTCCTTGCTTTACAGCCAAATCACACAGCCAAAGAAAGAAAAATATTTAGCACCTTACAATCTCTAATTACTTCCCTTGGAGTAGCTTTCTCACTGATGATTTCTAGAGAACATAACAGTTTTACTGTAAAAAGGCTTGGCACCAAAACTGAGGGTTTGAGCCAGCCCTAGATCTGCCCATTAGGATGAAACAGAAAGAGTTGGTGCCCAGGTGCGGTTCCTAGGCAGAACGGACCAGTAATAATGATAAGGCAGAGCCCCAGGTCTCCCAGCGGGGCAGTAATGGGAAGGCAGAGCAAGGAGCTTGGAGTGGAATCAATGAAGGCCCAGCTTTATGGCCCAGGGTCCACTAACAGCACAAAATAAACCTCAGAGAATAATAGAACGTACTGGTCAATGCTGGCCTGATAAACACCAAGTTGAGTTGGCAGCGGGGGGTGACCTGTATGGCCATCCAGGGATCTGTAAGTACAGAGGAACATTGAAACTTCCCAGAAATAGCTTAAATTCTTTGTGCCTCTGTCTAGTTCAATAACTACAGCAGAAAAGGACCTAAAGCCTGAAGAAGGCATCTATTTGGTGAGGGGTGGAGGAGCTCAGACTCAGCAGTGAGGTGGGATGGGCAATTTTCCAACCCAAGTTTCCCATGTAGCTGCTCCATCCGCACCCTCCATGTGTTACCTGGACAATTCCTACATTGATGGGGAAGCTATTTGATTCTCTAAGGTTACAGATATACGGCATCAAAAGAGCTATTCCCCCCATAAAAATTAAAAATTAAGGAAAGAAAGAAAAAAGAAGGAAGGAAGGTAAGAAGGAAACAAAGGGAAGGATTTTATCCCAAGTTTAGCTTAGGGAAAAAGTAGTCAAAAAATAAAATATCTTTGTTTTAATTATTAATTTTTACTGGGGGAGGTAATATTTATTTTAATTATTCATTTAGTTTTAACAGAGGTACTGGGAATTGAACCTAGGACCTTGTGCATGCTAGGCATGCACTCTACCACTGTGCTATACCCTCCCTGCACAGAAATATCTTTTTTAAGTAACTCACTATTAAGCAAACCACATTTTTCTGAATATTTTCATCACAGTGATCTTAATAATACCATTCATGTATGTCTTATGTTACTAAAATACTTGAATATTTAATATGTGCAATCAATTGTCTATGGTGCTGACTTTGTAAAACTGGGGGCTGTATGATTATTACTAAACATATTTTGAGAGAGCGTCTATGGAGACCAAACTCTCATTTCAAGATTGGGCTGAGACAGAGTGAAATATGGTCTTCAGTTAGATGTCATGAGTTAAACAAGACTTTTTTTTTTCCTGGAAAACAATTTTACATTCACTTCCATCATGTTTGCTAGCATAGAATTATAGATCCGCAGAATTTGTCTTTAGTAATTTCTCTTTTGTCTGGATATAAACACACACCTGATTAGAAAATGAAGAAATCACTAGAGACAGGTTCTACGGGTCTATAATGTTATGTTAGCAAACAAACTGGAAATGAATGTAAAATCGTTTTCCATGGGGGGAAAAACAAAATGATTCTACACTTTGATTAATATGAATAGGCCAGGATTTTACCTCTAATTTAAGACAGAAACAACGCAGGGCTTGTGAGGGCTGACAGTTTGTCAGAACAAAATTCACAACTGTATCAAAGAAACTTTTTACATCCTTTGTACGAGTAACAACTAATTAGAATCCAAAGGGCATAGCTGAAAGCAGGTATCTCTGTAACGTACTTCTGGCATTACTCCTGTTTGAGAGGAAGTAGCTACTGAATTTTATTGAAACAGACATAATTTTTCGCTGGAATAAAGAGTCTTCTTTATATGAGTCATTATTTTCAGTAAGTGAAAATCTGCCAAAAAAAAGGGTCAAAAAAGAAAACAAACAAATAAAAATCATAAAATTTACAGAATCATAGATTAGGCTGTTTAGAACTTCCATAATCTTAATTTAGCAATAGATGCTTGCCTGTGAATTCAGGCTTAAATTCCTAGGCACCTAATACAAATCCACAACAATCCTTAAATAATTTAACTACTTTCTTGCCTTCCTGTATTTTTCCATGTCCTTATGAAATTCTTGAACTTTCATGAAGAGGCCATTATATTTTCTATATGTATACTTATACTTTTTTACTCATAATTACATTTCAATGAAAGGTCTGGATTGATCATTTTTAAATATTTGCTAAATGCTTTAAAAGCACAGAGCAGTGGGAACTAGGAAAAGCACACACATTGTCAGATGCCCTGTAAATTCAGTGCCACCTGGAAACCATTGAATGGCATGGCCACTGAGTTGGCTTTATAACTAAATTAAATTAAACTAAAACAGATCTGGATTCCATTAGAGCTCAAGTCAGTCTTAGGCACTAAGGAAGGATACCAGCTCTGTCTATAAGATCAAACGTGTCTGAGAAACTGAGATTCTCCCCCATTTGAATCTGAATTCTGGTTTTATATGCATAGACAGCACATTGGGGAAACAAAGAAAAAAAAGCGTATGTTCTCAAATCCCTGAGGGAAGGGGGAGGCACTAGGTGCTAAAGGCAGTCATCTATCAAATGTCCTTTAGATACGTGAAAGAGGCATTTTGCATTAAAGGAGGGGGAGTGCGAGCCTTAACAGGCGAACGTGGCAGGGGCACTGGGTACTGCAGGGGAAAGAGCTCACATATGTGACTACGACCAAGGCACTTACTAGATATTATGAATCAAGAAATAAAATGCTATGTCATCGAGTGGAACCTAGATTTTAGTAGATGATTCAGATGAGTGTTTTCTTTTTTCTTATTTTTACTTAATTGCCTGTGTGGGCTGGGGAGCAAGTAAAAATAATACCTCAAACCCCCTGGGTCCTCTTCCAAATCAATTTACAGATTGTAAATGAGCTTCTGTTGATCAATTCCTGTGGCAACATGAAATTTCAACTTCAAACAAGGACAAGTATTACAAAAATATTTAGTCTCCCATCAAACAAAGCCTACTTGATGAAAATCACATACTTGCCAGTCCTAATTTTATTTATATATACAAAAGACATTAAAATACAACAGCAGGTATTTTGATTTAAATAAGAACTATTCTAAACTAATACGGATTATAAAATTTCTTCTCAAGCTTCCTTGGTTGGTTGCCTTTATAATACTTTTTAAAGTGCTGGTTTACATTGAAAAGCATAGCGTTTTAAGCAATATCATTGAATCCTACGTTATCTCGGCAAAAATGCAAGCATTAGTGATTGAAAAACATAAGACAACATAAGACTAAACGTTAATAGTCTGGTAAATTTGGCATACTGTTACAATGTGTGATATGACGAAGCATTAATGATTCCTTTTAGAATTATTAGCACCTAAATATCATGTTAGATTCTCACAAGGTCACCCAATGGGCACTTGTTATATATGTGCAGGAAACAAAGGAAACCTTAGAACTTATCTAGGCTTCATGGAGAGCTAGAAAAGTCATTCCTATTAAATGAGAAAGTGTCAACTCAGGCAACTTAAAGACATGTTGAAGATGTGGGCATCTAGTCAACCCCTCAGAAGCCAGCTCTCTCTTACCCCTTACTCTAATGAGCCCCCACACTCATGACTCAGCTCCCCTCTCAGCCTCTCCTCCTGCTGTGTGTCTGCTAACTGACTGACACACAGTCCCAGCATCTACTGCCTTTCCTGGAAATCAAAATAACCCAGAAGGAGAATCTGCCTGGACCAAACAGGCACCATCCAATGTGGAGCATTTCTACTGGACTCAAATCAGATCACCTGACTGGCTGGTGGGCTCTCTGCATCTGGCCTATGCGGATAGTTGCTTTGGGCATAGAGAGGGGTTGGATCAATCAGTAAGCTTCCTGATAACCAAGTCACATGACGAAACACGGAAGAAACCATCGCTAAAATAAGTAGCACTCTGTCCCTAGAGTGCCATGGCTTTGTCTGCAAAGAACTGTTACGGAGGACACAAAAGTGAGTAAGGAGAGGTCTCTGCCTTCGTAGAGCAATTTCAAACTATTAAGAATATGGTTTTAGGTGGGATTTCACGTGATTGTCTCACAAGGGTTTAGAGTTATCCTTCTGCCTTAACTGAGAGAAACCCCCTCCCAGAGCCATTCAGCACGTTCCGACAGGGATGCTTAAAATTAGGTTCTTAAGTTAAACTTTCTTGATGTTCACAGGGGAGGATGCATCACTCTACCAAGAAGACTGTATCAAGTTTACATCTTAAAAATAAAAGAAGAAAATATTTTTGTCACTAGCATGATTCTCTAAAATTAAAAACTTAAAAAACCAAATTTCTAAATTTCCTTAAACAGCATTCTTCCAATTGGCATATTTGTCATGGTGCTAATTGAATAAGCATTCTCAGTCAGAAAATAATGTTTACTTTCATCAACTAAAATAGATGTTTATCAGTCTTTACTCACATCTTATGGTTATTTGTCTTATAGCCATTGCCACCACTGAACTGTCAGCTCCTTGAAGCTGGGAGTTGTGTCTTTCACCTCTGCAGCACCAAGACCTAGCCAAGAGTTCATGTTCCAGACATGTTTGTTGATTGAATGAGTGAAGGTATTGCCTGGATTCAGTTGTTTTTAAAAATAAATGTCTTTTCAATTTAATTAGTAACCAACTTGTATTTAGACCATTAGATTTCACAAGTATGCTAAACCACAAGTGACCATCAAAGGAGCGATGAGGGGGTGGGGGGTGCAGAAAGCAAATTGCATTGGGTGAGGTTAGTCAGGTTAGTGGGAGGTAGGGATGAATGTGGCATAGGCCTTGTCAAATTCTGCTGCAGAAGGAAGAGGGAGGAGAGGATCACAGCATTAGGGAAGGTTGAAAGAGAAAGCTGTGATTGTGTTTGGAACTTCAAATAACCAGCATGTGGAAAGGAAAGAGTAAATAACAGAAGAAGCTAATAGCAGAGGAAAAATACAGGCAACTTTTGGGAGAAAGATCCAGCAGGAGGCAGGAGAATAAGGAATCAAGAATAAAAAAGGAGAGAGGAGATAATCTTAGAGAGGAGAAGGCACTCCTCCTTCAGGATGAGGTTGAGAGTAATACAGATGAGATGAGAGATAAATTCATCTAGTTCACACAAGACTGGAAATATTATATAAATGTAAATAGATGAGATCGTAATACTGAGTAATCTGAGGAGCCATGAAGCTTCACATGAACTGTAAAACTAATATTTGCGTGAATTCTGAATTCATCCTATTCTAAAAACGATATTTTGTTGCTGCCCTGAAAATAATAAAATTCTTCATTCATACATATATGTACATATTGTTCTGGAATAATAGCTTTTAGTTTGCGATTTTTTGAATTAGTAAGTTGTAGCAAATATAATTATCAAAATTAAAACTTGTAAATCTAATTTTTATGATTATTTAAGCACAAAAGTTTCAAAAATCATCAGTTTATTCATGTGTTGCTACATAGATTAATTATTCAAAAACAGCTTCAGGTATACACAACCTAGGTTCTCTGGTTAATTAAACTTGATTGGAAGCAAAACAAAACAAAAACTGTTTTACAATCACCCAGCTATGATAATTTTCCCTGTGAATTTGTGTACCATAGACACAGCAGCTTGGGAAATGTTACTAAATCAAACAGGAATTGAGAATCAAAATCACATGAAGCAAAACAACCATGGGTTGATTTATTTCAGGAAAACCCTCTGTTCGCTAGATGGTTTATTACCACCAGGATGGAGCATAACGTGTTGCTGATACAGTATGGAGAACAGCACGCACCACGTTGCTGAGAAGTAGCAGGCAAAAAGCGCACTCCTGCGGCAGCCGGACAGAATGTGCCAAACAGCAGCTTCCCAGCGTGGATTCAGGCAGTGAAGGTCTGTCTACCTTCCGTCATAGTCAGAGGGCTTGGATTTCTCAGAGTCCTCTCATCCAGTTTCTTCAATGTCACCGACAACTGTATTCACTTCTAATGGGCAGAGGGAAAAAGCAGTCTTCTGAAATTAAGAGTAATCCTTGTAATTTTTGCTTCTGGGCATTTAGAGCTGAACATGGAAAAGAAACAACAGGAGTCCAGTACAACAGAGATGAGCCCAGTCACAACAGAGGTTACTAAAGGAATCACTTCTAGAACCCCGAGGCGTGCTTTTCTGTAAGCAGCCTGAGCTGCACTCCCTGAAGGAGTAGCTCTTTAGCAATACAAGGCTGTAGTTTGGTGCTCTAAGTGGCATCGCTGGAGAGGACAAAGACCATGAGAGTCTAGGGGGCTGGAGCTGCCAGATAGGTTACTCCTAGATGAAGCGGCAAGGTAGTAGCAGAAATGACCATCAAATTCTATGTGGAAAAATCTAGAAGTACCTACCAAGTTCTGCTGCCAGTAAGCTACAGGGCAACCAGTTATACCCAGACATTCTTAACAGTCCTGACACTTGGCTGCTCTTTCAACACGAGAAGCTAAAAGGCAAAGATGGTGGTAGCAACACCAGGGGTCTGGCCCTGGGCTCTTTTGTCCCCAAAGCGTGCTCTGTTCAGGAGACAATATGCACCTGTGTTTAGGGCCACAACTAGCTGGGGGTACCTCAAGGCATATTTTTGCATATTGAACTAACAAAAAGTTTCTCGTCCCTGTTGTGCTTGTCTTTTCTAATTTGTTGCAGATGACAGGACTTCCATTAGGAGACGAGATTGGATTTTTAAAAAATCACTTTTAAAACAGTCATGAATAGAGAACTACCTTGTACTTGGACAGAGAAAACACTATCAATAATCTAATACAGCATTTAAATATAATCTTTATAAAATTTCATCTGACTTGCATTTCTGCTTCTGGGCAAGGTGAGATAATAGGGACTAGATTTTCCCTCGGGCCTGAAACAATCAAGAGAACCAGGGAAAATACACAAAACTGCAGTTTTCAAGATAGGAGGTATCAGTCAATAAAGGACAGTATTCCTGGAGAGACAGGAAACAAACCAGGTGAGTCCTATTTGTCCCAAGTTACACCTGGAAGGTTTCTAGGCCAAGGTGGGAGGGAGAACCGGGGAGGATCCTGTTCTACTCCTTGGGGTGAGGAGACAGAGCTGAGAATCCAGGGAGGCCACGGCCGAGTGTGAAGGACAGAGTACTGGCCAGGAGAGAGCTGTACAGATAGAGACCCGCAGAGGCTGGGTATCCAGCAGAGCGCTGATCTGACAGAGGGGAAGAAACTATCCAAGGCCAGAAAAGGAGTCATCAGAAATGGCGGTACAGTCGTCCCTTGTCATCTGTGAGCACTTGGTTCCAGGGCCCCCACGGATGCCAAAATCCACAGCTGCTCAAATCCCTTGCAGTTGGCCAGCCAGATCCACGGCTGCAGAACCCAGCTGTGCATCATTTCACTTGTTTAGCTTCTAAATGTAGAGCAATTGGGGAAAGAGAAAAATATTTCACTAGGACAGTGAGATCAAAAGAAGACCTACTCCAGCTTAATCTCACTAAAGTCAGTAACTTTAAGGTAGGGCTCTTCCTAACTACAGTATAACCACCCACTTTTTGTTTTTTGTTAGTTTGTTTCAGAAGAATTTAAAAGATAATATAGTTTCCAGATAGCCCACAATTGCTACTATTCTCCTACTATTGCTTATCTTATATTTAGTAAGGTGCAGTTGTCACAATTAATGAACCAATATTGGAACATTATTAATTAAAGTCCACACTTCATTGAGATTTCTCTAGTTTTTCCTAATGTCCTTCTTCCAACAGTCACTCACTTGTACAGCCTTGACTCTACTGTTTCAGTGTGTAAGGGTAGCAAACATATCAAGCATGTGCTCCTTCAAATGAAAAGCTTTTAGTGCTGTCTTCATTTGAAAAAAGAATGACATTCTGAGTAGAAAATATTAAATTATTTCCAACTTAAACCTCCATCTGAAAACTACATACTCTAATAGACTCTTGTCAAAGAACAGCTTATTAGACACTTAGGACTCTGGCAAAGATTTTTGGGACTTGGGTTCCCCTCGACCCACTGGGACTTCTAGAGCTTTATACTGCTCTGCCAAGCAGATTTTGAAATTTTAGGATCGAGTGCTTCAGAGCCCTCTTCTGGCTACAGATCACCACTGCAACCTCATTTGGGGCCTTTTTTTTTTTTTTAGGTATTTACAATGATTTACAATGTTGTGATAATTTCTGGTGTACAGCATAATGATTCAGTTTTATATATATTTATGTGTGTATATATACATTCCTTTTCATATTTTTTCATTATAGGCCTTTATAAGATACTGTATTTCCCTGTGCTATACACTAGGACCTTTTTGTTTATCTAGTTAATATATAATAGTTAGTATCTGCAAATTCCTAACTCCCAGTTTATCCATCCCCATCCTCTTCCCCCCCCGACCCCCAACCCCAGTAATTGTAAGTTTGTTTTCTGTGAGTCTGTTTCTGTTTTGTAAGTAAGTTCATTTGTGTCTTTTTTTTAGATTCCACATGTAAGTGATATCATATGGTATTTTTCTCTTTCTGGCTTACTTCTCTCAGTATGATGATCTCCAGGTCCATCCATGTTGCTGCAAATGGCATTATTTTATTCTTTTTTATGGCTCAGTAGTATGGCATTGTGTGTGTGTGTGTGTGTGTGTGTGTGTGTGTGTACACCGCAACTTATTTATCCAGTCATCTGTTGATGGACATTTAGGTTGTTTCCATGTCTTGACTGTTGTAAATAGTGCTGCTGTGAACTTTGGGGTGCATATTTCGAATTAGAGTTCTCTCTGGACATATGCCCAGCAGTGGGATTGCTGGATCATAGGTAAGTCTATTTCCAGTTTTTTAGGGGATCTCCATACTATTTTCCTTAATGGCTGCATCATTTTGGTCCATTCTTGACCCAGCAATCTCCCTGAAAGAATCTTCCTCCAACAACAACAAGAATAGGATCAGCTTTTAGGGCACCTTGCTAAGAGTCGTTTAAGTGCAAACAATGTCCTAAAGGTGAGAATTTATATGGTTAAAAGTTGTCTACCCTGTCACACAAATTCTGGCAAATTAGAAAATTTTTAAGTAATAACCAGCAAACAACCAACAGGGCCAAATTTGAGACACTTAACTCCAAGGATGTTTTAAAGTACATTTACTATAGTAAAATGATCTCTTTACAGATTTTATTTTCAATCTAACAAATCAGGAAAAGATATAATTTTTAATTAAAAATTTTAACTTCTTTCAATAGGTGAAGACATCAGATAAAATTCCCAGGACAGCAACTGGTGATGTATTCATACATCTCACTCATGACTGTCAGTTTCAAAACACTTTACTGTGATCTCTGCCTCATCTTTCTTCTCTTTTGTTTTAGCCTAAGACATCAGAATACATGTTGCAGAACAAAAGTTTTCTTTGGGGGCATAACTTGTTAAGAAGATTGAAATCATACCAAGTATCTTTACCAACCACAATGGAATGAAACTACAAATCAATAGCGGTAGGAAACTAGTAATTCACAAATATGTGAAAATTAAACAACACACTCTTGAACAAGCAAAAGATCAAAGAAGAAATCACAAGAGATTAGAAAAAATCTTGAGACCAATGAAAATGTAAACACAACATACCAAAACTTGTGGGCTACAGTGGAACCAGAACTAGAGGGAAGTTCATAGATGTAAATGTGTACATTAAAAAAGATCTCAAATTAATAACATTATACCTCAAGGAACTAAAAAAGAAGAGCAAACCAAACCCCAAGCTAGGAGATAGAACGAAGTAATAAAGATTAGAGCGGAGATAAACAAAATAGAGAATAGATCAACAATAGAAAAAAAAATCCAATGAAACTAAAAGTTGGTTTTTTGGAAAGATCAACAAAATTAACAACCCTTTAGCTAGATTAACTAAGGGAAAAAAGAGAGAAGACTCAAACAGGTAAAATCACAAATAACTACTATGGAAAACAGTATGGCGTTTCCTCAGAATATTAAAAAAAATAGAATCACCATATGATCCAGCAATCCCCCTTCTCTGTATTCACTCAAAAGAATTTTTAAATATGAAGACATATTTATACTCCCATGTTCATAGAGGCATTATTCATAATAGCCGGGAGGTGAAAGCAATCCAAATGTCCACTGATGAAGAATGACAAAGAGAAAATGTGGTACATATATACAGTGGAATATCATTCAGCCTTAAAAAAGGAAGAAAATGCTACAACATGGATGAACCTCAAGGACATTATGCTAAGTGACATAAGCCAGTCACAAAAAGACAAATACTGCATCACTCCACTTATAATGAAGCATCTCCAGTAGTCAAACACATGGTAATGCAAAGTAGACTGGTGGTTGGTTACCAGGGACTGGGGTGAGGCAGGGAAAGAGTTGTTGTTTACAGGGTATGGTATCAGGTTTTGCCACATGAAAAAGTTCTGGAGATGTACTGAGGACAGAAAACGCCAGGCCCAGACTGGCCAAAGCGAACCAACAGATGTAGCACCCACTTTCTGAGACTTAAAGAGAAGAGTTATTTACTAGAGAAAGACTTAAATTCTCCAGACGGAAAAAGCAGTGGGAGAGAACCAACAGTAGGCAACACTGCTGGGCGAGGGGCCAGGCTTGCGCACCAAACTCCCATCTCCCCTTGTTGTTAACTTCCTCAAGCAGATTCAAGACAAAATGAAGTTGATTCTCAGTTTATTGTAAGTCTTCTTTTTACAGTATAAGTCTCCAAAAGGTCAGGGCAGCTTTATCTCTTAAATAACATGTCAATCATACAAAACGGCTGGAACCAAAGTAGAGAAATATATACAATATAATACATTAGGTATTTCCCATATTGTTAATTGCATTTTCCATATTAAATTAAAAGAGGCTATCCTGATTTACAATGTTATTTCTCTAGTGGAAATTAAATCTGTCAAAGACATAATGTACATTATTTTTTTTTTTTACAAAACCAGCACAGCAGCATTAATAAAACTGCTCATGATTGTAATTTTTATTTTTCTATTATACAACTGCACCTGTGTTACAAAAACGAACAAAAAAGGCCTTGCACTAGATGGTTTGAATACTGCTTAAGTCAGTATGTTAACACTTGAGGAATGATGAATGGCCTGGTCTGTTTTAACCACCAGGCTCATTCACAAGGGTTTTCACTCCGCTAGCTAAACAAACTTACTACAGGTAGATTACTTTCCTCGGCAGTTTTATACAACCCCACTGCTAATGGGTTAAAAAGCCAAGGAGAAGCTGATGCCACAAAAACCAATCCAACCTTACTATTTACAATACCCAATAGAAGCCAAAGTTAGAAAACCACTCACTGCTGGATCAAGGAAAAACTTGTACGCAGGACATTCTGTAGGAAAACTTGAATATCTATAAATTAAAAATATTCAGTAGACTACAAAAGGGCTTGCAACAGCTTATTCCCTTATTTTCTTAGGCTTGGGTAAGAAAAAAGTAAATCCTTTTTATTTTGAGATAAAGTTCTGATGGCATCAAACGCTTCTCATTTATAAAGATTTTTATACAATGCAACAGGTTCACTATAGCTTTCTTGTGCTACTATCAATTATTCTCAGAGTTCATTTTTTATTCTAAGGAAGAAAGTATTAAGATTTCTTCCCCATTCTTTTCAGCATCAAGGTCCTCCAGGCCTCAAAGGGGAATTCAAGAGAGGTAAACAGTCATTCAGTGCTCAGCACTGAACAAAATATTTGAAAAGCCGTATTATATACATGGTCATGGCCTCAACAAGAGCAGCAAGGGGCCAAGGACAGAGTTCTACCAGTCACAACAAGTTAAATTTTGTATTTCCCCTTCATTAAGACAGTTTTAAAAGGACAGATTACCCTTGCAAGGCAACAAGTATTGCTTCAGATTATATCAAATTGGAATTTTTTTTAGCCACAAAATTACCTAAGCAGCAGCAGTACTTTAAAAAAAAAAAAAAAAGTGGTTCTTCAAGTCATGGGTGGGGAAAACAAAATTAACATGACACATTATTGTCAACAGCTATTCCAGCGGAGCATTCAAGCTATACTCATGGTACTGAGATTAAAACCAAAAAACAACCTGATTACAGCAAGTGGAAGACACTAGCTCTTGGAAGTGCTCCTGACTAAGGGTGCGGGAAATGGACAGGATAAATGACCCTAAGCATCATGACAGAAAAAATAAAAGAGACGCAAAGCATGTTCGCATCCAAAATGAGATGCAAAAGCCACTGTTCCTGGACACAGGAGAAGTGAATAATGTTCCACATCGTTCAGCCTGGTACAACTCCTTTCTGGTCTTTGATGTCAAAACTAAAATTATCAGTGTTTTGGGTGTTTTCAAAAGGCACACCACATGTCAGGGGAAGTGCTTATCATCAATCAGATCGGTTATGAGTCCTTGGTCAACTTGTTTCTAGCAAAAAACAATGTTTTGAATAAGCACCAAATACCAAACTAATACTTTCACTTTCTCAAGCAAACTTCCCCAAATGTTCCTATTTCACATACTTAATCTCTGTAACTAGAATGTATCCAGATTTTTTTCTTATTAAGTGAAAACTGCAATAGATATGTGCTAATATAGGAGGCCTGGAAAGAGTGGAACCCTTAAAACTTTATAAATCCCCAAACTACCCTTATTATGGAAACAAGCCAACAGAAAATATTCAGGGTTACGTTGTTTCCTCAAAGACAGTTTAGTACTTCCGATCACCTTTTAAACAAACAAAAATTCTATTAAACAAGTTTCTTACTAAGAATAGCTTATCTCTTAACATTTCTCAGTAGTCAGAACTGGCTTAGAAACTGGTACAGAAAGTTAGAAAACAGGGATGTCCATACTGGGAACGTCTTCATTTTACAGATGCCACATAAATTGCTATTATATTGAAAAAGACACTTTACCTCAACAAAAAACAAGCAAGCACTTCCCTCACCCAGCTTCTTGGCTCAGGCCTAATTTATTTTTTATATTAAAAAAAAAAACCATTAATAATTATCCCTTTGGGGATTTAGTCATTGTAGACTCGTTTTAATGTTACCCTGAAAGTGGGAGAAAAACCTAGAAACTGAGCATGTGCAGACAAGTGCAGTTTAACATATTACTTGCACAAAAGTTGTAAACAAGCTTAAAAAACAACTCCACGAAAAGGCTTAAAGTTAGTGGCGGAAGCCTCCTGTCACCCACAGACAAGTAGAGACAGAACTTGAAAAACATCAAAACATACTCAAGAACGGGGCAAGACAAAGCACAGGGTGGGATTCCCAATGTAAGTCCCAAGTCCTCAATAAAAAAGAACAGATTGTGTCAATCTGTTTAACTGGCCATTAATAGAATAATTCAGAATTTTTTTAAGGTTTCAGAAATTCTGGTAATAGGCAACGTTAAATTGCTACATGAGACACAAAACAAATTGACCAGCTCTACAAATGCTTTCTAGGTAAGAACATGTCCAATGTGATGCCAGGAGAGTCACAATCTAGGAGACACTGTTTTCTTAACATGCTTGTTAAGAAATATGACACCCCCGTTTTCACCCTATCTCCTCATCTCCATCCATACATTTGTCCTTAGTCCTTTGAAATGTGTCTAGATCTCCACTTAAGTGGAAAAAAAAAAATGTTCATGCAACTTCCCAGCCTACGGATAGCTAATCTGTAGGTATCAAAACCCAAAATACAAATCCATGGAGTCTTAACCCTTCGGCTACAGACAGCCTACACAGCCGCAGAACTGAAGGCCTCGGTGAACAGTGGTGAATGTGGTGAAGAAATAAAACATGTAGCTTATTTTGGTCCTTAGTTCCAGGCCCCTTTTCTTCATGGTCCATTTCAAAACACGTGCTTCATTTCAGCAGTTCAGACCCAAGCCTGTCCAGTGGTCTGGTACCATCAGGAAATACTTGTCCATTGCTTCACAAAATCTAGTCCTGTACAACTCTGGAGAGACCACAGTCGGCATTTTACCTAAGATTATGAAAGAGAAAAGGGAAAAGGAAGCTGTTACATAACTGATCAGATAGCTGACTTCAATGGCTGTTCTCCCTGTAAACAAACATATACACCACAGTGGCCTCAAGAAGGAAGAAGGGTGTTCACTGTGCCACACGACAAGGGACAGGTCCTTCCTGGTAGGAGTTTTTTCCTTCAAAAGACGCTCCTGCCTACAGATGAGAAATGTCTGAAAGCACAAATGGCACTAGCAGTGCTCAGAGAACTTAGATTTCAAGTGTTAACTCGAGACAACCTCTTACTCAGAACCTCTGGCTTTTTTTTTTTTTTTTTTTTTTTTACCTTTTCATTTTGAGCACCTCTAGCATCTTAACACAAATTTAAAACTCCGTATTTCCCTACCTAAACAATTCCTTTTATTATTTGATCATCTTGGAAATGCTGATAAAATCAAAGACAGCCACTTACATTTTACAATTTTTAAAAAGGTATCCATTTGCTATATGTTAACTGATGAGGAAGATATAAGAACAGTTTAAAGAGTAAACAGAACAAAAATTCTGCTCACCTTGTCCTCCTAAAATTCCTGTTGATTTCACAACCATCTCAAGCTTTTTGTCCCACGTAAATGTTCGGATATAATCTGTTGCAGGGGGCGAGATTAGTAGTAAAAGCTGTCTTAATTAATAAAATCAGATGACAACACAGTCACTATTATTTCTACAACAGTTAACAATACTGCAGGTGCTGACAGTATGTCACGTGCTGGCCTAAGGTTTTTACCATGTTAATTCATTTCATCTTCATAACAACCTCACAGGGCTCCACCTTTAAATGACTTTTGAATATAGACATTTTTGGTAAAGATTATGAAAATGGAAATGAATAGAAGGTACCAGAATATAAAAACTACTTTTTTTTAAATTTCAAATCAAAGTCTGTGAAAATATTCAATAAGGTATTACTAGACCAGATTCAGTATAATCTTCAAATTTTACTCTTGCTTCAATCATGAACTATACATAAGGTCGACTTACCTATAATTCCAACTACCAGCTCATTGCTGGTATCATCTCGCCCAACTAGCAAAGAATAGTCTATAATGAGGTGGCTAGAAAGGAAGTGGGAGTCGCTACGGATCGAGGCTCTCAGCACAGCTTTGGAATGAGAACGGATATACAGAGGGTTGTCTCGAACCATCTTTAAGAGATTTTCATCCAGCAGGACTACATCACAACTCTCTTTCCCGGTGTCAGTTTTTACATTTCGATTCCTAAGTGAACCCTTCAAATCAAAAACCTGGCAGAAAAAAAGTGCTCTGTCATTCATTTCTGAGTTGCTACAAGTGGTTAATGAATGTAATTAAATTTAAAGGACAGAAAGCTTCCTTGTAGCCACTACCCTTATAAAGACTTTGAAATTTAAAAACTTAATCATAACTTATATAACATAAGTCATTAAATGCAAGCATTATAATTGTATAAAGCATAAAACACATGGTGACAAAATCGTACCATATAAAATTAACACCTAGCTCCACAATTACTGAAACATTTTGGAAATACACTGACTCATTTAATCAACTCTAAGAAACAATAACAAGTAACTCCAAAAATATATTGTTAAATCATAAAGCAGTTTAAAAAACAGATGCAAACAGCCTTAGAAACTTCAAGTTTTGATATCAAAACTGTACAATTACTTAGAACAATGTAGAAGCAACAGCATATCTCTAGGAATTTCTGGGCAGTAGGAAAAGCAATGCACTCAAAGGTCAGGGGACTTGGGTACCAGACCAGTGCGGCCTGAAGTGTATTTGACAGACGACTGCCAGTCACGATGACAGAAGAGGCTGGTGTCAGAATGGAAATCAATTACATCATTAAAAAGGCAGTTTACTTCAGCAGATGTTTTCCCCATAGCAAGACATACTCGATGAAGAAAGCAGTGCATTAAATTACATTCTAGTACAAGCTCCTTATCTCACCACAGAAAAAACAGTTCAAGGACCAGCACACTGAAGAGTACTGTTCCAGAATCTAGACCAACCTGAGCTCTAGGAATAGCTGTGTAACTTTGATAAAGTACTCAATTTCTCTGAGCCTCAGTTTCTTCATTCTAAAACTTGGTATGTTGAATCTGCCTTCTTATTCTACAATTCTGGGTTTCTAGGATATTGGATATGTGAAATTCTAGGACCAGTCTAAAATATTCCTCTTTCTTCTTTTCTACAGGGTTCACTAACTCAAAAGTTAAATTTCGCCTAGTAACCAAAGTTTAATATTCACCAACAAATAACATGTTATTCTCTGATTCATATTTCAGGAACCAGAAGTACAAAGCGTTCCAGAGCTAAGTGCTTTGCGTAGTCCAGCATACCGACCTGTGCCATCTTTCTCCCGTAGAAAAGATTTTCCATGACAAGGAGATCTAACTTCTTCTCAGTGTTGTTCTGAGAATTCTTGTAACCAATTCTGTAAACTCCAAGAATCTTTGCCAATGCAGTGGGCCTCTAATCAAGAAAAGATAAAAGTAAACTCTTATCGAAAAGGATTATTAATGAATATTATGCCTAGTGAAAAAAAATTAGAGGAAGAGAAACACTGTGTATATCACTTATATGTGGAATCTAAAAAGTAATACAAATGAATGTATATGCAGAAGAGAAATAGACTCAGATACAGAAAACAAGCTTGTGGTTACCAAAGGGGAGAGGGAGTGGGGGAGGGACAAATTAGGGTATGAGATTAACAAAATACTCTGTATAAAATAGATAAGCAATAAGGATACACTGTACACACAGAGAATAATAGCCAGCATCTTGTAATCACTTATAATGGAGTATAACCTGCAAAAATACTAAGTCACTATGCTATACACCTGAAACTAATATAATATTGTAAATCAACCATACTTCAATTTTTTAAAGGATTATTAAAAAAAGAATTATTTATAATTTAATACCAATATGTGGATTATTCTTGTAATATCCAAAAATGATTTTCTATTAATATTACGAGTCAGAGAACCCTAAAAGAAACTCAAACCTTTGAATCTCAGAAGCAAGTAAAGCAGCAATGTAAATAAAAATATTATATCTTTAACATTCTGCCAAAGGGTAATCCTTCATAATTTCTCAAATTCACAAATTTTATTATGACATAAATTCTCCAATAATAGGCAATAATCCCATAAATGGAGGGGGGAAAATCTATGTGGTTCCTTCATACTCTTATGGGGAGGGTTACTTGGGCCACTTGGGCCACTGGCTCCCTCTCTTTCAACTTAAGGGATCCATGCCCTCATTTCTCAACAAAACTTACAAATTATCAATTGTTATGTGCATCTATTTGCATCTGGTCTTAATGTTCTTAATTAAATGCAACTTGCTTGAGATCTCTTGGCTTCTCACTGGTAAAGGGAGGAAAAAAAGAGTCTGAAATCCCTGCATTCTGTCACACGTCAGTAGCACAGCAGAGATCTAGTCCTGTCCTGTTCACATATTACCACAGAGAAAACTGCCATTAGGACTCTCTGGATGTGAAAGAGCCCAGTAAATTAATCACAGACCACAGTTTTGGATTTCTACCTTTTGCTGAACAGCATTTGTAATATAATTGAAGTAGTGTGGTGCAAAGTCGAGGAAAGACTGGACTTCCAGACGAGGCATTTGCTTCAAAATGAATCTATCATCTAAAAGGCAAAAAGTTCATGTTTATTCAATGGCAATATTTACTAAGGTAATCTACAATAAATCATTCCAAAGATCCCAAGAGATTAGTTTGCTTCATGTTTTCAAGGGATATTTTCTGATATCACTGAAAAAACTGTGATCAGAACACAGTTCTCAAGTAATTGAAGGTATGAAAGGGCTTCTGAGGATTTATACAGTTAAGAAACTTTTGACAGTACCACATCTAAATCCATAGCTAGATGAGCTACTTTTTAAAACTTCTTTGTGAACAATCCAGTAAGCAAAGGTTATAAAAGTTCTTATCAAGCAACATCTTTCCTGCTGTATTTTCTCAAATATTTTCGCTTTCAGCACGTATGGAGAATGGAATATGAAGTACAAATGGTCACGTAAACCTTTGTAGGTTAAGAACTTGGCCTTCCTATTTTTAGGTTAAATATTTCTATTTAAAATCATTAGCTCTGAGGTAACCCTTTGGGACTTTCCAGGAGTTCTCTGTTACTATTTACATTTGGAAAACTCAGGACTTGAAAGAATTTAGTAAGGATTTGATCAGTGTTTGTCTCTAATTACACACCATATACATGTATATGCTTTTAAATATTCTTATTTCATCCTCTCAAGCACACAAAGAAAAACAGAAAAGTTTGTTTCCCAATTGTCAGTACCATATTACCTCACTTCAAGGGATTCACAAATTATCTGAGGGAAAAAGATGGATACTGCTTAAAGGAGTAGAAGATTAAAAAGACTCACCTTCAGTCGCATAAAAGGCAGCTCCTGATTTGCCTCCCCGGGCCTGCCATGGCGAAGAGTGAGAAAGGGAACGAATGAAATCTTCCTCGCTGCTGCCCAGAATCACTTCTCGCATCTTATGAAACTCTCCCGCGTAGTACAGCCGACAGTAAAACTTGGCATTGGCATCAGAAAATTCTATAAACAAAAGGGTTTTAAATAAATAAATGAATAAATAAAAGCTTTTATGAATCAGAAATACCTTTTCCTTTTCCTTCTTGCCTGCTCACCACACCCACCAAATGCAACCATTTTATTTTCTCCGTGATAGCATTTCTCAGGTGAAGTCTACCACCTCCCTGTTAATCGTATCTGTTAAAGTTATCCTCAGGGAGGATTAGACAGCATCCTTATGGCCATCCTTACATATTTACAGAAAAATCAAACATAAAATAGACTCATCTCTAATTTTATGCTGATTACTGTATTTTCATCACTGTACTTTTACATCTTAAATTTTACCGTATGTGATATTATTCTAGATGGTAAATTTTTGGCACTCACATGCACAGACACAATTATAAATGCTTTTGTCAAGACTCTGTGACTCTAAATTACACTAAGTAATTATTTGAACATTAGACATTTACTCAAATTGTAATGTATAAATTATATTATAATTTCAATTTATAAATTCCTTTCTAAATTAAATAATGTATAATGTAATTTATAAACTAAATCTAGATGAAACAAAACTTCATCAGCACACAGATTTAAAATTCATTTCAAGAAACAGGCTATTTATCTAGTATGAAGCTAAAGCTTCAAATAATGGAGTCTGTTCAATTATAGCCCCGATCCACAAACCAAAGGTACTGATCTCATACTTACGAAGCTCCACGTGAGGATTTGTGAGTTGTTTCTTCTGTGTATCTCCTCCATCTACTTCATCTAAAAAAGGTTTAAAATTGTTAGTAAAGCCAAAGTTTTAGATAGTTATCAGTTCATTTTTTCTGTTCTTTTTTCCCCTAATACAACAATAAAAACTAACAAGTCAACCCCTATTATCCTAGTCAAGTCACTCTCAAGCAAGCACTGGGACACAACTAACTGTGTCAACTATTATAATAAAAATGTATGTACCTTTTGAAAGATCAATTTTTAGATTAACAATCAGAGAATTCAGATTGAAGAATAGTTTTTCTTATATTTAAGTAATCCTTATGATAGCAATAGACTAACTCAGCTCTTACATCACAGCTTCCCATCACTCCTTTGCCAGAGTTTATGACCAGTTTTCCCTGTGTATGGAATAATGCTTCCCCAACAGTTTGAGATGCTTTCTTTATCATATACTAAGATATCTGTACAATATATAAAATACATTACTGTCTACTTCAGAGCTTTTTTTTTATTTGATTTGTCTGGCAGATCTTCTGCCAGATCCACTCTAATTACTGTAGATTTGTAATATATTTTAACATCTAGAAAGAAGAACAAGTCATTCTCTAAGTTTCACATTTCAAAAAAAATTGTTTTGAAGCACCAATGCCTCCTAAGGATCACAGTCCAATGGCAGCCTGTAGAATACTAAACACATAACTACTAATGAAAACTTTTCATGCAGTTCCTATTTTTTAAACTACTAATTCATGATCTAACCCTGGGGTTGTCAAACTATTTCTGTAAAAGGCCAGGTGGTTAAGTATTTTGCCCAGTTGAAACTACTCAACTTGCCAATATAGAGCAAAAGCAGCCAGACAATAAGTAAGTGAATGGGTGTGCCTGTGCTCCAGCACAGCTTCATAGAAACAGGTCAGCATAGTTTGCCGACTCCTGGTCTAACCCTGCGTTCAAATACAATCAGGTAGATACATTTTTTAAATATAAAAATGAAGGTGGGTTTCAATAGCCTCAACCTTACCAAGACTGGTAAAGAAAGGAACCATCTGAGGAGGTAGTGAAATGAAAACATCTGAATATCCTGTGAGCTACACAGCGAGATGTTTCACATGTGTAACATCACTCAGTCCTCAGTAAACCTAGGAAGACATTGCTTTTGCCACTTTACAGGTACCAAAAGTAAGGATTTCTAATACCACTACACAGTAAGTGATGGCAATGACATCTGAAACCAGTTGGATTCTCCAAGCGCCATGCTTTTTCCGCTCTACCCCACTGAGGTGTGAGAAGAGAGGGAATGTTCTGGTTTCAGCAGTAGAAGCAACTACTTAAAGCCATGAGGAACACAGGCAACTAAAAGAGGTAAATCAAAGCCTAGAATAAGCACATTTGGTCTCCTTTAACACACCTTGAGGCTCAATGCCTTGATTCTCCGTCCCCTCCTTGCCCGTCTGCCCAACCTGGTAGTAAGCACTATCTGCTCCACGTAAGGTCTCTCTCTTCTGGGAAGAGAGATCAGGGCTTTTCCCTGCTGTCCCTCGGAAGAAGGACAACATTCCAGAAGCCTTTTTGGCTAAAAATAAGAGGTAACATATTAAGTGCAGGTCACTGCAGGTGGAAAAATAAAAATTTTCAACTCATCCCTTTGTTAGCAGTAACCATTATATGAGGGTAATAAATATGAGTAACAATGATACTTTCATTTGCATAGACTATCATTCCACATGTTTTATGGGGTTGAGGGCAGGGCAGTCAAGCACTTTTATTATCAGAAACTTAGAAGAAGAGCAATGCTCAGATGAGCTATATATCAAAATGTGAGAAATTATATAGAAAGCCTTTAAAAAATATCTTTCCAAGGCTGTCATAATATGTTAAGCAACAAGATTAAGCTAGGGCTGGGTTCTTACAGTATTACACTACAGTTAATTAAACTAACACAAAACAGTTTAACAAGCTGTAAGGGTTTAAAGGTAATATATTTATATCATCTGTGTTTCAATATTTTAACACAGTAAAATATACAATTTCAGTTTTAGCACTTTTTAAAAAATAAGTAGTACAGGATGACCAAAAATATTACTAAAGCATGCTCTATATTTTCTTCTTAGCTTTGAGCTTCATCATGTCATTAGTATGTATAAGTCTAACCTTGTACATTTACAGTTTACAAAATCCACATCAACTGTCAATCATCGAGTGCTTACTTAGGGTGGCAGACACCATTATGGCCTCCTTACTATCCAATTCCACCTTGTTCCTTGCTAACAGAACTCCCACTGTGTTTTCCTGGGGCAGCAATGTGTAGAGCCCCAGGAAAAGAACCATGATTTGTATAAGCCAGCCAGGACAATCTGCTCACCACATTCTCAGTCTGCTTTGCAGGAAAGCGTGACCATGAGACTCAGTTCTAACCAATGAGAATGAAGGAGGACGGGCGTTTCCTAATAAAAGGGCACAGCTGCAGCTTGTCCCTGCCTTCTGCCTCAAATGCAAACATTAAGTGGGACATTTTTAACCATGAGTGAAACTTAAGAGAATTACAGAGAAACTACTCATGTTGTCATGGCAACACTGAGTAGCTGAACCAATGCCAACAACTGCCCACCTGCAGACATTGCTATTTTAGAAAAATAAGCTGTCATTTGTTTAAGGCCCAAGAGTCACTTGAGTCTTCTGTTACTTGGAGGGAATATTCCTAACCAACAAGGTCAAAGAGACCCAAGTTCAAATGCCAGCTCCCCAGTACCTGTGTAACCTTGAGCAAACCGCTTAACCAAAGTCTGAACTTGCTCTCTGAAAACTGGAGATAAGTCAAATAACTCTTATGGGGTCATTGGAGGGATTAAAGGAGATGTTACATGAAAAGTTCTTTTCGCAGTGCCAACAATATTGCAGAAACAAACAAGCCAAAAAGTTGCTGTTCATATTTCTTAGCTTGTGTGCTTTAAACTGAAAGCTCTAGCCAGGAAGGCAGATCCTGCTTCTTTTTGCAAGGACCTATGAGTTTCAAACTCTATAAACTTAAGGTAAGAATCAAAGGACAGCAAAATATGTATAAAAGAACATAGACAAAAATTTGACATCCATACTATATTTCAAAGACCAGAAGTAATAGTAAACTCTTGGCAAATGGCATTTCTTATTTAATGTGTTTTCTTCTTCAAACCACAATTATGAACAAAACTAGTAACTATTTCTCCATTTGTAATCTTACTTGGTTGTTGTTCTGCTTCTGCTGTACGATTTGTCTGTCCTCCACTGATCTCAGGTAATCTAATAGGGCTGCTACTCTTTGGTCTGCTGTCTAAAGTACTAAAATGAAAAACAAAACAAAAAAAAGTTGGCTTTATATGATTCAGACACAAAATAGCAAGTCCTCCCATTCCTCCATTAATCTACTCCCCTCCTAACCCCACCCACAATGGCAGACATTGATTCATAATTTATATAAACACAGGGCAGCGTGGAAGAAAAGGTCCTGAAATGTCTACTGGACTTAAGAAAAACAAAATGTTAAAGCTATGAAAATGTATGAAAAAATATACAAAAGTATAGGCTCTTAAAATTTTCTTAAGTCCATCAGAGCTACATTAGTACCCATAAGTCCAACAATTATGATAATGTGTCAAAACATCTGAAATACTGAACATCCTTAAAAACCAGTGAGGGGGGTTGTTTTGTTTCTTAACTATTAGGATCTTTATTAAGCAAAATTCACAAATACTTTACAAGGTCAAGTAGTAGTTTACTAATTTCACAAGTCACTATTTTTAAAGTGAAAACAGTAAAGAGAATTTAGAATGTTCAAGTTTAAATCTGCAATAGACACTGAAACTCTAAGACAATTACCAGAAAACTGTATCCTGAGGGGCTTTTTAAGGTCTTTCTATTATACCTGAATTTTGTTCTATCTATTATTGGCTAAAACATGAGTGCCATTGACTATATTCTAGAAACTTTTACATTTATAATAAGCTACAATAAAACTGAAGTAGAAGGACTTAGAAAATGCTGACATGGCTCAACTGAAATAGATGCTACTTAATCACGGATCACCTGTTTGGTGGAAGCCCTTCTTCAGCACTGCTCCGCAGAGTGGCTTTGGACAATTCCTCTAAGGCATTTCGGTATTCTTTACAACTTAGGGTAGAACAGGTTGAAATATGTTAAACGTTAAGGTCTTCTTTTAAAATAAATCATATGCTTTAGAATAAGCTTTGTATTATAGAAACGCAATCATTGTAAGTGTCAACAATTAAATACATTTGAGTTAAGTAACAAAAGTTATCAAGTTAGAAGCTTCATGAAGAAGGTCTGTGTCCTCACAGAAAATAATACAAAACACAACCGAACACACCAACTAGGGTTTAATATCCTAAACAATGACTGTGAAGGCCTACAGACTCACATTTAGTTCAAATGCCTTCAGGGGTTAAACAGCTAACTTAAAAGCGTGACATTTCAGGGTTGAGTATAATGGAGAGGAAAGGAACTTGAGCATGCTTCTCAACTTCAAGGTACTGAACTTCAAGAAAAAAAATTTTTTTTATGTTGCACTGACTAAAAAACTCCAACTTTTGGACTAGCAGTCTGGGAGCTCTCATTTAGGTAAATCGGATGTTATGGAGTAAGAGAAGCATCCTAGGGTGTACCATTTTTCCAAGATACTAGAAAAAGGTGACCTCAACTAGAAAACTTCCTTCTTAGTTTTACAAAATATGTTTGACTTGGTTGACTTTCCTGCCTTTCTTGCCTATTAAATTGTGGTGTGACTAAGCGATAGACTGAGAAGCAAATACTAGCTTCATAAACACCAAAAGACAAAGATTACAAGTTTATCATATGGAACCTTCTAAAGGAAAATCATTCCTCACTATCCAAATAGTAAGTTACTCTAAACTCCATAAATGCTGAGGCCTAAAAATCTATCTTGTTTATGTCTGTATATCCAATACCTAGTATAGCACATATTGCGGACATTCAAATATTTGTTGAATAAATGGACAACTTGTAACCAATATTTTAAAAAGTATAAAATTTCAATCTCTTCCAACAGGAAAAAAAATGTTTTTTAATTAAACATCTTAGATTTTACTTAAACTAGCTTCTACCACTGCCAAGACACCATTAAGATTACAGAACTTTGTCCTTTTAGACATGATACATAAATATTTTTAAAGAGGGGTCCTTCTTTAAGACACATGGTAACTGTGGGCATGTAAATAGGTCGAGGCATAGAAACAGCATTTCTTTCAGTGAGGAAACTTTACCTGCTATGTGTGGGAAGCAGGAAGGAAATGAATGAAGAATACAAAAAAGATATTCAGATGACATAAGGCAAATACGTTC
Source organism: Camelus bactrianus (assembly GCF_048773025.1). Classification (NCBI taxonomy): domain Eukaryota; kingdom Metazoa; phylum Chordata; class Mammalia; order Artiodactyla; family Camelidae; genus Camelus; species Camelus bactrianus. Next base: position 72,815,899 of record NC_133543.1, read on the forward strand.
CAAGTATTATGTTAATAAGTAAATCAAAGGAAGGGATACAATGGATACACAATACAACACAGAGAATGGCTAGGGAATACAAGGATTAGCAAATAGCTTGCCTAGAAAATGGAATTATTAGGAGCTTGCTTAAGAGTCATCTTGTTATTATTTGGGTAAAGAGTATATTTTCAGATACAAAGAGAATAAGCTGTCAAGCTCAAAGAATATTTTTTTAACTTACATTTAATACTTTGTGTTTATTTGTATTTTGTTCTACTCTATGCGACAGATCTCAAGAAAATGGCAATTAACAAATGCACATAAAATATAAAGATACAACCATAGGTAGAAAAGTCCCACGAATAATACCTGAGAGCAAAAGCAATGATAGAGCTGGGCTCCTTCTCGCAGACTGCAATGGGCACTCGTTCATGTTCATACATTAAGTAGTGCTTATCTGGATCACTGTTCAAATGTTTAAGTACATAAATAAGAACAAAATTAGCAGAAAATCACGTATACACACCACACAGCACTATTACAAGTAAGTCTCAGGACAATTTTAAGTTAACTAAATAATGCACATTTACAGGAATATAATTAAGCCAAAATGTATGCAGAACTCCAACAAACAGCCAAGGAGAATATATCAACAGAAAGTTTTTGAAGGTAACTGAAAATTATCAGAATTGTTTTTTAAAGCAGATGGTTCTGGATTCATCACTCCAAACAAAGCTTTTCACACCAGCAAGATTTTGGGCCATATTCATCTCAAAAAACATATACAATGAACAGCAGAAGTGTAAAACACTTTGTTCTACTATAAGCTTGAAAAGTCTTCTAGAAATTGTGGAAATGTACTTCTAGACCAATAGCTGCTCTCCTATCACCACATGAAAACTCAATGGTGTTTCATTTCAGCCCAAATCTTGCTTCCCTGACTTCCATCCTAAACCCTCTATGGAAGCATTCATTCATTTGAGCAACAGCCATTTACTGCCCTAATGTGCCAGAAACACAATGTCAAGAAAACTATTACTAAGCATCTAATACGTGTAAGTTGTTAACAATACAGTGGTGAAAAATAGGCATGGTACAGTTTACAGTACAGTGAGGTAAGGAAACACATAATCCTACAAATAAATTAAATGACCTTCTGTGACAAGTGTCCTGAGAAAATCCTGAGAGCACATAATAAAGAGTCCTAATCTGTTTGGGGCAGAGAACTTGGGGAAGGGTCTGGTAAAGTTTTCCTGAGAAAGAATGCAGAGGGCTTAATGACTAAGAAGAAAGTGAAGGCCATGTGCAAAGGCCACAGACAAGAGGGACAAAAACCCAGTCAAGCAACAAGATATTCAAGTCTGAAGCATAGAAAACAGGAAACTTTTATAGTCTGCTGTCACAGAATGCATCACATACTATAGTGTGAGTTTCTATCTGTCTCCTCCCCAGAACTGTGAGCTCTTGACAGCAGGGATCTTTCCTTACTAGTCGTGTTCTATATCCTGGGGTACCAGAGCTGGTGCTCGATAAGTTTAAATGTTGACTGAATAAATAAAGACATAAGTCAAGAGAACAAAATCCTTATTAACAACTGTCCACCTTTTGGATACACTTGTACCACTGTAACAAGTACAGCATCTGACAGCCAAACAGGTCAACCAGCGGAAGAAAAATAAACTCTCACAGCCAGCCTGTTTTCTCCTACTCTGAGTGAGCCCAGTACAAACAAAATCATATGAAAACTTACATGGGTCATTATATTTCATTACCACTGTTAAAATTAAAAGCACCATGTCTCAGTAAATTTTTGGGTAATATCCTCATATACAATCATCAATATGTTTTTAAGATGATGAGGTGAATAGATGTAGCAGTCTATCTTCAAAAAACATATATAAGTAGTTCTTTTCAGAACCAGTAATCTTAAGCATTAAGCAATATTAGTTAATGCTTTTTTCATCCACTCATCTACTATACAATGATTACATGTTCTACAAATTATATTATACCAAAAGACATTTTTTTACTATGATGAAGCATAATTTAGGATTGAGAAATACATACATACAGTTAAATAAACACATTTAAATATGGAGAGTAAATCTATCCAAAAAGGTTTTCATTCTTTTTTTTTTATTCTGCTCCATTATAGGTTATTACAAGATACTGTATATAGTTCCCTGTGCTATAGAGATTTTTTTAATAAAGTGAAAATAAAACCACCAAACAGCCACTGGCTTTTATAATACTTACAAAGGAAATGGAATAGGGTTATAGCTATTTCCTGGAAGCAAATTTGCAAAGATGGCTTTCATGGTTGATTTTTCCTTCACCTGGCTGTCTGTAGATCCCAGCAAATGACCATCAAACACATCTGGGATGAAAAATATTCTACTTACATGTTAATATTCAGGAGGAACTAAAGAAAGTATATAGTGTCAACTATATTTCTTTTCCTTTATGGAACATGGACATATGCACACTGTAATTACCAATTAGGGTATAAGATTTCTGATCTAGGAATAATGACTATTATAGGTTGAAACAGGAAGCAATAAAGAAACATACACAGCACTAACCCCAAGGGGTTCTTTTTTTTTTTTTTTTGCATTTCAACATCTTCGAAGTTGAGATCATCCTGCAGTCGATGGACTCTTACCATCACAGGGCCAGGCAGCAGCCATGGTGAGACCACTGCTCAAGCATGCGTGAACTTAGTCACAGCTGTTCATGTTGCCACTTCAACTCAATTATGTGCACTGTGGCTATTACATCTGAGTTTAACTGCAATTTTAAAGTTTACACTACAATTAGGTAGTTGCTGCTTAAACAGAAAGCAAGAGAGAAGCAAGGCATAAATTTGCTATGAGTGAAACAAATATTTATTGTTGGAGAAATGGCTGCAATTTCTCTTACTTTCTTACAAGGCAGTAATCATGTGCTTTAGGGGACTTAAGAAGTAATATCCCCAGAAAGTAGATGAAGCTGAGTAACATTTTATTTTACTGAAATATTTACACGTCAAGTAATGCAACTGAAGAAGGGATATAATAAAAAGCTAAAACTAAAAGAGCACTTTCAATACGTAAAAATTTTAAATCCTAAGGGATAAGAAAGCATTGTGTCAAAGCACTCAGAGTGCTTGTCTCTTCTGCATGAAGTGCAGTGAAAGTGACTGGAACCGTACCTTCGGAACTGCTGGCAGTATCAAGGTCGGGGGGCCCTCCCACCACCTGCTCAGGTGCGGTGTCGGGAGGAGTGGGCAGCTGGAGGTGGGGGGAACTGGTGGACCCCTGACTGGAGAGGGTGGCTAGGAAGCGGTCCTCTAAAGAAAAACACAGCCTTAAATGAGTCACTTAAAAACATTATGTCCATTTCTACCTAACAGTAATGTTTTTTAAATGCCAACTCATATTTCTACTTCAGACACCAAAGAATTTTAGCTTCTTAAAAGTTATGTAGATTATTTTAGTGCATATTTTAAAAATGGATACAAAAATCCAGGCAGGGTATATGACCTGACCACAATTAGATCTTGCACTGTGACTGGCAACCAAGTCCGGCTCCTATCCAATCTTTGCACTCGACCACAATGCCTACCTAAATATTAGTTCATTCAAATTAATAGGGAATGAAATTATGACACTACTGGGGAAAAAAAAACTCATGCTTATTCTCAGGGGGGAAATTCACTTAATTATAAAAGAAAAATTTCAAGAATGATGAGTTGAGTTCTTTCTCTACAAAGATAAGTAAATTTTCTTACACATTTTCTAGGATGGCACCAAGTTATTCAATAAAATACTAAGGAAAAAAATATCTTAAGTGTAGAAAATATTTTAGTGATATAAAAATATTATTTAAACTCCGTAAGATTTTTGCTATGAAACCTAAGAGTTGACTTTAGAACAAGCGAAACAGGAATTCAGTTTTCTTTTGTCTTTTTGTTCTTCCTCTAAAAGCGGACTTCTCTATTGTGTATTTCTACATCCTAACTTATCTTATGCAATGTACTTTATGATAGTCTTAAACTGACAGTGCTACAAATGCCCTACAGGAAAGGAAAAAAAGTATGTGAACAATTGCATCAGAAAAAAGTTCTCAAAATTAGCAGTTAAAAACAACTTATAGACTAAGAAATGTCTTTAAATTCAATGACAAGTGATGACCAGACTCAAGTACCAACCTTTTTCTCCATTTTGAAGCCCTGGAGAAACATTCCGTGGAGATGCATCCATTGCACTTATCTGTAGAAGAGTAAATACTTTGTTCTTAAGGAAGCATTAAAATAACACTAAAAAAATTTTTTAACCCAGTGAATCTTAAACATTTTGGTCTCAGGACAGTTCTTTCAACCTTTTAAGAATTATTAAGACACAAATAGCGTTCGTTTATGTGGATTATACCTTTTAATTTTTACCTTATTAGAACTAAAACTGAAAAAAATGTTAGAACATGCACTAATTCACTTAAAAATAATAATAAAACCACCACATATTAACATACATAACATATTTTAATTTAAAATATTTTCTAAAAAACAATTGGTAAGAGTGACATTGAAATGTTTTATACTTGTACAAATACTTTAATACCTAGCTTAAATTTCTCTCTAACTTCTGTTTTTAATCTGTTGAACTATATTATTATGATCGAAGTATATAAAGAAAGTCCAGCCTCACACAGATATATAGTTGAAAAAAGGGTATCTTGCAAAGCCCTTGAAATGGTCTTGGAACCCTGGGGGTCTATGAACTACACTTGGAGAATATTGCTCTGAACAGCAGCTCCCAGACCCTTTAAAGCATCTAAGAACTACTTATGATTATCCATTAAGCCTAGTAATCTTCTATTATCCACTGGACTTTCTCAAGTCCCATTATCCATAGATAAGATATATTTAAAATGACTATCAGCCCTGTGTACAATTTCATTATAAAGGCATTTCTTAGATCACTGCTTAGAATGTTCTGTGATTTGCTCACCATACTAGAGAGACCTCCCTCCATCATCCACTCCCTTAGCATCACAACTTCTCCTTTATTGCACTCACTGCCACTGTGATGCTGTCCTCAGTGATGCCAGTAGACAGTAGTTTTTGATAAATGTTTCAAACAAATGAATTATATTTTATTTCAGGCTAATATAAAAAAATTAATCCAAGTCACATCACTTTGAAATCTTATAACCTCAAAATGAAAAACTCTCATATTATTAATAGAGTATGTGTCAAACTACCACTTCTGAATGTCATAAGAGAAATTTATTTTATTTATATCAGTGAAGGCCCCAAGACAAAACTGCATTTTAGTACCTTGCTTTCTTCCCCTTGTCTCAGTCTTCCAGGACTTGGAGGAACTGAAGGCCGCTTTCTACCCTTTTCCTGCTGGAAAAGGTCCTGCAACCTACAGTTAAAGAAAAGGGGTTGGGGGGTGAAGAAGAACATGGTTTTGTTTCTAATATCCCAAATAATGTTTATAAATTTTCTCCTTATAGCTTTGAAACCACAATAATTAGATTTTCCTCTTTGAATTGTCACAGATGTTAAAAACTGTACGTAAGTAAGACTAAATTTCTGTCTTATTTCTAATCAGTCAGTTGTTACTGACATGACTATAGTTATTAAAAAAATAGCAAGTTATTATGAGTCAGCACAACATAACATTAAAAAACACGCTTGTTAAAGACCAATGGGCCTGGGCTCAAAGTCCAGCTCTGGAATTAACAGCTGTGTAACTTGGGCAAATCCTTTAGTCTCCTAGAGCCACAGTTTCCTCCTTTGTAACGTGGAATCAGTATACATACATTGGAGGACTCGAAATGAAATAAAAGAGTGAATGTCTGTCTAGTGCCTTACTTAGTGCCTAGCATAATCCAAGTGTTCAATAAAAAAGTTACGATGATCTAACTGAACTTTTAAATAAGCATTAAAGGGAAATATTTCCTAACATAAAATATTTAAATAAAGGTGTAAGATACACAAAATAGTGGAGTTCAAAGTCCTGGCCTAAAAAACAACAATCCCTCCACGGCATACTAATCTCAGTAAGCACACACATTGTAGGTATTCGAAGCAGCACTGAAAGCTACTCTCAGCTTTGTTTTTTAACCTTCACAAGTTACTCAAATATTAGCATATACACCTTAAAGGATGAAAAGAGATGGGGGGTGGTAGTGGTGATAAAAATAAAAATTCCTACCACTTGAGAGTAAAATGAAAAATCCGTAATTAATAAGGACACTCATATCAAAAACCTCACAGGAGAGCAAATTTTGCAATCATATGAAAGAAATACCAGGCTGCCAAGTCACACCTGTTATTCCAGGCTTGCAGCACTTCGCAGAGGCTTTGCTTCTTGGCGATGAGCGACTCAAAGACCGACTGCAGCTGCTGAGGGGTCTCCATGGAGGAGGACAGGAGCCGCGCCTGCATCTTCTCAGTCCAACTCTTGAACTCGCCTTCCTCCATCTACAGAGGAACAGAAACCACGCCAGCAATCTAAGAAGCCCTCGAAAGGAACTTCCAACGAGTTCACAACTCTGGGGTTCCTGTCAGAGAAATGAATTACCTCTTTTTGTGCAAAGATATCTTCCATTTTTTCCTCTCTTGTTTTGCTAAATGTATCAGTTTTCAGAGATGCAAGTCTTTCATCGACAGCAAGATATACCTGTGAAACTCTAACAATATAAACATAAAAAATACTAAACACTTTAGAAAATCAAAGTTTGTAATCAAAGTTTCTAATCTCACAAAAGTGTCACACACAAAATTTAACTATGTCTTCTCTAGTTAAGAATCACATTCAATTTTGTAGAACAAAAAAGACCTGAAAGGACGTACATCAAAATTTTAATAGTTGTTATGCCTGAGAGGGTTTGACCTTTTTTTTAAATACTTTTATGCACTATCTACATTTTTGCTTTTTTACATCAGGTATGTATAACATACAATTAGAAAAATATGGTTATTTCTGTTTTCAAAGAAAGCTAAATAAACAAATCTGATATTTAAAATAGTTTAGATTGCAGGCAGTACTAAACAAACAAAAAAAGATGATCAAAGAATATAAAACTTACTTTTGAAAGAAGTCCTTCAGATCCTGAAGAAGGGACACTTTTAATGGGACTTGACGTTTAATGAATATTTTGGGAAGCGGAACACATACTTCAAGAAGCCGAATGGGAGAATAACTGAAAGAGAAAATACAAGTAATAGTAGAAAAGTGGAAAATAGTTTAGTATTTTGAGTAGAAGTGTATCATGATGGTCAACTAAATCCTATGAGGTATAAGATATCATGAAGTTTCTATAAAATGGCATCTTAAAACAATCATAAAAATATTGAAGACAACTTCATCAACCATTATAAATATTCTCCCCAGTTTTAAATAGATGTTATTTTGTTTGTTTTATCCCCGCACTGTGATGTCATCATTTATCCCTCAAGGCCACCCTTCTGTGCTTTAAAAACAAAAATGACTGGGATATAAACCTCTATGAACGAGGACAGGGACTCCTTCCTACAATTAGCTCAGACGCTGGTATTCACTACCTTCTCAGCTCCCAAGGATTTTTCCTGAGTTTCTTTCCCACCTGAAGTTTATGTTGTCTACTAAATGCTATATCCCACTTAGGCCCTAGGTTCATGATTAACAGCTCTTGCTTAAAATAGGTAACAGGGTTCGATTACAAATATCTGAGGACCTATTATGTGTCAGATGCTATTTTAGGTGCTGAGGATACAGCACTGAATAACGGACAAAATTCTTGCCCTCATGATTCAGGAATAACAAGATTTGGGCAATAAATAAAAACAAATAAATACTTAAAATACATTTTACATCAGACAGTAAGTGCTACAGGGGAAAACAAAGCAGGAAAATGAGGCAAAGACTGCTAGGAGAAATTTGAACAAAGATCCACAGGAAGTAAGGAAAAGCAGGCGGATGTGTGGGAGCAGACAGCTCAGAGGGGTGAGAGCAAGTGCAAGGCTCCCAGGTAGGAGCCCACGTGGCAGAAGTGAGGCCCAGCCAGGAGGCCAGCGAGGCTGCAGCCCGGTGAGCGAGGGCAGAGCAGCAGAAGGTAAGCAGCCAGAGCACGTAGGGGCTTAGAGGCTTGTCAACAGACTCTGGCTTTCACTCGGGGTGAAACAGACACCCATGGAAGGGTCTACAGTAGAAGAGTGGCCTGAGCTGATCTGCATATAACAGGATCACTCTGACTGCTGTGTGGAGAACAGGCTGCAGGGGGCAAGGCCAAAGGGAAAAGGATCAAGGTTACTGCAATGATCCAGTGAAAGATAAGAGAGACTCAGTCCAGAGTGGTAGTGGGAGAGGTGGTGAGATGTGTCCAGATTCTGGATGTATTTTGAAGAAAGAGCCTGAAGGCTTTCTCAAATCATTTAATACTAGTGTAACTACCCAATCTTTGAACGAGTGATTTTAGCTCTATAATATCTGATTATCCTTACACTAAGTAATGTCTTAGCAAAAATTCTGACAAACTCTTAGAAGCAAAAACATTGGTTAAGTGCAACACTTGTAGTAGCAAATCTACTAGTTCATATGAGGACTCATTCCTTGCTAGCTCTATTTGTGAGCTATAAGCTCTCTAAGTGAGGGTAATAACAATACTTATTTCTTAAAGGAGTCAATAAAACAATAACACTGAAAGCTTTTTGCAGAGAGTATGACCCTCTGCATTTGAAAAGGTGAAGGTGGAGAACAACACACACCACAAATTAGTAATAGCAGAAATGTTGTAACGCCTTCCCAGGAGTATGTGATCGTGCACAGGGTCGCTCGGACTTCTTACCTGAAAGATGCCACCATCTGGTTATAGGAGAAATACTGGTGATAATCATGGTGGATGGAATGACCACATGGCTCAGCATTCGCTCTACGAGTGTACTGGTGCCCATAAAACCTAAGTTCAAGGTACTTTGCAAATGACATGGACCAGGACTCATTGGAAAGAGCAACAACTGGTGTTACCTGAAAGTCAGCATAAATTGTTATCTCTAATCACGTATTGAAAATCTCTTTTTTAAAAAACAATGTGTTTTCTTTTTTAGTACAAATCTAGTATATACTGACTGCAGAAAACCGGAAGAGAAAAATGTTTAGAGGTGAGTGGAGTTAGGGATGGCTGAGGAGCGCTGTATCGCCAATAATCCCACCACCACCAACACACTGTCTGCTTTCTTTCCATAGATGATGAATCCACATATGCATAGCTAGTACATTTATAAATAAAAGCTCTATGTAAGTAGTTTCATAACCTTTTTTTCTTTCACTTAGCAACATATCATAAATATTTTCCTACACAGAATATTCTTCTACGACTTGATTTTAAAGGCTGCAGAGTACCCCATTGTATGTCCATATTTAACCAATCCCTACTGAGATACATTTAAGACACTACAAATTTTTCTTTATTTTGATGAACTTCTTGTATGTGTGTGGGGTGGGTGGGTATGTGTGTATACATACAAATATATACTCTTATAAATATCCATTATTATTTTCTTGGAATAAATCAATAAAAGTGGAAACTGGTAGGTCAAGGGACATGAACATTTATACAATCTTTGACACTTTTTGCCATACTGTATCCCAAAACAGGTATACTGGTTTACACAATCTCCAACAGTATCTGAAAATATCAATTTCCCCACTTCCCTACCAATCTCCAGAATTATAAATATCTGAAATGTGACTTCTTTAAAAATAAATAAGTAAAAACACTCCACTTATTTTATTTGTACTTCTTTGACTACTAACAAGTAAAATTTATTTGCACATGCCTACTGGCCATTTGTATTAAAGTGCTTTAACATGACCTTTGCCCATTTTTCTATTATCATGGCTTATAGAAATTTAATGGTAAGTATATCAATGTTTGGTCACAGATGGAATGTTTTTGACACATGAAGGTTTTCATTTCTGTGTAACAATAACTGTTTACCTTTTCCTTTCTAACATAAGCTCAAAGGTGGAAGTTTTTGTTTTAAAATAAAGTGCATATACCAAGCATGCAAGATATACAGGTCAAATTTTAATTATTCATCTAGTTCACTGGTCAATCTACAGAAATTCACATATTCCACAACAAAATATCGCCAACTATTTACCAGGAACTAAGGGCCTATAAGACCAAGTATAAAAAGAAACACCGATCATTACAAGAAATGATTTCATGGCTGTATGTTTACTAGCACAGAAAGAACCACCTTTGACTTTGCACTCCTCAACCACAGATATTGACAGACTGCACTGTTATTTCATATGTAATTCCCATTTGTGCTTCCAAAAGCACACTTTAAAACAAGCTAATTAAAATAACAATGAAGTTAAATTTGGCGCTTGCTCACTGCAAACAATCTGGATAAAAAGTGTATATAAAAAACATAATATTGGCACAAAAATTTCCTCCAGAGTTAGAAAAGCACACAGAAGAAATAAAATACATGGTCCTTTCCTCAAGAATGTATATGTAAACCAAAAGAGATCAAGTAAACATAGTTTCCTCTGTATCTCTTAAGACAGAAATGTTGCTATAGACTCAAACTTGCACAAACACCCTTGCATACTGTAATTATTGTTACAAGTCTGTCTCCTGATGAGAGGAGCCATACCTTGTTCTTTTCTCATTCCCAGGGTCTAGTACAGTACCTGGCACCTAGGTGGTGCTATACCAGTGCTTACTGAATGAGCAAACAAACATAACTGAGAACTGTCAAAATACAATCTCCATATATTTTATTGGACAAGGTACTTATGTTTTATATAATGGATGATAAATCCTAAAATGAAATCTTCAAGAAACAAACATTAAATGGAACATACAACACTAGGAGGTAAAATAAATAAGAGCCCAATGACCAATAACAAATCCAAACTAATTGACACCACCCTCATCCCCCAAAAAGAACTATACAAACAAAGACATAGGTGCTATTTTATTTGAAATATCACAACAACATGGTATACTTACCTGTTTGCAGATTCTGCACCAAGAATAGGTAAGAATTGTATGCTGGTATCCAGGTACTGGAGAATCCAACTCCTTCAGGATTATCTGCACACAGCCTTGGCCATGGACAAAGCGTCGAATGTGATGCACCATGGGGGTATCACAGAACATGCTAGGACACTGATAGGAAGGCCTTTGACAAAAAAAAAAAAAAAAAAAAAAAAGTCCTCACATTAACCACAAAACAAAGAAGCACGTATAGTGAATACTGGCTAATCAGAACCACTGTCAAGAAAGCGCAGCAATCTCTCTCTAGAGTAAGGATGGCCAATGGACAATCTCCACAGGGTACCACTTGTCCTGCTCTGAGCCTGCAGCTGAACATCTGCCTTCAACCAAATCACAGGGATAGTTTCCACTTGTTAAGCACCTTCTATTCACCGAGCATTTCTAAAACATCATCTCATTTTATCTATTAAAACTCCTAACATTTGTGCAACTTGTTATTCCCTATAAAGGGAGCAGGTACAGATTAAATTACTTGCTCTTTGTCATGTACATGGCAGGTGATAGCACTAAGCTTAAATCGAGGTTCCTTAGCTTCTCTTTGAATCACTGTAAATACAAACATCCTGAAAAAGTCTTAGGGATTACAGGGTAATTAAATGGGCAAAGATGTGAATAATGACTTGGAGAAGACATCCTGGGTTGAATATGAAACAGATTACTCCATTGTATGGTACACCCTGACATGTGGCATGAACATCCAGGTCACACAACAATGCTTTAACTCATGTTTATATTTTAGGTTGAATTTCTGGGCATTAAAACAGCATAAATGGAACACAAGGAGAAGTTTGGTTCTTACCTGAAACAGTATCTCTCTAAAAATATTCCTAATGTAAGGTCATTTTTCCCATAAAATTCCATTGTTACAATCCTAAAAGAGAGGGTTGTTTCTTAGAAACATCTCTTAAGAATTACCACCCAGCAAGACATTTCACAAGATTACACACTGATACCTGTTAGATGTGCTTATAATATAGTATTAAAACAGCTGATATTCTCTTATTGTTAAAGAACAGGTTTTATCTCATCTGATAAAACAGGTTTGGACTAGCCACACTACCACACTGTATCCACTCCCAATCTATTAGTATCTCATGAAACTATTTAATCAAGATGCATAAACTCTAGTATTAAATGAGTAAAACTGATTTGAGTTAGGAAGAAGTAGAAGTTTCCTCTACAAAGCGTTAAGCCCTGTCAGTATAAAATGGGACCCCATCTCTGCTCTCCAGTCCACACTGTGACTGAGCATGAAGAACAGCAGCTCATACTCTTCCAGGAGAGCCAGTTCCTAACTTTACACCCAACTTATAAATGTCCACAAATAAGAGACTTCGGCTATACATACCCTGTTGAAACCCACATCTTATTCAAGCCTTGATCTAAACTCTCGGAGAAAATTCCTAAGGGCTGGCCCAGCCCCAAGCCAGCTGCTAGAGCCAAACTGATGCTGAAGAATCCCTGAGCTCACTGGCAGAAGTGTTTCTGGTGACCAAAATTACACTATGGAATACATTTTGTCTTAGAAAGTACTCCAAAAACAACAGTTATGTTCTACAGTACTTTTAAAACTCAAAGGTAAAAGGCTGCTTTTATAAAAAAAACGATACCTAAAGAAAATCTGCCTACTTTGCACATGTTCTCATCAAAACACTTAAAACTAGCTCTTATGGATCAACTTTCTCACTTTTTTTATTATGAATTTCTCTTCCATCCCTCATATCCTTTTCACTGTTGCTTAAGGTACTCTCATTTACTTCTACCTGGGAATAAATACAAATTTCATATTTATTTCACAAGTTTAAAAGTTACATCAATTTATATATGACCAGCAGCATGCCATGAACTAGAAAACAGATCCTAGTGGCTGAACTTTCGAAGTTGCTGGAATTCTGTTCTTAAGTACAACAGTAGGGGGTGGGAGGGTCGGGGAGGGTGCTGGGCAGGAATCCTACCAGGGACTGACACAGGCACTGGGAGCATTGCTGGACTGGGCAGAAGAGCTGCTGAAGAGCACGCACAGTCTCTGGTGGTTGACAGGGTTCAGACAGTCCACCTGGAAGAGAAGGAACACCCGGATGAGCACCTGGAAGGTGTAACGCACTCCAACCCCAAGGCCCGCCTCCAACATCCAACACATTCCACTCAATCATTAGAGCCCCTATCATCACTACAGGGGTTCCAGGGAAGGCTTAAAACTGTAAGAAACTAAATGTAAGGAAGAAGAGCAGTTAGTGTTTGGGGTAAAGCAATCCAAAAAGTTAAGTACACTAAAAAATACAAACAGATGTCCAAATAGCTTGTTTTCTTAAATATGCTTTATTTTTAGGAAACTGCATTAAGTTATTCTGGAAGTAAACAGTTACTTTAATATGAAACAGTCAGAACTGATAGCTAGATATAACACCAATCTGAGACACCTAGAAATCTAAATTCTAAGGCATTTATTGATTTGTACTTTTTACCTTTTTTGATCACGAGAAAGGTTACACCTGTTTCTACTGAAATTCAAATAGTACAGAGGTATATGAAGAAGTTCATGAAGTACATAAAGCTTCTCTTCCTTCGGTGCTGCCCCACCGCTCAAATTGACAAATTTGACTGTATGGTTAAAAACCATGCACTTCTTTCGTTAGCTCACACACATACACACACAAAAACACCCACAGGAGTATATACAGGTGATTTTTGCTTTTTATAAAAATGGGATGATGCTACGTCTATGAAAATACAATTTGCTCTTTAAAACTAGAAAGTGTATCATGGGCTCTCTCTAGGTCATTAAACGAGATCCAAGTCATCCCTTTTACAGCAAACAATTAGAAATAACGCTTTGGTAAACATCCTTGTACCTACATAAAATGTAAGTATCCTTAAACAAAACGCTTACTTATTTCTGCAGGAATAGATTATAAAAGATAGGAATCCTAAATCAAAAATATACACATACTCATGGAAATTATAAGACTTCCCTGTCACTTTTAATAAGCTTGGATAAATGTATATAAGTTTATGTAAATTTTATTAGAAGTATTTTTCCATGCCTCATTAACCATAGCTCTTATCACATTCCTTTTTGCCAATCTCGTAAATAAAAAACGGTACACCATTATTATTTAATCCTTCCCTACCAGTGAAACTGAACATCTTCTTACTTATTTTATTAAACAACTGCATTTCTTCATCTAGAGATGGATTTATTCATTAGTTTTATTACCATCATTATCAATAATGTATCCATGAATGAATCTTTAATTTGCCTTCAATTTCTGTTTAAAAAGTAAAAAGGCAGTCATAGTTAAATAATAATGTAAAGTGTTTTTTTGTTAAAAAACAAATACATCTAACATTTCTTAAAAACACATCCATTTCCTACAATAAGCTTCCAATTCTTACTCTCCTTCTCACTACCATTAAAAGGATCGAGGATCATCACACTACACTCAAGTCATCCTGCCAGAAATTTTAAGTAGCTCCCCACTATGCCCTACCCTCAGAGCTCTTCCTAGTTTACTGTGAGCTCAGCCTGAAACCCTCAAAACCCAGTTTCATTACACTAAACTCCTATTTCATACATTTTAAAGCAACATATAAACCGAAAGATCTAAGATTGAAAAAAAAAAGGAACTATTTAATAAATCTGCACACAATTTGTCATGTTTGATTTTTTTACCCTGCCATAGCAGTTTTTTAACACATTCTAAATTTACACAAGCACCCAAAGTGGTCTTGCTCACCTTTGTGGACCACACTGCATCACTTGTAATCAACCCTTTCTCTTCATCACCCTCAGTTTTGCTTCCTGATTTGCCACTTGAAGTACCTGATGCCTCCTTCGAATGGACAAAAGGGTCTGAATTTTTTTGCTGAATTCTTCCTCCTCTGGCCCGATAGTCAGCCAGCATTCTCCCCAGGCTCTGGCTATCACCCAGATGCTCGGCAATTCTGGTGCTCACTAGCTCATGGGAGGGTAGGACTTGAATAGACTTGGCCTGAACACTTCCATTCATGCCCTGAAGGCCGGGGAGATCCCTGAGCAGCTGTTTCTTCCGCCTGCTCTCCATTTCTTTGAACTCCTTGTTGAGGAGAGGAGACCAGTACACCTGCTCTGCAAAATAATCCCGGGTAGAGCATCTCATCCCCTTTTCAGTTAAAAGGAAAGGTTCCCGGAATGTGATTACTGGGGAGATACACAGGATCACATCTTTCAATTCCTGTTTGAAGGTCAAAGAGTAAGTCTTTCGTTTATCTTCAGAAGAGGTAACTTCCTCAGTGATGTACAGTCCAGTGTCATCCTGCAGAGGGTCTCTGAAGGCTCTCATCTGGCTCTTGGGATCCTGGAGCTCCTCTGTCTGCTGCAAAGTCTCTGGCTGTTCACCGCCTATGGCATCTTGTTGGTCGTCCACGTGGAGCGGCAACAATGATTCTGGTACCGAAGGAAAGAGGGCACAGGGTGCACCTGCCAGGCAAGCTGCTGTAGCATACTCTTGATGCTTCGAAGAGGCGACATCCTGTGGAACGCTTTTATTTTCCTGGTCACCCTTCTCAAACAGAATCCTTGATTCTAGCAAACCACTATCATCAGAGGGCAGAAAGTCAGGAAGGAAGTCAGGCTCCCGGGGGAGGGGACTTCCGCTGAACGGCTCTTGTGCAGCCCCTTCATCCTCCTGTCCCTCAATCAGAGAATGGAAGGAAGGGTTTTGTGTTAATGTAGGAGGCATAGCAAATTCATCCATGAGGAAGGAGATTTCTAGTTGAGAATGATAAGCTACACAGATCATAAATATTAGGATCTCCTTAACTCGAGCCAGCTCATAATCAGAGCCTCCTCTAAGCTTGATTGTACAGCCCAGGTGCTGTGGACAGCCTTCAAAAAACATCAGTGTTTTGGTTTGTTCTACAAATAAACAAACACAAAGTTAAGAAGGCTTAGGTGGGGATCCAGAAGTCCAGGCAGAATTAATTCACCATCTTAACATCTACAAGAGAAAAACCCTTAAGCAAGACCATGGTTGCCTGCCCTCATTTAACCACTGCTAATAGACATGTCCTACTAAATAAATGTCATAGCGCTGATGAGTTTACTCATTTCCTCAGCTCCCCAGTTTCAGGTGAATCTATGCTGAAGATTACTCACCATTAGGCAATTGGAACATCTGCATATAAAATTTGTGACAGGTGCCCAGGTGGGGTTTTGTAAGCAGCTGGTCCATCGACATTACCAAATCACCTTGGGTCATCCGACTGATTCGTTCTAAAACTTGCTGGAACACAGAACATTATATTACAAATTAGAGAAGAATAAAATTGTTAGTAAATTTAATCTGGAAAAATAATAAGAACATTTGAAAATGCCCTCACAATGAATTTCCTCAATTTTAATAATCATGACTTCAAGTGATCTACACAGTTACTTAGTAATCAATATGCATCCACTAAACTAAACCATACTTATATTAATAACATCACCAAAGGCATTTAAGCATCATGCATTGGCACAAGATACTGATGGGGGGTGGGGAACTTCTAGAATTGGTCTCTATTCTGAAGAGAGTAGCTTTTCAAAGGAGAGAACATTTTCTGCTTGCATGAGTCCCCAAACAAAATGAAGTCTCCCCAAATACTACTTATTAACTAATGTCTATCACACCTTTGGTCTTGCAGACACCTATAATGAGTGTTACATACTCATTATGTATGAACTTTACGTTAATTCCACTTCTTCCAGCCTGAGATTCTCCAGTCTTACATAATGGAATCACCGCCATGCCTGTTCCACTTTCAGTATATATGACACAGCCAAGAAATAAATAATCAAAGATCCCTGTACATTTACCACACATGCATATAAATTTTAAAGCTGTGATTTTTTTAAATGATATAAAAATAGAAAAATAAGAGCACTCACTGATTTTACATTAATCACCAAAGTAATGCCGTGTTCCAGTAACATGTCCTGGGCAATTCGAGATACTGTTTTCTCAACTAGAACCAATGTAGGTCGAACATCAACTATTCGCTGAACATAATTCTTCAAGAATTCCCTTTCCTAAGTAAGAAAAATCGAAAATATTATACCTGGTATAATTCAGGATCTAGACATATAAAAATATTAGGAATGTCTGACTATTAAAATCAAACTCAGCCTAAGTTTTCCTCATTCACAAACCATAGCTAGTAGATATTTCTTACTAAGTAAACATTCTAAGTACTGATGAATTAACTCATCTCTCAGGCCCCTAATCTCAGGTGAAACTATGCTGAAGATCACTTACCACTGCTATAAGCGAATTAACTCAAACACAACCAGGAATGTTATTCATCATTCTAAACTGTTGATTATGCTTAAAAGAGTGTCAAGGAGAAATTCCATTCTCCAACTCACTAATTTTACTTTGAAGGATTCTGAATTCTTAATAGCCTATCATATAAAAGCCAAGAATCCAATTAGCAAGCTCTCAAAAGTTAAAAGAAAAAAAAAAAAAACCAACCTCACAACTCCCCAAATGAAAGCAATTTCTAAGCGTTTTTAATATAGCTATGGCTTCCGTCTTGTACGTTCTGAAACTAACCAGAGTATCTCCTGTTTCGGGTACCTGAATAAATAGCTCTCCAACAGATGCTATTTCAGCTACTTCCTAATTTCAATCTCCCAATAGATCATACTCCACCTAGAACAGCTACAGTTAAAAACTAAAATATAATGCTTAATACAATTTCAAGACAAAAACTTATTTTCAAAGCAAATGAATACTGTAAATAACAACCAGAGTTAAAATAACAAAATTCATTGTTTCATAAAATTTCTGGGCTCAGACAGGAGACAACTGAACGTGGGAGCATGTCTGTCACTTCTGCTCCATATGCCCAAAGCGTTTCTGCGCAGAACCGTATTCACGGTCAGTGGCATCAGCACCGGACGAACCTATTCCCTGCAATGAACCTGCTCTGTTATGAAGTACATTTCTTCTCACCCTTCTCCATTTTATTCATAGAAATTGTACATTTTCAAATTCTCCCATTACTAACAAAATGGATTTTTTTCCCTGCAATGTGTTCATTTCCTACTGTGCTTATTAAATTGTAATTTAACAACATTTAAAAAGATTTTATTTGTGCAGCTCCAATAAAGAATAACTAGAATAAGCTGATTTTTTTTTTTAAGTTTCTGGCCTCTGGTACAGGGATAGCAAATACATTTATTCTCAGTTTCAGCTCCAGTCAACTATTATGATTATACACGAAGCATCATGTTAAGAGAGGGGGCCTGGGCCAGGTTCAGAAAATAAAGAGCACCAGGAGGCAGGCCAGGAACACAGAAGGGAGCAGTGGCAGACCAACAGACCCAGCCAGACTGGTCTTGTGAGGACGGGATGAAGTTATAGGCTACTTATCTCCTTGCCCTTTGTTTCTCATCCTCCTTTTTCTATCTTTCAGCTTCTTTGATTGGTGATTCCACACTGAGTGGACCAAAACAAGGAAACAAAAAGTCAAATCAGTTGATACTTTCTGGCAATTCAAACTAAAAATCTTAATAGGAGAGGGGAGGGTATAGCTCAATGGTAGAGTGCATGCTTAGCACGCACAAGGTTCTGGGTTCAATCCCCAGTATCTCAGTTAAAAAAATAATAAATAAATAAATACATACATGCATACCTAATTACCCCCTCAAAAATTTTTTTTTGAACTTGAATAGGGCAGGAGTTAAAGATATAATAAACTATGTTTTAAAGCCCTGATGATCATGATGCTTTAAGTTATACGATTTAAATCTTGTTTATTAAGTATGTATTTGTCCAGAGCATACTTCTCTGCTCTAATATGAAGACTTTATTAACCTGATTATAAGAGTGAAGTTAAAATAAAGAGGATGAATTTAAGTATAACTTTTTTGTAACTAAATACCTGTGGATTTCAATTTCTAGTTCATCGATTCTAAGACATAACAATTTTAAGCATTTTAACATCTTTGCAATCAGGATCCATCTTGCAATCAATGTGGCTGATTTAAGCCTAGAAAAGTCTTTCTCTGACACCTCTGGTGAGATCAAGAAAACTCTCAGCATCAAAGTGTCTTAGTTCCATGAACAATAACTATGTGTCCCCTTATTCTTTCAGTTCTCACTGAAAAGTCACAGTAAATCAGAGCTAGAAGGAATGGTATAAATCTCGTTGAAATTCCTCATTTTCACTGATACATAGCTGAATTCCAAAGAGGCAACAGCCCCAGGTAACAGAGTTCACTAAGCAATAGAGCAGAGTTTCATAAACCAAGATGCCTTTCACCACAACTAAGTTTATTCCGTTGGTGTCTACGAATTCAGAACAAAAGTGATTGCTCCTACCACTCTTGGAAAAATGCACCTATCACCTATGAATTTTCAAGTAATGCTTTTCCTAAATGTTTCTGGAACCAAATATAAGTGTTTCTGCTATAATAGAATATACACATTCCTGAAGGCCTCCCATTTTGAACAAGTTCAAATTAATTAATAGCATTTATGGGAGAAAAGAGGTTGGGGCAGATAATGTTTAAAATCTATGCACCTTCATGTCCAGAGCACAACAAGAATAATTGGTACCTTGACAAAGAACTTGGACAGCCCAGACAGGCAGCTCAATATAGCTGGAGGGTACCTCAAGGGAAAATTAAAATGTACAAAAGCAACAGTACAAATGGAGACGGAGCTCTGAGCAGTGAGCTCGTAAGAGCCATCCAGGATCGGGAAGGGGGTAGGGGCGGTGCGTCTCTCTACAGAGAGAACTCTTTGAGCAGGAGCTCACTTTTAATTTCTTAAAATGGAGCCAAAAGCATCCCTGCTTGTATAGGAGTTGCTCTGTTTTTCTTTCCAGCTGAGGGTTATAATCCTACTGCAGCTATTCTGGGCCTCTTTACTTAAAAACCACAAAGAAACCAACACAACTTCCACCTGACATTTTTCCCCTCTACCAACTGTGTGTGAGCTACCTGGTGTTCCAGAAACACATGTTTTAGCAGAACTATATTAAAAACCAGGTATTACCATTGGAAATCTGATAAGTTAGAGAAATCCTTAAAGTAAATCAATGACCCAGGTGGGACAAGAAAACAGTATTCCTGTTTTCACTTTTCCTTCCATATATTCCCAAAAAGTTGTATATTGCATTTAACACTTTGAAACTAAAAATAAGGAGTGACAGAGGTATTGGTAAGTTTCTAAAGTATAATACATACAAATGTGTTTTTATAAAATTTTTAAATGAAACAAAAGCAATGACGTTTCTTTGCCAAATTTAATCAACTGGAACGTGTTACAAGAGTTTGCAAGCAACATAGTACATAAATGTCCCTCCAGATCACTTGTTGCAGTAAGAAGTTCTTACCTGAAGCACAATAGGATCAATGCAAGTAAATTTAGTTTCTTCCCTGTAGAGATACTCAATGGAACACTTCAACAGAAGAATTTTGGGGTTTTTAATAGACGAATTCATCTAAAAAAATGAATACTTTGTTAAAACTTTGAAAGTTTGCACTTTATAGACTTCTTTTAATAATAACTTTAAATTCACACTGTTCATAATTCCTTAGATTATCTCATTATACTCATATTAAAATACTCTCATTTTGCTATTTTGTGGTGATCTTTTATATTTTTTCAAAGCAAATAATTAGTTCAGAGCAATGCAAAATTCTTCAAATTGGCTTTTTATTTTTCTCTAATGTTGTTTTGCCTAATCCTCTATACTCTAAGCAACTTATAAAAAATTTCTAATGTTGCAAGAAAAGATATCAAGCCCTGAGTAGAGGGGAGAGGGGTTTAAGGATGAGCTATTTCACAAACTCCCAGAGATCGACAACTCTTCGAAAAGCAGAACTTAACTCTTCTGAAATTCGAGGATAGAAGGAGAAAAGAAAATACTTCCTGAATGTATTTTTAATAGAATAAATTTCCAAGCAGTCACAAATTTGCAAGCCAAACTGGATAACAAGAAGTTAAAACAGAAAACCTCAAAGCATATCCAGAAGCAAAGACTCAAAAAATAGACTCTAACCACACAACTAAAGCCACAGGCAGAACAGCCTGAGTCCTACAATCGAAATTTCCGAGCTTACAGAGGCCAAACCGGCAAATGGCCCTGAAAGCAGTGACTCATCAGCTGGGAAACTACATTCAGGGCTCCTAAAGCTACTACAAATTAAAGACTATCTCTAAATATAGTCAGTGGAGCAAGACAGCCATTCATGCATACGTTTCTACCAAACCCACATACAGTTTTTAGTTCTGGAGATGAGCACAACATATTTACCCCTGAATTCAACAAAGACCATTTAATTTGATTTAAAGTACTACTCTTGATGGTTGAAGCGCTGTTTTAATAAGACTCTATATAGAAATATGGACTCTGGATCATTGCTATGAAATAATATTAAATCAAAACATACTTTTATTTATCTATAGTCACTAACAATTTTCAGGAGGCTTAATGCCTTACAAAAAATAAATTATTAGTCTCTGCCTAGAGAAGAGTGAAAACAGGACCACAGTTCGTCCATCCAGTTGCTCAGGGTAGCATCTGCCTGAACTCTCACTGTAACCAAATCAGCATCCTGAGGTGGGGCTAGGGTATCTCCATTTTTAATAAGTTCCCCTAAGTGATTCTGAAGCACAGGAAGGTCTGAGAACACTGTTAAAGATCAGTGGTTTCTCATAATGTGCGAACCAATAAACAACACTGGAAATACCCGTTGTGCCTCCATTAAGAGGCCCCACCCTTCCCCGACCCAGCCTCCCCGTCCCCTAAACATACTGAAGGAGAATGGCTAGGGTTTGGGCTCAGGAGTCTACATTTTTTGAAACAAGGTCCACAGGTGACCCTGATGCACACTACACTCTGTGAATCAGGAGCCTCCAGAATAAAGTTCAAGACCTTTAGTGAGATACAAACCCTTCCTTGGCTGCTTCCTCCAGCCTCATCTCCTGCCATTTCCCATCTTGCACCTTAGGACCTCAGAGTTTCCTTAATACACCTGGTTACTTCACCCTACTTCTTTGTGCTAGTGCTAGAAAGAGGCCTCAGGGCTAAAAGCAGACAGGAAAGATGACAAGGATAACTGAAATCCAGTGATAATTCTGAGCTGAGCCCTATGAAGAAGAACAAAGTTTTCAAATGGTAGGCCTCTGGAAGGACTCCAGTCTGTTAGAAAATCTTGTCCCCCTAAGATGCAGTGGGGTCAAGGGAGAAATGTTATCACTGTCCTATCACCCTGCTGGTCCAGAAACCTTCTTCTGTCTGATGAATTCCCACTATCCAAGTCATAGTCATCGTTGGCTCTGGGAGACTCTCCCTGAACATCCAAAATTTCACCCTCACAGCAGACACCACTCGTCACCTCTCAATGTCCATTCTCCTTTTCGTCCATGATTAGGGCACCTCCAACTTGATAGCTTGGCACATAGTCATAGTTTGCTGAACTTCACTGCTGAACTGAATCAATTACCTTTTTATGTGCAATATTCTTGGTACAAACAAATCCATTGACAACCACAGAATCAAACTTCTTTCCACCGGGGATCTAATGAAACAATTAAGAAAACAATAAAATTCAATTATACATCCTTAGAATCTAGTCAAATCAATGCTATTATTTATTTCTACTTTTTAACTATTATGTAACCAAATAAGCACAAAAAATTCCAATATGTATTTCTTCCTTTCAACCAATAATTAATGGCATCTTAGCACATCATCAATTTTCCCACTTCCTACTCTCTGACATACTATCTGGTACTCTAAAATATCACTTGACCAAAAAAATTGATGCCAGATGTCAATTAAGACCATTATTAAGTTAAATATTATAGGCAACAAATACAGAAGAGACTCCATTACTATCTAAATAAAGCAACTACCCCCTGCTTTTCCTCAGAACAGTGACAGTAATCTGTGGGACCAGGCGTTCTCATAG
Source organism: Camelus bactrianus (assembly GCF_048773025.1). Classification (NCBI taxonomy): domain Eukaryota; kingdom Metazoa; phylum Chordata; class Mammalia; order Artiodactyla; family Camelidae; genus Camelus; species Camelus bactrianus. The sequence continues at coordinate 72,838,874 of NC_133543.1, forward strand.
ATGACACATCAGGAAGAGGAAGTAAGAAAGTTTGGGCTCCCAACTCTCTACAAGTCCAGCTCACCCTTGCCCCCAGTTCAGCTCTCACTTCCTATGAGTGGCTTCCATGACCCCCAAGTGCACTGCTAACAAACACAGCAAACAGAAAAACCTCCCCCTCGTCGCCTAGCACCCCTCATGGTATGAGCCTTTCAGAGCACCATTAAGAGACAAATTATTCTCAGGCCCATCTCATTAGTTCCCAGCATTAGGGAAGCATTTAGCAGAGCTCACTTTTTTGATGTGGACAAACTGACGGATGTCCATGTCATCATCCCGGTTCTTGACATCAGGTCGGACTGTCTGAACAACCTGGCAGACTAGTGACACAATGATGTCCCTCCAAGATGGTGACAATGATTCATTATGGAGCAACTGTTGGAGTAGTGCCATCATGTGGTTATGGTTAGCTGAACTACAAAAATGTTACAGGAAAGAAGTTTGCATAGTTAATACTGACAGAGACAATAATTCTGAAAATGCAACAAACAGTCTACAAAGAAAGGAACAAATGAATTATGGCTCACAGATAAGATCTTCTTAGTCAATTTTATTCTTTCAGCAAATCTGCGCCTTAATGATTTTGTACATAAATGAAATCTGTGATTATCTTCAATTAAGATGACCCATTCAATCTGATGAAATTTATAACACATAAATGACAAAAGGGACAGACAAGCACAATTTAGGACTCATGTTTTATAAAAAATTTCAACAGAATAGGCTTTATTTCCTAAGTAATGTTAGTATTTTTGACTTTATAAGGAAGAACTATATATGTGCCTATCACGTCACTGAAGAGTATAAAAATGCAGAATTAAAACTGAAAAGCCTTACAGCAACCTCTCCATGGCTTGTTTCTCTCCATTCTCTTCCCTTAGCAGCTCCAGGTTGTTATGATGCCAACCCAAAGGTGTGAAAGGCAGCTCTTTGGATTTTTCTTCAACTCGACGATTAAATAAGGATTCTAAGTGTAAAATAAAAAATTATACTTCATTGTCATGTTTTGCACCATCTACTCCTAGAAATAGAAATTGCCGCCTTATTTTAAAAAAATTTTTAACTTATCCAATTCAAAATGTTGGTGTAAAAAACACAAGGACATTTACATACATAAAGAAAAGAATGAAATCTGAGTTAGATCATCAATATTCTCAACAGTCAAAAACAGACAGAACTGTGAAAAGCAAATTTACATAAGCCAACTAACACTCTAAAGAAAATAACTATAAATACAGCCTCTGGAAAACAAATAAAACGTTTTTTTACAGTCCTTTTATTTATTTGGGGACATTAAAAAACAAGGTGGTTAATTTTCTCTATAAAATCACAAACTGAAAACTGCATTCAACAGAAATCTGAATGCAAGCAGAACAACATGTGATCGTGGGGGTGCTGAACTTTAAAGAGAAAAACTCAGCTCGGATACATCTGAATTGGTACACGGCAGCATAGAAAGCATATTCAGACAATCCTTTTAGTGTTTCTTTTTCAATACTGGAACAAAGGCTTTCTTTTTTACTGGCAAAACTTCTACAAGTCAGACCTAAAAATTAACTACAAAGAAATTAAAACATGACAAAAAAACAATTTATGTAAACTTTTGTAAATGGATCAAGACAAAAAATATTAAGATAGTATTAAATGCTTTGCAAAAAAGATGCTCACTAAATAACTGTTGAAAAATGTGACTGAATAAATGGAAATAGGTGAAAAATGCTTAAAAAATTCTCTAATCTTTCCTATCCTAAAGCAAAGTAAACAAAAACACTTTGGAACAGTCCAGCAGACCACACAGTAAAGCATGAGTCCATCCCAAGTGAGGTACAAGAACTGCACATTTCAATTATGTAAATCCTTGGTCTACAAACATCTCATTAAACGAGATGCCTGGAGGTGAATTTAGAAACATTGCTAAGTTATGACACCAGCTACAAGTGGCTGCCCTTGTACCAGCTTGCCCCACCTTCTTTTGTGTGAAACTCTCCCATTATCTGAGGCCTAATCTGTAGAGTGTTATGGACCGATTAAGTACGTCTTCACTCCACGGCAAGCTAAGTAGGGAAGGGGTTAGAAAAGGCTTGTATTCTTCTGTACTTCCTTTTGTCCCCAAAGAAATGATCAGCATAACTAGTTATTTATCTTCTGTCTACTTCTCTTGTCAGCTCCAAAGGGCAGGCAGCATCCTCAACTGGATAAGGTGTGCCTGTGGGGTTTCTGATAAGCTTGACAATTCCTGACGGTATGAGTATCAATACTTAATACTATATTCATGACATAGGAAAGCATTAACTATTTATGTCTTTAAATGAATAAAATTCAAATTCTATTTTAAAAAGCTCTTAAACAACTACTTTTCAGACCAGAGACCTTCTTCAAACCAAATTCAAGTTTAAATTTTCGGTTCTCAACAGGTATGTTACTACACATATTAAAATCTGTGTTCCTGTGATACTAAAATAATCAAATATATTGTCAGAACCTACTCTGCGCCAGTCAATGTGCTAGGCCCCAAGTATATCCTCACAAACAAAAGAGACACCACCCCATGTATAGCTTTTGATAAAATTACCTTTGATGAAGGCGTCACTTATTGAGAGCTGTTGTCCTCCATTGTCAGAAATCAAATACTCTGCATACCAGGGAGAGAGCAGAGAGAGGAGGAAGGAAAGAAGAGGCTTATGACTATAACACAGCAGCGTAATTATACAGAAAACACACCCACACACAAAGTATTACTCATACTAAACCCATCACTGCCCGGCCAATTCAAGAAAACTTTAGGCTAAAATGTCTGTTTATAACTTGCTCTGCACACATCACACTAAACTTGATAAGGCTTAAATTAATAACTCAACAGAACCTTCAGACAGTAGCGACAGAAAATCTTTAACAGATCATTTTTCCCTTACCAAAAGTGAACTGATTTATGAAAATTATGATCATTAGTAATTTGCATGACAAGCCTAAAAAGTTATACTCTTTCTCATATATAACTGTATTATTTAACAAATGATGAGTCCACCTATAAACAAGGTAGTTTCAGATAGAGAATCCACCTCATAAAACATAAGGTGGGTTTTTTTAAATTTCAGAATATAAGCTATAAAACAAATGAATACAAAAGTGACAATGGCAGGGAATAAAGTTATAACTCATCAGGATTTTTCTTAGGTTTTGAATTAGTTATAGTTTTTCAAAAATTCTAATCAAATACTTCCAAATATTTGCCAAAAAACAGCCGCTGAACACACTCTGAGCATGTTCTTCCAGAACTTTTAGAATATTGAATAGTTTTCTTTTAAGTGAAACTTATTCTTTACTTTTACTTCCCCATGACCTTTTCTCTGGGTCTGTGACCAAGCACAGCTCAAATGAGGTTCTTTCTACCATGAAAATTTAACCATAACGCATTTTAAGTCCTTTAAGACGAAGGTGCTTCACAAAATTCTTTCCGAGCAGATTTCATTTATAAATAGGCTTAAAAAGTCAATGTTTATAAGCCAATATGCTCATCCTTCAAACAAGAAAGTAGAGAAAAGGCATTATTTCAAAAATTCAAGGATGCCATGCCAAACACAGTAAAATCAAGTATGTGGACAAGTGAAAATAGATGTTACACTTTACTTCTACACCTCCCTCACAGTAATTAATGACGTCAACCCCTGTTCATTCAACTGATGCAGTGGCTTTACAAGCTTTACTTTTCATACTAAAAGATATATACACACATACATAATTCCAAAAGTGACGGATTTTTCCCATTATGAAAAAATTTCAAACAAACAAAAAATCCTGTATACCGTCCACTTAGATTCAACAATTGTTAACTTGCCATATCTGATTTCTCTCTCCATATACGCATACTTTTTTCCCAGGCCATTTGAAATTACACACATCATGACACTTTACCACTAATACTTCAGCATGCATCTCTTAAAAATAAGGTCATTCTTCTTGATGACCATACCGTTTATACACTTAAGAAAACTGACACTTTCTTAATACCATCAAATCAGGCCATATTCAAATTTATCTAACTGTCCCGAAACGCTTTTTTTCCCCTCAAACCTGGATCCATTAAGCTTCATGCACTGCATTCTCTTCATTCTCTTTTAATCAAAAGCAGACCTCTCCTGTTTTTTCTTTTTTATGATACTGAATTTTGAAAGACCCAGGCCAAATGTCCTGGGAAACATGCCCCATTCTGGATTTGATGCACTGTTTCCTCATGGTGCTGTTCACCTTGCTCCTATACCCCCATGCTTCCCAATAAATAGGAAGTTACGTCTAGAGGTTTGTGGAAGCCATGATTCTCACTTTCTTCTCTAGGTTCTACTTGCTAACTTTCCAAGAACCATTCAGAATCCTGCTTCCAACACATAACGTATTTTAACTGCATAACTCTCCAAGACCAATAGTGAAAAATTAAACCAGAAGATCTCATTGTCTCAGTTTTACAAGTTTCTGAAAATGGGGGGGTTTACTTATGTAATATAAAACACATGAGCAGTTTTTTTTTAAGTATGTATTTTCAATTTTATAAATTCAAATTTCCTCAACCTTAAAAGATAGAGAATGATCCTTAAGAGTTAAGAAGTACTACCTGTAACTTTAACAGAAAGATAAAAAGCACCTATTCTCATTTATATTTAAGAGGAATGAAAACCAGAAGCAGGGTAGTCTGCTGGTTAGGGAAGCTAGGGAAGACTTCCCTCACTAGACCACTCTGATGATCTTTATTTTCTGGTAACCGGTGTTCCTCTTAACTGGAGTGCATAAAAAATAACTTATTGTATTTCAACTTCACAAGAAAAACAGAAAAAAGAATAATTTTTGGTAGTATGCTAAAAACTAAGAGAGAACTGTGAAAGCCAGAAACATTTATTAAGGGATTTGTAAAGTCCTCAGATTATAGACTCTCAAGGTTGCAAATGACCTAAAAGGTCAGTCTAATAATTATCTTCTTTCTGTGTGTGTGTGTGTGTGTGTGTGTGTGTGTGTGTGTGTGTACACATATATACAATGGAATTATAACTCAGTCACAAAAAAGAATGAAGTCTTGCTATTTGTGAAAATATGGGTGGACTTGGCATTATGCTAGGTGAAATAAGTCTCTGAAAGACAAAAACTATATGATTTTACTCATACGTAGAATCTAAAAAATAAAACAAATGAACAAACATAACAAAACAGAAACAGAGCTATAGATACAAAGAACAAACAGGTGGTTGCCAGAGGGGAAGAGGGTGGAAGGAGGGAAAAAACAGCTGATGGAGACTAAGGGACAATAAACTTCCAGTTGCAAAATAAATACGTCATGGATATGAAATGTACAGTGTGGGGAATACAGTAATATCTTTGTATGGTGACACATGGTAACTAGACTTAACTGGTGATCATTTCAAAACGTATAGAAACACGGAATCACTATGTTGTGTAGTTAGCAACTAATGTTATAGATCAATTATACTTCAAAAACAAACACACAGGGAAAGAGAGAAGACTGGTGGTTACTAGAGGAAGAGTTGGGGGACAGGGAATTGGATGAAGGTAGTCAAAAGGTACAAACTTCCAGTTATAAGATAAGTAAGTACCAGGGATGTAATGCACAGCACAATAAATATAATTAACACTGCTATATGTCATTTGTGAAAGTTGTTAAGAAAGTAAATTCTAACAGTTCTCATCACAAGGAAAAATATTTTTTCTATTTAATTTTGTATCTATGTGAGATGATGAATGTTCATTAAACTTATGCTGTACAATTTAAATGTATACAGTGCTTTATGCTAATTATACCTCAAAAAAACTGAAAGAAAAACAATAGCAACAACCGGGCATTCTCTAACTCTTCATTGTCTTGGACTTCACCTCCTCTTGAAAGTGAGTGTCTTTTCCTGGTAAGATTATCTTGACAGAGATTTTTTTTAAAAAGCTTCAGTTAATATTATTATCAAGTTCCCCAAATAACTGGCCTAATTTTTCTTTCTCTGCATCACAGTTTTAAGTCTTTTCCAAGATACCCTTGGCATTTCCTCCAACCTTCAGTGCAATCTGGACTTCTGCTAACCTGCCACTTTTCTAATAGTGCTGGCTCCTCTTTCAGACTGATCCTCAAATGAAAGTTGCCTCTCACAAATTTTGTAGAAAATCTTTTTAAAGGGTTGAGACCAGAGAGTTTCCAGAGGAGTCATGATGGTTTTTCCAACTGCAGATGCGTCCCCTTTAATTTTCCTTAGAGACACAATTTGAGGTTGTACTGTCACAGTGTCATCCTGGAGCCTTCTATTCCATTCTTCTCCCAACATTACGAAGTTAGGTTTCATAGAGTAAATGTCTGCCTCTGCTCAGCGGTTCACCTCTCACTATTACGAATTCCACGATGACAGGTCTCTTTCTTCACAGTTTTCAAAAAGTTCCTTAATTTCTCAGGAAATGAAATCATCAGCAAGTCAAGAATGCTTTTCACACTCTACTTTCAGAACAATGAAATTGCCAACAGATGTGTCCAGAGAACAGATACCCTCTCACAAAAGGTCATCCCACCTCTGAATCACATCTGTAATTTATATAACAAAAATCCAACATCTTCCATGCGACAAAAGTCTACGTTAGTTCTCACAAAAGTGTCACTCCTGCTTCACTGTCCTTTCATACTCACCCGAATGTTCCCTACTATTTTTCCAATTTCTGTTTTGAGGATTCCCATAAAGATATGTATCTTACTCATATTCACTGCTAGTCAGGTCTCCTCTTTTCCCACACCCTTTTTAAATGTCTATTCTTAAATAAGATATACCTTTTTATTAGATATCTCTTAAATGACATTTTACCACAACTTGATAATGGCTAATATTGACAATTACAAGAAATTTGTTGTAGAAATGTGAATTTGTTGCCAATTACTTAAGCACAGATGTGTAAGTTCAAAAGCTTCTCTCTTCTGATCCTATTTTTAGGCTCAAAATAGGGAGCAGTGAAGAATTAGGCAAGCATTTCTGATCTAAGTAAGGAGATAATTCAAATTTATAGCACTATTAAATATTAAAAATTCAAACTCCTGGTGAAATCATGGAATAAACTGCTTCATCTTTAGAATAGTGATTTTTTTCAGTTACTATAACATAATGACATATACTATAACAGAGTTACTTATTTACTTATGTATTTTTATTTATTTACTTTTACTAATGTCACCTTAGAGTTAAAATTTAAATTGGCTTTTAATTACATCTAACAAAGTAAACTTCATCATCCACTTAAAAAAAAAAGGCATTTCATTCCTATGTACTGCTATGTTGGAGTTTAGTAATGGTTATATTATTTTTCTTTTTATATCAAATATCTTTTGAATATGGCCTTTATTATTTTTAAGTCAGTAAACTAAAGCCTCAAATAAGATAGCTAAAAATAATTTGTTTTGTATTAAATACAGAAGAAAACTTTTTTACAAACATAGCACATACACAATAAGCATTTTAAATTATAGCAGAAAAACATTTTGGAACGTGTAAATGTTTTTCCCCAGCATAGTTCAAGCATCTGAAAAATTCAGTGAAATACTATGCTTCTGGGTAACAGCATAAGCAAACAGGCTTTAAAATATTAAATGAAGAAAGAGAAATGAAGAGAGCAGAACATCCATGTTATAAATGCAAAGAAATGCCACCTTGGAAGTTGCACATTATGCTAAGGGAAAGGCAGTCAGATGTAGCTCCTAATTTTAAAGACGACAAGCTTTACACTGGGTGTGGTGATACTGAGGGAGAAAACAAGAAATAAAAGGAACTGGAGCCAACCAAAAAAAAAACATGTGGGGAGGAGGTGTGGGGAATATGAGAAAGGGTGGACCAAAACCCACACCAGATCCCCTCAGCCCTACAGGACAGAGGAAGCCAGAGGACAGGCTGGCACAAGTTCTATAGCCAGCAATCCAGCCTGTGTTTGGATCCAGACGGTGACTACCTCCTACCTTTTTGGTCAGCAGGGTGAGGGGGCACATGTGGGTACTTGGAGGGCTTCTTGATATGGAAGTTCACGTTGTCCAGCTCCACGTTCAGGCTGATAGAAGCGGCTGAGTCACTGTCCACTGTGGACTGGAAACTGCTGACTGATGTGCGCTTGCTAGGACTGGCAGAATCTTTTAGTGTCAGGGAGGGGAAAGAAATACAGGGAGGGGAAGGGAGTAAAAACGGGTTTCATCAGGGTATTGGAGGAAAGGAGAAAGATGTTTTTTTAATATACAAGCCCAATGTGCAATACCAAAATGGATACAGTATTTTCATGTACTTCTGTGTAGACTTAATAAAATTTAAACATGTTAAACATAAAATGAATTTTTAAAATGAAGAAAGGTATTGGAGGTTCTGCAGAGAGAAGGTCTGATACCACAGTGAGGAGGTGAGAAAGTTATCTACTGCGACATTATTAGCTCAGAGTTATTTTTAAGCTGCTGCAAACTAAAGAGAATGGCAAAATCTGAAAACACCAGTAGCCTAACACATGGGTTTCTTAAGAAAATACTGTATCTAGGACAAGGATTGCTATCAGATGTTGTTCACATTTAGTTGGAGCCATAAATCTTAAAAGTAGGATTGTTTCAACTAAATAAACAAAAACAGTCATTTTATCATACATACACAGTAATAATTCATAAAAAACTAACATGTCAGAAAGTGAAACTCACTGGTCAAATTATCGTCACCTTCTTCAGCTATCTGTTCTGTGTCGCTGTCATCAAATTTTATGTCTTTAAACCAGGATGGCTCGGAGTGTCCTTCCACAGAGTTCACTGAGTCACTGTCCGGAGAAGGGGTCTCAGAAAATTCTGTACTCTGAAAGGGTCAAGACAGGATCCAAGTAATTGACCCTCAATGGCAGTGATGTTGAGGCTGTCACACAACATTTCTACAAAGCTAACCACTGAATAAATTTATGTAAAAACAAGCAAATTAACAGAAACTAAGTTGTAAACAAGCATCATGCTGGCAATTCCACTCTTAAAATTGTAATATTCATGAATCGGTGGGCTTAGAGGCAGCGTATTATCAACAAAACATAATATACAGATTTTACAGTGATTCTTCTTTTAGTCCTGAGAGTGGATATGGCTGAGAATATATCCTAACCCTGTGCCAATGCTAAGACACACCCTGGAAAACAGTTATTACATTTTAACACATAACACCACTTTTGTGTAATTTGTCTTCTAACCATTGACTTTCCAAATTTAGTTCAAAAAGGTATTACTGAATATTATTTATATCAAAATTAACATAAAGTAAAAGTGAAAGTGTATCTTTTTAAAAAGTTCTATCTTTAATTTCCACTTTCTTAATTAAAAAAAATAGCATATTCATTGTTTTACCATTGCTGTACAATTTAATACTGCTATAGAGAGTTAAAATCAATTGCAATGGTGACATTAAATTTTTTCAATTATTTTATTAAATATATTCCCTCTTAATCCTGAAAACACAAAGTAAAACTAAAAACCACTGAAGGTAAATGATACTTTATAAAGCCAAGCTTAAGAAAAGCCACACCAGATGAAAAGTGTTTGCTTCCAATGGATTTTTCATCACTACTATCTTCCAAGTAAAAACGTTTTAACTCTCCTCAGACAGCAGGGGAAACACGTTAAGAACGTGTATCTTTGGGTAATTCAACTACTTTTCATTTCCACTGATGTAGAAGACTTGGCGACAAAGCTCGCTATATTCTCATCAGCGGTACCACCGAACACTACCTGCAGCGGTCTGTACAGAGCATACTCATCCCTGAAGAGCTGATCGTGATGACTGACACAATCCAGCCAACGTCCATCGACCATTGCCTGTCCAATTGCTATAGCTTGCGCCCTAAATCAAGACCAACAAAAATGAAAACTTTTAAAAGTCAGTCAGAATAATTTTACAAGATGAGACACAAAATTTTTTTTTTCCATTCTACTCAGGAGTTGGAATTTCAAATGTTCCTTGGATAGGTGAGGGATAAAACAAGAAAGACTTGAAGCTAATTAACAGATTTTCCCAGCTACCATAGTAAAGGAGTACCTACTGATAATGCCGTCCCAACAAAACCTCATCTTACTTACACAATCAAGTACTCAGCACATGCATACCCTGTACTTACTAGAGGAGTAAAAAAATGTTGAGAATAGCATGGCTCCTGTCTTGAAGAAGCTTACAGTATTTGTTAAGATGACAATACCAAGTATTACAGATATAGGTATAAAATGTATTATCTATATATACACATAAACTAGACACTTATTGATGCATTGCATTTATATGGCATTTCACAATTTATAAAGTACCTTAGCCCATAATATTTCATTTCATTCTCACAGCTTCTTCACCAGATCATAAATTTTCCTTATTTTAGAGCTAAGAGGTCAAGTCTCAAAGAGACTGAATAACTTGACTGAGAACACAAAGTTAAAAAGAGATACCATCAAAACTGGAACCCAGGACTTCATTCCTTATTGCTGTTTCTCCTCTTCCTACACACTTTCTTCCTCCCAAGAGAGGAAGAACTAATCTAAGCAAGTAGAAAAGCTAGGGGACACATTATCCTGAAAGGCAACAGGACCTGTCTGTTGCTTTTTCACAAATGATTTGTGAGGCAGGCTAGGACACTCCAGGCATGGCTATTGGACCCAGTTCTCAAGACAGGTTGAATGTCCAGATTACGGAGCAGCAGCAGGAGAACCCACCATGGTCTGAGGCTCTAGCACCCCTACCCTGCTTAACTAGAGAGCTCTGTGCTTCAGAAATTACTGCTCTCTGCTGCTTTTAATAAATAAGGTAAACTGTGACCCCATTCGGCTCCTTGCATCTACCCTCAACTGACTACAACCCAGAAGGGAGGAGGATGGAGTAATTAGCACCCCCAACACCAAATGCAGAAAACAAATAGCCCCAACTCACACACATACACAAAAAAAAACACTGCTCCTCTTATATCTACAATGATGTATCATTAAAAATAAATTCATGAATAACATCAAAAAGTCATTCTTAAGATCCCATTACCTTGTAGCAATGTGTCCATTTCGGATTAACCAGTTGACCAATTCCTTTCCTACAATGCAGTTGGGATGCGTTCTCAGCCAGTAGCGGTGATCCTGAAACTCCATTCCACTACTGTGATGGCAGATTTTTTTCCACAGGTCTTTTAACTGAACACTGTCCTGAAATCATATTATGAGCAAGTAATCACCCCTGAGAGAGATGCAATATTCCTTGTCAAACTCATTCCTGTGATTTCTAGTTTCATAAAGGAAACTCAATTCATATTTCTTTGTCATAGCTAACTTACATGATTTAATAGAAATGACACGTGCATGGGGAACAATTTGAACTCAACTCATCTCATTCCAAACATAGTTTTTTCTCTTGAAATACAACTGTCACAAATAATTTTTTTTTCACTTGGTGGCACATACTATCAGTCTCCTGATTATCTAAGCACAAAATTTCACACCCCTCTTAGAGATGGAACAAGGGAGGAACAGTCAATCACACTGAAGTAACTGTTTCTGCCTTCACTCCATCAGATTTTCACCATTCTCACCTATCCCCAACTGCCAGGTGAATTTCCAAGAGAAAGGCCAGCAGTGAAAATTACTCCCTGTTCAAAAAAACTTCAACACTCTTCAGCACCTACAGGTTCAAATCTAAAACTTATAAAGACTGAATTCACCACCTTCTACCAAGCAGCCCCAAATAACTCTATTCTCACTGCCCACAGAATCAAACTTACTATGCCTCTCAGCTTCTCCTAATTAAGAAATCCTACTTTGGTCCATGGAAAATGCCATACTTATTCTCACCTCTGTACCTTTCCCCACCTTAATTAAGATTTTCTTTCTTCACTGCACACCCAAATCCATCCCATCCTTCAAGGTCCAGTCCAAGCTTTTCAATTTAAGGCCTTTCCTGACTCCCTCACTACCAACACTCTATTTTTCACCATTAAAGTATTATTTCTTTTACTATTAAGGACCTGCCCATCAACTTTATTTCTACTTTTTGAATTGTAAGCTGGAGGACAGAAGCTGTATCTTCCATCTCTCTGAGTCACTCTTATGATTAAACACAGTATTTTACTGAGACAAATTCAATACACAGCTGATTATTATCCGCTTAAACATGTAATATTAAATGTCTGAAAAGCATTCCACATGTACGCGAAACATGTTCCAAAGTTTAAACAGCAATCTGGGACCTAACTAAAAGTTAAGCTCTAGTATTATGTAGGCACTTGAATTCTGATTTTGCCAGACGAAAGAGGTCAAGAAAATATTAATGTAGCATATTAGCGTGGACTGCTTGACCAATTTCAGATGATTCTAATAAAAACTTAAGCTAATTACTTGCTCTATTTATCTGCTAATTGGATATTTCATTTATATTTGCCTTAAAAAAAAGGAATCAATGAGATAAACATTTTGTCTGCTCAAAACTGGCAATGGGTCAAAGATACTGGACCGGTACCAGAAGAATTTTGCGTTCATCCTCAGTGGTCTCTGTCCTGACATATGTTCGGTTAGCCTGGGGACTGACGGATGTCTCATATGATGGTACCATGGGAGACCCAGATCGATCCAGTGACAGATTAGTAATGCTAGCTGATCTGGAAATAAAAACAGAAAGTGAAAACACAGTTGTAAATTCTTCATCAATAAACAGAATTACAGTGAAAGCAAGTAAATGCTTACTTGCCAATGTTAATGGCACTTTTAAAAGCAGTTATGATGAGTATGTATGATACTATCAGTGGGGAAGCTGGGAGAAAAGTATCCAGAAATTCTCTACACTATATTTCCAACTTCATGCTGTCTAAAGTTATTTCAAAATAAGTTTAAAACAAAGTCATTATGAAAAGATTATAGGAAAAAATTATAGATGTAGTTCATATCTCAGTAATATTTCAAAGGAAGTAGATATAAACTCTAAAATGCTGAAAATTTGTTTTTGTATTTTTTAATTAACGAATATAAAGTATTACAGTCTAAATGCAGAAATAATCTTGCAGATCAGGGCTAGTAAACTATGGCCTAAGGCCGAACAGTTTTTCCAGAACCAGTGAACTAAGAATTTTTTTTTTAAATTGGATATCTATAATGTTCCAGTGACAGGAAACAATAACTTTGAACTCCAATTCAACTAAGCAAAATGTTATTCCCCCAAAAAGAATTCCTTTCTTTTCCTTAGTAGGCCTATATTAAAAATACTGTCCTCGATTATTATCCTTGAATTTGATCAATGAAAAAGTTAGTGAAAATTTAATTCCTCTCATTATATAAGTACTTACATAATATCCTTAATTTTGCCTCTTGGCAAAGTTACCAAATAAATGATTTGTAAGTGGACTACCAATAGCAGCAAGCAAGCATTTATTTATAAAAAATAATTTTAGCTGGAAATTTAGTTAGCGTCTACCTAGAAAAAATGAAACCCAATTTTAGCTTTTATATAAAGGATAAAAGGCAGAAGCATCTAAATGTGTTAAAGTCACTCTTAAGTTGTATCTTCCCTCATTGGGTCTCACAGCATCCTACAGAGTAGATACAACTAGATCCATTCTACAGATAAAGAAATCAAGAATAAGAAATTAAGAAATTTATCTAACTCAGCCAAAAAAGTAACAGGACTGCCATTCAAAACCAGGCCTCAATTGAAAAACTATGCTCTTCCAGCAAAAAGATAGATACTTTAAAATAACTTAAGAAATTACATAGAAAAATTTTTTGCTGTAACAGGCTCAGCAAAAAAAAATCATTCTTAATGGTTACTGAGAAACCTTGATGTCAAATAAATATAGTCTATAAACAAGATCTTTTAAATAACCAATTAATCATTTCTTGGCATACTCCTGCAGTGAAAAGTTGCCCCTGTGACCTATTCAACCAATTATAATCTCCTGTCCACTGTGTGCATTATCCACGCATTCTGCTTCTCTAACACTGCACCATCCTTACACATACTCTGATATGCGGCAACAAGAATAAAAGAAAATTAGTCAATTTTGTTGTCAAATATTTAAATAAGCAGTGGTAAGGAATGCTAAGTAAAATTTTATTTAGAGACAGTACTCACTGACTAAGTTACATCTTTCCTAAAGACATATATCACTCTCAGCATTAATTCAAAACACACCAAGATGGGGGGTGGAGTACAGCTCAGTGGTAGAGCATATGCTTAGCATCACAAAGCGAGGTCTAGGGTTCAATCCCCAGTACTTCTATTAAAAATAAATTAAAAAACTGGAGGAAAAAAAAAGTAACTATCACTGTGGAATCCACCAAAAAAACGAAAAAAACAAACAAAAACTGAGAGACAAGTCGGCCCACAAAGAAGCCACTGCCACATTTTCAGCAGAGTTGAAGAAGCTGATTAAGGTGAGAGACCACAAAAGAGAGAAAGAGAGAGATTGTAAATTAGCACAGTTATCTCTACATTTGTACACATGACAACAGGGATATAGTAATTTGTCCCATCTTTTAAAAATTATCTTGATTTCAAATTCCTCTGCTGCTTTTCCCTCCCTCACTATAGCAAAACTGTCTCTAATTATTCTTCCATTCTCTCCAGAGCCCCAAACAACCCATTGAAATTGCCTATACCAATGTTATTGTTAAACCCAATAGTCAGTTTTTACTCCTCATCTTATTTGATGTATGGCAGGATAACCCATTTTCCTTGAGTTATTTTCTTCATTTGGCTACTAAGACAACACACTCTGAAAAAGAGTATGTGTGTATATATATGTATATAACTGAACCATTGTGCTATACACCAGAAATTAATACACTGTAAATCAAAAAATAAAAATAAACTGAAAAAAAAAAAAAAGATAACATGCTCTCCTGGCTTCCTCTCTCCATCTCAGTCTCCTTTTCTGATTCTTCTTCATTTCCTCAGTCTTAGTCCTCGGTCCTTATTTCCTCAATTTCCACTCACTCTTTTGATGATCTCCACACAGGTTCATAGCATCAAATACCATCCACATGGTAACAACACCCAAGTTTACATCTCCAGCTTGTACCTCTTGCCTGAACTCTAGATTTATACATCTAACGGTTTGATATCTCAGCTGGATGTCCAGACGGTATCTCAAATTCAACATGTCTAAAACCAAAATATTCCTCCCAGTCTTCCCTATCTCAACAAGTGGCAACTCTGTCCTTTCAACTGCTCAGGCAAGGATGTCCTCTCTTACAACTTATTTTTAAAATCATCCTGGAAGCATTAGCTAAAGTAGTAAGACAAAAGGAAATAAAAGGAATACAGAATAGGAAAGAAGAATTAAAATGGTTTTTGTTCATAGATGACATGAACATCTATGTAAAAATCTGAAAGAATCAACAACAAAAAAAAGCTTAGAACATAGCAAGGTTGCAAGATGCAAGGTTAATATACAAAAGTCAATCACATTCTGATATACCAGCAATGAACAAGGCAAATTAAAACAAATTCCTATTTACATTAGCACCCCCAAATATGAAATACTACCTCAAACAAAATAGGTGTAAGATCTGAATGAGGATAACTACAAAATGTGGATGAAAGATATCAAAGAACTAAATAAATGGAGAAATAGTCATTGTTCATGAATAGGAAGACTCAATATCATCAAGATGTCAGTTCTTCTCAACTTGATCTATGGATCCAGTACAATCTTATTCAAAATCCTAGCAAGTTATTCTGTGGATATTGACAAACTGATTCTAAAGTTTTATGTGTTGAGGCAAAAGACCCAGAATAGCCAGAATACTGTTGAAAGAGAAGAACAATGTCAGAGGACTAACACAATCATCCAACTTTAAGACTTACCATAAAGCTACAGTAACCAAGACAATGTGGTATTGGTGAAAGAACAGACAAATAGATCAGTGGAATAAAACAGAAAGCCCAGAAACAGATCCACACAAATATAATCACTAATCTTTGATGAAGGAACATAGGAAATGCAATGGAGCAAAAAGTCTTTTCAACAAATGGTGCTGGAATAACTGAACATCCACACACACAAAAATTAATCTAGACACAGACCTTGTACTTTTCACAAAAATGAACTCAAAATGAATAACAGACCTAAAAGTAAAATGTAAAACTATAAGACTCCCAGAAAATAACATTGGAGAAAATTTAGATGATCTTAGTTATGGAGATGACTTTTTAGCTACAATACCAAAGCACCATCCATGAAAGAAAAAATTGATAAGCTGGACTTCATTAAAATAAAAAACTTACGCTGTGCGTAAGACGTCTTCCACAGACTGAAAGAAAATATTTGCAAAAGACTCATTCGATAAAGGATGATTATCCAAAATAAATATAAAAAGAACTCTCAAAACTCAACAATAAGAAAACAACTCAGTTAAAAAATGGGCCAAAGACCTAGACAGACACCTCACCAAAGAAGGTATACAGATGGCTAGAAAGCAAATGAAAAGATGTTCAACATAACAAGCCATTAGGAAATCGCAAGTTAAAACAATGAGATACCATTATAGATCTATCAGAATGGCCAAAATTCAGAATATAGATAACACCAAATACCAGCAAGGATGTGAAACAACAGATCTCCCATTCATTGCTGATAGGAATACAAAATGCTATGGCCATTTTGGAAGACAGTTTGGCAGTTTCTTACAAAACTAAACATACTCTTAACCATAGGATCCAGTGATCACACTCCTTGGTATTTACCCAAATAAATGGAAAATATACCCACACAAAAACTTGCACATGGTTGTTTACAGTAGCTTTATTCATAACTGCAAACACTTGGAAGCAACCAAGATGTCCCTCAGTAGGTGAGTGGAAAAATAAACTACAGTACTTCCAGACAATGGAATATTATTCAGTGCTAAATAGAAATGACCTATCAAGCCATAGAAAGGCACAGAAGAAATTAAATGCATATTACTAAGTGAAAGAAACCCATCTGGAAAGACTATATTCCATATGATTCCAACTATGTAACACTCTGGAAAAGGAAAAACTATGAAGATAATAAAAAGACCAGTGCCATGGGTTCAGAGGAGGGAGGAAACAATAAGCAGAGCACAGAGGATCTTTAACACAGTGAAACTATTCTGCACTTTACTACAATGGTGAATACACGTCAGTACACATGTTCAAACCCACAGAACGTACATCAAGAGTGAATCCTAACATAAACTATACATTTGGGGTGGTAAAGATGTGTCACTGCAGGTTCATCAATTGTAACAACATCCCTCTCCAGTGTGGGAGGTTTATAGTGGGGGAGGCTAGGGAGGACACGAGGTGTATGGGAAGGAACTCTCTGTACTTAACGGTCAATTCTGCTGTGAATCTAAAACTGCTCTACAAAATGAAGTTTATTAATCTTTTTTAAGAAAAGTAAAGGACGATAATGTCTGCACTTACTCTCAAATAGTCCAGGAAACAAACAAAAATACAGTATTATATACAATAACAAAGCAAATGTACAAAATGTAACTTAGTGATCTTAATGAAGTACACATGAAAATTTATTTTATCCCTTTTTTTGCAACTTTGCTGCAAATATAAAATGTTTTCAAAATAAATATAAAAAGTGAAACTCTCCAACAGCTTCCCATCTCACTGAGTACGCAACAAGCCCTCACAATGAACTGTAAGAAAGTTCTACTCCTGGTACGCAGGACTCATTGCTACTCCCTGCCAGGCATGTTCCCACTCAGGAATTAGCTATTCACTGTTTGTGTGGTACATTCTCCTACGAAATGTCCACATGGCTTACTCCCTCACATCCTCAAGTCTTTGTCCAAACGTCACCTTCCCCATGAGCTCTTCACCGACCACACTATTTAAAATTCCAGTCTCCTCTCCTACTCCTCATGCTTTTTTGTGCTTTAAATTTTTGTCTGTCTGAACTTCTGCTGTATGACAAGTCCCTAGTTTGTAGGTACTTATTAATTGTTGAAAGAATAAACTGAAAGTATGCTAAACCATGGTGAGTCAGAGTCTAGTTCTTCAGGTTTATAACCACTTACTCATTCATTTTCTAATAATGAAAGCATACTCAGTGGGAGGTATGGATGTTAGCAATATTCTAGCAGGTTGAAGAGAAGTGTGCAGGTACAGAACAATTATAGGCCACTATTTCAAGGCATTTGGCAAAGAAGAAAATAAACTGAAAATACAGAGAACTAGAGGGAAGATACAAAGGAGGGGTTTTTGTTTATTTGTTTGTTTGTTTTTAATAAGCAAGACCTAAGTCTGTTCAAATGCAGACGGTAAGGAGTCAGCAGAGAGAAGTGGAAGATAAGGAACACTAATAGGATAACTAATAAAAAACAGTAAGGGATGAGAACCAGAACACAAATGGAGAACCAGGGGTGGAGAAGAGAAAAAGGATGAGCTCCAAGTGTAATCAAGTTGGTAAGTGGTGCTCAGAGTTGGGGAAGTCCCCTTCAGTTCTCTCCCCTCTTTGCTATGCATTAGAAAGTGAAGCCCCCTGCCAAGCCAGAAAGAAAGTGAGGTGAGGGTTCTGAGATCTGAAGCCAGTAGAGAACAATGGGAAGGGACCACTGAGAGAATGCAAGTGGCAACTGACGAGCAAAAAGGAAATGATAGTTTAATTCAGCTTTCAAAACTAAGAAAGTGTATAACAATCAATCCCATTCTTTTTAGGTTTGTTTTTCTCATTACTATAAAAAGAAGAAAAATCAGATGCAGAATACAGTGTTTTCATTTGGCAGTTTACCTATTTCGAGCAGGAGACTTCCCAGCGTCTTCTTGAACAGATACAAGTCTCGTTGAAAGAGCAGTATTTGAGGAGTCTGGATGAATCAAACTGTAAGGAAAACAGGAAAATACTGAGACAATTTAAGAGCGTTACAGGCAAATCCAATTTCAATGCAGTGCTTTAACATTCAAAAGACTGTTTTTCCCTACAAAAATGAGCTTACAGGTCATTTTTGTTGTCTCCCTTTAATTGAGGTGGAACCAGGATGGTTTTCGTCTTAAGTATATCAAACACTGAAGGACTGATCACGGAGAGTTTATTAAGTATATGGAGTGCCAATAAAATAATCAAATTGGCCAGATGAGTGACTTACAGAGCTCCTTCTCACATCACATACACAAGACTGCAGTGCCTAGAGGCGGAAATACTGAGCTCAAGTGTTTTACTCTCAGTCCCCATAACTAACTGGAAAAGCACTGCAGAGTCAGACAAAGGCAGGTCCAGGGGCAGGCTCTACCTCTTACTAGCTGTGTGACCTTGGGCACATTACTTAATCTGTCTGAACTTCAGCATCCACATCTGTCAAAAAGGGAAAGTAGTTCCTACCACAGGGATATGATGGCTAGAAGAGAACGAACATTAAACAATTAGCATAGAACCTAAAAATTATTCTGCCTTTGACATTTATCCTGCATCTCCCAGAAAGCTTTCAAATATGGTTTATTTTATTAAGTCACACTTGCCAATTCTAGGCTCACACAACAGGGCCAGGCATTCACATGGCACTGCTTACTAAACTAAGAATTGAACAATCCCTCTACTTGTTTTTTTGTTGTTCACTAAATGTAGAATCAATCTTTAAAATTCATAAAATATACATAAACTATAAAGAATCATGATGCCACAAACACCAGTGTATCCATCGAGCAATTTAAGGAAAAAAAAGCATTACCACCAACTTTAAAGTGCTTGTGTTCCTCCCACCCAATCCCACTCCCTTCCCTGCTCTCAATGAAACCACTGTTGTAAATTTTATACTTATCATTCTCTTCCTTTTCTTTCAGTTAACCAAGTATAAATCCCAAGAGAGTGCATTCATTTTGTACATTTCTGAACTTTCTATAAATATGGACATATATGTGACTTCCTTTTCTCCTCCACATTATATACCTGAGATTCATACATGTTGAATGTAGCTATAATTCATTTTTTACTTTTGTCTAAAATCATTGGTTACATACTAATTCCTCACTCCATTAAGGATTATCAGAAAATAACTTATCAGTAAGATGCTAGTTAAAACTTCAAGCACTTTGACATGGCCAGATTTCATACCACACATGAGAAAACTATTTAGCTATAGAAAAAAAAAAAAAATCAGAAACTGATGAACCTAGGATTCTAATTCAAACAATTCCAAGTCACTTCCAAGAAAGAGTTAGTAACATCTTCTACTACCAGACAACATAGCATATTTAGACATATGAAAAAACATGAAATGTCCCTTAGGAAGGAAAAAAAAACTAATTTCATTTACATTGAAACCTTCATTTCATTTACAAATATCATGAGTACAAATTTTAAGCCTCCTCTGAGGACTGAGAATCCTTCTCAAAGAAGCCTACTTTAGAAATTATTAATTTGAATCACTTCTGTTGCTTATTCAATAAACATAATCAAGACCATATATATGCCGTACACTGTTCTTGGTGCCAGGCATAGAACAATGAACAAGACAGACATAAAGTCTCTCCTCTTGTGGAGCTAACATTCTAATTAGTCAATATTATCACTATCCATAAACATTTTCTGTGATCCTTTCTGAGGCAAGCTGAGAAAAAAGAAGAAAATGGTTTATTCGCAAGAAACAATTCAAAGAAGTTAAATGTTAAAGCACTCATAGGTCATAAGACTCTCAGTATTTATCAAATACAAATAAATTTCTATTTAAGTGACAGTACCTTTGCCAGGCAAAATCATCCTCTAAAAATATGTTGCGGCTGGCTTTTCTACTCCCTACAGGTGTTCGGGGTTCACTCGGATCAAGTACAGAGACAGAGGAAGCAGAATCTGAAAGGGCATTCAAGTCTTCGCCAATGGAATTACTGTCCGTGGAATGAGCATAACTTAAGGCTATTTTCCTACAGTATGTACAAGCTCGGAGGTCCCCTAGGAGGGAAAAAAAAAAAAAGGAAATTAAGCAAAAGATAATTAATATATTACTTAACAGAATACATTAAACCTTTGGATTAATAGTTTACCTAGTAACAGGGAAATGTCTTCAAGCACAGAGTACCAAAAAAGACATTTTTTAAAAGTGAAGTAACTTTGTTAGCTCTGATATATTTTTAAAATCATTATTATGATCAATTCATCCAGGTATCCAAAATATCTGAAATATATATATTTTTTTAATTGAAGTACAGTCAGTTACAATTTGCCAATTTCTGGTGCACAGCACAATGCCCCAGTCATACATATACATATATATATTCATTTTCATATTCTTTTTCATTAAAGGTTATTACAAGATATTGAATAGAGTTCCCTGTGTTATACAGAAGAAATATCTGAAATATTTATAGCAAGTTAAAAAATTTGACTTAATGCACTAGAAAATTCTGCTTAAAAGAATATTTCTCAAGGTTCTAAAAGTGAAGTAACAGATCTATCAGAAACAGTAGGTTTAAGAAAAAAAAAATTTTTTTTAATTGAGTACATAAACCACAAATAGAAACACATTTTCCCCAGGTAACAAGCAAGGAGGAAAAAAGTTATTTAGTTCTCTCTGTGAAGTTATGAAGAGCGGCCTCCACGAGGGGGCATAGTTTTAAAAATAAACAAAATTGTCTTATACACAACTTGAAATATGAGGGGGAAATGATAAAGGAAATTCTTATAATGAAAGTTTAGATGGAACTGAAACATTCTTGGGAGGACAAACAAAAAGGTTATTTAATAACTTTAAATGCTGTACTTTTTTTTCAGGATGTAGTCCAAATATAAGTTTTCATTACCATCCTGTTTGTCTCTAACAATTTTTATGTGATTCTGTGACATTTTAGTGTACTAAAAAAGGAGGTGATAAGTAAATTTTATTAGTAACACATTACTTAACAATTCTACCTTAATCCTTTTTATCATTAACATTAGAAAACTTAAGTGACATGGAGCAAAAGACTTCTAAAAGTCAACCGTACTGTGTTTTTTACCACAATTACTACCAAGTATAATAAAGGGTCTTTCATTTTTCATTTTAAGACAACTATCATGTAGTACTCAGTTTTATTAAATTATGCATGTACTTTAAGCAAAATTAAATTATCACTTATGTTATGTTACTCATTTCTAACACTATGATTCAACAGATGAATCTAAAGAAAAACATTTCCACTTCAATCAGGAACAACAAAAAAAATTGAAAAAAATTACCCAGTCCAGGATAAACGAGAGCACTAGGCCAAAGTACCAGCTGACCAAAACAGAATTCAGTAAGGAGATGAAATTACTATTCGCAAATAGGTCTTTAAGTTGACACAACAAAAACTCGTTCTTGCACTGTAAAGGAAGTCTCCCTCAACCAGTCAGCTATTAGAACGAAAATTATCAGATCAATAAAGGGAGCCAAGCTTGACCAGTTTCTACTTCATGAAGAATCTTCACCAGCAAGGGCCTACTAAGCACATGCCTATATTAAGTGATGGAGTTAAAAGGTTGATGGGATGCCACCCTGCTATCAAAGAACTCAGTCCACTGGAGACCACAGACACATTTAATTAAAAAGTTGCATGACAGATGCAGAGATACCACTGCTACTACCACCAATAATAGCTCAACATGAATTGACCCCTTTCAAATGCCCATGCAGTCTAGGTATTTATTCCAGGCCACGATGTACAATTGTGTCCAAAATCTATTACCCCATGTGCAGTGATTAATTTCATGTGTCAACTTGGCTGAGTCATTGTTTGGTCCAACAATGTCTAGTTGTAGTCTAGTTGTTGCTGCAAACTTTTTTTTTCTTTTAAGATATGGTTAACATTTACAATCTGCTGACGTTAGTTAGATTAACCTCCATAATGTGGGTGGGCCTCAACCAGTCATTTGATGGCCTTAAGGTCAAACACTGAGGATACCAGGAGGAAAAAAAGAATTCCAATTCCAGTCTTCAAGATAGAAATCCTGCCTGAGTTTCCAGCCTCCTAAGAATTCAGACTTGCTGGCTCCAATAATCATTTGAACCAATTCCTCAAAACAAACTTCTTTTTATATATAAACATCTGTGCGCATGTATTGGGGATGTAAATATCCTATTAGTTCTGTTTCTCTGGAGAACCCTGACTTAAGATAAATTTTGGTACCAAGAGTAGTTCTAGTGTATGTGCTGCCGAAGCAAGCACCCAAGAGCAGTTCTAGAGTAACAAAACTTGAAGGATGAGTTTTCTAAATTGGTTCTTCAGTTTCTGGAACTGGTTCTCTGATTAAAAGTAATGAGGGCTCTATTCCTAGTAGTAAAGAGAATGCTGACAGTCCACGGTGTGATGTGGCCACAGAATAACATAAAATATCACCTACGGATACTCCTAATCAAATACTTGCAGAGGCAAAGATCTGGGCGACCATGTCTGTCATATCTTAGGACATTTTTTGTCACACTAATGGGTGTAATGAGATTAACTGCTCTTAACTGCAATGAACAGAGAAAAGAATGACCTCAGGAATTCAGATTCTCAGATTAAGAATTGTACAATGTACCTGAGTTTCTGTGTCTTCCCTGAAAGAAACCAAATATAGCTGCAGAACTAAGATTGCTGAAAATCAAACCAAGAGTCTCATCCTGCAAGTGAGTGAATCACAACACATGCTGTATCACTTAACCTTGCAATATGTCTGCTACTGAAGTAGGGAAACTGTTTATAAAGGAATGAGATCCTGAAAACTGGAATGGGGATATCTGGGAAGATCCCAATGAAGCCGAGAACACTGAACTCCCAATTTCTGCTTAGTCTTCTTTGCGAGTTAGAAGTAGCCTTTCCACTCTGTCTGAGATTAACCCTTCTTTGCCTGAGAAATTCACAACGGCCTCCCATGAGTTAGCTGCCTTGCAAGAAGACACTGCTTATTTCCCTCAGGACCCATTCCACTATCCTCTGCTTCTAGGCCTATAACAAGACTCAAGTCCCAGCAGACCCTGAAACGTGAGTTATAAAGTGAGACCCATGAGTAGACAGATACACTACACTTCAGAAGAACTACATTTTTTTCCCAACTCAAACAGAAACCCAGGGAATATGTGTGGGAATGGATATCAAGGGTATAGGATAACAATGGAAAGAATATAAAATTGGATCAAACTGAATTTATTGACATAGGCCCATTAAGCAGAGATTCTGGATGTTGCAGCTCAAGGTGTTAAAAGGGTCTCTACCAGTCTGGTTAATCAGTCTGGTTAATCTGGTTGGCCAACCCTAAATGAAAGTGCAATGGCAGAATCATCCTGGAATGCTATAAAAGAAGGGATCCAAAGGCACAGGGAGACTGTAATGTTAAGAGCAGATTTACCAAGTAAGATCTGCTCACTCGCCCCAGGGAAATCCACCAGACATACCTTTCACCAACGCTATAAGAAATACACTGTATACCACAGGGAACTATATTCAATATCTTGTAATAACCTATAATGAAAAAGAATATGAAAACAAATATATATATATTCATGTATGACTAAACTATTATGCTGTACACCAGAAATTGACACAACACTGTAAACTAACTATACTTCAATAAAAAATAAATAAATAAATGTATGAAGTAATGATTGAAATACTTTCTAAAAAAAAAAAAAGACTACAAGAAAAAAAAAAATCTATGAAGGAAGCCCCTGCATCCTTGTAGAGGTCACTCTTCCTTGCAGGTCAGAAATCATAGAGGGAACTGCTGGCACTGAACTGGGAAACCTAAGTGCAATGGGGACCACTGGACCCCAGGGTGACAGGGGCAAAGTGGCGGCATTTAATCACCAAAAACAAGGTGTGCATGTCACCATAACAGATAGCAGTTAAAAGTGTAATTAGAATAGTGACATAATAAAGATCTATGGCACTGATTACAGTGTTCCTAAAAGTAAGACATAGAAAACAAACTTATGGTTACCAGGGGGGAAAAGGGAGTGGGAAAGGATAGACTGGGAGTTCAAGATTTGCGGATAATAACTACTATAATATAAAATAAACAACAAGTTTATACTGTATAGCACAGGTAATTATTTTCAATAGCTTATAATAACCTATAATGAAAAAGAATATGAAAAGAAATATATGTATGTATATGTATGACTGAAGCATTATGCTGTACACCAGAAACTGACACAACATTGTAAACTGACTATACTTCAATAAATAAATTTTAAAAATTGGAAAAAAAAGTAAATGGGTAGTCTACTAAATTCTTACACGATTTGTATAAGAAAAAGAGTTGTAGATCAAGTGAACAGAAGTCTAGCTTGAATCAAAAAAGAGTCATTACCCCTCAGCCAATTCTCAGACTTCAGCCATTTACAGACCGAGAATTCCCTGAATGAAGGGAGGCTGGGTCACCCTGAGGAAGAACCCCACCACACTGCCAAAAAACGTGCACTGCTAATCTTCCTACTAGCCTCCCCAAGGGACTACAGCCTTTTACCAGGGTGACTGTGCTTTGAGAAAAAGGTAATAGTCAAACTTGCGGGGATTACTGGACTTTGGCTCGGAACTAACACCAATTCAAAGAGGCCTAAAACATTACTGTGGTTTACCACTCAGGGCAGGGGCTTATAGAGGTGAGGCAATCGGTGGAGTTTCAGCAAAGGTCCATCTTACAGGGAGTTCAGTGGGTCCCTGCATCCATTTGTGGTTATCCCCTAGTCCTAGAATATATAACTGGAATAGACATACTCAGCAAATGGCAGACTACCTATAATTGTTCCCTGACCTGTGGGGTGAGGGCTATTATGGTAGTTCTGGCCTCCAGAATTGTGAGACAACAAATTTCTGTTTGTTGTAAGCCACTCAGTTTGTGGTATTTTGTTAGGAAAGCCCTAAGGAACCAATACACCAACCATATTAACAAGACAGGGTTAAATCCTAATGGTAATGGGAGCTCTGAGAGGGTTTTAGACAGGGGAATATCTTGACATGATCAAATAAGCATTTTATAGGATATTGATTAAAGTATGAAAAATGAGTTACAAGTACGGAAAAACTAAAAGTAAAAAAAAAATCTTTTAAAGGCTGTAGCCATAAGCTGCATGGAAGATAATTTGGGTCTGAAGCAGTTTAGGGAGGAAAAAAGTGAATAAGGCCAAAAGAAAGATCTGTATGATAAAAATAACAGGAGAGAGATGCTAAGGGTGTTCTCTTTTTGGTATCTCTGTCAACCTTCCACTCCCTAATCACTGTATAAATCCATACACCATGGTTTAGTTTTTTCTGCTTCAAAAAATAATTTTAAATTTCTACATTACTAAAATTTAGGGAAGAATATGAGTAAATGCAATTTGCTAAAGCAGCGTGTCATATAACCTAAGGAATATCTGTGTTTTGTAAAATAAAAACTCTCACAGTAATGTAAAGCAATGATCTACTCTACCCACCCTGTCTAGTAAATAAAAGTTAACCATCCCATGGCTGTTTGCTCACATTTGTGATACACTGTCTTTTACTCTTCTTATTTATGAGCATCCGTATCTGCTTTATTATTCGACTAAAGGTCCTGAAAAGCAAAGCCGTGTCTCCCTCAGGTTTACATCCCCTCATGTGTCTCACATGTAAACTCCAAAATAAAAAATGACTTAATATGGATCCTGTGTTATAATTATTTTACAATCACCTTTGAAAACTGTAAAACTGTCAATAAATGCATTTACCTGTATAACCCATAAATTTTCCAGGGATTTCTTGATTGCAGCAACGACTGCAAAAAATCTGCCCACACAGTCGGCAGTGATGTCTGCGCCTAAAAGTGGTAAATTTCTCATTACAGTCATAGCACTCTTTACACTGGCTATCTGGCATCCAGTATTGCTTCAGGTCACTATCCTGTAACAAGAAAAAAATGTGAGGCTTCTTGAAAATATTGATTATTTAGATGCAATGCAAATGCGATGCTAATCAAAATCCTAGAAGGTTTCTTTTGCAGAAATTAACAAGCTGTTTCTAAAATTAATATGAGAATGCAAAGGGCCAAAATGATCAAGACGATTTTGAAGAATAAGATGAAGGACTTGTAGTATCAGCCATTAAGACTTATTCTAAAGCTACAAAGTTCTAGACAGAGTATTAGTACAATGATAGAAAAAAATGGAGCTGTGGAAGGGCACCCAGGCACACCCTCACATATACATATGGACTTATGACAAGACTATAACACAATCAGTGAAGGGTGGTCTTTAAAAAAAATGGTGCTGGGTCAAATTGGACATCCACAAGAAAAAAATGAATCCTGACTGCCTATACTTCACACAAATAATAAACCTTCCTAAAGAAACCATGGGAGAATAGTTACTGCCCCTGGGCTAGAAAAACACTTCTTAAACACAAAAAGCACAACCCATAAAAGGAAAAAAAAATTGATAAATTAAAGTTAAGAATTTATGTGTAAAAATATGGTGTTCACAGCTGGAGTTAGTATTAACTGACCTTTCTTTCAAGTGGCATCATACCACTCTCCTGAGTACAGCATGATGCCTACATTATAAGCAATCTCCTAAAGCCTTTAGACAGTACCTGGCTCTTCCCCTCCATGATTTCCTTGAGGCGTTTTAATACTGTACTGAGGCTTCGGAGCTGAACAGCTGTACGAGGGTCATGACCTCCAAAGGCAGGTTCTGCTTTCCTTCTGGCGTCTAAGTCAGATTTACCAAAAAAAAAAAAAAAAACAAAAACAAAAAACCTTAATAGTCCGTACTATTGATGCAAAGTGCCTCTTATTTTAGTATATACTTATGTTCTCCCAGCCAGTGATATGGACTGAGAGGTAAAACTAGTCTTGTTAAGAGTAAAAGGCTAGTGAAAGTGTTTATTACCATGTAAAACACTGCTTCACAAGAAAATAAAGGCTACCTGAGACAAGCACTGTCTGAGACCACCGATGATTTTGAGACCGGGATGGGAACATCACTTAACGTGGTCCAAAATTCATTAATGACTTCTTGGGTTCTTTGGTCTCAAGACATAATAAATAGCTGCTAGAGATTTAGCAGAAGGGAAAGCAATCCCAGTGAGTTATCCTAGCCTAGTCTCTACACTTAAACAGGTCAGCAACAGGGCTGAACAGTTCAGTTCAGTCTGTAGACCAGAAACCCAAAGGCTTACGGAGTAGGTCATCAGAAAGGAATTGAATGGCCAGTCCCCACAGAATCTGACAGACTTCAGAGCATCCTGGATGACTTGTAAGTTATCCACAGACTTCCCTTCATCAATGTCCAAGCAGGTTTCTCTTCACCAAAGAACTGCTAGAACTCCAATTCTGCCCTTCCCTGCCACCTCCGCATCCCTGCAGCTTTAAGCTGGAAAGGATCACTTGCTCTTGAGATAGCTATACTGGAGCCAGTCCTGTCACTAGTAAGACAAGCCTACATTCCAGAATGTGGTGTGCACACAAAGCTGTCATATATTACTTCCTTATTGTTAGAGCAAGATTACAACTACAGTTTCTACCTATTCCTGGCTCCAGCAGTTATTAAACCTAAGGATGAAGTAGAGGTGGCTCAACAAAAAGGATGAACATCCCTATCAGCTTAAACTCATTAACCTAACAACCTATGGCAAAGCAAGCTGGAAAATACCCCACCCTAAATCTTCCCCAAACTCATTTATTTGCTAGGTTTGCTTAAGGTATTCTTTACTTTGGTCAGGTGGGAAAGAAAGGATTACTAA
The DNA here is from genome assembly GCF_048773025.1 of Camelus bactrianus. Classification (NCBI taxonomy): domain Eukaryota; kingdom Metazoa; phylum Chordata; class Mammalia; order Artiodactyla; family Camelidae; genus Camelus; species Camelus bactrianus. Next base: position 72,867,559 of record NC_133543.1, read on the forward strand.
GAAATGAAAGGTTGGTATCTAAATCTAAACTGACAAAGAACTTTCCAAGATATTAATCATGGAAATAATCATATAAACTGTACCTATGTTAGGAAACTTTGAAAACTTTATCTTTCTATAAATAATATCTTAATTCCAGCAGACACATCAGATGTGTTTCTAGAACAAAAATGTATAGGTATTAGAAGACCAAATTGTTCTTGAGTCTCCATGATAAACCAACTCTCCATGATTTATGAATTGAAAAGGAGGCAGATAAAGCTGTTACAACAGTAAGGCTGTGTTTCCATGCATGGACAACAATTAACTGTGAAGCCCCTTGCGCTTAGCCACTTTGGAATATAAGCGAGTAGAAATAGCACTGTCCATTGAAAAAGAAGGAGCAAGACTGTTCCTAGAGCCAGCAGAATCACAGATCACAGATCATGGATGAAGATGAAAGAGACTAAGAGAAAATCTGTCAAGTACTCTGCCTTCAAGCAAATCATCTTAGTTGCTGCTATTATAAAATAAATATTACAAAATTAGATGACTTTCTAATGTCACAGAGCTAGTAAATAGTGAAATCACAGCTTTTGAGTAGGAAAACTAGAAAACTAGAACTGGACCGATCAAACAGACCCAGGCTTGTGAAGCTCAAATGCCTAGAGCAGTAGCTCACAGTGAAAAGGAATGTGACAATGAATATATGTATGTTCACGTATAACTGAAAAACTGCTCTACACTGGAAATTGACACAACATTGTAAACTGACTATAACTCAATAAAAAAGTTAAAAAAATTTTTTTTTAAATGCCTAGAGCAGCTAAGGTAGAATCAAACAATCAAAGAATCACGTGGACTTATAAAGACAATAAGGAAAGGTGGGGACTGCAGCAAACTAGACATACAAACTCCACCTAGTGATATTTAAGTTCAAGTTTATCAAAACACCAAGGCAAGGACTGGTAGGCTGTCAGTCTGTAACTTCTAAAAGATTATATTCTAGTCCAACTCCTCAATTTTACAAATGAAGAAATCCTATGCTTCGTTCAGCACAGGATTTAGTCAAAAGAGCTCCCTTAACAAAAATAGGAGTGTTACCACAGGTCAGGTTCAAGAGAAAAGAAGAGTTTAAGGTTAAAAGGTTAACGTGGGAATGGTCTCTCTCTTCCATCCATTTGGAGTAAAGAGCTCACTTTCTTCATCTCCCTCTTCCCACCTTCTGGTTCTTCCTTTCAAATGGCCGACATAACCCAGGCTGAGGCCCTATGCCCTGAACCTGCAGAGTGCCAGCTCTACTCCAGTCCTCAGGGAGAAACTCTTCTGGTCGGTTTCTGCTCCTCCTCTGACCCACCAGAAGAGGGTTCTGAGCCAAGTCTCAACAAGCAATGAAGTATCCTTCTGCGAACCACTGTTACCTGCGCCTGCCTATCTTTCACCCAAAGATCTCATGGGGAAAACTGGCCAGAGAAGACAGGATCTGACGTTCAGGGACACCTGATTTCCAAGGCTACACACCTCCCCCTCGATTATGCTCTCTCTCACAGCCTTTCTCCTGTCACCCTGAGTTGGGCAAATGATTGCACTGAGTTTAATAATCTAACAGAAATAAGACATAAAACAACTCCCTTTATCTAGTTTCTCGATTCAGGCACTGATCTCAGCCTGTGCTCAACAGAACGGCATGAAAATGAAGATGACCGCGTAGCAGACCAGGATGGAGAACAAACAGGCGAGAGGAGCTCAGCTTATCCAGCCACACTGACAGTTTGCACCCCAACAAGGACAGAAGGCCAAGAGCAAGTGGCAGCCCACTAATGGAGCTGAGAGACTTCCGCAGCCAGAGGCATGCACATCACATTACACTGGCCACCCCAAGAACAGATGCAGCATTCAGTCACAAAGTTGAAACTAACCTGCGTTCTCCTGGGGCTGCTGCAAACTGTTCTCTGCTGAAACCCAAGCAAGTAATTAATCAAAAAACAGTCACGAGATCTATCTCTGCCTTGCCTAAATTAAAGTTTAATAAAATGTTTAAGAATTCTTTCTTAGGTATCAGCAAATTCTTTCACTATCAAGGTAACAGTCTCATTAATTCTGAAGAGTGACTGACTATTCTAAACAGCAAAAAAGTTAAGTCAATAAACAACCTGGGAAACACAGTGACTGTGGGAAAATCTAACACACAGAGAGAAATGAAAGAAGAACACTGCCCTACCTAACACTGAAGATCGCCGCTGGAGCTCCTCATTAAGCTGTTTTTTATAAGGTGTGGGTGATCTCACAGATTGTGTCCTCGAAGGCAGCTGAGGGCTGGTCCAACCTCCACTCAGAGACTGCTGCTCTCCCTGGCCCCCTTCTGCTCTCTCTGTGGCAAAGGAAAGCTTGGAATTATCGGAAAATTGAGACTCAGAGTTCAGCAAAGAGAAGGAAATAGATGAGATTTTAAGGAAAGAGTGTATACTTGTATTCTGCACCTAAATAAAAATTACGTTTTGTTTTGTTTTTTAATTCAAAGAAGGTGGCAAAATTACAGGCCAATAATTACATCTTTGGGATATGTGACCTTCAGTTTGTTTTACTTTTCATTAGAAATATTAAAGGAAACAATGCAAGCATCACATGAAGGCAGAGATATGTTGTTGTTGTTGTTCTGTTTTATTGATGGGATAGACATACCCCTTGTGCTATTTAAACAGTGCCCAGTGAAGAGCAGGTGCTCAATAAACATTTGCTAAATAAAAAGATTACTGTCATATTATGGTTCAATTGAATATGGTAACCTAGGTGGGATTCTGGAACAAAAAAAGGACATTACGTAGACACTGAAAAGCTATGAAAATAATGCATACTTAAGTTGGTAATAATACATCAATAATGGTTCATTAACTGTAATAAATGTACTATATCAATGTAAGGTGTTAATTAACCGGGGAGCCTGAGTGTAGGGGTATATGAGAACTCCTTGTATTATTTTCCCAATTTTTCCACAAATCTAAACCTATTCTAAAAAGTAAGATTCTTGAGGGTTTTTTGTTTTTTTTAAAGATCATTGTCTTCAAAATGGTGTAATGGAGGTTTTATAGAGCTTTAAACGTGACTGCTAATAAGTCAGTTGATATCATTAAAATTTCTACTGAGTTAATTAAACTATTAACTCCCAAATCCCTTACAACTAGAGGGATTACTTTCTAACACATTTCAAACAACACAGCCAAATATAAAGCAAAAGATGTAGACCATATTTTTTTTTAATTCTTCCAATGAGTAAAAAATATGTCACTTAAAAAGAGCTCATTTTTAAAATACCTTTTCATTTGGTGTCATTAAATGTACACCTTAACCTAATGGGTTTAAGCCAACAAGGCCTTGCTGACACCTTTCAATTTTTGAAAAATAAGAATCTTTCCTCCCATGTGCTGGTTCTTTAGATTCACTGCTATAATTAAAATCTTTTGGCTATTAACCCTTAAAAGAGTAAAGTCTATTCTATGAACTTAAGAAAACTGAAATATATTAAGGGAAAAAAAATGCTAACTTCTCTTTAAAAAGAGACCTCCTTTCAACATTTAGTTTTCAATTCAGATCTTCAGTTGCCAATAATATAAAAAATTTTTGTATTTCTCTTCTTATGTAGTTAACCCCAGTGACCTATGATTAAAGCTGCCTCCTTGTTAATATTTCACTTTCTTGCAAAGACACAGCATGAAAGTTGAACAAGAGAATTTCAGAGAATCAAGACTGTAGGTTCTCTGATCTTTAAGAATAAGTCTTACCTTTGTTAAATCGAAAGAGATTTACAAAAGAACTATACGCTGATTTAAAAGGAGGCTCGTCCTGATCAGGAGTCAAAGGTTTAAAGTGTGTGAGATGAGAAGGACTAGTAGGAGATCGAGGCAAATCACTAGCAGAGTCCAATGTTGGGGAAGTCTTATCATCTGTGGCCATTTCATGAGTCTAAAACAAAAGAAATAAACAAAAGATGTAAGTTCCTCAGGAAGCCCAACAGTTGATTGCAAATAGCATCCAAATATCTAGACATCTGACTTCAAAAATTCGGACAGATGAAAACCAAAGACTAAATAAAACTAGGTTAGTACATATTTCAAATTAAGATTTGAAAAGGAAGAGCCTCAATCATCTAAAACCAGGATTGTATGTAATCAATTTAATTTTCAACATTACCATTCAAATTATAGAAAATACCAAAATTATCAAAAATTTGGAGGTAAGGTACAAATATTAGCAGGTAAAAAGAATTTAAAAGATTTTTTTTACACAAGCATACAAATTCCTCAAAGTTTTATTCTGCTTATTTCTGTCTTTTCCTTTATAAAAAAATTATATAAATTTCCACAAAAAGGAAATGAAATCGTCATCCCTTAGTGACATTTCTGTTCAGCCTCAAAACTACCTCAGGTTATGCTTCATCACCTCTGAGAAGTATCCAGATCAACAAGCTGTTCCCCATCACCTTGTCTCCTAGGCACAGGCACCTGGTTTTCCTCTTTTTAAGCCTAAACTTGTATAGGCACTACAATAAAGATCTTAAAAAGGGCTTTTTTGGTAATAACCCAAAATCATAATTCAACCAAAGCAGTAAAGTGAACCACATCACCAGATGAAGGTTACAGAAAAGCTATTTCCTGCCATATCGAATACTTCAAATAAAAGAGAAGAACCATGAACTATTTATAAACTCATCATTAAAATGCTGCAGTTTATAATCTAATTTACACTTTACAAAGAGGACATTACACTCATAAAATGCTTTTCACTTTCAAAGTCCTATCGGCCATCTCATTTCATTTTTACAAAATCCTGGAAGATACAGAGCTGGCCTTATTACTACATTTTTACCTTTGAGGCAACCAACGTACACTGAACCGAAAACAAGTTCCTCGAGGGTCACACAGCTAGTCGGTGGTAGAGCCATAAATGGATGTCAAGTTTTACCCCAGAATTATTCTTTAGAGCAAAATTAGTTTTGTAACTCTTCAGACTTCCAATTCTGGTCTACCTGAATTCTAACTACTCGGGACGTTGCCTGATTAATAATTTAATTAATTATTAATTAAACAAAGCAAAAATGAAACCACTGACGAACAGAACTTTGGCAACATTTAATGGAACGGAGGGCGGGGGTAAGGAAAGGAGGAAGAAAAGGAAGAAGAAGAGGAAGGGGCGGGGGGAAGGGTGGGAAGGGGGACAAAAGAGGAGGAAGCAAAGAGGGAAAGAAGAACTCCCCTTTGAAAGTGTCATGACAATCCGTATTCCAGCACAAAGGGTTGGAAAACCAGCTGGTGATTGATCAAGTGTAAATTCAAAAAGGTATAAAAGCGGGGTGTGGTGGGGGAAGAGGGCACTGGAGAGAAAGGATAATGTGAGGGCAACAACAATCTGAAAACCTCAGAGAACAGCCTACATTCCACTTTGACACAAGCAACATGAGAAGCAGAGTTAGCAACCCTCCTAAAGAGTCTTGGCATTACACCACAGGGTCACCCACTACAGACTATCATTAGGCTTTGGAGATGTGGGGATAAAAATTACCATGAAAACACACACCAAGTGTAGTTTCTGAAACAAATACAATCACAGAGTTAATCTTAGTAACAACATTAACGATACCACAATCCTGAGAAAACTACCTTACAGCTCTTATTCTCCAGCAGCTTAATAACTGCCTGTGATAAAAAACTAGGACTCTTTCCTATCTGAGGAGTAATTAGAAGTATCAACTGACTCATTCAAAGCCCTCTCATATTACCAGCACTTTGCCTCTTCTCAGTTGAAGGCTACTAGTCTATGCAGACCCACTGCACTCTATCAAGAGGCTAATCAGGTAATGAAATTTAGAAAATCAGCCTGCTCTACCAGGCAAACCAAAATCTTAGCAGATGAAAAAATCCAAGCATCAGTTCAGTCATTTCTAAGTACTGTTTTTTAATATTTAAAACATATTTATCGCCCATGTGGGACAAAGTTCTAGTTTTCTGATTTCCTACCCAGCCTTACTTCCAACATGAGGCACTATATATGGCTCCATGACCTATAACTCTATAGAATAACAAGAGCACAAAAATGAGAATTTTTACGTCTGTAATAAGGATTGTTGAAGACTGGATAGTTAAGAATATTATTGAAACCCATGATTTTACAACAAGGTTCTAATGTTCTAAAGAAAGTGATTTAGTCTACTTGCAACATGCTTTTATAGTCGGAAGAGAATTATTTCAATGCTATGAATGAACATACAGATGCACTAAAATAAAAAAGGAAATAGAAAAACAAACAAAAAAACATTTAACAATGCAAGACAGCTGAATACTAGAAATGTTAGTTCCCATCTACAAAGATGTTTTTGTTCAATTTTTGATCGACATACCAACAGATCAAGGTTTTCTAAAGGAAAACCACATGATCCATATTACTCTCCCCATAAAAAAGAAAAAGGGAGGACACGGACGGTAGTCTTGCTCTGCAGAAGAAACTTAACCTGCCCATCTTTGTCACAAACTAGAATCCAACCGAAAGAAACTAAGAATATCTTTTGTAAGAACTCTGATAGTGGGAGTTTGGATGTGCCAGAAAACAAGACTCAAATAAATCAGAAATAAGATTCAAATAAGTCAGAAATAAGCACAAAATACCAAGAGGCAACTTCTGCTGTCAACATAGGAGTAATTTTACAAGAGGATGCGCTGAATCTGGACAGGATAATTTAATAAATGCACTCATCAGATAAACAATAACTTGACTCACACAGAATTCCAGCATTTCTCGTATTTCTTTAATGTCTTACTTGTAATTTCTATGTTGAACAGAAGAGTGCTAATTCCTAAAAATACTCCATTCTCATCCTGTTAGGAACGTTCTAAACAAGAAGAAAATACAAACTGGGAAATCAAGTCTCCTTCCTCAAGAGCCTGTGAAACACAGGTACAAATGTTAAACCTACAAGGAGGAAAGGCAAGCACTGAAGGAGGTATGTATACATCTGAAACCCTACTACTGGTGTCGTTTCTGTACATGAGAAACTTTCTCGTCCTGTCTACGGATGCACCTTCGAAACACAGGCTCAGAGCTTATCCATCAGCGGGAGGACAACTGGACTCTGCACCTCTGAAATAAACTCAAGTACACGGGACAAGAGAGGGGCGAGGGAACTTCAAATGTTTCCAAGGAAATCTCTTCAAGAACAGCCCCACCCGGCTCCCTTCCCCACTAGCCAGGCAAGGGGCAGCCGGAGAATCAGGGGGGCCGACTGACTGCGGGCCCAGGCTCTCTGCCCTTCCTTGCCCACCCTCGGCCGCAGCCCGGCCTCAGCCGCGGTGGAGAAGCCCCAGCTCTCGCCTTCACTTCAGACTTCCCCTCCGCTCCGGCCCCGGAGCTTCCCAAACTGGCCGCCTTCCCGGCCCTCAGCCCCAGCGGGGCCGCGCGCCAGACCGCCTTCCTTACCTGCGCCTCCTGCCCGGCCCCGCCGGCCCACCCTCCACCCCAGCCTCCGCTTCGCCCGGTTCAGGCGCAGCAATGGGGCTCGGGAGCGCGGCGCCGCGGTAGCCTGGACGCCGGCGGTTGCGGCAGGAAGCAAGGCTGCTTACATGGTTGCTGCGGCCTCTCGCTTCCCCCCACCCAACGCTCCGCCCCCAGTTCCTCCTCCCCTCCAATCCGCAATTCCGCCCGGCGCAGGCTCCGCCCCCCCTCCCCGCCCGCACGACGTTCGGATCAGAAGCTCAGGCAGAAGAAGTCCAGCCCAGATAGAGTCGTGCTCGACACCTTGACGGTGATTAGGCCGCCTCAGCCTTGCTAGAGGAAGCCACGGCGGCTGCGCGCGTGAGCATCACGCGTGCGGGTCACCGGATGGGTGCCCGCTAGACCGCGGTTACCGTATGTGTTCGATGATGTGGGCACATATAATGTGTTACCGCGCTCAGCGTTCTAACGGTCTGACATTCTCTGGCGTAATATGGAGCATTTGTGTTCAGAGTGAAGACTGTTACCAGACTTGAGTGACTAGCCGTGTGACCTTAAACAGAAGATCGACTTCTTTAGGCTCTAGACCTCTTACCTGTAAAACGGGGCCAATACTAGTACACACTTCACAGATAGTTTTTTGAAGATTAAAGGTAAACATTGTACGTAAGGAAGCATTTGACAGTGTCTACTCCAGAATAAGTGACATTAGTTCTATAGCTAATTTTTCAAGTGTTGTATTGCAAAGACAGGCGCAAATAGTTACCAAGTCCCGTCTAGCTCAGCCTGGCCAGCATTATCCATCATTTTGTCCTGCTATGAGTATTATGCAGTTAGCTGAAAAGAAAATGCCAAAACCTGCTGATCACAATTGTGAGACTTGGCAGGGACAGTCAGAAAGGAAATGAAACCCAAAGAGAGGTACTATTTTAAATAAATTCTGCAGGCCCTTTTTTCCAAGGGTTGTTGCAAATTCCTACCCAGTTTCCTGAAGCCTGACGGCTGATACCAGTGTAAATTCCGGTTACCATTCTCAGCTGGGCCCCTCAGCAATCGTCCTAGGAGTCTGAAGTCATCTTCCCCTTCCACTCCTCATTACTGCTATTCTGCACTGTCCTGCCCCACCCCCACTACCTTGACTATCATTCTCAGCAAGAGAATCTCATCTACCTGAGAGAAACAGCACCACATTTACCTGCAGCCACATGTACCCTGGCCTGACTCTTGCCCTCACCTCTGGGAGAAAGGAGCATCTTCTTCCCCAGCTCAGTCCTACCAGCCCTCAGTCCACCCTCTCCTATCTCCCGTGGGAGTCTGCACCATATCATCAACCTCTCTTTTTCCAATGACTCTTCCTCCTCAAGCCCATAAACATGCTCAAGTCTATGCCTTCCAAAAACAAACAAAAACACAAGCAAAAAAAATTCCCCCCTTGTAATTAGGATGTTAATATTTCATAAACCTACAATAAAGTATAAATAAAGACCAAGAGAGCATATGAACAGAACAGATAGCCCCGTCAAAGCCCTAGTGTATATAGAAACTCCATATATGGTGTTAGAAGATAATCTGAGGCATATTAAAACTTTTAAGGGTTTATTTGAGCAAGAATCACACACTGCCAAAAGCAAAGTTAGAGGCACTCCAGCGACAGGAACTAGGGGAAAGACAAAGAGGAAAGGCAGAGCAAGCAAATTATTTGATTGGCTATAGATTAAGCTGTTGCTCTATTTGGGAAAGCCTAGGTGGCTGTCCGTGATTGGTTGTCCCTAGGTTTCAAATTCCTAACCCAGAAGTATTACAGGCTTGAGTTTTGGTTTGCTTACACAGGCTACTAAGACTTTAGAGCCACCTCCGTCTAAGGACCTCCTGATTAACTTAACCGTAGTAAACAAAACAGTCGTCTGACAAACATTTTTTGTGTGAGAAATTGGATGGGATAAAACTGTGAACAGGACAGTCCATGTCCTCAAGAAGCTTACAGTCTAATCTATGTATTGGCTTACTTTTTAATTTCTGTGAAAAAGAGATGGAAAACTGGCTACCACTTGGCAAGGGGTAATCAGTTTAGATTCTCACCTCACTTCAGCCATCAAAATTAACTCCAGATGAATTTTATCTGTAAAGAGATACTTTGTGTAAGTATCCTCCTCAAAAACTTTACTTGGAACACATATTTATGATTCTCGCTGAGTAGGTTATTGTTATGACAGTACTATGTTTATATTCTTTTATATGTATTAGTTTTATTTGTACTGAAAATAAATAGCTTCTCCTACTCTTTTTTAAAATACTGATTAGCGTTATTAAATCAGTTAAATAAAGAAGCCATTAAACTGAGGTGGCTCTAATGCCTTATTTTATATAAGCAAACCAAAACCTAAGCCTATAATGTTTCAAGGTTAGGAATTTGAAACCTAGGGACAACCAATCACAAACAGCCACATAGGCTTTCCCAAATAAGCCAGCAGCTCAAGCTAGAGCCAATCAAATAATTTCCTTGCATTACCTTGGCCTCCTCTCTGTAAGAAACTCTTTCCCCGGCCCCTTTCAGTGGAGAACTTCTAACCACTTCCCATTTGGTGATGCCCAGTTCTTGATCAAATAAACTCTTAAAAATTTCAATATGCCTCAGTTCATCTTTTAACAGTATCAGTATGAACTTGTGGGGTTTTTTCCCCAATATGTTATAGTTTATTACTGCCACCACTCGTCTTGATGCTCAAGTTGTACCCGATTTGCCAGTAAGAGCCCCTTCCAGCTAGCTCCTGCATCCATTTAACAGGCTTCCAACACTTTTTGAGCCTTTCCTTACTTACCAACACAAATATACCAGGCTCCTCTTGAACTTTCCTTGCCCCAGGCCTAAAATCAGCCAGCTATCTAGGGACTCATAGTTCCCTTCCATAGGGAAGAAAGATGTTTTGAAAAATCACAAAATTCACTTCTGCCTAGGATGTAAGGAAGTTGGCTCTCTCTTACACTGCATGTGAAGACACAAATTGGTATATTCCTCCTAAAAAATATTTTCGTGGATCTAACAAGCACTTTAAAAATGTTTATACTCCTTGATCCAACAATTTTAATTCTAGTAATCTAGCCTAAGGAACTGATTTGAGTGTAAAGTATGTCTAAATATCTTTTTTTTTGTCACAGTTATTTAAAACAGCAAAAAATGGATAAATACAAATTCCTTTTCAGATTCTTTTCCATTATAGCTTATTACAAGATATTGAATATAGTTCCCTGTAATATACAGTACATCCGTGTTGTTTATCTATTTTATATATAGTAATGTGTATGTCAATCCAAAACTCTTTTTTTTGGTACTTTTTTTATTGGCGTGTAGTTGTGTCAATTTCTGGTGTACAGCATATGTTTCAGTCATACATATACACATATATATTCATTTTCATTATAGGTTACTACAAAATATTGACTATAGTTCCCTGTGTTATACAGTATAAACTTTTAAAAATCTATTTTATATATAGTAGTTAGTACCTGAAAATCTTGAACTCCCAATTTATCCCTTCCTATCCCTTTTACCCCCTAGTAACCATAAGTTTGTTTTCTTTTTTTGTTGTTGTTGTTCCTTTAATGTTTAAAGTTCTTAAAATGTTTTTTAAATATTTTTTATTGAGTTATAGTCATTTTAAAATGTTGTGTCAAATTCCAGTGTACAGCACAATTTTTCAGTTATATATGAACATGCATACATTGTCACATTCTCTTTTGCTGTGAGCCACCACAAGATCCTGTATATATTTCCCTGTGCTACACAGTATAATCTTGTTTATCTATTCTACAGTTTGAAATCCCAGTCCCTTCCCACCCCCCATCCCCCTGCATAAATTTGTTTTCTATGTCTGTGAGTCTGTTCCTGTTTTCTAAATAAGTTCATTTGTTCCTTTTTTTTTTTAAATTCCACATATGAATGAAATCATATGGTATTTTTCTTTCTCTTTCTGGCTTACTTCACTTAGAATGACGATCTCCAGGTCCATCCATGTTGCTGCAAACAGTATTATTTTATTCTTTTTCATGGCTGAGTAGTATTTATATATATATTATATATGATATATATATATTTATATATATATATATATCATATATAATATATACATATATCTCCCACAACTTCTTTATCCAGTCATCTGTCAATGGACATTTAGGTTGTTTCCATGTCTTGGCTATTGTAAATAGTGCTGTTGTGAACATTGAGGTGCATGTGCCTTTTTGAATTATATTTTTCTCCAGATAGATGCCCAGGAGTGGAATTGCTGGATCATGTGGTAAGTTTATTTTTAGTTTTTCAAGGAACTTCCATATTGCCCTCCATAGTGGCTGCACCAAATAACATTTCCGTTAACAGTGTAGGAGGGTTCCTTTCTCTGAAATATTTCGCAAAGTTTCCAAACCTCTTAATTTATCCCTCACCACCTTTCCCCTTTCATAACCATAAGTTTGTTTTTTATGCCTGTGAGTCTATTTCTGGTTTGTAAATAAGTTCATCTATATCTTTTTAAAAAAATTCTACGTATAAGTGATATCATATGCTATTTGTCAAATCGACCTCCTTGAAAAAGTTTTGTCTCTTTCCCAATCTTCCATTCACGCTCCAACCTCCTATAGTATGATTTCTGTCAGAATCATTCTGATAAATTTTTTCTTCTTCTTCTTTTTTTTTTTAATCTTTTTGTGGGGGGAGGTAATTAGATTTACTTACTTACTTTTGATGGAAGTACTGGGGATTGAACCCAGGACCTTGTGCATGCTAAGCACGCACTCTACCACTGAACTATATCCTCCTCCCAGAACTTTCACTCTTAAAGTACATCCATGAGGTCCTCCTTCTTGCCAAAATTATAGTCAGACTTTGTCTTTCTTGACCTCTCTGTAGTACTTCTTCCATCTTGAAAACTTTCTCTCCCTTTGGCTCCCATCAGTCTCTGCTGATTCTTCTACTACTCCACAGACAGCCCTTCTCATTCTCTTTTGGGGACTCCTCTTTCTCCACGTAGCTCTTAGAGATGTCAAGTGTTACACAGAGTTCTTGCTGAGGGAGACTTTGTTCTCACTCTGTACTTCTAGATGATCTCATACATTCAGTGGCTTCAACTGCTATCAATACATGCTTGTATTAGTTTGCTAGAGCTCCCATAAAATGCCACAGACTCTCACAGGTCTGGAGGTTAGAAGTCCAAGATCGATGTACCAGTAAGGCTAGTTTTTCCTGAGGGCTCTCTTCTTGGCCTACAGATGGCCACCCTCTTGCTGCCTCTTCACAGGTTCATCCTTCTGTGTACACACACCCTATGTGTACAAACTTCCTCTTCTTATAAGGACACTGGTCCGATTTGATTAAGGCCCACCCATATGACCTCATCTAACCCAAATTACCTCTTTAAATGTCCTACCTCCAAACACAATCACATTCTGAGTTACTGGGGGTCCAAGCTTCACTATATGAATTTGGGGGGTACACAATAGCCATAACAATGCTGAAGATTCCCAGATTTCTCTCCCTAGCCCAGACACCCTTCCTGAACTTTAGATTGGTGTGGTTAACTTCCTCAAGGATATCTCTATCTTGCTGTCCCACAGACATCTCCAACTTAACAAACCTGAAACTTAACTCATCATCTCGGCCAACAAGTCTGTGACTCTGTCTAAATCCCTTCCTTGTGAAGAGCACCCTGTCACCCTGACCCCAATCCTGAAATCACTTAGTTTTTCTCTCTCCCATCATCTTTATGGCCAATGAATTTCAGTGAAGTGAATTTCCATGAGGTAGAAGGAACGGTTCATTCGACTTTCATTTTTTTGTTTTTTTAGATCATCAAAATGAAAAGGCAAATGCCTTAGAATATTTATGAGGACCCCGTTACCTGGATAGGTGTCTCATAACAAAATACTGACAGAAATTTCATGGGTCATGATTCTACTTGTGGTTACCACAGTATCTGGGGCTAGAAAATATTAAAATATTCAGATTTTTTACTGGTTAGGTGAGAGCCAAATGATGTCAAGGCATGCAATATTAACCAAACAGAGAATATGGGTGTTCTGAATGAAACCTCATGTGGCATCCAGTTGGAGAGCCAAGCTAAATTCAAAAGAACCAGACTGTAAGCAGTGATTTCACATTTGCATTGCAAGGAGCGATTTAATTTCAGCCAAACATTATTTGTTACATTTAATTAATGTTGTTAATGGTAACGTATTTTCTAACAGTTTGTTTCTAGTCATTTTGTCTACAAATTTGTTATTTTATAGTTGTACAAGAGATCAGCATAAGGAGCATATATCTATATATTAATATGTCAATTCTCGGGATCTACAACATTTTTTTTTCAATTGTGAAGTACCTCCTACGTTACTGGCTTAGGAAAGACTGTTTTAAATGCTGAGACTCCCTTAAGTGTATCTTTCCTCCCACATTGGCTTAGAGCCAAATTTGTAGCCACTTTTTGGCAGTGTTCAGGATTTGATGGAATACATTCTGTGATTAAACTCACTTTGGTTCTGTATAATTTCCTGTATTGACTCTCTTTTCCTTATCTATATTCAGTGTTTTTGTCATGCTATACTGTATGTATCTTGAAAGCTGCCCTAAATCCTTTCTGGAACAAGAATGAATATAAATAATTTCAGTTAGTAGGCAAGGGGTAAGAAACGCCGTGAACCTGACATAACATGGAGTAAATTTACAATCTCGGGTGATTTGGGGTCTCATATTTGGAATGAAAATACAAGACCATATACCTCTATAATCAGTTCTACAGGAATAATTGGAGCTGACTGCTACTTTCAGATGATCAACCTCAAAAATCAACAAGCTCGAGGGTGTGGATTCTTTCCTTCCTTCTCTTTTGGGAAAAATACCAGTGCCCTCTAGCATCCAAAATTCACCCTACGTAGTGCCCTCCATATTCCTCAAAAAGTAATAATAAACTGATACTAGAGATCATTGTTTAAAATAAATTTGGGGGCATCGAATCCTGGACCAAGCATGCGATTATCCTACAAATGACAATCTAAAATGCTTCTCCCCCGCCCTCCATGTTTTCAAGAGTTATTCTAAGATTTCAGATCTTTAGTTGAGCTTCACTCGAACCCAGATAATAATCTCATTGACCTTATCTTCTAACGCAAATGACGACCGTGTTTATTTATAGTACGCTGTAGTAATTGAAAGTATAGGTACAGAAGTTCTAAAGACCGTCAATCGGTTGTGGCGGAAATTTACTGCAGGATGCCTGCGTGTGCAACTGTTCAAACCTTGCGTTCGTGCTGCGCGGAGAAGCCCCCACAGCGACCCCACGCTTGCCGGGGGCACTCCTCCTTTCCAAGGCGCGTTCCGGTCTAGACATATCCGGGGCGCGCCGAGAAGCGGATCGGGGGGGGGGTCGCTCTGTCCCCGGTTTGCTTTACTGCGAACCTGGAAACTCACTCTGCGGGGCCGGAGGCGCCCCTTCGCGGTGTAGGACTCGGAATCCCAGTCCCGGCGCGCCCCGCTCGCCAGCCTGCAGGTGGCATTCACGTCCTTCCGCCGCCGGGGAGCGGCCGCCGAATCTAGTTGCGCCGCAGCCCCTTCCCCCACCGCCAGCGCGGGGAAGGCTGATAGGCGGATTCGCCCCGAGGCTCCGGGACCCGCCCCTGACCCTGGCCACGCCCATCTCGGGGAGGTCAGCGTGCGGCGATTGGCGGCATGGAGGGGGCGGGGCTCCGGGAGGTGGACTGAGGGGGCCGGGCCCGGGACAGGACAAAAGCCGGGAAGGGGTAAAACCCTGCCCTGCCGGCCCGCTCTGGGTTTCCGCAGAGGCGGTGTCAGAAGCCAAAACATCTGGGTCCCAGCTGGGATTGCCAGTGTGTGCGCGTGAGCGTGACTGTGGCGTTCCCGGGTCATCGCCAGCCTACCTTGTCCTGCAGGTAACCGCAGGCTTCGAGGGGAGGCCCCAGGCCCTGGTTTTTAAGTAGAGGCTCTGAGTCTTGTCAGTGGCTGGAGTGGGAAAAAAGAAGGATCTTGGGTATGGTAGGGAGAACTTAGTGGCGAGTCCTGGTCGTAAGGCAGGGAAAATAATCCAGGTATTGGGCATGGGAAAAGAAAATGGGGATGAAGAAGGTGCTAGGTGCCTGGATGTGTTGAAGGCCCGCTCCTGGGCACGGGAGGGTGCATGCGGTGACAAATGGAAGGCCAGGTCTGCAACAGAGGAAAATCGGGCGGTCGGAGGATGCAGGGACGCGTGCAAGACAGTCTTGGGTTTAGGGGGAAGATAACGTGCGGCCTCTGGAACTGGAGGACTTGGGCCTGTGCATCGAACTCAGGCGGCTGGGACTGGCGGTGCGGCAGGCTGGGTGCGTCCGCACTTGGGGGCATGAAGAGGGGCGTTCGCTATGCCGTCCGGTGGGGGTCCGGGGCGGAGTGGGGGTGGAGGAGACCCAGACGCCGCCGGCAGCCTGAGTTCTGGGGGAGGCGTTCTCCCGCCGGCTCCCGGCGCCCGAGGGTTTAAAGATCTCCGCGGGAGAGGGAAGGGCGGGCGGGAAGACCTGGAAGGAGGAACTGAACCAGCTTTGGTTGCAGATCTCTTGCACAACGGCCACAAGGACTTGTCCAGGCCAGGAGGAGCTCGCTGGTCGCAGTGTCCCCTAAGGACGTGCACACCCCAAGACTAGCTAACGCACGACGAGCTTGGGACGCGCCCTCCAGCGTGTGCAAGCAGATACTTTATTTGGAAGGTGCCTGCGGACCTTTGCACCTCTGGATACACTCAGCACTGTACTTTAAACCAGATAGATAAACCTGGCTGCCTGGCCAGTAGTAAAAGCAGCTAAAAGGAGTGCTTTGTATGTTTTATTTTTCTCTTCCCTTTTTGTTTTATTTTAGGAGTTAAACCGGACTCAGCTGAGTCAGCAAGATTGCAAGGCGTTGGGGTGGTTAGAAGTTATAAAGGTGAGATTTGGCCATTTCTCTCCTTTGATGTGGCTACTTTGATACGGCAATGCGGCGTTTAATTGGTCTTGGAGGTTGTTGTAAGAGAACTAGGCAGGAATATTTCCAGCAATAAATTGCAACTGTTTCCTTGTTTCTTTCAGTCTAGAGTCTTCTCTGCAAGGGCCTGATTTTTGTTTGTTTGTTTGTTGGTCTGTTTGTTTTTGCTCAGGAATTAATGTAGTTCATGAAACTCAGCCAAAAAGAAAAATGTAGCTAAAAATTTAGGGTTGATGAAAATAAAACAAGGTGAGAAGCTCATGTTTCTTAAACTGCTATGTCTTAGTCCAAGTTTATTTTCTAGCATTACACAAGTGTGTCAGGAGATTGGAACCAATTGCTGCTTTCAGAATAAACAAACTGGCCCACTGGAAAAATCCTCCCTTTTGAAGTCGTTTCGATGGAGTCAGAAAATCTGAGGGACTAGTGTAGAAAGTGAATTCAATGGGGGCTAAAGCCCACCCCATGGAATTCAAATCTAGAAGAAATAAAATAGTATTCTACATTGTAGTAAGCCGGGATCTACAGTAAAGCTTCCCATTTTTTTAGTTAAAAGTGGTGGACATGTAATGGATGAGTACTGTAGAGAAAACCTGAAATGTTTCAGTTATGCATTATGAGATATAAAAAAAATTCCTGCCGAAAATGTGTCAATTGAGAAGAAAATAATTTAAAAAATGATCACTCAGTATTGAAATTTCAAGTATGATGTATGACTATTAACTGTATTTGCCAGCAAAAAAAAAAAGCCAAGTCATAACTCTTGCATAATACTATGTAGGAATAGTAGGAATACAGCCTTGGAAGTGTATCAAAACTAAGATAAGTTTGCAGCCTCATTTTGTTTTGTTTTAAATACAAGGACAGATGTGACAGTGGAATCAGCATGACTAAATCATGTACTTTAAGCTGTACTTTAAATTAGACTTGAAATTACAAATGGGAAGTCACTGACTCATTCACACCAGTTTGTTCACTTTTTTATTCTAGTTGAGTTCCAGATGGTTCCAGTAATGGTCTAAGGACCCTCCAAAATACTAATACGTAGGATCCTAGAGCTGCAAATTGGGAAGTGAAAATGGGCCTGGGGGTTAGGAGTATATCCTGGCTTCTCACAGGGAACTGAAGCTTACAGCCTACTTTTAAAATTTAAAGGCCAAATTACTTTAGCTCAACTTTTCAAGAGATACTGTTCACAAGCCTCTTACATAATAGTTTTTTTTAGTCAGTTCTCCTGACTTTTCCATATATCTTAAAAGAACAAAAGCAATCTGCAGTTACGTTGCTAGGGGGAAAAAAGTTTCCATCAGGGCATCGTGAAAGGAAACAGATAACCTGTAGCAGGCTCAGGGCCTCCTCTGCCTCGCAGGGATCGTGCATAGGACATGGCCTTTCTTAAAGCACTTTTTTTTCTAAAAAAGGCATTCTTTATTTCTCCCCCACCTCTTCTTAATGGAGGTACTGGGGATTGAACCCAGAACCTCCAGCATGCTAAGCACGCACTCTGCCACTGAGCTATTTCCCTCCCCTGACATGGCCTTTCTTTAAACCTCACCCAAAGGCTGCACCCCTTCCCTTTCTGGGAATCAGACTGATTTGTATTCACTACCCCCACATTCCAGGAAGATACCTTTTCCTAGGATAATCCCAGTTCCCTGTCCTACCCACTGACAGCCAGAAGAACAGTTTAGGAGTTGTGATACCAAGGACAGGACAGGGATATGCCCTGGGCAGTAGCCCTTCTGTATACAGATTTATCTAACTCAGAAATCAGTTTTTATTCCGTGTGACATTCCCAGTATCCACTATTGCCTCTAGGAATATATAGTTCCACTTTCATCTTTCATCTTTCACTTTTAAAAAGACTTAAAGTTTTCTTAAAGTGGGTCACTAGAACTTGTTGAATCTCCTCAAAGATAGTTATTTTAACCAAAACAGCCTCTTAAAAAGGGGAAGTAATAGCATACATTCTGCTCATCTTGAGGGCCCAGTAAAAGGAGGAGTTAGATAGAAGTGTTCAAATAAACATGATGTTGTGGAAATAATCTCACTTTATAAGAAACCAACATTCAAGACTGATGATTACATTATCAAGGGCATGTTTACAGGCTCAGGCTCCCTCACAGTCTAGCTGGATGGCCTTGGGAAAGCTTTTTTTTTCTTTTAGCAAAGTAGAATTGGGGGAAAAGTAGAATGGAAAAATAATTTCCATCTTATCAGGGTGAAATCACACAAGAAGCACGTAACACCATGCTTTATACAGAGAATGTGTTCAGTTCTAATGGTTAATGTAATCGTTATTAGCTTTTTATGTAATCGTGCTATTATGAATTGTTCTTTTAGAAGTCACCAAGTTGTATTTTGTTTTTACACTATAATGAAACAAATGACAAGATATGTGTCTTATGTTATTTTCTTCTTAAAGGTTTATTGAAATCAAAATGTCTCAAAAAATCCAAGGCGGTTCTGTGGTAGAGATGCAGGGGGATGAAATGACACGAATCATTTGGGAGCTGATTAAAGAGAAACTCCTCTTTCCCTATGTGGAATTGGACCTGCACAGGTAAATAACTCACTTTTCCAAGTAGCAAACTCAGAAAGCATCATCTATGTGATTTCAGGGTATAAGTGGCTTTTTTACATAGACACAGCTGTATATTGTGAATAAAGCTTTGGGGTGAGCTTATATGCAAATAAATATGTAACCAAACTCATGTGCCCGTGGTGCAGAAAGCCAAATTCTGACAGCATGTACTTATAGGAAAGTAAGGGTTTATCTGTAGGGCGCCAAGCAAGGGAGTGGGAGACAAGTCTCAGATCCACTCCAACTTGGTCTTTCAGTTAGGGGTGTTTTTAAAGGAGAAGAACCAAGAAGCTGGGGTTAACCTTCCTCTCGTGAACTTTCTGTGACATTTCAGAGGGTGGGCAGGTTGTCTCTGGTTTACACCCTCTGGGCAGGTGGTCCATGACTCTGGGGCCTGTTGGCTTATCTTGCCCTGGAGAAACAACCTGAGTTTGTGGTTAATGATGTTATCAACAACAGCAGTTTTAGTCATTACCAGTGTTGTCTACAATAACAATTTAGCCACCTGATTCTGGTTGATTAGCACAGGACTGAGGGCAGAGGAGACAAGCAAGGAATAAAGTTTTGGATGGACTGATTAATCATAAACTCAGTAAGGGAACTCCATTTTAGGGGGACTGGGTTTCAAATATATGTGCAAATGAATCTTTAATTTTAACATAATACTAGAAACACTGAGCTTGTCATTGTTCAGAAGAAAAGAATTATGATGGCAAGATTCTCAGGTCTTTCCAAGCCTCTATTTCCTGTGAAGGTTTTATCTGTGGCCAAGAATAGCACAAGGTATTATTTGTGGAAGGGGAAATAATAAGAATATACCCTCTATTAGTCGGTAAAGTGAATGTAGTTAACACAGTTTTGTACCTTCAAAAGGATAGAGTATTTTCTGTCACTCAGTGAACCTTTTTACCTTTTCATTCCTTGCCTTTTGCCCTTTTCACACAATTGTAGCACAGAAAGGATTCTTGAAGTTATGTAATACAATGCCCACCTTTCAGGAGAAGTTCCTTAAACCATTTGTGTCCTAGAGATTGGATCCTCTGCCCTGTGTGAAAAGTATTTGGAGACAGATACGAAAGTCTCTATGGAATTCTTTTATTTTTTTCCCCTGTGTTTTTCAGAAATTTGCTCATGCTCTTTGTACACTTGAACTAGGTAAAGCCAGAATTTTCACAAGGGTGTTGTGGCTGAAGACTGGCATGGTAAAATCTTCAACAACACATTTTAGCTAAACTATTGGCAACTGTAAGTGTGTTTGCCTTGACCCAGAGTTATTCCTCAGACTGTGTACTGGGGACCTATAACTTGTTTGGGTGGAGACATTTAATTCACATGTTGTCATTAGACACCCTTTTTAATTTATTCTAAACAGTCATCACACCTAGAAGGCAAAGAGTCACTGGCTAGAGACTAAAGAATTTTTGGAGACTTAAACAAGTTTAAGTTGTTCCAAAATTGCTGTTATTATTACATGATTGGTTCTTTTTGAGGGGAGTGGAGCGATTCATTTGCTTTATTTCCTGTTAGCTAGACAGTGATCCAGGCCATTTATCCATCCTTTTCTCCTAGAAATGTTAAGAAGAGAAGCAAAAAATTCACTAATTTGCTGGCAGGTTTCTTCTGATGAAGAATGTTTCCTATGAACATGAATACTGCGGACCACACTGCTTGTCTGAGTTAGGAGTAGACATTTGTAGATATTCAGCACTTCCTAAGCCATAAGATAAGAGAGTTGCTGGCTTTGTTAATGTCAATGAAAAAATTAATCAGTAGTTATCTAAGAAAGAAATGGAAAATTTTATTCATCCCAACCTGAGGATTATAACCCAGGGAGACAGTCTCAGAAAGCTCAAGAGGTCAAAGTGCACAACAAAAACTTACAAGTTTTTGAGACGACATATTGACAGTGTACATGGTCCACATCTTAACGTACAAAGCGAGTAGTGGGTCCTCATGACCCCTTATAAGATGAAGAAGGAAGGTTATCTCCGAAGGAGGTCTGGTTAACACAGATGCACAGTACACTCTCCAGGGGAGGAAGGAAGCCCAAACGGTCAAAGCAATTTGGAATTATTTTTATTTGGAAATACATCGTGAGATCATATTCCCTTTTACTTTCCATCACGAGTTGGGAAATCTAAGGGAAGGAAAATACAAGAACTGAAAAGAGAAATCTAGAGGCTTAATGAGTTCAGCAAGTTTTGAAAGCTGAAAAAATTTGAAAAGCTTTTAAAGCCTTGGAGAACAAAATAAACTGTTTCACTACTGTTTTGTTTTTCCTGCTTTTAACTATCACATGCTTTAAGTGAAGCTTTACAGTCCTTTTCTATGCTCTGTGGGCAACCAGCATTCTTTCCTGCTCTGAATAAGCCACAGTCTGGGTATTGGTGTATAGTAAGCTCTAACTCACTGGGGTATATAAAACCGTTGCTGGATTTCATTTCTTATGCAGGCTTGTTTCCAGAGGAAGAAGACTTGCCTAAGATTTAGGGAAAGGTTCATCAGTCGACTAACTGGCATTAATAAATGAGTCATTAGCATTTCTGCACTGTCTTACCTGTAACTCCCACCACTTTAATGCCAAAATACAAGAAATGCTGTAAACTCTTTGACCCCTTTATTTTTAGAGCACAATATTCACTACGGGAAAAATAACGCTTCGGCTTGCATTTTTACACTAACTAGGTAGAAGGAAGTCTGCAGAAAGAATGCTGGTGTGCTGTTACTGCCTCTCTGGTGAAGAGCAGGCAAAGGGGGCAGAGCGTAGTGGTTTTCACTGAGGTTCCTTCTGGACTGCTTCCCAAGAGGCTTAATGGTTCAGCAGGTCTCCCAACACAGGGAGGCGTGGCCCTGTAGTCCAGACTTCCTTGGTGCTCTTTTTCTGATGGCAGCCACCTTCTGTGTCTCCAGTATACTCATGCTGAAAGTTGGCAGATTTGGGTGTATTTGGAGCCTCCACTTTCCACAGCGAAGGGCCTGCATGCCATCACCATGCATAGACCGGTACATGGTGATAGACCGGGGACACCCTCAGTCACCTGTCAGTTTGTCTAAAGAGTTACGCTTACAATTTTTTCCTCCCAGCTACGATTTAAGTATAGAGAATCGTGATGCCACCAATGACCAGGTCACCAGGGACGCTGCAGAAGCTATAAAGAAGTACAACGTTGGTGTCAAGTGTGCCACCATCACCCCTGATGAGAAGAGGGTGGAGGAGTTCAAGTTGAAACAAATGTGGAAATCTCCAAATGGCACCATCCGAAATATCCTGGGTGGCACTGTCTTCAGGGAAGCTATTATCTGTAAAAATATCCCCCGGCTTGTAAGCGGGTGGGTAAAACCAATCATCATAGGTCGTCATGCTTATGGGGATCAAGTAAGTGATGTTGGCATAACTTGATTTTCATATTCTTCTTTCATGGCCCTTGACTGCCCAGCAATTCTGATTTATATGTGTTTTATGTGTAATGGTGTCTACTGCCATTAAGCGAGGTACAAAATTGAGCAATGAATATATATACATTTAGATAGAAGTAAATACAGATAAACTCATAGGTAGGTACCTGCCTCAACACAAATGATTTTTTTTCAGACATGTTTTTTCTTCCTTTATCTTTTTATTAGGTTAAACCATATGATATAGACATTTTCATATAGATAATTTCTTGTGGTTCAAACAAATCAGTGGTTCTCAACCCTGGCTATATAATAGGATCTCTTTACAGGTTTTTTTGGTGTTTTGTTTTGTTTTGCTTTAAAAAAAATTCATCTTCATTCCAGTGCCCAAGCCCCACCCTACAACAGCTAAATCTGAATTCCATGGGTTCAGGCATCCTAAAGCTCCCCGGGTGATTCCAATGTACAGCCAGAGTTGAGAACTACCAAAGATTATATTACACATGATCATTTCCAGCATAAAAGGGAAAACTGATTCAGTAGTTGAAAACAGTCTCTTTTAAAACATTTCTTCCCTCCTTGGGGAAAAAAAAAAGCAGAGTTTCTGTACAAGTGGGCTCATTGCCAATTTAAACAGAAGAGCCACCAACTAAACAAAATAAAAATTCTGTGTTGAAACTTAAGTTTCAGACTTTCATAGAAAGCTGCTTCTTCTGTCTTTAAAAAGCTTTGAAAATAAGAGTCCCTGATGCTGACACCCAGAGGCTTTGATGTAGCCATCCTTAAAAAAAGTGTGGCCGGGGCAGATGACTCTGTCTCGGGCACAGGGT
Source organism: Camelus bactrianus (assembly GCF_048773025.1). Lineage (NCBI taxonomy): Eukaryota > Metazoa > Chordata > Mammalia > Artiodactyla > Camelidae > Camelus > Camelus bactrianus. The sequence continues at coordinate 72,890,822 of NC_133543.1, forward strand.
CATTGGGTCAGTCCTGAGGGGTGGCTCCCTTTGTTCTCTCGTGGGGCTCAAACTGTGGCCAGTCCCTTCAGATACCTCCCAAGAGCCCCAGGAGAGAGAATGTAGACAGGAGAGCTACAAACTCGCTAATCCTGGGGACTCTGCTTGACTTGGTGTCTTTTCTTGTCCTTTTCCTTTTTTACTATTTTGGCATCAGTCACTTGGAAGAATGGTCATCCTATTTATTAAAGTCCAGATTGAAAATATCAAACCTCAGGTGGACTCACTAATGACTTACGTGTGTACAAACCTCTAGAAAGCATTTATGGTGTTTTGGTGCCTCAGTTTCTTCCTTTTGAGAAATGAGAAGAAATTACCACCCACAGTAAAGGACTTTATATGTCAGAAGTGTTCTGCATAAAGTAGATACTTAATCTGTATGGTTATCTGTCAGCTCTTTTACCAGCTGCCATTAGTATTATTCTACACAAACATAAACAGATTGTATGGCTGGCATCTGCTGGTGCCTGGCTCTGAAAGAATTCTAATCTAAGCCATTGAAGAAGGTACAAGGCAGTGAAGATATACCAATGCCTAGCATGGGCTGAGCATTAGTAGCGATGATAACCGTGAGGAGTCTGAGCTCTGAAGACAGAGCTAAGGTCCAGTTCCCGATTCTTTTCACCCTAGATGGGTTATCTCCACTACATCACAGTTCCTTCCTTGTAAGATTGATGTAAGGATCAAATGAGGTACTGAGGGATACAAGTTAATCATTTAAAGTGTCTGTCATCTAGTGAGGACTAGGCAGCAGGGCTGTCATCATCGTCTTCAGAGCTACAACTAGCATGTTATCATCCCCCTCCAGGAAGACTTCCTTGACCTCCAGTTTGTGGTCATTTCTCTTCCTCCGTTTTCCGATAGCGTTTTTTATCTACGCCTCCTTTGACGACTGATGGCTCTTAACGTTGCTTCTTACTTTTCTACGTCTTTCCTAGGTTGTAAGCTTTGTCAGGGGAAATACTTTATATTATTCTCTCTCATCCTCTATCTCTGTTCAGAAAACTGCCCCATACCAGGTAGATGCCTAGTAAATACTGATTTCTAATGTGTACTGCCACTAGCGAGCTCTGGGAACTCTCTGGATCTCTATTTCCATCTCTAAAATAAAAGAAGGTTGAGCTACAGTACCCTGTTTTCTCTATGTCTTCCAGCTCTATATTCCATGATTTTTATTCCTTCCTTGTAATTCTTGTTTGGACAGGTTTTAAAATTTTTTTCTTTATACCTTTTTTTCCTTCTACACAGTACAGAGCAACCGATTTTGTTGTTCCTGGGCCTGGAAAAGTAGAGATATCCTACACGCCAAGCGATGGGTCCCCCAAAATGACATACCTGGTACATAACTTCACAGGTATGTATACATCCACCATGAGCTATGTCTTTCTTTTTTTTTTTAACGGATCATTTAGACAACATTATTACTGGTTTTTTAAGGTTAGTTGTGTGACTGCCTAGAAATACAACCTGAACCTACAACATTTCCATAGGACTCAAAATCTAACATAAAAAAGTACCTGGCGTCCTGTGTTATTGATAAAGGCACAAAAGGAATTAGCTACTTAATTGGAAGTGCATATAGATAATTGGAAATACAAGTAGATAATTATTCATCTCTCTTAAAACATAGAGGGAAGATTGCCAGGAATCTGTTTTGTGCGAATTATATAAATTAAACATTAATAACCCCAAATCACCTGTCAGGTAATCCTGCCCTTTGCTCTGGCAGGGTTCGTATTTGAAAATGACTATGCTGTGTATTTGCTGAAGTTTCCTTGTTCTTCTGAGGATTTAGTCTGTGAAAGTTGAATGTTTGTTTTCTGCCTTTTCCTTCCCACCATCCTGCTACTTCTAAGGTCCTTTGTGGCAAATCTCACCCAACAGTTGTTGAAAGAACAGAGGACCCTCTTTCTCCACTGTTAGTAAAGTTGTTAAAAGCACTCAAACAAACAAAAACTCAAAACTCACCTAGGTTTTGTTTTCCTTACCTCTTCTAAATAATAATCACCTTAATGGAATCTCGTTCTGCCAGTTTCAGCGCCTTTCACATCCTGAGCCCAGGCTGACCCTGGGCAGTGGCACAGATTTAAGTCCTATCTTGTAGTAATAACAAAGTTCAAGCAATTAGGAGTTGTGAAACACCAGTGATTACATATACCATAATTATTTCTACCAATGACAGACCGAACTTTCAGTATCCTCTAGGAAATCACAAGAATTTTCATTTAATATTTGAAAAGCAAAGTTTTCTCAATGGCTGAGGATTGAGTGCACGCTTAGAGTTTAAAATACATGTTTGAAATTTTTATAATATGACAAGAGAGTTTAAAAATGATTCACCCCTTCTTGAGTGTATTTCTCGTTCATATCAGTAGTTTTTGGTATTTCAGTATCTTCAGGATCCTAAATACCATGTTTTTCTCATTTATATTGCCCTTTCAAAACAAGTTAGAATATCCTTACCTAGAACTGACTTTCCTCCAATTATGTCTCTTGGGAACTCATGGAGTATTCAAGTTGGAGGCCTGGCTGGGACTTTTTGAAGCCTGGACTCAGACCTGAGAGCTGGGAATTGGGTGTTCTGGTGGTGGCGGATGGATTTAGACCGGTTACTAGTATACCCTATTTATCTTCTTCCTATTTTGTCTTATCGATGTTCCCCCATCACAGAGAGTGGTGGTGTTGCCATGGGGATGTACAATCAAGATAAGTCAATCGAAGATTTTGCACACAGTTCTTTCCAGATGGCTCTGTCTAAGGGCTGGCCTTTGTATCTGAGCACCAAAAATACTATTCTGAAGAAATATGATGGACGCTTTAAAGATATCTTTCAGGAGATATATGACAAGTAATTACAGTTCTTTTTCTTTTTCTTATTTTTCTTACTATTTTTTCTTTTTCTTTTTTCTCATGTAAGCTGGCCTTTATATATAGTAAAGAATTTCCATCCTTATCCCTTTGATTCTGGGACAAATTGAGTGAAAACGATTGCTGTCCCATTAAGGTAGGGGCAAAACTGAGATTTAACAGGAGTGAAACAAAGCTCTTGAGTTGCTTTTAGATGGGAAATGTGTTCTCAGATGAGGGTCCTGCATTTTTTTTTCAGAGCCAGAGTTTAATATTTGAGTAAAGGTACCCTGTTAGTGATGGGAAGTTCCAATTTTTCAAACGTGTGTTTCTGGGTTGGGCCCATTTCCATTCTTTCTGAAGTCCATTGTTACAATTTAAAGCTCTGCTTTAGTGGAGTCATTTGAACTTAAGTCTATGCTTATAACAACCTTGGGATCAACGTCACATGAGCACTTGTGAACCTTTAAGATGGCACCCCTCCCTTTGAGGTGCCAGGGCTCGGATTTTAGGTATCTTTCCTCGGGTGTTTTAATTCCTCTTTCCACTACCTGTCTATACCAAACCTAGAAGTTGTCCCAGTTTCCTAAATGATATCGAGCAGTAAAACGGTCTTTGCCCTATTACCTTCCTAAAGTAAGCTTAATCTCAAGAATCTGATCAATAGTGTATTAAAAACTGTAAAAGTAGTATTTGGAACACTCTTCTATCTTGCTTAATCCTCACATGTCTGCAGAGTGGGTGAAATCGCGCTACAGATGGGAAATTGGGGTTTCACAACTAAAAGCTGACTGAGCAGGGATTTGAGCCCCTGCCTGTCAGATCGCTGAATTTGTGTTGCTTCTATTAAAAAGTGCTGCTTCCAGCCCCACCCCCGCCCCTCTGGAGGGCAGATGATGTCCCAGCAAAACCAGTTTTCTTTGTTTATTGTTCTCCTTTCTTTCTTGTTTCTTAGGCAGTACAAATCCCGATTTGAAGCTCAGAGTATCTGGTATGAGCACCGGCTCATCGATGACATGGTGGCCCAAGCCCTAAAATCGGAGGGCGGCTTCATCTGGGCCTGTAAGAACTATGATGGTGATGTGCAGTCCGACTCGGTGGCCCAAGGTGAGGAGCCGGAGGACCAAGGAGGGGGGCTTGGCCTGCAGCAGACAGGTCACACCTCGCTAGCTCTCCTTGTGGGAAGGGGGATTCTGTGGCCCTTTGTTTGTAAAAACATGAAATGCTAGCACCACAAGGCATCCAGGTGCATCTGCTCAGCTGGCAAATAAGAAAATTGAGCTCAGACTGGGTCACTTCTCTCAAGAAGTCAAGAGGCTTCTCTCAGGGTCCCGCAGTGGGTTGAGACTACTGGCTGCAGTGTCAGATGTTAACATAGTTTATGTCTCAGACCTTTTCCCCAGTTGAAGTTTCACTGCCTCCAACAGGCAGGCCAACTGCCTGATCTGAAAATCGCTCTCTTTTCCCTGCAGACTCGGGCAAGGAGGGGCCAGGGTTGTCTTGTAACCAAGGGGGCTTCCTCCAAGAGCCCATTCATCTGGTGACAGCTACTAATCATGCCCCTTCTGCCAGCCTTGACGGCTGTTCTTGGTAGTACCATTTAGAACACGTGTGTTTACCGCTTAGCTTTAAATACAAGGAACTGGGCAAAGAAGCCCTGTGCTGTTCACAGAAATTCCAGGAACCCTGGGCTTCATGCCAGAGAAATGCTCCCCTCCCTGCTTTCCTCACACCAAGTTGCTCTTCAGCTTCAGTTACCCAGGGCAGCTATGTACACGTGAATCTCTTCAGTGACTGTGTTCTCTTTAATTATGCTTGCTTTTCCCCAGGGAGTAGTACTTTTTCTTTCTCTTATGAAAGTTAATCATCTCCTATTTGTCCGGAAATCAGTAGATAAACCGGTTAAAGATAACTTTCATGTCAGATAAATGAGTTACAACTCCCTTTACCCTCCTCCTGTTTCTCTAAATCCTCACAGTCATTTGGACTGAATGCAGTAGAGGAAAGAGTGTTGCTTTGTGGTGATTCCGTGGTGGGTAAGGAAAACTATTCCTTGTAATCAGAGTTCATGGAAAGGGACCCAAATCATTCATTCCGTTGTTTCTAAATGTTGCTATGCAACAGCAAGAGAGTCATCTCAAATGTAATTGTCAAGTTATAGAGGCTTAAAGGACTTCAGAGAAGGAGTTCTCAAGCGCAGAGTTCAGTGGTGCACTGATAAGATACCTGGCTCTGTGTCTGGGCAGCGCCTGTAGATAAATGTGACCTCAAAGTAGTTAAGCAAACTAAAAAGCACCAGAGCTGTCCTTACATTCGTCCTTCTCCAGAAGCACAAACTACTTTGGACTCACACTAAACATTTAATTTATGTCCTCTATTTTGACAGTGGTACCAACTAGTGTCTCCTAATATTAATAGATAGATTCACTACGGATGTGGCCCTGAATGTCTCCAATCAATAAATATTTTAGACACTACTAAAGCCTCATACCAACATGATGATATGAAAGGAGCGACTAATTCAGTGTAGAAATTTCTAACTATACTCAAAAATGAGTCCAAAAAAGTGTTTATTTACTTTCAAATCAAAAAAAAAAAAAAAAAAAAGAAGAGCAGCCTATTATAAATTTGCATTATTAACTCCATAGCTGCTCATGGGAGATAGCAAAAATGGAGAAAAGTGTTCTTTGCATTTGAGTGTAAAAGAATGAATGAAAGAAGAAAAATGAATTAAAACTTAAAAGTTTTAATGTGACTTAAAAGTTGTAATGTGGTTCTCTGACTAGGAAACCACAGAATAGAATGGTTCTGGTGGGACTGTGAGAGTGAGCAGGGGCGAGTGGGGGGTTCTTTGATCCATCCCATTCTGTTTTTAACTGGCTTTTTCTTCCCAGTCCCAAGAGAGCCCAGGTGCAGCTTGATGGCAACTCATTAATCTTTATTTTCACAGTACAGGAGAGCATCTGCACATGAGAATAACAGTAACATATTGAACTCTTACTCAGTGGTTACTATTCTAAAGAATATGAATATGCATTTTTTCATATATATTCTTGGATATATGCATAGTCATCTAATTCTCATAACAGCCCTATGAAGGAAGTGTTTTTATTATTCCCATTTTACAGGTAAGAGAACTGAGCCACACTAGCAAGGGAGTCATGGGACTAGGGTGGAATGCAGGTGGTCAGACCATGGGCCCCTCTTCATGGAGCAGGTGCCTCTGAGGTAGATAAGTGAGGAAAATGCACAGTGTTTTCTGAAAGGCAGAATTATTATTGGTGCCTCCTTATGCTCCTGTATATTTTGTCCCCGAGATCCGACAAGATTAAGTCATTTTCTCTCATCCCTGAGACCCAGTGCTCCTCGTGCAGTGGGCTTCAATGCTTCGTGTTCTGCCGCCTACAGGTTATGGTTCTCTTGGCATGATGACCAGTGTGCTGGTTTGTCCAGATGGCAAGACAGTGGAAGCAGAAGCTGCCCATGGGACTGTAACACGTCACTACCGTATGTACCAGAAAGGACAGGAGACATCCACCAATCCCATTGGTAAGATAATGTTTACTGCTACATTGATTTCCAACCAGAGGGTAGAGATCTCCAAAGGGATTCAGACGTGTTCCTTTGGCTGCCTAATCCATTGTGTATAAAATCATCACCAAACAACAGATTTGTTGTACTCATAAGAGCTATGTTAATATGTTTTTTAAAACATACAGAATATATGCTTCTTCATTTTGTGGGAGAATATACATTACAGAGAAGGATGTTATCAACAATCATGCTTTTCCTCCGTTGCAGTGAAATGTCGTATGTGGCTAAGACTCTGCAGCCCCATTGATGGATTCTTCTAACCAGGGTTCAAGGATAGCACTTTAGAAACAGATCACAGCCTAGAAAGAGGAGAGACCAATACAGGCAAGAAACAGAAGAAATTTTGACCTTTCCCAAATTAGTAAACGCCTTAAGCTTCACATACTACTATGTGAATATGTGCTTTTTTAAAGCTCTAACAAAATCCAAAACATTTCCTCTACAAAAATGCAGATTTTTTTTTTAAAGTTTCTATTTGGTAAAATATTTCCAACTCTTCTAAAACTTATAGCCCATATGGATAGCATCCAGTGTAGTCAGTCGCCTAAACAAACAAACAAACAAAACTGTTCTATTTTTGGGAACTGAAACAGGAGTATTTCTAACCAGTATGACTAAAGTGTGCTTTCTTTTTTAATCCCTCTCGTTTAGCTTCCATTTTTGCCTGGACCAGAGGCTTAGCCCACAGAGCTAAGCTTGATAACAATAAAGAGCTCAGCTTCTTTGCAAAGGCTTTGGAAGAAGTCTGTATTGAGACCATTGAGGCTGGCTTCATGACCAAGGACTTGGCTGCTTGTATTAAAGGTTTACCCAAGTAAGTCTAAAATGCCCTAAGCTCTGTGGTCAAATTACCATTTATCCTCACTGGGCTCAGAACATCAAGTGCTTTTTGGAGTTACATGAATTGTTATTTGTCATCTGGTCCAGGGCTCAGCAGATATTATCTGTGAATTGTCAGATAATAAACATTTCAGGTTTTGTGGAACATACAGCAACTATGGAACTTTTCCTCTGTAGCCGGAAAGCAGTCTTAGGTGATACAGAAGCTAATGTGTGTGGCAGCGTTCCAGTCGAACTCTTATGTACAGACCCAGGCTGCAGCCTGGACTGGGTTCAGGGGCCAAGGTATAATTTGCTCACCCCTGATCTAACTGGCAATCAATTGGAGAGACAAGGTTCTGCTTAATTTAACAAGAAAATTATAGACAGAAACAAATGGACCCCCAAGGCTATTTTATTCCACCCTTTTATTTTCTTTAATTTACGGATAAGAAAAGTAAGCAGTACAAGTATGAGATGTCCTGTTGCTCATAGTCCCTTCCTTAGTATCTATAGCCAGTAGTCAGATACTCGAGGACACATGTATTGGCCCGGACTTTTCTAAGAACATGGTGGCCCACATCCCAGCTGGATTAGCTGCTGATCAGGGATTCCTCCCTCAAAGTTAGAGTTGGCTACTATGACTCAAGGAACAATACTAAAATCTAACATCAATCCCATGTCCCAACCGTGTGTCCTCAGAAACCTCCATTAGGGTCAGTACACCTCAGTAATAGGGATATACTCAGTTACTACATCTTTCTTATCTTAAATTTCCAGCAAGAATACAGTGTTTGAAATGTTCCTATTGGGGTGTTACCTTTAAGCCTATTTGAATAGGAGCCTGTCGGCAGGATTATGAAGGCCTATCCATTGTCTTTTGTTTTTTAAGTAAGACAAAGGTAGAAATAAGAGCACTACAACTTTTTTTGAAGACATGTGACAGTTTGTGGGGATGTATGTAAAGCATGACCATACCCTGGATAGGTTTTGTTATTTTTAAGGAGGTACAAGAAATGGGCTGATTTCAGTCTCCCAGGCATTAGTCTGAACTGAAGCTCTGGGGTCGTTTCACCCTCAAAGCTACAAGGCCAGGAACCTCCTGTGAATGTGTGTGTGCCCAGCCTCTACTGCAGACTGCCCGTAGCCTGGGTCAGCCCCGAGGACCTGGAGCACAGTCATCGGCCATCAGCTTGTAGCTTGTTAACATTCATCAGTTTTCTTCTAGAAATAAGTAGAACACTACTTGAGGTAGCATCTCTAGGACTTTTCCTATCAGATCAGAGACAAACTAAATTTCCTTCTTTTCTTTTTCGCCTATTAGTGTGCAGCGTTCTGACTACTTGAATACATTTGAGTTCCTGGACAAACTCGGAGAAAACTTGAAGATAAAACTAGCTCAGGCCAAACTGTAAGGGCATTCCTAGGCTTGGGAGGCTAAGTGGGGTTTTTTTTGGTAACTAGTTCCACTGGTTTACATTTCTCTGTATAACACTCAAGGGCAAAGGCAAAATCAATTTTGTAATTTCTTTAGAAGCCAGAGTTTATCTTTTCTATAAGTTTACAGCCTTTTTCTTATCCGTACAGTTATGCCACCTTTGTGAATGTGGCAGGGAACTTTTTTTTAATTTGATTTTCTTTTCTACTAGTAGTCTAGGAATTACTTTTAGTGTCCATTTGTACTCACTGTCACTTTTTCTCATGTTCTGATATAAATGACCAAAATGAGGAGTGCTTGAAAGGGTAAACTATAGCCATGGTATGATTCCCGAAAATTGTGTAAAGTAGAAATTCATTCCCTTCCCCACTTCCCATGGCCTGTGCAACTGGGTGGGTTTGATGTAACGGATGTCTCACTACGGAAGGTTAGAGCTGTATGTTAAACTTGCACGTGATTTGGAATGAAAAGCATGGCTGTAACTAAAATGTCTTGAAGACACAGTCATTTCTATAAAGAGCTCTAGTTGAATGTTTCAAAAATACTAAATATTTTCGAGCTCACTGAAGAAGCCAGAATAGAAACTACCTAGGAGTTTGTCCTCTGTGTTTGCCTCCTCCTCCTGGCCTTGTGTGGCCTGAGTATGATGCTCCGCTGAACAGCACATTTCATCCAAGTGCAATACTACAAGCCGCACCTTTTTTGCACTTCTGCTGTCCTGTTTTATTTCTTTTATATAAATGGGATTTTTCAGAAGTTGATTGTAAACACTATTCTAGTCCTGTTCTTCATCTAAACTCAGTTTTAATTAAAATTAAGTGCTAATGACTAGTCTTCTGAGTTTTTATTTATGGAGTGTACTTCAGTTGCCAGGCACCATCCTAGGTCCTAGTAAAAAGTCTGCCCTCAGGCAGTTTCTGTGGGGAAAATGGATAAGTAAACAGTGAGATAGAGGTTCTACAGAGAAAGGGAAAGAGGACCAAAGATAGAACAAAAGGGGTGATTATGAAATATTAGGGGATCGACTGTGCATATGCTAAGGAGTTTAGGTATTGGCATATAAGTTAATAGGGAGCCAGTGAAGATGTAAGAAGGGAAGGGGCACATGATCATATTTTCATTTAAAAAGATTGCACCCTGAGCAGCTTTTAGGAAGAATAGGTAGTAGTAGAGTGAGGCAGGGAGTGGTGAGCACAGTTGAGGAAGACAAATTACAAGAGTATTGTCCTGAGGGTGGGAAATGATGATCTCCACTGCGACGATGACACTGCGAGTGGAGAAAACAGGATGGATCCTGAGGAAAGAAAGTTGAATGGATGGGGACTGGTGGGGCCCAGGAGATGTGGGGGTTGAAGTGCTTCCCCAAATTTCTGACTCCACACCTAGAGAAAGGCTCATCCACATCCCAGCATCATCAGTGTATTTGGGGGAAGGAAATTGAGGCTTGAGAGGAGATTTGATCAAGCTGACACATCACATCAGCGGCCATTTTGGCCTGGAGTCCGGGAATCCGTATAGCTGAGTTAGCGCTCCTTCTACTATACCTGCACATGTTCCAGTTTGGGTGGAAGGAGAAAGCATCCCATGAAACAAAATGATGGCATTGGATTGGTTGACCTTGAACAGTCCCTCCAGCACTCATACGTCCTGGGAGTCCATCAGATGAGTTTTTGTGGCACCAAACCCCACTCAGAACAATGTCTTATCAGGATCAGCATTTGGCCAAGAACCAGTTAATGGTCTAAAATAATCAGCAAATGAACAGATGTTGACTAATACAACCAGCAGCTAATGGTTTATTTTGTAACAGCTAGAGGATTGGAATTATTTATCTGGAAAATGCTGCTTAGCATAACATTGAAGGCAGCAGTACAGAGAAGATGGGAGTTCAAAGTTCTCTAAACTGCAAATACTGTTTCTTAAGTGTGATTTTTAACTGAAAATACTTAAAATTTAATCTTAACAATTAGAATCACAGCTCCCTGTATTCTTGCCTGATCCAATCTTTTTGAGACACTTCTGACAAGTGATTTCCCATCCTCCATTTGAGTATTTCCCCCAAATTAAGGGTCTTGTCACTTCCTGTTAAGAAGGAGATAAGATTAGAAAGCAATATAAAAAATATTAAGGAAGACAATATTTATATAAATACTGATAAAAGTGCTGTACTTTTATCACCTCTCTAATATTTTGTTTCATGGTCCTTATTTTTAATATTAGGGAGAATATAGCATCCAAACTGCTAATTCTTCTGGGACAAGAAATTTGAACAACTCAGAATTTGGTTGGTTTCTCAGACTTGGAAATAGGTGAATTTTGCAGACATCGTAACACTCTTTGTAATTTTTAATCTTGATATTGCAAATTTACAGAAAAATTATGAGAGTAGCATGAGGAAATCCCATAATCCTTTACCAAATTTTTACTTTCATACCATTTTTTACTTCATTCTCTCTTTTCCTCTCTCCATATACACACACTTTTTTTTTTTTTTTTGAACCATTTCAAAGTAATTTAAAGACAGTATTTTGGTAAGTTTCTTTACTGGTATACTGGGAATGACGTTCAGAACCTATTTGGAGTTAACTTGGGTCTATTCTCCATGAAGACATTCTTCAAATGTCCTAAACTATGGCAACTTAAGCAACATCTTTATCTGTACAATAAGCGCTTTAATCCTTGCCCTTTTGCACAGTTGTGACTAACTTAACTGGTTCAGTGATATGGGTTCTATTTCCTCAGACAATTACTAGAAAAGTATCAGGCTGATTCACAAACTCCCAGCTGAGCACAAGAGGAGATTAAAGACACATCAGAGGATGGAATTTTCCTGCTCACCCTAATTCTCTGTTTTGAGAAGTGGTTTGAGCTCACACCTTTCTCAGAGTCTTCAGCAATGGATTCATTAGTGATTTTGTATGTAGAAGTGGTATTCAAGTCTTATCATTTGCATTGTGCATGAGACATTAACCCGTTTGGATTCTTAACTACATATGGAATGCTTTCATTGCTTCCTGTAAGAAACAAGACAGAATGTGATGCCTTCTCAGAGTCAAGAAGACATAATAAGCCTTTCCACTTGAAACAGTTTGCAGGTGGTTATTGTAATAATAGAAAGTGTCAGTCACCCTTGAGGAATAGCAGGCCACTAACTATTTGGCCTATAAATAGCAAAATAGAGATCAAGTCAATGGTTTATCTTTTATGTAGTTAATACCATGTGTTTCTTTAATATAAATGTCGTGTTCAAAGTCACTGATCAAAAATATAAAGCCTGCTATAACTGGGAAGTAATCTGATCTTGCAATAAGTGTTATCATACCCCATTAAGAAGGATCTGTCAACAGCCAATGGCAAGGAGAAAATCTTGAAAGCAGCAAGAAGCCACTTACGTATAAATGATCCTCTATAAAATTAACAGCTAATTTCTCATCAGTAACCATGGAATCCAAAAGGTGGTGGAATGATATACTTAAAGTGCTGGGGATGAAAAAATAGCCGAGACACACTTGAGAATAGTTGAAGCCAGGTGTAAGAATGGCCTAGCACTGGAATGATTTCTGATGATATTTAGATCACTTTTGAATTCCCTTTCTTACTACCAGGATCTGTTCAACCTAAAGATATGTCAATGAATGTGTCCCAGGCTAACATCCAACATCTTATTGGTGTCAGCCAAACATTATTTTCCTGATCTGTTGTATAAAAAAAGTTTGGATTTCTAACAACTTCTAAAAAGCCTAACAACTATTAGCTCTCTGTATTTATATATATCAGACTCAGTTTATATCTATGGCAAACATATTAGGAAGAAATACAAGTAAGCATTGTATAGTCCAGAGTTCTGTACTGTCTATTTTGTTTAATCTCCTTATCAACTTGTTTTTGAGGGTTAAATGATACAGTATTCAGTAGATCTTCTGTCCTGGTAGAAGCTATTTTACCTGTCTTTGGAATGGTAGTACATTAGCTTTCACATTATCTACTCAGCAGTCAAGAGATTTCACTGATTAACTTCAAAATAAAAGAAGAAAATACATTTTAAAGATCTTTCTTTTTGAGTCTGGATGAGTGAATCAGTAAGGAGCCACTGTCAAAAATAGAGAAGTCCCATGAAGACTGCTGGTTCCAAGCTAAAGATGAGTTTAGTTATAGACACAATGAATTTGAGATAGGCAGCAAACCCAACTGGAGAATTCCTCACAGCATTTGAGGATGAAGGGTTGAAGTCAGGGCTAGCGATGTGGGCAGTAGCTGAAGTCTTGAAAAATAAAACTTGTAAAGCTCTAAGAAAGAGTAGAAAAATGAGAACAATAGATGGTCAATGATTGCCACATTTAGGAAGCAGGAAGGACAAAGAAGGAACAGTCTGAAACACAGGGGAGGTCAATGTCAAGGAAAGTCAGAGGAAAAGCTAATTCATGTAGAAAGGGCAGGCATTCAGGTAGATATGAGAGAAAGATCTTAGGAAAACAGATCAAGGTGAACGAAAACTGAAAAACTATCACTAGCAACTCTTGACAATCATACTCTAAAAGCCTCCTAACAGTTTAAAATATTTAAATAAATGTCATATTCATTTATATAAGGCTTATCAGATTCCCATCTTCTGAACTGATACACTTTGCCATCTGTGATTAAGACTCACTTGGAACAAAGGCAATAAAATCATTGTCAGTAAGGGAACAAAATAGAGGACATCACATAAGCAACTGAATAAAGTTCTCGTTTTTAACTGAAGTATTGAAGTATAGTTTATAATATTATATTAGTTTCAGGCGTATAACATAGTGATTCAATATTTTTATAGATTATATTCCATTAAAAGTTACTGCAAAATAACGGTTACATTTTTCTATATTGCTGTGCAATATATCCTTTTTGCTTATTTATTTTATACATAGTAGTTTGTATCTCTTAATCCCCATCCCTAACTTGCCCTTCCCCGCTCCTTCTCCCCAGTGGTAACCACTAATTTGTTCTCTATATCTGAACAACTGAATAAAATTCTGAGAAATTTAACTCTCCTGAAACTCCAAACCTGTGCATTCATCCAGCAAATATTTTTTGAGGATCCACTGCATGCCAGAAACTGGCCTAGGCAATGGGCACACTGTGGTGACTTACACTTGACCTCTGCCCTCTTGAAGCTTAATATTACACCAGTTACATAATACCAAAAGAGAGAGGGGCTGGCAAGATGATATATTTTAAGTTTTAAGTCGGCATTTAGGACCCACATTTATAAATTATACAGGCAACTTTTGTAAAACAAATGTAAATCCATTTATGATTTCAATAATTACATCAATTCTTCATGGAGGATCCAGTTTTGTTGTTTATTCAAATACAAAGTAAGTAGGCACTTTTGAAGTTTTAGTCTCAATTGGCATAATTATATCTTAAACATAGTTTTCTCTTTCTGATCTGTGTTAACCTTATGGGGAAAAAAATTAGTTAACATTTTGTTGGTGGGGAGGGTGGACTAGGAAAAGAAATACAAAGAAAAGAGAAGAATGAACACCTGCAGAGTCCTAGATGGTGAAAGGGTGACCAAATCTAGACATAAGTTAGAGTGGTTGGTATACATAAGAATTGTCCCACATAAACTGGAGTTATGGAAAAGTAGATTGTAGACTGAGTTCTATGCAAAATTAATAACCTTAGCATTTAACACTGATAGTCTATAGCATTAGAAAGTAAGTTTATAAATAAATAAATAAACAAACAAGAAAACAAACAAACAAATGTAAAATTAAAAGAAAAAGAAAGTAAATTGTTTTCTGGACACATAGTTTATTGTAAATAAGGTTAACCTATACAAGGTTGAAGTTGCAAGTTTGCCAATAGACCATGTTTCAAAAGTTTGGATAATTCAGTTGTTTGGCACTAGAACACAATTTCCTACAGAAGCAATGTAGTAAGTGTTCAGTTTCTAACTAGGGTAAAAGTTGAGAGAACTCACATTTGTGCATGTGGTCCTTTACATGCATTTGCATTTAATTACCACCACAATCTATCATTGCATTTTACAGGGGTAAACTGAGGCCCAGAGAATAAAAATGATTTGCCTGGGGTTGGCCAGTAAATAGCAGAATAGAGGTCAAAGTACTGTCGTTTTCTGTCTGTGAAACAGAATGTTTCTAAAAACATGAACCATAGGCCTCATGAACCTGAGACTCTCCAGGGGTGTGTAGATCCCCCAGCTGGAAAATTAAGTTGGAAACCCCTGACTGGATATTCAAATGCAGATTCCCGGGCTCCATTTATCGAATTCGACTCTGAAGGCAGGATTCCAGGAGTCTCCAGTTTAAACAAGCTTCCCAGGTTATTCTTCTGAATGCTTAAGTTTGAGAGCCATGGAAGGGAGCGGAGGGGTTAGGAAAAAGCTACCAGGTGTAGTAAATTTACATGAAGTTTTGATTGGCTAATAACAACTATTTACTAAAGAGGATGATAGTAATGAATTGCAAGTAATCCCTAACAGGTACAATTTAAGGTTTATTATTTACTTCATGCCTCTTGTATTACTTACGGCATTGTATTAGCTACTTTATGCCCCATTGGCAATTTTCCTTTGTAGGAGACTTTCTCTGAGGATCACTATCCAACCCATTGTTTTCAACTTCCTTTTTTCACTTTGGAACCCACAGACTTTCTCAAGCTTTTCTCATGGCTTTGGTGTCACTGCCATTGCTTTAAGAACTCTAGCGGTGGGGGTCAGGAGAGTGGCAGGGCCAGCTGTGGTGCTTTGTAAAACAGGTCATTTGTAAAGCAGGTCTTGATTCTCTAGCTATTGAGCTATTTGTCCCAGTTTTCAGGCAACTCTATATTTTCCCCAGAACCTCCTGGACAAAATGCACATGTGCATTCAAAGCCACCTTGGATGTGAAAAGGCCATTAATCATAGAGACGTCAGGAAATATGCTATGGCAATACTGTTAACAGCTGCAGCAGGGAAATGTAACAGGTTATATTTTAATAGTGTTTTGTGATAACTCAGATAAACAGTGCAAATTGATGATGAAGAAATTGTTCCATCATCTTTATGTATGTGTGTGTGTGTGTGTGTGTGTGTGTGTGTGTGTGTCTAGACTACTTTCCCCTGCATCGCTCTCCACCTCTCCCTGTCCCACCACATCAATTTTTTTCCTCTCTCATTTTTTAATTTCTGTCTAGGGATTAAGTATTAGAGACAAAGTTGACTGGGCTGAGTTAGTCATAGTGAATCCCAATTCCAGGACAACCTCCAAAAAAACACAGATCTCAGGCAACGACTAAAACCTAAGGGTTAATGATTTGGCATTTTCCAAAGTCTGAAGTCCTAAGTATTTTCCCAGTGCTTCCTGAGGGCCCCTACGCAGCGCATCCCTGACTTGCCAGACAGCTGCAGTCAGCACTTTTGGGTGAAATGACCCTTCCTTGGTTTCCAACCAGGCATTAACCCTCAAGGGAAATTCAGACTCCCTGGGGGTGATCTCAGGACCCCACACTTCTAATCAATTCTGCCTCCCCTTCTGCCAAATCTTCCTCCCAAAGGTTATCTGCTTGCCTGACCTACAGGGATGCTGAAAGTAACTATGTGGTCAGGAGGTGGGAGTACGGTGGGAATTATACAGTAATTTTTTTTAAATAGTGCAAGGAAAAAGGACTTTAAAGATACTTTGATTTAGCACGCTCTATGCTCAAATTGGGAAAAGAGACAAGTAAGGCCTTTTATAATGCTGTGTATTACAAAATGAAATGGGCTTCCAAATAGCTCAAATGTTGTTCAAGCAACAGACACTTTCCATAAAAGAATGTTCTTTGTCGCAAGGAGCAGACTAGCACCCACAAATACTTCTACCTTACAGAAGAAAAAAGCGGCTCCCTCTGGGATTGAGGGAGAAGGGGTAACTTAGTAGAACCCTCATTTATATTTAGACTGTACATTTACCTCACAGGAAAACCAGAGGCTAGAGGTCATCTAAGGATGTGCTCAAGATAGAAGCCACTCTGTTGCCAAGCCCTTGCAGCTCACTCTCAGTCTCTGGGGATAAGAGGGGAAGAGTCATTTAGTGTCATTATGGAATTGACCCAGAGCTAAATGAGCTAGTCCCATATCTTGCTTGTCCTTTTGTTATAGTTTGGATACACAGTAATAATAACTGGAGCTAACTAACATTTATTATTAACCTCATATAAGCACTGACCTAGATTCCTCATTTTTACTTATTTCATGCTTGCAATAAACTATGGTGCAGGCACTATTTTTTTTCCATAAATAAATTAAAAACCTGGTGCATAGAGGTGCACAGATCACATTGATGGCATTCCAGTCATCTTTTGTTGTTTAATGAATTATCTCAAAACTTAGTGGCTTAAGACAATAATAACTACTTTATTGTTACCTCTCTAGAGGTTGACTGGGCTCAACTGGGCGGTTCTTACTTACGAGTCTCACCTGGGGTCTCCCATGCAGTTGCAGTTGGAGGGTAGCTGTGACTGTTTCCTTACTGATGTGTCTGTTGGCTGGGACTCCGGGTGGGGCTTTCCTGCAGAGCCCCACAGTGAGTTCTCCATGTGGGCTGGACATCCAGAGCATTGCAGCTGAGCTCCAAAAGCAAGCATCCCAAGAGGACAAGTGAAAGCTGTATTGTCTTTAAAAAACGAAACAACAGTAATATCAAAACAAACAACTTTTTATTTTAAGTTATTTACAGACTAACAGGAAGTTGCAAATACAGTAAAAGAGTCTCATTGTAGGGTCCACCAACATCTGGCAGATTCCTACCCCAAGGCCCCTCAGGCATCCGGTTGCTACCCTTTAAAGATAACAAGAAACATTCCTTTCCTGGTACATACCTGCCTTAGCCGAACTAACTGCCTTAGATAATGATCAACTATACAATGCCCTGAAGCCAGACCACCAGAACCAGTCTCAGCCCCCTACCAGAGTCATGTAGACCTACCTTTCCAACCCCTTCCCTTCCCTTCCCTTCCCTATTATTTCAATACCAACCAATCGGAGACCTGTGTACGAGCTGATCATGCACCCTGTGACCCCTTGGTACCTAATGTAACTCCCCCTTATAAAAGACCTCAGCAACCAACCCTGGGTGCACACGCAGGCACTTCTCATCTGTGTGGCCCACTGTTGTCTATGACAACATACCTAATAGACTCCTTTCCTATTTTCATTCTTTGTCTTTGGTAAATTCTTCTACTGCACCCACTGGCCTGCTGAATCCCACAACACTCATGAACCCATCACTCGGCTTCCCCCAGTGGTGATCTTCTATAACTTGTATAACTGACCAATATAACCAGGAAATTAACATTTGCACATTACAATTAACAGGACTATGAACTTATATTCTGTTTTACCAGTTACTCTATGCACTAAATTATGCTTGTATGTGTGTGTGTGTGTTTGTGTTCTGTGCAATTTGATTTCATGTTAACATCCATATAATTACCACCATGATCAAAACTGTTCTACCAAGGGACTCCCTAATGCTATCCCTTTATGGCCACACTCACTCCTCCTCATTCCCATACCTGTCCTTTGGCAACCACTCACCAGTTCTTCAACTCTATAGTTTTATCATTTCAAGAATGTTACATAAATGGAATTGTACAGTATGTAACCTTTTAAGATTGGCTTTTTTCACTACACATAATGACCTTTCTAGATGGGACAGGTCATCAGGAAGACCAAGCCATGATTAGAAGCTTAAAACTTCCAGCTCTGCCCCACCTCCCCAATTCCCTGGAGAGGGACTGGAAATTGAGTTCATGTTCAATTATGCCTATGTGATGAAACCTCCATAAAAATCTCCAATTGGCACTTCCGTGCTTTGAATAAACGTAACAATCAGTTGAGTTCTACCTCCTGCCCTGTGGTGGTAAACGGTAAACCTAGGATGATAATTCGAATCTCTGTTCTTCCATGGCTTGTGTTCATCACTAAACTGCATCCATTTCTCTCTCCAAAAGACAAATTTGAAACTACTCTTAAAACCAAGCTACAGAACTCACCAACCCTTCACTTTAAGTTAGAACCTTGGCAGAAATGAGACTAGGCTCTGTTCAAATATGGTAACAAAAAGTTGGATTTAATCAAGCAAATAAAACAGGAAAAGTAAAGAGTTGAAAGTGAAAAGGAAAGCTAGAGAAAAAATTCTTCCACTAATTTTTTTGGATTTCCCCTCAGATTAACATTTCTATACTATTATCTTATACTGATTACAATAATGGGCTCATTTATTCTAAATTATGTGATGAAGAGGCTTACAGTAGAGTATTTGTCATCTCTGTCATCTTTCTGAATAATGTTCTTTATAGAACCACACTTCAAAGCATTTCTTAGCCAGTACATGCCTTTAGAATGTGGTATAAATTCTAAAAGAAATTGGAGAGGCATTAATAGACTAGGGTAGTATTTATTATTACTTAGAAAGACTGATTTAAGCACACACAAAAATTAGAGCCTAAGTCCAGAAAATTACTTAGCTCATTTACTCTACCAAAGTCCATATTAAAAAAACATTGATTCAATAAAATATTTCATTTTATATCCAAGTAACAGCCATCCCCAGAAACTGTGGTTTCAAAAAAATTTTTCCCTAGAGATTTAAAATGTGGCAATCTAGTAATCTACAGGTTCTCAATCCTTTATATGAAACTTGGGCCAGATTTCAGATATTAGAAAGTTAACAAGGGGTATATTCTGCATATTGCAAACCACCTTCAGAAGGGTCTGGAACACTTCTGTGTATCCAAACACATTAATATCTTTATAGCCAAACATGAATCTTTCTCATTGAATGGAATGGATAAAGACAAGAGCTTCGTGTCAGCCCAGATTAGATTATTTAAAAAAAATTTTTTGCAACTTTCAGAACTTTTCAAGTTTTAAAATTGCTGAGGCACTGTAGATCTGTAAGTAATAATTCATCTCTTCTTGAAGAAAATAATGGTACCTAGCGCTTACCCAAATGTTGCAGACAAATCTTCCTCCACCTGTGTCATCCATTCCCCTCTACCAGCCTCTGATAATGGAGAAGTTAGTTTGGACTCTGATCATCCTTTGAGTACATTCTGAAGCCACACAATCAATGATGCAACTTTAAGCAAAAATTTAAGTAATATGATTAAAAACAAAAAAATTTGAAAGAATACATGGCAATGAGCCTCTTCAAAAAGTCACCTTTTAGAGGCTATACGTTTATTCTGACAATGCCATTCTGAAAATACACACACATTTAGGCAAATTCTTGTGGAACTTTCTTTGGAGCCTGCTGATGAGTTACTTACACAGCATTTCCTGAATAATGATCTGAAATTATTCAGGGTTTATTCCCAACCTTGTTTCCTAAACTCACACCTCCAAAGGACAGAGACTTACTTGGGGTGAGGTTATTGTTACTAGTGCTGAGGTTTTTAGTTTGAAGAAAACAATCTTCTTTGGAGATTAGGGATCAAGGTTATTTCATGTGCCAATCATAAAGTCTTAATTTCATCTTTCCAGATATGTTAAGTTTCAAACACAACATCTTTCCCTATTCAAATGATAAAAGAAAAGCATTTTATTGGTCAAAATTCACTAACTCTACTTTAAAAAAAGGAATCAAACTCCCTTTTTATTTAGAAGCTTATTCTAGCCTTTACATATTTTATTTTGTCCTTTAATGTTCTATAACATTAACTAGGTTGAGTGTATAGGTATGAAAGGCATTTGAACAATATCTTTACCCTTCCAAAGAAAGAAATTTTAAAGAGCAAAAAAGTGTTCATTGATATTCCTTTTCTATAATTTCTACAATATTCCAATGAAAGTGCATTAATTTTATAGTTAGAAAATAAGGTAATAAAAATAGAGCCCTCCCAATATCTTGCAATTATTGATCAATAGCCACAAGATTGACAAACCATTTTTCATGTCCTTTTAAAATTCTTTTATTAGAGTCCTATTTACAAAGTGCATTTACCAGTCCACATGTATCACAACTTAGAAAAGACTGTTTCTACCAAAAGTTTTACAGGCAGCCGAGATGTACGGACCCCAAAAATGAAGAGGTAAACCCGGAGTCGTTTGGCAGCACACTTCCAAACCAGAATGCAAAGTTTCTTTTAAGCTCCTTTGGAATTCCTGAAGCACATCCAAGATGTTACTGCAGAGTCTAATGCCATTTACATTGGTGGATCATTTATTGCCACCTCTGGTGGGAATATTGAGATGAGGAATATTGAAATTTCCACAAATGTCTTTGTGGAAAACACAATTGTGTTCCAGGCACTGGGACCTTGACTGCTGTGTTCAGTATCAGCAGAAGTGGTTTTCAGTTCTTCCTCTGAAGGGTGACACAAAGGTTGCCGATCATGGTGTCTAAAGTTCTATCATAAGGAAGCCTCCTTTTGGATCACAAAGACTCGCAGGCTTCCAAGAATCTCCTATAAAATGGCAAAATCCTCCGTGACAAGCCCTTACCTGCCCATTGCCTGGAAAGGAGTAGATAGAGATGTTACAGCTACTCGAGGCCACAGGAGAGAGGTGTGGCCTGACAGGGCAACGATGCCAAAGATCAACTTCTTGTTTCCCAGGCTTTCTAAGTTGGCCCTAAGTACTGGCAGTGTGGTTGGACATCCAGTCCCTGATTCCAAGGGCGAGGCAGAACTACAGCAGCTCTCCCAATCAGCCCTAAGGCACAATGAATAGACACAGAGTCCCCGGGCCCACCCAGACGTCGGCTGCTACCAGCCAGAAGCAAACCTGGCCAGGCAATCACAAAGGTTTCTTGTATGCTGAGGTTAACGCTAAACAGGAACAGCTTCAATAAGAACTTTGTTTGACACCTGCCCTGACCTATGACATCACCACTTCTACACATCCAGAGCTGTCGTCTTAAAATAACCCAATCTTAATGGTGTGCCAGTGGCAGACAGTTGGGTGTCAGCAGATGTCCTCAGACTTTGTAAAAACACCATTTCCAAATATATTTCTCTGTCTTTTAGTGTTTTTATCTTATCCTCAAGAATAGGAGGTTATCTTTGAATGCTGCAGAGAACCAAATAGTGCTTGTCATGAGGTGGCAGGTTTGGGTTGATTGACAACCTGAGCAGAACAAATTATGAATCTAATCATGGTTGGGCATAATTGCCCCACCACCACCTTGCATGTCCTCTCTTCAGAATAATTTTTGTATCTTCCAAACTAAAATCTGACATCTTTAAAACTGAGATACATTTCCTTTGCATTATCTAAAATGAGATTGGCAATCTTTAACCTTGGTGTCCAAAGTCGACCCGTTGATTTAGGACACAGGTCATTGAAAACAGTTGCATTCTCTCTAGAAATTATTATCAAAATCTAGGGTGTATGTATACCACATTGTAAATCAACTATACTTCAATTTAAAAAATGTTTAAAAAAGAGAAAAATCCAGGGTGCAGGTGAGAATATCACCAGGTGTGAGTCATTTTATCTTGAGAAAAGCAGAGAACAAGACGTAAAGAGAACACAGAGACTCAGAAAGGAACAGTGGAGAGGAGGAAGCACCCTTCCCTCTCCTCCACCCCTGCTCTTGGCCCTAATAGGTTAAAGAGTCTTCTGTTGCCAGATTTAGTAAATAAAAATATATGCTGTCCAGTTAAATTTTCAATAAATGATGAGTAATTTTTTTAGTATAAGAATACCCCCTGTGGGGTATTTGGGACATGCTTATACTAAAATAATTATTTATTGTTTATCTAAAATTTAAATCTGACTGGAGCAAACTGCACTACTGTGAGAAATACAAAAATTTTGAAACAAGACAGACATAGATTTGAATCATGCACAATTGCTTATTAGTCCTGAGGCTCTGGCCATGTCATGCAGTTCCTCTGAGCTTCAGTCTCCACATGTTAGAACAAAGAAATGACATTCCTTCACCAGAGTTGTCCTGGGAATGAGAAATAAGCAAAAATTAAGAACTCGCAAGTGCTTAACAAGATTATGTCCTCTGGTCAATTCTCTTAAATTGTTATTGTATTTTCTGCTTCATTCTTCTTTCTATTTCTGAGTCTAAAATCTCTCTAAACTCCAAATATTTTTACAGCTGTCTCTTCCTTCCCCATTACTATTCCGCATCATACAATACGGAGAGCGCATGTTAATTTTCCACAGCTCTTTTTCCCCCACTACAGATAATTCATTGTCATAAAGTGTCATTTAAAACTGTGGCATTTTAATTCCCCAGCTCAAGAGAGATAGAGAGGGTCCTGCAAAGTCGAGACCTGGGATTACTGAGAGACAAGAGATCACAGTATTATCAGAGTGAGTTAGCTGCACAGAATACTAGCTAGCAATGTATTCCTTAAACACTGCGCAATAATGAAGTATTCACTGGAGATAAATGAAGGGTTTAACAGGTTTCTTTTCCTACATAAACTCTGAGAAAGTCAGAGAAGATGATTTTTAGGGTTAAAAAATGGTTTCAGTTTCTCCCACCTGAGCCCGTTAAGGAGGCGAGAAAGGGTTGTCCCAGTACAATTCCGATCAGATATTTACAACTGACCTACCGACAGCTGTAACCACACTTCAACAGAACACAAACTACTGCTGTGGCTAGGAAACATGCTTTGAAAATATTTTTAATAATTTCACAGCATGGGAAGGAAACCTGCCAGACCTTAAAGGAAAAGCTAACCTCAGAAACCACAAGGGTACAAAGCCTTCTTCACCTCCTTCTGGGGCAGACACTGCAACCCAGGAGTTGAAGGACTGCTTTCAATAGCCGAGGGGTCCAATATCCTCTGGAAATTTTGCCAAAATTGCTCTGTCTGCTCATGCAAAATCCTGGCAATCCCTCAGTCATGCAGGGAGAGTCAGTTGATAGTGAGACTCTAAAGTCCACTCACTTTTAGGGGGAAAGTGAATGGGACAGCCATTCTACCAGTTTCTATCAATATTTAAATGCACCCTTCCCTAAATGTCAGTGTGGCTTTGCTTACTGTAGCAAACAATTAGAAACAACCTGGGTGTCTCTCAGTAGAGGAAGAGGTGAATATACGACCATGTGCTTTCACTATGGGATAGACACAGCAGTTAAAAAGAATGAAGTACGTTTAGCCCAATAAAGAGAGCTTTCTAAGACATATTTGAAGGGGGTGGAGGAAATGCACAAAATATCACCATAATCCAATTATATTTAAAAATGCCACAAGTGTTTCTATATTTACCTACATATGTAAATGCTTAGTATAGTGTCTTGAGTGATGTGATAGTGCTTACAGCTAGAGAAAAAAGTTTGCAGGGGAGGGAAATGGAGGGATGCTACCATACTTGACTCAATATATTTCTATACCGTTTGAGCTCTTAACAAGGTATATTTGAGAATTACTTGTATCATCTTAACTAATTACTTTAAAAAAGAAATGTAATAAGAATTAAATTAACCAGTCTGACTATTCTTCCCAAATCTTATTTACGTACCTGAAAAGCCCTACTTTATAAAACAGGGATCTCAGAGAAAATCTAAATCATGTACCTGCGGCAAATTCACATGTATCTAGGGTTTCTTGAGCATATTCACCCAGGATTCTAGCACTTAATTGCTCCAGGGATGGAGGAGATTCACAGAAAGAATTCACGCCATGGGCCAAGTAAAAATATTCAAGCTTTACTCAAGAATTCTGCAGAACCATTCAAAAACAGGAAAGGGGTCATTTGTAAGTATACAGGTATGATCACGGGGGTCCTCAGATTGTCCTTGAACACGGGGAGTATAACAAAGTCTTAGCGAGAGAAGGCTGCTTAAAACACTAACCAAAAGCCAAAATCAAACTCATCAGATTCTGTGAGTCACCAAGACCATCAGGCAGCAATGAACTGCAAACTGTAAAGAGGAATGAACCCAGGCTTGTGTGGGGTGGAGTTTCCCTACAGCCGAGAGAGGTGATGACAGGGTGACTGGGGCCATGGAAGCAAGTTGGTGTTATGATTCGTTCCTAAAAACCTGAGAGTAAACAGACTCTCAAGCCACTCAAATTGAGGGAGTGGAAGTGGGAATGTTGGCGGTGACTGGGGAACATGAGATGGACTACAGGAGTGGAGAATAAAACTAGACAAGACAGCCGAGAGGACCCCGTGGAACTTTCTGAGTTTCTGGGGAAGGGTTAGTGGGAAACTGAAGCTTCCTTAACTCTGTGGGAAAGAACCAGTGTATTAACATCGTTCATTATCACTATTGAAACACTATTATAAACTCTGCCCCAACCTGATGTGGCTGAGGAAAACAGGTCACATTTAAAAACCAAGCCCAAGGAGGTATACAGCTCAGTGGTAGAGCACATGCGTAGTATGCATGAGGTCCTGGGTTCAATCCCCAGTACCTCCACTAACAAAAGGAAAAAAAAAAACAAAAAAAACCAAGCCCACCTTAGAAGTCTTACTACACTCTGAAATCTTGTATCCAGTCCACTTACAGGTAATGGTTAAACTGGATTCTGAGCAGGAAGGGGAGAGGGAAGCGGCTGATGACTGAGTGATCTGAGATGAGAAAGAAAATTAAAAGGGCTTCTCCTTGACTCCGTGACTCTGAGATGAATTAACTTCCTCGAGCTGGTGCTGGAGGTGTACTTGGCTTTCAGGATCCCATCTACAACTGCTAATTAGGTCAGTGATTCTCAAGTGATGGTGAAAGGTAAGGAACAAATGGCAGCAGGGAGGGAGAGGTCAGGTGTGCTGTTTGATAAAAGCGTATTCTGCAGACTTGTGGTTGCCAGGGGGGTGGAGGGTGGGAAGGGATAGACTGGGATTTCAAAATTGTAGAATAGATAAACAAGATTACACTGTATAGCACAGGGAAATATACACAAAATGTTATGATAACTCACAGAGAAAAAAATGTGACAGTGAGTGTGTATATGTCCATGAATGACTGAAAAATTGTGCTGAAATCTGGAATTTGACACAACATTGTAAAGTGATTATAAATCAATAAAAAAGTTAAAAAAAAGCGTATTCTGTGTTATATTATAATTTTATTTGGGGGAGAGTTATAAAAACCTTGTTTTTGATAATATAAATATTTAAAGAAGATAGGAAATGGTTCAGTTTGGCAAAATAGCGGGTGGTCTGAAAAATTATGAAACACCGAGGTCAATCTCAGTTATCTTATTGCTCAGATTTTTTAATGGGGGAGAGGGGATTTGCAGTATAGCATATTATTTTGGTTAAAATTTAATTAACAGCTAGCATTCAATAAGTAGTTTTGATATGCCAGGTAACATTCTAAGTCGTACACATAAATGACCCATTTAGTTCTCATAACAGCTTCATAAGGTAGATACTATTAAGATCTTCTTATATGATATCACTTATATGTTGACTCTAAAAAAAAGATACAAATGAACTTATTTACAAAACAAAAAGAGACTCATAGACATAGAAAACCAACTTACGGTTACCAAAGGGGAAAGTGGAAGAAAACAGCTATTATTACTCAAGACAGAGAGAGTACCAAAATGCATCTGCATAAACAAACCTTACTAAACAACTGTTAATTACTGCCACACATTTTTAGTCACTTTTCTACAATTTATCATCCTTGGAAGCCCAAAACCCCTTTCCTTTGTCCACAATTTATTGCTCTTTGTTAAAATGGAAATAAATTAAAAGCCCCAAGTCTAATCATTTCTTTGGGTTATCACTTCTTTCCTGGGAATCACTATGCACATACAAATATCAACATCAGTATGAGCTGATATGCCTTTTCACCTGTTAATCTGTCTTTCATCAGTTTAAATCGCAGGGCCCAGCTACAAAACATTAAAGGATAGAGGAAAAGTTTTCCCTTCCCTACAAACATCTGCATCAAAGCTACTGATGCCTCATGCCCAAGCTGTTGATATCTGAGATTAAGAATGACTTCCTGTTTTGCTGCCATTGCTGATGATATTACCTCCCATCGTGGCAGAAGCTGTGGTACCATTGCTGCTGGCAACTTGTGCTCCTAAAGTCCCACAGTGATCAGAGGGAAAATATGCTTTTTATTTTTATTCACTCTTCTATTGCAATCCCTCCTGCTGAGGATCCTGACATGAGTTTGGGGCTACATTTAGGTGAGTGTATCACTTAAAATGGCTTTGGCTAAAATTACTCTTAACCTCCAACTAAAACTGGCTTTAAAAATAAGAATTGTCTTAAAAACAAGAACTTTAGAACACAAAAACACATAATTGGAAGTTTTTTGCCTCTGCCCTTATCCATATACTAGCTTCATCTTCGGACTGGTAGTAAGCAGACTGACATAGTGCTGTGCATCATATCTAGGGGACAAAGACCAAGGGGGAAAAGTGGTCCATCTCTTCTTCATGTCTGTTTTGGAAGTGAAAAGAATGGTCCGTCAAACTAAAGGTTAGTGTAACTGCAATAACGGAGCATTACCTACAGTGTCTCTTGGTCCTTTACATGTCAGTGGTTCCCAACCTCATCTGCATGTTGGAACCCTGGAGAAATTTAAAGAATATGGATGGCTGAGTCCTACCCTCAGAGATTCTGAGTTAACTGTCCTGGGGAGTATTTAAAGCTCCTCAGGTGATTCTAAAGTATAGCCAATGTTGAGAACCACTGATGCAAAGAGAATCTTGGTATAACTCTGCAGTCCCTGGTCCTCCAGACTTGCCCAGATATGTTCAGACTTGTCAGAATCCTAAGGTGAGCATGGCCATAGCCTTGTTACCCTTCAATGTCTGGTCTCTTGTATTCACAGAGAAGATGACTAAAACTCATCTTTTTTTTTCCCATGGAAAAATACTGTGCTCATTAATGCCAACTTACTATACACTGCTTGTATGTACAAGCAGTTTTTTAACCCCTACCAAATGCAAATGCTAAAAATGCTACCATCTGGTCAACCTCTGCTGACCACCTCCCCCACCCCCACCACCCAATTGTTCAACCAAGGAGGGCAAGAACATTCATATAAATGAGAGAGCAGAGATTTTATCTGCTAAATATGTTTAGAGTTCTCATTACTTTCAGAACAGAAAAAAAAAATTTTCCCATGCCAGGTAATATTTAGTGAATGCATGATAAACACACAGCATTATCATGAATCTTTTGGGGGGAGCACACAGATAGAAAGCATGATGTTTACACTGTGGGACCTCACCATCAAAATAAGGAGATTCAACATAAACACACTAAGAGAGTACTTTTAAAGAGCAAAGGATGAATCAATACAACGGAATAAGATGCAAACACTATATTAATAAGCACCACCATCTATTAATAAGTAGAATAAGAAATAACCACTATGATGTGGGACGGGGATGAGGGAGAATGTAGGAGAGGGTGTGGGGGTGAGGGGAGGACAAGGGAGGAACAAGCCTAGTAAGATTAAGAGTAAAGTTCTCAAGGCGCCCTGGGGAAGGAGCATGTCTTGAGCAGGAAACTGTGGAAAACGGAATAAAGACGTTATCAACATGGAGTCAATAAGCTGAAAAATAACTCTTAGTTTATTCTAATACTTTATAATTTAAAACAAATTGTAAACAGCCACACTAGAGGAAAACCTGAATTTTTCCCTTGAAAATAAACATTCAACCTTGTAGTCACAATTTTGCATTTATTTCCTTAAAGGGGGCCCCCACGTTGTATAAATTTTAGGCTCACAAAACATGGAATGTTCTGAGTACAATATAAATTCAATGTGGAGTGAACAACTAGCCTATAAAATCTAGTGTCACTGTCACTCAGAGAGCAGCTGAGATATCAGGGAAACAAGAGATTTGGTCGCGCAGAGGAGTGGAAAGGAGGGTTAAGTGGTAATGACGACAGACACCCAGGCCTGGAGAGGCCAGAGTGACAAAGTCTGCCCCTGTCCAGGGCATGAAGGGCGCCCATTCACAGGCCCCAGCTAGGAGTTTAGATCTTATTCTCAGAGCAAAGGGACACCATCTGCAAGCTTTAAGCAAAGGAGGAAGCGTTTAAGATGAGGAGGCCAGTGTGGGAGGAGGGAGACCACTTAGTAGGAGAGAAAGACGATGGATCTTCAGGATTTCCCTGCCCTGTGTCTGTGGTCACCAAGTAGAATCAACCTAAGTGTGTGAGGAGCCAGAGGTTCACTGGCTCCCCCTGAAATCCTTGCGGGGTCAGTTGACTCCGGGGTCTGCAGCCAAGTGCTACAAAACTCTCCGGCGTGTAGGGCTGGACGGCCTGCACCCTCTCGGCTTTCCATGAATCATTCAGAAGGGAAACTGACGCCTGCTCCAGTAAAAGGATCCGTGAACTCCAGGTCAGGATCATACTCCTGTCCCAAATATACGATTTTCCACCCTCCTGCAGGATATGTAGGAATATTAAAAACACACACACATTTTCGTTCAGTCACTGTTTCCTAGCAACCAAAAAAAAAAAAAAAAGTATTTTTTCTGGATGTCTGTGAGCACCAGCTCCCGTCCATGCTCAAGCACGCCTCCGGAAGCACGAAGCACAGAAAGAACAAAAGCACTGGGATCAACTCCGACTGGTGAGAGATTATGAAAGGGGAATTCGTTAACAGAACACAGCCTTGGAGACCTGCCCCATAGATGCGGGGCCGCGGAGCTCGGACATGCAGCGAGTGAGCAGATGTTCCTCCGCGCGCTATTCCTGTAGAATATGGGGGCTGTGACTGCGGGGGAGTTGGTTTCTATGAAACGGTTAAGGCCTGAGAGAGCTGGAATCTTTCCAGTAGTTCTCTTATGTGTATTTCCAGCTAGAGTCTTGTTTTCGTTTATGTTCCATAGACAGAAAAGAAGGATGACTGGCTGAATTCAGTCTAAACTGAACAGAGTCCCTCTTTCAACCAAACAAATGTCCGTCACTGAACTCGACAGCTGGCAGGACCTCTCCAGTCCTTTAGTGCTTGTTTTACAGAGGGGGAAACACACAAACACAGAGAGGCAAATTCATTTGTCCAAGGTGACACAGCTAGTTGGCAGCCTCCCAGGGTCTCCTGACCTCCAACCTAATGAGAATGGAAGATGCTCATGTTTTTAAAATCTTTGCATCTTATGATACATTGAATTGTAGAGGGAGGGGGATGGCTCTAAGAGGAAGCTGTCCCAACAACCAGGAGACCCAAGTTTTATAATTTGTGTGTCCAAAATTCAAGGCGCTGGCTCAGAATTACAAAGCAAGAATAGGTTAAAGCAAATGCTGAATCTTTTGCTTTTTAAAAAGGCTTCTAAGCTAAGGAAGCGCCTCTCTCACCTGTCAAGGAATTGAGGTAAGAAAGATTTTTTTTTTTACCAACAAACATTTTTAAAATTATTGAATTAGAGGAATGATAACATGCTAGCCTTTATAAAGTTGTGGAAAGTTAAGGTGAAAAGACCTCTGGGTGACGTTAACTAGGCTCATCACATTTTAGACGACACCAGAGAGTGGGGGTCCAGAAAAGCCAAGAGGCTTGGCCAGGGCCACATTGTCAGTGGTGGAGTGGACTCCATATTCCGGCATCTGGCCTCCCCAGGTCCAGTGCTTTTCCTGGTCTAGGCCACAAGGCAACCTTTCTGGCTTGCAGTCTCCTGTCCCAGTTGACTCTCTGGTAGAGAGCAATATCACTGTATTTATAGTTAATCCATTTCCTATGGAATGCTCCTACTTTATTCCCTTTTCTACGTCCTATCCAAGGCATTAGCAGATGTAGCAGCAGCAAGAATGGCCCACAATAATTAAACTGGTTTGGTGAAGAATTTATTTAAATCAGTAGCATCCTGTTTCCTCTCTGATTATTGTTGGAGAGCTGAATTAAATGAAGTTTAATGTTTATATGCTCTAATTTTCCCCTCAAAAGTTTCTAAGTTTTTTTTCCCCAGTCATTTTTAGAGCAGTGATTTAAAAACATATGCATAATTTCAAAAGTACGGAAGGTAATATAATGAACAGCTACAGACCTATCACCCCAGAGTCAACAAATGTTAACAATTTTTCTTTTATGTGTATTAGTCAGAGCTCTCCAGAGAAATAGAACTAACAGGATGTGTATATATATGTAGAGAGAAATTCAGTTTAAGGAATTGGCTCATGTGATTGTAGTAATTTGGACAGTCCAAAATCTGGTGGGGTGACAGGATGTAGACTCAAGGAAGAGTTGCAGTTAAAGTCTGAAGGCAATCTGCTGGCAGAATTCCTTTTGCTCAGGAGAGGGTCTTTTAAGGCCTTCAACTGATTGGATGAGGCCCACCCACACAATGGAAGGTAATCTGCTTTACTCAAAGTTTACTGATTTAAATGTTAATCTCATCCAAAAAACACCTTCACAAAAACAACCAGAATAATGTTTGACCAAATATCTGGGCACACTGGCCTAGCCAATTGACACAGAAAATTAACCATCACAATTTGCTTAAGAATCTTTTTTAAAAAATTACAATCTTTTTTAAGAAATTAAACATTGCAGATAAAGTTGATATCACATTTACACCCTCTCCTAGGGCATTTCATTCAACATTGATGATTTTCAAAATAAACTCCTTTTTATGACTTCAGATCCTGTTTGACCCCATCACCTGAACTTTAATTCTTCACCCGGACGCCCCAAGTCCAGGTGCTGCTGAGCCAACTGCAACAATGATGATAGAGGGAAGGCCACTGGGTCCTGGATGGGGCTGGAGGACGAGGTGAATGAGGACAGGGGGAGTGAAGTGGGGTGCTCTGCGGGGGACACCTGGAGAGGCCTGGGCTGGTGCCTTGTTTCCCCAGGTAGGCAGCATCCTTGGGGCTTTGAGCTGTGAGTGTGTGAGGGTCAGCTCTGCTGTAGGAGACCAGGCACCACCAGTTACCTTCAGGTGGAGTTTCCCAACTTAGTTTTTTAAAGTAGGCAATGCATTACATAGTTCAAAAACCAGGACTTTACAGAGATTCCTGTGGAGAAACCTCGCCACCCATCCCTGCCAGCCCTTTCATATCCTCTTCAGGAATTCATTATGGGGGTGAGACTTGAAGACACGGCCTCACCTTTGCCATCACCCCATGTTCTTACCAGGGCCTCCTGGCCATAGGAAGTTGTACATGGGATCTATAGGAAACTCTTATGAGCCATGAACCAGCTAGATTCACTGGGAGTCATTATGCTGAACACATACAGAACTCAAACATATTCAGATCACAGACGATCTGTGTTTGGATGGTTCTGCCCAAACACTCTTATCTATGATTACATGAGCCGTGTTGGTTTTACTTGCTAGTTTCTTGCAAGGATAAGTAAATGATGAATATTGAAAAAACTTGGAAGGAATAAGAGGCATCAGATAAACTCAAGGTACAGTGTACTGGCTTCCAGACAGATTTCTGACCTGGAACCTGCTGGATAAGAGGCCTACAACTCTCGGATCCCTTCCAGAGCCTAGGATTCCATGACTGGTATTGGGAGTGATAGCATCCCTAACTCAAATCCTCTCTGATTTGCTGCTGTAGCTTCTAGGCTCGGAGAGGCTGGGTCTTTCCAAAGGATAACAGGTGCAGTGTAAGCTGCAGATACCTGCTCAGCTGGATAAGCCTTTAATCATGGAAAGAAGGCTGCTAAAGAAGGAAATGAAAAAGCTCCTGTAAGTCTGAGAATAACTTTCATTTATTACACTCAACATTGGGTGGGTTTTATGTCATGGATGGTCCAGCTATTAGCAGGAGGGTAAAGCTCTAAGAAAGAAGCTATTCCTGTGCTATAGGAGAAAGCCGGCTGATCTGGCTTTCCTGCCCGAGAGGCTTCACACGTAGTGCAAAGCAGGATGCTGAATCTCTTGGGAGGATGTTTCTGCCAGCAGCGTGCGCATCCGAGGCATCCCCATTTTAGAGCCTGAGATCCAAGCCCACAGCCCCAGCCTGTGCTGGGAAGGATGTGCCTTTGAAAGGGCCTTGCTGGTAACAGATATTAGGAGAGATTTCTGAAAAATGGACCCAAGGGCCCAGCATTTAAATTGTACCCTCTGCTTCTTCTATTGTCAGTCTTACTGATTAAATAATTCATCTCCTTTTTTTTTTTTTTTTTTGCCATCTGAACTTTGTTTTAAACATGTGAGAAAACATTAAGTTTTCCCATGGAAAAATTTTTTTTCTCCTGTGGTAGCGTATCTCTGACTTGGTACTTTGTTAAGAGGTTGGTGAAAATTACAGACCATATAAAAGGAGGAAAAATGATTATGTTCTATTTCATGATTATAGGCACAACAATAATATCTTTTTCATTAAAGACCTTATCACAGTCCCTATTAAATATCCTTTCTCTGCCTGCTGAGAGAATTATCTTTTCACACGTCTTTAAGAAATGCTGTAATAAACTATGTATGAATTCACACATTTACATGTATTTATTTGGAGACCAATGTATTAAGAACAAACCTTAATTAGGAATGCCCATTCCTCTACATATCTCCTCCAAAGATCTGGAACTTTAAAACTGATATAAATTAATTTTATATCCCAAGAATCCATTTAGGAATCCAAGACACAAATAAAGTGTCTTGGAATTACAAAGCAAAACTTCAAGAATTTGTATCAATCTAGAATAGCTTAATGACTCAGAAGTAGAACTTTTAGAAGCCAAAAGCAATTTATCCTCATCACAGGAATTTGCCTAAAGTATTTGGTAAACACCTTGAGAAACAGAACTGTCCTTATGTAACATTATGAGATTTGCCGAGATCGACCTTGGAAACCCCAGAGTCCTTTTTCCTACATTCAGTCCCTCTTCTCGACTTTCCCAAGGTAGCCGCCTTTTCTTTTCTCCCAGGGCCCTTATTCAACCTCCCCTTATTAAAAGCCCATTAGGAAAGGATCTGATAAGGATAGGCTAAGTGGGAATCACTAATAGGTTTCTATGTATAACTCCTCCTAAGAGTATTTGCATTCTGATGGGGAAAAGCCTTTGGGCAAAATAACATACCTGTACAGAATATCACACATCTGGAATTTATCAGTTTTGGACATTCTGTCTGAGTTTAGCACAGGCAGCAAGGGAATCTTTATTTTAAACAGTGGGTGTAAATCTTTTCAGTTTTGTAAAGTCTATTCTGCCTATGGGAGTTTGTCATACTCCCTGCTTTCCTATAAATTCAGTTCTCTGTGAGTTTAATTTTTTGATAACTGTGATTTGGTCATTGTGATTAGACACTTTAAACCTGCAGCATTGCAGAATGGCCATGTAAATCAAAATGAATATTAACTCAGCCACCAGACTTCTCTTGTATTTTGGTGGAGGAGGGAGGGGTTGGGAAGGAACCTTCTGCAAACTGCGCTCCCATGTCATTCCTGCTGGTTCAATTCTGCTCTCTTGCTTTTAAGGGGAGATTATATTGGCATCAGACTTCGGGAAAATGAATTTGACCCAAAAGGAAGAAGGCAACTCACCTTTCTAGACGATATGGTAAAGAAAAGCATGCTGCAGTGAGTCACATGTGTGTCTATGTGTATTGAGGGGACAGAACAAGGGTCTACTGTCTATCCTAAACAAGGCTGACCTTGATCCCCCAGCATGTCCTCTTCCTCATCTTCTTATCCTAGGGTTGTCCATGTGGTCTTCTCAACTTATTCATGAGAATAAGAAAATAAATCATGGGACTTTTTGCTATTTACTGTTAGGAGAGATTAAAAAGCAAAATGACTACAAAAGTGACATGCAGGATGTTAAAAACTTTTTGACAAGGTTAGCTCTCATGTAGTTCTCAAATACAATCATGTTTTTACCATGTGCATTAATGGAGAAAACCAAAGAATTTCATAATCCTAAAATCCTTTGTTATTCATTTTGAAACTCAGAGTCATGTTATGTAATAAAAGTTCACTTCACATAAATTAAGGAAGCTGTGTAAAGATCTAATTCAAAAGAGATTAGTAAATCGTCAGCTTTTTTATGCTGCTTACTTACTGCTCTTGCACTAATGAGGAAGAAGGGATTATCCGTCCCTCCCACCCCCCCATCCCTGTCTGTTTTCCCTGGAGCTAAATAAGCAGTTAAGGCTTGGTGTTCTAAAGGACTTCTCTGCGCACATATGAGGTGGAGAAATTAAATCAATTAGACAAGTGCTTCTCAAACTTTAATGAGGTCGTATTACTAGGCTGTTTTGATTCAGGAAATCTAGGGAGGGGCTGGGAATTTGCATTTTTTATAAGCAAACAGGTGATGCCAATGGTGCTGGTGCAGGCATCAGTCTTTGGATTAGGTTTCAACAAATGATCACAATCCTCCTTTTCCTTCCTTCTTCCCTCCCTCCCTCCCTTCCTTCCTCTCTCTCTTTCTTCTTTCCTCCATTTCTCCCTTCCTCCCTTTCTTCCTTTCTCTCTTCCTTTCTTTCTTATTTTAGCTTGGTTCAGTCCTTGAAAGAAATAATTACGTTGTTCTAATTATACCATTGAGAGAATTTTAGAGTTAGCCCCTTGGAGCCCATCTGAAAACACAAAAACGAAATCGACCTTCCCTTTTCTGGGGTTGGGGCTGGGGATGGGGAGGAGAGAAGAAATGTTTTGATAGATAAGTGGTGAATACCCTTTGACATTACCAGGAAATGTGGTCGGTAGGCTAGGAATGAGCATTCGAATCGGTCCTCAGCTTTTCACTGCATGTAAGACTCTTAGCAGGTCACTTAACCAGGTCTTCTTTCAGTTCTCTGGCTCTACTAGACCCTCCACCTGAGAAGTCCTTCTCTGTCTATAGAAATTCTCTGCATCCTTTAAGCCCTAGCTCCACCAAGGCCTCCTCTTTGTGTTGTTTTTTTTTTAATTAAAAAAAATTTTTTTTTAAGCCCTCCTAAGCCCAGACCTCCTCTTTGAAGCCTCCCGGAATTCCCCCAGCTTCCCAGATAGGCACAGCCCTCCACCGTGCCCTCGGGAGCACATCTCTGATGTTCTACTCACAGAGTTAGAAACTGTCCTCTATGTCCCTCTTCCTCCTCCACCTTCACCTTCTATTTTAAAATTCAAGGAAACTGAGGCCCAGAGAACATCAATTGTTCACCCAAGGATAAAATATCACTCATTGTTGGCCATGCCTGGATTTGAACCCAGATTCCCTGATTCCCAGTTTAGTATTCTTTCCATGAATCTATCCCTTCTTTTCCTGCCCCCGCTTCACCAACCCCATACATAGAGGAAACTGCTCTAGTGGGAGGTAAATGTGGTGCCTGTAGATCCCTGGTTATTTCTGTCTGAGCATCAGGTTACTGGACACAGCTGATGATCCTCACCATTGTGGACATGACGAAACAGTAGACTAGGCTTAGCAATGCCATTGTCATCGGGCCCAGGGCGTGCTTCGGCCCATGTCTAAGCTGTTCCTTTTGCTCTCTGTGTTTCCTGTCCCCAGGCACACTATGACTTGGCCATCCATGTTACTTTGCAATGGCTGGATATCAAAGAAGACTTAACTTGGCTGGAACGGGAGGAAGTGTAAGTTGAATGGTTTGGGGTTTTGGTTTTTCTAATGTGTGATTATGAGAAGCGACAGAGGAAGTTCTATCTGGCATCTTCCACAATGACGCACTCTGATTTGAAAATACTGCAGGTGAGCATCTATTTCCAACTAGAAACCTGAAGAAACCCCACAGTCATCAATTCAAGGAAGTCATGTATATGCTTACATATTTTGCATCTCTGTTAATTGTTTTCCATCAGATGCAGATCTTTCTTGCATAGAATGTTCTGCCTTAGAAATATGACTGTGCTTTATTGTGTACATGCCTTGATTTTTTTTTTTAATGATCAGTTCTGTGGGTAAAGTCTGTAATCTTTTCCTAAGGA
The DNA here is from genome assembly GCF_048773025.1 of Camelus bactrianus. NCBI lineage: Eukaryota > Metazoa > Chordata > Mammalia > Artiodactyla > Camelidae > Camelus > Camelus bactrianus. The sequence continues at coordinate 72,927,304 of NC_133543.1, forward strand.
CTATCAAACACAGCTTCTTAAGCATTTGACCAGATGTGTGCCTGAGCTGAGTGGTTTGAGTCACAGCTGTTTAGAACCTTTCCAGAATGTTTGGCATCTTCTCCCGTGTGTGCCAGGCAGACCAGCTCAGTTGGGAAGAACATGAAACTAGTGAGGCCAGGATCGAACTGCTTGTTTCAGAGGCCAGTTGTTTTTTCTGTTCCGTGGCTTTAGAATGCACACCTCGTCCTGAATGACTGTACCAGTGTTTAGTTGTAATCAGCAGAAAATCCAGTTTGAGCAGAGTTAAGGGAAAAAAAAAAGCAGGGAAGAAAGAAAATGACACAGAGAGAGGAGGAGGGGAGGGATTTATCTCCTCTGTAACTGACAAGTCCATGGCTAGGTCCACATCAGGCATGGCTTAACTCAAAACTCAAGCCAGGTCGTCAGGATTCACCTTTGGACTGTTTTCCCTGGGTGGACACTATTCCTAGTTTCAACCCACTTTATCACAACATTCAGTCCAAGGGAGAATGCATTTTTGAAAAATCACAGAATTATATCTCAATGACTCTGTTTGCTCTGATTTATCTGGGGGTGGAGTAGGGGGAGTAGGGGATGGAATACGCTGACTAGCTTAGTCCATGGTGTGTTTTCCATCCTTGGCCTCTAGGGCTGTTGTCAGCTTCTCTAGAAGCATAGAGGTACCCAGTGGGGTAGGGCAGTTATCCCCAAGCAAATTGCCACAGGAGGGGGAAAGGAAACTGGTTGGCACAGTCATAACTGCTCACCATAGTAGCCAGTCTGCCAATGATGGATAGCTGCGGGAACATGGATAGATGAGGGCAAATTCATCAGCACTGTTGAAAGATTCAAAATTCAAAGCGTAGACTTTACTGATGATGGATTGATCGTATCAGTTTTGTAAAAAAGTGCATGGCACACGGCCACTGGCGGTTACTTATCACTTATGATTATTGTCACAACCTTAGCAGGCATCAAAAGAACAAGGGTAAACCCTGCATTCTTACTTATTCAATTCCCTTTAGGAAAATGCCATTTTGGGGTAGACCCATATATCCAAACCACAGAGAACGAGAAGCAATGATTTTATCATCTTACGCTGGAATCTTAATGGTAAGGAAGTGAACACCGTGCATGTATGGAGATTTTGTATCTACAATGTGCGTTTTGATATTAATGCATACTTATTTTTCAACCAATATTTCTAAATATTCAGAATTTACTAATATTAAATGTTTTATTTTTAAAGATATAATAAATAAAATACTGACTTCTATATTGTATTGTGAAAACATTTATTTAAGGGGAAAAATAACACATAAGTAATTGGCATTAGGATACTCTGATTTATCCACTTATTTGGAAATTATTTATTTGGTGCCCATGCTCTCAGGCATGGTACTAGACGTACTGGAGCTATAATAGCTTTGTTTTATAATAAAAGAAGAGCCGTGATATGATAACATATTTGTTGTTATTGTTGTTATTTAACAGAACAGTATCCCAATTGAGGAAGTCTTTAAAATTTATGGGGCTGATTCTTCTGCCAGTTCTGGTGCTATCAAGGTAGGGATTACCTGAGACCACCAGTATAAGGGATTTTTAGAGAGAATTTATTTTGTAAATTCATAATGTTGCATTTTCAGGCACAAAATAACAGTTTTATATCAAAATGTACAAAACCAGATGTACCCATATCTTACTCCAGTAATAAATGTTTATAAGATGCTTTCCTTACATAAGGGACTACATTTGTCATAACAAATGCATTTTTGGTTAGGCTGAGAAAAGGCAGCCAACTGAGCACCTGTCTTAAGAGTCTAGATTCTGCCTCTGTTTCTGATTAACACAGTTTGTCACTTACACTTTTTATGATGCAGATCTGGTCAATTTAAGCACTCTCCTACCTTCTAGAACTAGGACAAGATCTACAAATTTCATCCTCATGATAACTCACCTAGCACGCTGCTGCCACATTTCTCCTTCCCACAAGACTACTTGGAAATCAGCACAGTAGACGCAGTAATGATCTGGGAGTCCAGGACCTGGGAGGAGTTCTGACTAGGTCCTTTTCCCTCTTTGGGCTTCCTTATACTGATCTTTAAAAAGGTGGAATATTCTGAATGATCTTTACGGCCAATTCAGGTTTTGCTATTTATGAATGTATGAACAGTTAGTAAACATTTAAAATATGAACTTCTTAAAAAAAAAGGTGGGGGAGGATATAGCTCAGTGATAGAGTGTATGCTTAGCATGAACAAGGTCCTGGGTTCAATTCTCAGTACCTCCATTAAAATAAATAGATAAATAAACCTAATTACCCCCCCAAAAGTAAATAAATAAAATAAAATGAAACATGGGTTTCTATTCAGAGGTAAACTACTTACTGATCATTTTAGCTTTTGATACCTCTAGAAAAGGGAAAAGGAAAGGGAAGATGGGGTGGGCAGGGGTGAAGTGGAGGAGTCAGGGAGAGAAGCAGGGAGAGCCCACACCCTGACACAAGGCCTTCTGCTCACATTGTCGATTCCCCCCCACCCAGGATTTGGGAGGGAGGCCTGGGCAGGGGCAGGGCTATGGCACAGGAAGCTGCTTCCCATGTTCTCTTACCTGCAGACCATACTGCAAACAGTGGGGTCATATAAGGTCAAAAGCCCACCAGGTCCAGCCTAGTAGTCAAGCATTTGCTCAGAAGTGTTGTAACTGACTCCAACTGTCCTAGCACTGGTAAGCTGGCCCTGAATCTGAGACTCAAATTCCCTTAATACAGAGGAAATCAGCACCTTCTCCCTGATCACTCTGGTTTCAATTCCATTCATTCATTCACTCATTCACTCACTCACTCATTCATTCATTATAGTTGTAGGCGCAGGGAATGTAAGGGGGAGCAGGTCAGACAAGATGACTTTCTGGTGGATCTTATACTGGAGTTGACATTCTACCTTGGTTGAGGCATAAGCCACCCCAGGCCCAATGCTCCTCAGAGACCAAGCTGTTCTTGGCTTTTAAGGAAAGCCCAGCTCATTTGTTTTCTTAGAGAGCTGAGCAGACTTTAACTGCTTCATTCCTGTTTGTTTTTCTGCAGTTTTCTCCCTTCCAGGCTGCCCTCTTCTCCCCTTTCCTCAAATCACCCCAATAACACATACACATAAATATCTGAGCTCAAGCCCCTCTGTTTCAGACACTGTGTTCTCTCGCCTTCACCTTCTGTGCCTGGGGGAGGTCTAGGGCAGGCAGCAGGCACCTCTGGTTGGCTGGTCTCAACTCAAGTGGCCAGAGAGCAAATACAGAAAATTTCATCCTGGAGGGAGTGGCACTGTCAGCACTCCCAGTCATGGCTGGGTTACCCATTAAGAAGATTTGCAGACATGGATGTCCAAGTGGCTCAGATGGCCAGGTTTGTTACAAGGACCAGAAGGGGAAGCCACACTGTTGAGAGGCAGGCTGGCCAATCTCTATCTACCCATCTGGCCTTTCACTTATTCTTTAAAGAGCCTTTATTCAGCACCTTCTCTGTTCAGTTACACCCAGTCTCTGTCCCCACAATCAGTGGCCAATAACAGAAAGCCCAGATGTACACATAGACTACATAATGACCAGCTCTGAAGGGAAATAAGTTATATCCTCATAGAGGAGGTGTTGTCCAACTCAAGTTCATGTGCCCGATGCACAGTGAGGCCAAACATGCCGAAACCTGGGAGTTTGGAGCAGAAGGATTTATTGCAGGGCCGAGCAAGGAGAATGGGGCAGCTGATGCTCAGAAGACCTGAACTCCCAGATGGTTTTGGGGAAAGAGGCAAAATCAAACCTAGTTCAGGACTACTTTCTCTAAATATTCAAAAATTAAATAGCTCATCAAGCATTATTCATACAATATAAACTGACTGTTTTAGACAACGAATCATCACAAAGGGTGTGATATGATTTGAGCCACAGATATAAGGGTCTGAGGATCGTCTGCCCCATGGACCTCACAAGCCCCTCCCTGCCTCGGGGACGCCAGCCCAGGCCTTTCTCTTGTGTCTACACATCAGCTCCACTCAGGCACCTCCTCTGCATCTTAAATAAGGAATTAGCTGGACTTCTGGATGGGAATGTAACTTTTCAAAGATTACATTGTAAGAGCTATTTTAAAACAGTTCTTTAGGGTTTAACGTAATTTCAAAATATGGTTTTAACTAGGAGGTAGGGTTGTTCACGAAATAGTTATTGACAAAGGTTTCTTTCTAACGGCTGCGAGTATCTGAATGACCTTTGATTCCTTCGGATAACTTGTCTCCCAAGCAACAGCTAAAATCCTTCCCAAGCATGCGTCTAAAGCCCTGTTGAATACTAAACAGATTATGTAGAATTTCTGGCTGTTAGAATTGGCCACTTGGTACCATCCGCATCCTGTGTGGGCTCAATGACTTTCTTTGGGACTATTTGCTGCCACCTGGTGACTGAAAGGCCTCATGGACCCAGAATGGTTCAATTCTGTAAGCTTCGGGTTCTACTCCTGATTTGGAGCTGTTTTTTGCTGACAGAGCCATTCTTCTGCTGTGGAAGTGGGACCTGTAGGGAAAAAAAAATCAGCTAAGGACCTCACGTAAGTGCGGGGATTTTGCAATTAACATCAGATAAATATAAGAGGTCCTGCTCAATTTTCAGCTGAAGAAAAGAAGCATAAATCTTCCTTTAATAAATAAAGCAAGCAAGAAAAATGTTCTTGAGCTCCATTTGACAGAGAAAGAGGGGGAAAAGGAAAGGGAGAGAGAGTGAAAACTGGTGTAACAGAAAGTGGGAAAAAATAAAGAGAGGTAACTGAAGAAATCAGAATCTCTCCTTTCTTGTCTCTTCCTGACCATCCATCATTCCACTCCATCCAAACTTATACCCAAAGTCTAAAGCAAGCTCTTCAGAGGCAAACAGACTGGTGTCCAGTTCCAGCTCTGTCACTCACTGGCTGTGTGGCCTTGGATAAGTTACTAACATCCCTGAGTCCCAATCCCCCTGCATGTAAATAGGCATGATTACCACACCAGGTTGTTCTGAGCATTCAGTGAGACCATGCAGATCAGGTGTGTGATGCTGGCATGGGGGGTGGGGGGCTTCGAGATTAGTATGATTATTTCCAAGCCCACCTGCGCTGGCTGGCCAGCCTCCCTGCTCCTATCCATAGGAGTCCGCTGCTAGCCACCTGGTCTCAGCAGAATGGCCATCTTCCACCCTCACACATCTCTGCAGCCCCAGCCTCCAGGCACAGACCCCCAGTCTGCTGTGTGTCTCCTCTTGAAGGATGCTGACTCAGCATGATCTGCACTGAAATGAAAAAGTGTTTCGTGATTTAAAAAAAGGGGGGACCTAGATTTAAACAAAAGTTCAGTATTGACCAATCTTCATGATGAGGGATACCAGTTATGTCCAAATGAATATTTATCATATATGTTAGATAAAGACCAAGCAAACAAGCAAGTCCACCAAGTGCATGAAACGGAACAGTATCAACATTGTTTTGCGCTCTGTGTATCCTCTCCAGCCCCAGATTCTTCCTTTTGCCCCATTTCCACTATCTTAGATTGTGTTTTTATCATCCTCTTTTATTTCCTTATAGTTTGACCGCATATGCATCTCTAATCAATATATATTATTTAGTTTTGCATGTTCCTTGAATTTTATATACATGAAATAAAAGCAAGATATGTAAATGAAGCAATATAAATGAAATGAAGCAAATATATTCTTCGAGGGCTTTTTTCCACTCAACATTATGTTGCAGAAATTCATCCATGTTGTTGCACGTAGCTACAGTTTACTTTCACTGCAGATAGTATTCCACTGTGGGACTGTGCTACGGTTTATTTGTATATTCTTCTGTTTCAGATATTTAGATTATTTCTTTTATATGTCTCTTGGTGCACAGTGAAAGGGTTTCTGTGTGGCACGTGCCTCGGCCTGAAATTGCTGCATCATAGGGTATGTGCATCCTCAACTCTCCTTATAAGGCCAAATTCGCTTCCAAAATAACTGTACCAATTAATACTTCTATCTGCAATAGAGGTTATCTGGTTGTTACCAAGACTTGATATTTTCAGGCTTAAGTTTATCAGGCTGTTAAGCTTCCATTGTGGACTTGATTCACACTCTCTTGATCACCAGTGGACAATTATTTATATGTTTCTTCTTCTTCTTTTGTAGAGTGCCTGTTGAAATCTTTGTCCAGTTTTCTGTTGGGTCATTTTCTTTTTTATTTATACAGAGCCTCAATTTTTAGAAAAACTGCTAATGGATATAATCAGTCAAGTCCTAGATCTTCCAGCATTCTTTCAACTTAAAATTTGCCCTTTTTCTTCGTAAACGTTAAAATGTTTAGAAAGTTTGATTTCGCAACATCTCAACCACATTTGCAAAATTTGTTGGGTGGGCACAAACTGCCTTTCCAGGCTGCATGCCCTGCTTTTACTTTGGAAAATATGATTGTCATAAGCATATGTTCAATTGCTTTGACACTTCCGATGAGAAATGCTTCACCCTTCATGTCAGTGAGATCAAAGAAATGTTTTCATACATTACTGCTCAAGGTTGAAAGGCAGGTGAAGATGACTGTTTAGGCTCTTCATCCCTTAAGGACATACCCCTGTTTTTCTTGTCAAGTTCCAACATGCCTTTACATATCCCCATCTTCTCCTCCTCCTTACCCTTCGGTTAGAAGAAATTTCTGTTGACTGTGCTTTGGACATAATTTGGCACTCAGTAAGTACTTGAATGGAGAAATAACAATCAGAATAATACTCTGACATTGACACAATGAAGCTATCAGAAAGTAAATTTTAAGTGAAAAAAGATCCTCCAATTAACTCTGGGTTTAGGATTTCAATTTCATCCTACTTTTAACATAATTTTTCATATGAACCACAGAGAGCTCCATTAACTGCTTGCATGAGTCATCAGATTATCAGAACTCGCAGAACGTGTGATGTGGAAGTGACCTTTACTAACATTGGGTTCTATCATCCACAGTGGAGAGAGAAACTGTTACCCAACACAACTTCGTGTCCGCAATACACAGTGAGGCCAAACAAATTGAAACGTTAGAGTTTGAGCAGAGAAGGGTTTATTGCAGGACCAAGTAAGGAGAACGGGTGGCTCATGCCAAAAAAAAAAACCCTGAACTGCCCAAAGGATTTCAACAAAGCATTTTTAAAGGCCAGGTGAGGGAGGTGGGGTACATGATCAACTTGTGCACAACTCTGATTGGTTGATGTTGAGGGAACAGGGTGGACAACACCATTAATCGTTAGGTGCCAGAAGTTCTGGCGGCCACATGCTCATGATCATCAAGTAATCAATTTCTTTCATTTGGTAATTTTTTAGCATCTGAAAAACTCAGGAATTATGCATGAGATATTGTTATCTGGGTACTTCAGAGAGGAGCTAAGCAGAGGACATGGGGAGAGGGTCTGTCCCAGGAAGGCCCCATAGGGTCCTGCTCGGTTACAAATCTAGAACATGAAAAGCCTCCATTTTGAGTCTTCTCATACAGAAGTGCATGAAGATCAATGTACGAGCCAGTTCTCTTTCCCTTGTACCTGGCATACGTCATCCTGCAGGGCTGTTATCCCCACTGTCATTGCTCCACACTGACACGAAGCCTCTTTCCAATGACTTTTTGTGTTTGAGGGTCATCTTTCTGAATACATTATGTGCTTCTTGAGGTTAGAAGCCATTATTCATGCTTAGGTTTAATTCTTTACAACACTGGATATGACATGAACTATCAATAAATATGTTTGCCATTTGAGTCAAAGGCTGAGGTCAAATTTAGAAATACCCCTGCTGAGGTGCCTATAACCTGTCCTGTCTATAAAGAGAACATGACCTCATTTATTGTTTAATCCATGTTTTCTGTCCTTTCTGTTAGTACATCCTTGTTAGCACATCCTACTGTTTCGTTTATGAAATGTATCACAATGTATGATCAGGAATCTTGTCTGTCTTACCAACCAGAGCTCCTAAAACAGGGCCTGGCCCATAGTAGGTGCTCACTGGAAACTTGTTGAATGAATGAATAAAGAGACAGTCTTCACCTTGAGGAAGTTCCCAATGCAGTGCAACAGGCAGCGGGCTGTAACTATGAGACACTGGGGGTGTTCTACGTGACAATGTGCTCTGCATTCACAGATGAGTGAGTGGATGATTCAGCCTCTGGTGGGGTGGGGAGCAGGGTGCCAGCACTGAAGAGTGGAGGTGAGGGGACACGGGGCAAATTTCTCAGAAAAGGGGATATTTGAGCTCCATCTCAAAGGAAAAGTAGGAGCCTCTAGGTGGAAAAGGAGGAAAAGGCTATTCCAGGTAAAGGGAACCACATGAGGCATATCAGGGTGTGCAGGGGCCTTCTAGGCAAAGAATAGCAGCAGAGGGCAGCGTGTGAAGGTGCGTGACCCAAGAAACACGGGCCTTCTCAGTGGCCCGCTAGTAATGTGTAAGGAGAGTGGGTTTCAGACCAAGGACTGAAACAAGAGCTATAACAAGCAGCCACTGACAGCACAAAGTGGGTGCAGCTTTTGAAAGCAGGACTGTTTTCCTTTCAGGTTCCCCGAGCTCCACCTTTCCGCCTCTCTCTGCACCCTTTTGCCATGTTAACAGCACCCAAAGCCGCAGAATATGCCCGCAAACAGAGTAAGCCTGTTTACTTCCATCCGCTGAGAGAAATTTAAGTAAAACTAGGAGGTGAGCTCACAAAGTAAAGTCAAAGCTGTTATGGTAATAACATCTTTCTGTCTGGTTGAGTTTAAAAGAATCAGGAGCATTTATGACGATTTCCCTCCATCGCTGAAATCAGGGAAGTCATTTCTCAGACCCTTTGGTGATGGGAACAAACCACCGTATAAGGGAAGACTCTAAACCTGAGGGTGGACCCATTTAAAAAAAATTTTTTTAGACAGATATGATTACTACGTCTGTCTCTAGGTGTCAAGTTAGGAAGGGGAGCAACGAATAAAAATGCCACCAGCAGCTCTGCAAGGGAAGCAAATGCCAAGGAAAGGAAAACATCAAAGAATGTATCTTTGGACACACAGCCAAAGAACAAGGTAAGTCTAAAAATGCAACTTGAACCAAACTGATACCAGTTGTTTTGGGAATATTTAGATTGTAGTTAAAAGTCTAGCCTTTGGGAGTTAGATGCTCTGGATTTGAATCCAAAGCCCACTACTTACCAGCTGTGTGACTTCAGGCAAGTGACTTAACCTCTCTGGGCCTTAGTTTATATTACTATCTATGTCAAATAGCCTTGGTCCCTCTCTCACTAATGAGAATTTTCTCTTTGCCTGCTTTGCATCTCTGCTGCTTCTGCCCTGACCATCTGATTCCTGGGACGTGTATGTTGCAGAATTCAGAGAGCAGTCCGAGATGGACAGGGCTGGAAAAGAAGGAGAATGCTTTGCCTGTCTGGCTCTGCATTCTCAGCTATAGTGTGCAAATGGAAAGGAAATTTTAAAAGAAGTCAGAGAGACCAACAAGATCAACATAATAAAAGCGAGCAGGGAGAGATTCAGAAGAATGCTACAGCCTGGCTGGCTGGGATATTCTAGGATTTTGTTGAATAAGAGACTCTGGGTCAGCTGGAGAGTTGTAAGGTAGGAAAGGAAAAGGGGAATTTTGAAACCTGAATCATTGGGTTATGAATTAGGTTTTCTTCAAGGAACACAAGTGAAAGTTAAACTCCTTTTTATTGAATTTGGTTGCTATCCTATGCATTTTTAAAATGTGAATCTCTGAATAGGCTAGGCCACACAGAGCTCATGATTAATTCAGGCTTTTTTGAGACAAACTATTGACTGATTAGAAATGTAACCTTATCATTGCAAGTGCTTTAATTCATCTTTGTCAGGCACTTGATATCTGATATTTGACCTTAACTCCCTATAAATTGAAAGCTAATATCTGTGTCCATGTTAAATTGATGTTCTTGATACCAAAATTATCTTTTTATTCTGCAGGTCAGTTAGAAACTTGGAACTGCACCATGGGAGTTCACAGTAAAGTCTCTGGGAGGGGAAAAGAACCATCACCTTAAAACTGCACCTCTTGACAGCATATTTTTCTTGACAATTAGCTTTTGATGCAAAGTGCATTGAAGTGCTATTTTGGATGTTAAACCTTCTTCTCTTAGAATCATTCTGTTTGGCCATATTGTGGTTTTTATTTATTTTTTTTAAAGTATGTATATTATGCTACTTCGTTCTGACTGGAAGATTGTTGGTTAGAGGATTTTGAGAATATATAGTATTTCTTTGTCAAAGCAGGCTGGCTTTGTAGTACATTTACAAATGTTTATCACTGAATATTGCAGAATGGTGGAGTAGAAGGCAGTTTTTCGAAGTTTCAATCCAAAGTAAAATTAATCTGTCATTGATTGCCTTTGATACATTCTCATTTGGAAACATTTAAACTCATTTCAATAAAAGCATTAAAAGAAATATGGGTACAGACTTTCTTTCAGGAGAATATAATGACTACTAGGAAAAGAAAATATTCTAGTCTTTCAACACCTTTCCAAAATGCTGATTAGGCACATAGTTAAACTTAAAAATACACATAGTAACAATCTGACCAAATGAATGTGGGTATAAATTATACCATCTTAAGGTTCTCATGTGCCAACTTTATGTAGAACAGTTTACTTTAACGTGTGCCGAAACTGGCGTGTGGTTTGTTGACTTTTGCTGAAAATGGTGGTGTATTCCAATGTGGCGTTGTGGCTGGGGAGACCGATGCAGCCTTTTCCACACTGGTTCAGTTACGGCTGTAAGTAAGGTGTATCAGTAGACCTGCCGCATTATGTGTATCCTCCTGTCCCTGGGTACACTGTCTAGCTTTGCAGGACTCTGCCCAGTTTTCCTCTGTCTGGGTTGGCCAGCTTGAAGGGAACGTTTTTTTTTTCTTTGTGACTATTGATTTTTCTCCCTTTAACAACTGCACAGTTGCTTTATGTGCTGCCTGAGGACTTTCACAAATGGCATCGTGGACATATTGCCATCTATAGTTGGATGTCCCTTTAGAGCCCCTCCACAGGTCATGAACCACGAAGGTGTTTGATTTCACCTTCCTACATACACACAGGATGACAAAAGAGTCGGTGACTAGAGTCATCTACCTCTGTGTATCTGAGGAATGCTAGAAGCACTTAGAAAATTTTAGAAAATCAATAGACTGGCTGCAATGGAAAAAGCTTTTCAAGTAGTCACCTGGGTTCTATGAAACAGTGATGCTTTGGGGAGGGAAAACTCAGGCAAATCGTGATGCTAGTTTTGAAAACAAAAAGCAACCCTAGAAGATGGATCGGGGTGGGGGAAGGCGAGTGGGAGGATCCTGTGTATTTTTCTGCTCTTGGAGTGTCTCAGAGTCTCAGGGACCTCTTTCTTTTTAGCCCAAGGAGAAGTGTTTAATCTCAAGACAAAATACGGCTATTTCCAAAATTTGCTGCTTTTTCACTAGCAACTCAAAGCTATACATTTACAAATTGATTTTATTTTTTCTTCTCATGAGAGTAATATATATTTATATAATAGAAAATTAAGGCAATTGAAAACAACAAAAATGAGAAATAAAAACATAAAACTAAGAGCTATCATCTTGCCATTCACTGACAACCATGACTGACATTTCAGCTTATACATACACCATTATAATCTTTTTTTTTCCTATACAGACATATGCAAAATACTTTTATCAAAAGCATGTCATACTGATGAGGTAATTTAGGAAGTGTAATTGCCTTCCAGTTAGAGGATTTTTTGTTGCCCTTAGCACTTCAAGTTCTTCTGGAACTCATAGGATGGTCACGAGCCACCCCAGATGGAGCCACCAATCTCATTTCAGCAGTTTCCATAGGCAAACTTTACAAAACACTGGGCATGTAATGTATTTCTAGAGAGCTGCATAGGATGAGAAGTGCGTCCTTTGTCTCCAAGGTCATAATGGCTCTGCTGACTTCAATTCCTTTCACTGGAGTGAGTGAGGACAACCCGAAAAGGCCAGAGAGAATGAGAGCCCCCAGCCCCATGATCCCAAATGAAAAAAAGAGAGAGAACATAGAAATCCCCTCCCGCACTACCCCCAGGCCCCTTTTGTGTCGTTCTTGCCAACACAGCAGCCGTCCTGCTATATATACCAGCTGCCACGCTTGTCCCCATCACGCTGGACGCTGATCACCCACTGTCAACAACCATGGGGAAGGTGAGCCAACCGAGGTGCCACACCATGCCTGTTGAGCCTCTACTGAGTCGGGGGATATACCTCCCAGCTGATTTCCTGCTGTCATCTTGTTTTCCACCTGCAGATCACCTTCTACGAGGACCGGGGCTTCCAGGGCCGCCACTACGAGTGCAGCAGCGACCATGCCAACCTGCAGCCCTACTTCAGCCGCTGCAACTCCATCCGCGTGGACAGCGGCTGCTGGATGATCTACGAGCGCCCCAACTTCCAGGGCCACCAGTACTTCCTGCGGCGCGGGGACTACTCCGACTACCAGCAGTGGATGGGCTTCAACGACTCCATCCGCTCCTGCCGCGCCATTCCTTACGTGAGTCTTGCTTCCACCTGACTATTGTGAAAGCATCGCTGATTCGTGGCCGTAAATTCCTGCTTATAAAAGTCAGTTGGTTTCAACCCAGGACTAGTGTTCACAGTAAACTAGCAATGCTGATTCTCAAGCATTTTTAAAAAATGATATATTTACTATACTTCACTGTATTCCCCTATGGAAACATTTTAACTCATTTCAATAAAGCATTTTAAAAAATAGATTGTTTTCAGGGCACGAGAAATCACAACAACATTGTGAATTAATTTGATAGCATCCACCTGATCCCCTAATTTCTAAATACATATCAAAATCACCTTGTTCAGTAAAGAAAAAAATCTACCTAGACCATTATTTTTTAATGATAAAAACACTGAGAGACTATGGGAAAATAACATAGGAATAATATATTCTGGCTGTATTGGCACTTGTTTTCAGTACATTCTCAAGGACGTACAGATCTAGAAACTAGAACAATATGTTTCAGCTTGTAAGTAGCACCTTGTATTCCAGGAGTTGTTATCAACTAGTTTCTTACAAGAGTCAGAGACAGATCGTTGATAAGGATTTCATGGGATATGGTCCTCACCAAAGAGCTGCTTAATGTCTCTTACATGGAGTTTGTGTTTCCACTTTCTGATGACACCAAATGGTGTGACAGGGCAAGCAGTTTCAAGATGTGAAATCAAAATTTGGCTGGAGAAATTTGCAGATGCAAAAAAGAGGTAGAACTAAAATAGGATCTACTTTGAGGCATGAATCTCAAATGGTACAGGTGACTTGGCAAAATGTCAGACATATGGCCTCAGAGAAAACACAGACTATTGTAAATGCTGAATGCAACAGTTACTTAAAACGAGCTTGATAGGACTCAGTTATATGCAGCATAATGGAAAAGAAAGTCAGAATCCTCTCCGCAGACTCACTAGTATGGTTATGACAGATGCCTTTTTATGAAGGAATCTCTTTTATTGCCCTTATTTCAATGCTTGTTTCTTCCACAAGATAGTCCTCTGGCCAGGTCAGCTTTATTTTTAATACTCTCCCTAATCAGTTAGGCTGGCAATATATGGAGAGATTACATATATAACAGGATGGTTTGAAAACCATGCTGCATGAAGCTGCAGGCTGATTTAGCCCCTTTCATTAACATCAAGTGATGCCCACAACTTATTTTTCACCTTTGATTTGTCATCACGACAGACCAGCTCTCACAGGATAAGGCTATATGAGAGAGAGAACTATGGAGGCCTCGTGTCAGAGCTCACAGAGGACTGCTCCTGCATCCACGACCGCTTCCGGCTCACTGAGCTCCACTCCCTCCACGTACTGGAGGGCTGGTGGGTCCTCTACGAGATGCCCAACTACCGGGGGCGGCAGTACCTGCTGCGGCCGGGGGACTACAGGCGCTACCACGACTGGGGGGCCCTGGATGCCAGAGTCGGCTCTCTGAGACGGGTCGTTGATTTGTACTAGGCTGTGTTTTTCTTGTTAAGATCCACATAGACATGCATTAAATATACAACTTGTGTTCCTGGAACTAAGTGATTCTTGTTCATCTTAAATAATAACTGAATTTTAATAAATGGTGAGCCCTGGCAATTTACTTGGTCAAGTGTTTTGAATGTCTACTTACTTGCTGCTGGTCAGGCAGCCGTATTTATAATGCCCTCACTCACATCATGAGAAGGAGAGAGAAACACTGTCCCTGCCTCTACGACCCACAATCTGAGGGAGAGAGGAAAGAAACATAATAAAAAAGTATTAAACCCACGTACAGGAGAAAACAGAGAACGTGGCTAGGACACCAAAGACAAGGGATTGCTGGAGAGATTAAGGCAGCTGAAGTCTCTGATAAAATTAGTCAAGAGAAGCTGAGAGAAGAGAGGAGCTTTAAGCAGAATTATCAAAGTAGAGAAAGTTGAGTCTTCCTGATGAGGTCAGATGAAGTAGGAAAAGTGCTAAGCGAAGAGTTAAAGGGCCTGAGTTGTTATCCTGCCTCTGCTACTTGCTAATACAGTCACCTACTCAGACTAGTTTTCCAGGGGCTCTCCCAGCTTTAGCACTGAAAGCTTTACATCCTGGAAAGCCCCTCGGTCTTCGGTAAATGAGGATGGTCAGTTACCCCATTTACTAGCTTACTTCTTTGAGTAAGTCACATCTTAACATCTCTTTGCCTAAATTACCTTATTGAAAACTACAGGTAATAATAAATCCCTGCCTCACTCAATTACAGGATAATTATGATGAAAAGATGGTGAAAGGTTGTGAACACACTTTGTTATCTTTAAATGATTGTACAAACATAAATGTAAGAAATTAATGTATCCTCGCGGGAGGGTATATAGCTCAGTGGTAGAGTGCGTGCCTAGCATGCACGAGGTACTGGGTTCAATCTCCAGTACCTCCATTAAAAAATAAATAAACCTAACTACCTCCCCCACATTAGAATTACCTGGGGAGCTCAAAAGAAAAAGACAATGCCCTTTGGACAATATAACTGAACCCAGTAAAAGAGGGCTCTAGGTATTTCTAGCATTAAAATAAAAAAAGAAAGAAAGAAATTAATGTATCCTCAGTGTTCTCTCAAGATCAACAGTATACAATATAGTCATCTTTATCTTGGACTCCAATATTAATTTTTAACAAGATTCAATTATTGAAGACTCAATTATGCAGAGGGAAGCAGGAATATTTGCTAGGCTGCATACATTCTGGGATTTCTTTCCACTAGAGTAGAGCTGTTCTCCCAGAATGCTAATTCTTTTTCCAAATTTACATAAGCAAAAATAGTGCTCTGTTCCAGTAAACTTCTTCATAGAAATTGATAAGCTGATTTTAAAATTCATATGGAATTTTTCAAAATTCATATGGAATTGCAAGGGACCCAGAATAGCTGAAACAATCTTGAGAAAAGAAGAAAAAAGCAGTAATACTCACACCTCTCAATTTCAAAACTTACCACAAAGCATCTGTAATCAAGACAATGAGGTACTGGCATAGGGTAGACATGCAAATGAGTGGAATCAACTTGAGAGTCCAGAAATAAACCCAGATATCAATGTCCAACAAATTTTTGACACAGGTGCTAAGACCATTCAATGGGGAAAGAATAGCTTTTCAACAAATGTCACTTGGACTACTGAATATCCAAATGCAAAAGAATGAAGTTAGACCCCTATTTCATACCGCATATAAAAATTAACTCAAAATAGATCAAATACTTAAATGTAAGAACTTAAACTACAAAACTCAGAAGAAAACATAGGCATACATCTTTGTGATCTTCTATTAAGCAATGATTTCTTAAATATGACATCAAAAGCACAAGCAACAACAACAAAAATAATAAATTAGACTTCATCAAAGTTAAAATCTTTTATGCAGCAAAGGATACCATCAAGAAAGTGAAAAGACAGCCCACTGAGTGGGAGAAAATATTTACAAATCTTTTATCTGATAAGGGTTTAGTATCTAGAATATGTAAAGAACTCTTAAAACTCAACAACAGAAAGACAAACAATACAATTTTAAAACGAGCAAAGGACTTAATTATACAAAGAAGATACACAAATGGCCAACAAGCTAATGAAAAGATGCTCAGTGTTATTAGTCATTGGGGAAATTAAAATCGAAACCACAATGGGATAGCACTTAATGCCCGCTATGATGGTTATAATTTAGGGGGGAAAAAAACAAGTGTTGGTAAGGATGTGGTGAGATTAGAACTTTCATAATCTGCTTGTAGGAGGGTAAAATGATGCAGCTGTTGTGGAAAACAGTTTGGTAGTTCCTCAAATAGTTAAACAGATTATTATATGACTCAGCAACCCCACTCTGATGTTTACATTCAAAAGAATTAAAAAGGAGTGTTCAAACAAAAATGTATATGTGAATATTCTAGCAGCACTATTGACAATAGCCCAAAGGTGAAAACAACCCAAATGTCTATCAGCAGATAATTGGACAAATGAAATGTGATATAGCCAAACAATGGAATATTACTTTGCTATAAAAAGGAATGAAGTACTGATCCATGCTACAACATGGATGAATCTTGAAAACATTATGCTAAGTGAAATAAACCAGTCACCTAAGACCACATATTATAGGATTCATATATGAAAAACCCAGAATAGGCAAATCTACAGAGACATGGTTGCTTAGGTCTGGGTGGATAAGGGAAGGATAACTAAAGGGTACGATAACTAAAGGGTACAAGACTCTTTGTGGGATGAGCATGTTTTAAAATTGACTGTGATGATAGTTGTGCATATCTGTAAATATACTAAAACCACTGAATTGTACACTTTAAATGGGTAAACTGTAAGGTATGTGAAATTATATCTCAATGAAGTTGTTTTAAAAAAATAATGCCTTGCACAGAACCTTAAGTAATGTTTTAAAAAAATAATGCCTTGCACAGAACCTTAAGCAATGAAGATTCTTTTACAATAAGATTGCTTCTTGCTAAAGGAACATATGAGGTAAATTATAAATATGAGGATATACGTATTATCAAACTGTTGTGCCTCTTACCAATACCAAATATGCAGGAGATTGGTGGTTTTGCTGCTGGCTTAGTTAAACCACAGTGTGTTGTCCTTCATTTGGGTAACTAATAAAATATGAGCTCTGTTTTAACAAAAAAAGTGAAAACCTAGGTAACATATCTCACTGAAAATAATTTTAGCTTGAGGTTTTATTTATTTATTTTTTTTATTCTGGCAAACTTGAGGGTTTAGAAAACAGCATTCTATCTGACAAAGTATGCCACAAGTTTTCTTCTCTATAAAACAAGGGGTGTAACAACAAGGACCTACTGTATAACACAGGGAACTATATTCAATTTCTTGTAATAACATGTAATGGAAAAGAGTTTGAATAGAAAAAATATATATGTATGTGTATGTATAACTGAATCACTTTGCTGTACACCTGAAACTAACATTGTAAATCAACTACACTTCAATAAAAATTTTTTTTAAAAATAAGGGGTGTAGGCAAAAGGAGCTCTGTGTTTCCTGCCAGCTCTGATACTATAAGACCCTATTAGGCTTCGAGGTGGTTAACACCTTGGTATCTCAGTGGTCAACACTGTAGGCTTTGGAGGTTTGTGGACTTGGTTTCTGGCTTGAGCACCTAATGGCTGTATGATCTTGAGCAAGTTACTTAACCTCTCTAAACCTCAGTTTTCCCAATGGCATGTTCTTATGAGGAATAAATGAGATGCCTCCTGTAAAGAAGCTCAGTAAATAGCAGCCATCACCTCATCAGTTTCACCTAGTTGTGCTATATACATGGACTTCATAAGAAAAAAAGGGCCAGAATAAATTCGCTACTTTCTGAAAAAATTTCCTCTAACTCAAGGAAATGTGAACATCCTTAATGTCCTTTTAACATTACTGCTGTCTACCCACAAATCAGTGAGTAAGGGGTTACAGAGTCCTTTACAGTTAATGCTGAGATCCTAGAGCCAGGCTGAAGAAATCAGCCTGGCAGCAATCACTCAAGTGAAGAACTCACCAGAGTTTACAGGAACTCCTGGTAGAGCCAAAGATTCTCAGGGTTAGTAGGGACACAGCAGACTACTTTGGTGCTAGGCCTTCAAACAAAAAAATTTTTTAAAAAGTATAACATTGAGCGTACTATGAGAAGCACATAATTTAAGGAAGATGTAAGACATGCACATCTAGAAAGATAACCTCTAAAACAAACCATTGTTACTTGCAGAACAGTTAGTTTAGGCCTTCAAGGCTAACAGACTCGAGTTCAGTTTCTTTCTGAATCTGGACCTTTCTGAATTTGATTCACACAGTGATCAGTACTGCGGTTAGACTTGGTCAGTCAAGGATCTTGGCCGGCACTGGGTGTTCAGAGACCCTCCTCTAGCTGCAGTCCTCACCACAGGACAGGGACGTGTAGGGCAACCGGGACATGCCCACACCTCTAGACCACACTCCTTATAGCTGGAGCTCCGGAATTTCCTCCATGCAGACCCTTGCTTCCAAAACCCAGGAGAGAATCCTCACCAGCCCTGCCCTCCTGAAGACTCTGGCAGTCAAAGGGCAGCTGTTTGGTGGGGGGTTTGTGGGGAAGCCTGTAGGTAGAATTTGAATATGAGAGGGAGTGAGAAAAGAGGAGGAAAGCCCATGGAGTTGTGGAGGGGCTGCTCCATTTATGCTCTTGCCCCAGATCTCCCAAATATTTGGGGAAGTCCTGATAGTACTTGTGCTGTGTTTGGCTGCTTGATGCACTTTATATAAGATTCCCGGTACCATGTCTGGAACATACTAGACTCTCTTTATACAGTAGGCTATCATTATTAACTGTTACTATTTTCATCATCAGGGGCCAAACGAGTGCTATAAAGTTTGCTGCAGGTTCAATCCTACCTATTTAAGTGAAAGCAGACATGGCTTCTTCAGCAGGGTCATGGCAGTGATGTGCTGCTGAACTCAAGAGGCTTCATTTGGGAGACGGTGAGTGGTTCCCAGACAGTCAGGAAAGCTGCAAAGGCTACAGGAAAACTCAGATTACAAACTAAAGCGTCTGTTGGGGAGGGTGGGTAGAGGGAGGGAGAGAGGGTAAGGAGCTATTCCCACTAGGTTTCTAATAGGCCTTAGGGAAATGTAATGGCTCCTAAATGAATGATTTTGTCTTTAGAAGAAGCCAGGGTTATATTAGATCCATTCAAATATTTTGATAAGCAATTCTGTATATTTTGATATACAACTTTATTTAACCATGAGTTCTTAGAGAACTCTAAATGATTTTGTAATTTTTTTTTTCTGATTTAAATAAGACTTGTCTTTTTAAAATTGGGTTTGGCAGTTCTTTCTAAAGAAAAAAAAAACTTGTATATAACTTTAAACTTGGTATTCAAATATCTGTGATAAAAGGCTCTTTGGTTCAGCCCCTTAATCTCCCACATATTTTAAGCTGGGGTGCTAGCTGATACTACAAAAAGAAAAAAGAAAAAAACATAACAAAGCATGTCTTGTAACATCCAGGACCCAATGTCTCATTCCATTGACTCATCCATCTTCTAAAATGCAAGGAAGTAGAGGGAAGGGTATAGCTCAGTGGTAGAACACATGCTTAGCATGCACAAGGTCCTGGGTTCAATCCCTAGTA
Source organism: Camelus bactrianus (assembly GCF_048773025.1). Classification (NCBI taxonomy): domain Eukaryota; kingdom Metazoa; phylum Chordata; class Mammalia; order Artiodactyla; family Camelidae; genus Camelus; species Camelus bactrianus. The sequence goes on from NC_133543.1 coordinate 72,947,009, forward strand.
CCTCCTTTTTAAAATAAATAAATAAATAAGTAAACCTAATTACCTCCCGTCCTCAAAAAAGGGAGAAAAAAATGCAAGGAAGTGGCTGAGAATCTCATATTCCTTCACAAAAATGTTGCTTATCATGTTTTCTTTCATTTTTGTTCCCTTTCTCAGGCCACCTCTCCTGTCTCTCTACTTTAGCCATTAGAGGTAAGTTCTGATTCACAGGCTAGCCCTGGTGGTGCTCTAACACCTCCCCTCCCTCTGGAATGCCTCCCTGCTGCCAGCCTACACCAGCCTGCCAAACTTCTGGGCCGTTTTTACCTTCCTTCAAGTCTTCCTAGGTCACCAAGGACCAGACAGGACTGGAGGCTATCAGAACCACGGAATGTGGTAGAAAAATGAGTGGGAGAGAATGACTTCTGTGTCACTGAACATCCACATAGGTGACCTCATGTGGCAGAGGTATTGTTTTCCAAAGTAAAATCAGAATCATTTATTTGTTTAACTGTTTCATGTTTCCAGAGCACTATTTATCCATGAAGTTAACTAGTAGTAATCATAGGGGATAGAGAAGTGTAACATGGTCCTAATCCTTAAGCTTATAACCTTGTTGACAGTAAATCAGGAAAAGAAGACATTGTATGAGAAAAGCAATGCTTAATGGCTAAGTTGGGTGGTAATGAAGTGGATATAGATGCTCAGAGAAGGGAGAGACAAGGAAAAGCTGGTTGTAAGAGGAGATGTCCTAGGAAGAGGGACCTAGCCTGCCCTGAAGGTTGGGTCAGACTTAGTAACTTTCTGGAAAGGAAGGTGTTCCAGTATTAAGAGACAGCTTCCTTCCACAGGCCCAGATCATCAGACATCTTGAATTTAAAAGGCAAGGTGGGAAAAAAACCTCCCTAGTTAATCCTTCTTGACTGCCAAGATTTAAAACAAATGTACTCACAGTCTTCAACGTGAATTGTGTCTACTACTATTTCTCTACTTAACCATAAAAGGGTTCAGTATAATAACGAGAGTGAAGACACCTCTTCTGACTTTTTCTTTATATATCAACTTTCCTTTTCTACACTGCTTCAAAAACCTGGACAGCACTTTAAGAGAAAGGATATAGTTATAAAAGTTAAACATACAAAAAAACCTCATAGGTGATATGGAAATGAGAAAGGGGAGAAATTTTCACCGCATCAGGCCTAAATCACCTGCTAGGTCTGAAATGTGCACACATACACACACACCAGCACGTACACCTCTGAACCTCTGTAACACATGCTGATGCCCCTGGCTTCTGCATCTGCAGTCCACCAACCACAATGAAGTGGGTTTAGAACAGGAACTTGTCAATGAACTCACGGTAACGTGTTCCTGGGAGGGCTGGCATGTTCCATTGCAGATTCCCTTCTGTGAGTGCAGCAGTGACCACTCCTACCCACAGTTCTGCTTCAGCCACAGCAATTTAGTGCATGTGGGTGGGCAGCAAGAGCTGGCTGCTCCAGGCAGGGGCATCCACCACCAGCAATGGGTAGACTCCAACAACTCCGTCTGCTCTGACTGCACCGTCATCACATATTTTATTCCTCCTCTTGGCATCTTGCCCAAGATCACACAAAATGATAGTCATCATTTGATGGTGAAATCAAAATTCCCAAACAAAAGATCTTTGTTAAATTAGATCAATGTATTCCAATACATGCAATTATCAACTGTTCACATTTAGTCTCCATACCATAAGCAAAAGCATAGACACTATGACATTGGAGCTCTGAAACACATCTTTTTTTTGATTCTTGTACCAAGAGAATGCTATTAATATTATCAACTCTAGCATTTTTTTACGGCAAACATTGATTTATTAACTTCTTATTTTGTTTTTGTTTCTCTAGTTTTATTGAGATATAATTGACACACAGCACTACATACGTTTAAGGTGTACAACACAATGATTTCACTTACATACATCATGAAATGATTACCTCAATAGGGTTAGTGAACAGCCATCACCTCATATAGATACATTAAAGAAATAAAAATTTTTTTTGTGATGAGAATCCTTTATCGATGAGATTTACTCTCTTAATAACTTTCATATATAACTTACAGCAGTGTTAATTATTTTTATCATGTTGTACATTACATTCTTAGCACTTATTTACTTTATAACTGGAAGTTCATCCCTTTTGACTACCTCCACCTACCTCCCTCGGTAACCACATAATCTGACCTCTTTTTCTGTAAGTTTGTTTTGTCTTTGAAGTATAACTGTAGCACTATGTTTTTTCCTGTGCACAACACAGTGATTCAATATTTCTATATGTTTCAAAATGATCACTATGATAAGTCTAGTTGTCATCTGTCATGGAAAGATACTACATAATTATTGACTATATTCCCCATATTGTACTCTTCATACCTAAGACTCATTTCTTTTGTAACTGAAAGTTTCTACCTCTTAATCTCCCTCAACTATTTCTCTGGTCCTGGACTTTTGTTTGTTGGGAGTTTTTAAAATTATTGATTTCATTTCATTACTGGTCTGTTCATATTTTTTATTTCCTCCCGATTCAGCCTTGGACATCTTTCACATTTATTAAAATATGAATATATTATTTTTTACCACCATTATTACTTTACAATTTACCATGTGTTTTCAAGTCCATTATCTCATTTGATTTTCATCATCATTCTTATTCTACGAGTAGGGAAACTGAGGCTTGGGGAAGGTAAGTGACTTTCCAAAGACTATACGAGCAGTACTAGAAGCTGCAGGAGTGTGGATGGATGGATGTAGCCATTGCTCTCTGAACGTGTTCTCCAGAAGTCGTGCCTATTCAATAATCTCATGGTGCTTGTAAGCAGCACTTCGGAATAAGCAGCGTGAAAGTGAGATGGCAGGGTAAGTGGTCACTGGTAGTGTTGTCTGCAAGCACTTGCTCTTCCACCACACAATGATGCAGGCCCTGACAGCACCATTCACCCCCTACCTGACCCAGTCCAGGTCCCTGATGCTCTAACGTTAGAAGCCGACTGTACAACCCAAGGAGCTTGTATGTACACCTCTCTCTCCAGGCCCAGGCTTTCCCATGACTTTGGAATCAAAAAATAAGGCTAACTGTCTCACCAACTTCTTGAACCAACACTGTTGGCCTTCTGTATTCATGAGTTCTGCATCCATGGATTCAACCAACCAGAGGTCAAAAATACTAGAAAAAAATTCCAAAAAGTTTCAAAAAACAGAACTTGAATTATCCGCACACTGGCAACTATTTGCACATCATTTACCTTGTATTTACAACCATCTACATAGCATTTACACTGTATTCAATATTACACGTAACCTAGAGATGACTTAAAATATATGAGAGGATGTGCATAGGTTATGTGCAAATATGATGCCATTTTATAGAAGAGACTTGAGCCTCCACAGATTTTGGTATCCACAGGGCTTCCGGAACCAGTCCCCCATGGATACTGAGAGACAGTTGTATTTTATTTCTAGGTGTTTTATTTGATCCCTCACATGTCTTAATATAATTGTCTGCCTCAGGGTTCTGTTAGTGCTGCCAACAGTTTTGCAAGAGGTTGGGATGAATCCTACAATGTCTGACTGTGTGGTAGACTGGAGCCAGCCTATAACCACCTGTCTCTGTCCATTCTGTGGAGGCTCATGCCAGGGCCTGACAAGATATCTGACGGGTGTTGGTTTTGTTCTATTCCAGTGGAGGAGCCTCTATCCACTACGGGTTTCCCTTTTTACAGGAAGAGCCTTCAACAGTAAACCTGTTACATGTGAACATAAATAACATATTTTATGAATAATAACCATATTTTCTAAAGCAAAAACAATTAATGAAAAGACTAGTATTGCTTTACATTTTAACAAATCTATTTAATGTCATATAACCTCTGGCAAAACTCCACCAAACACTTATGAAAGAATAAAAGTGAAAAAAGCAACTATTTGGTATTGTTATGAAAACTGTTTTGAACTCAAGAGCCCCTTGAAAGTGTCTTGAGGACTTTAGGGGACCCCCTACCACAGTATGAAATCCATGCCATCAAGATGCTCTGTTGTCTGGCCTGGGTGCTGTCCAGCATCTCAAAAGTCTGAGGAAGTAAGGGGTGTGGAACCTTAAAGATTTCTACATTACTCCTTACACTAACTTAAATCACCCTTACCGAGGGAGCAAGTGTTTATCATGGTGAAGAGAAAGGTAGATCTTAGGACCTTTGAAGGAGGTCAGGGACCACAAAAGCAAGCAAGTCTCTGAGCAGGCACCAGCAGAAGGAAGGACGTAGGCACCCCAGAAGATGTAAGAAAGGTAGGAAGGCCACAACCATCTGCTTTCTTTCAGGTCAAAGCAAAGTATTGAAGGCCTACTATGTGCTCACCCTATGCTCTAGGGCCCAGGAGCAGAAAAGAACAAGAGACAATTCCCAGCCTCCAGAAGCCCACAAATTTCCAGTCAAGTATCCATTTTACTCATGACAGACCCCCAGATGACAACACTGATGATCACGGAATCTTGAATCTGAACTAAGATTTACGCTTTTCCAAGCACTTTCACAGATCACTTGAGTCCCTCTTCCTTAAGATTTCTTATTATTTATGTTCTAGTTTTCAAGAAGTTTTTTTTGTTTGTTTGTTTTTTAACACCAATCTCAGAGCAGAATGTATTGTTTAGTTTCATTGCCTTTAAGGCATCAGTGAAGCAGAGTAGGCTATTTCTTTAAAAAGGCATGGGGATAGAATTTCGCTCATCCTTCTAAAGAGTAAAGGCTCTTTTCATTTTGGTGGCAGCAACAGCTTTACTGAATGAGAACACCCCGAACCTACCAGAAAGAATGAGAGGAAACATTCAGCTAACCCCGACGACCGGGGGAGGGGGAACGCAGAGCTTACAAATCCCCTTACTCACCGAAATGGGCCCCTTTTGTGTGATTTCTTGCGGAGGCAGCAGTCAGGGCTGCTATATATACCGCGGCGCTCCCCCTAGTCCCACACCGCACCCAGCGAACACCTCCTGCTCCCTCTCTCCGCAATGGGAAAGGTAAGCGCGGGTACCCGATGCTCGACCTTCGCCCGGTCGCAGCATCTTCAGCGGGAGCAAATCGCTTCATGCTCCCACATCTTGCATTTTGCAGATCACCTTCTACGAGGACCGGGGCTTCCAGGGCCGCCACTACGAGTGCAGCAGCGACCACGCCAACCTGCAGCCCTACTTCAGCCGCTGCAACTCCATCCGCGTGGACAGCGGCTGCTGGATGATCTACGAGCGCCCCAACTTCCAGGGCCACCAGTACTTCCTGCGGCGCGGGGACTACTCCGACTACCAGCAGTGGATGGGCTTCAACGACTCCATCCGCTCCTGTCGCCTCATCCCCCAAGTGAGTGTGGCTCTTTGTCTTCAGTCTCTTTGGAAGTGAAAACCATTAAAATATTTATATATATATATAAAATTCTTCAACTAAATCGTTCCAACTAGAGAGCAGAAAGAGGGGAAGTGAGCTCTGTGCATGCAGTCCGTTCTAAAAGGATGTCTCAGATCGGAAGCCATTCTTCTTGAACTGTGTAGTGGTTTTGTTGTTGTTTTTTAATCACATACTCCCAGTTTTTATATTTTAAATGTAATAAAAAATTAAATGATCAAAGACTCATTAAGAAAAAGAAGGACATGGAAGAGACTGAAGTTATCTGATCAAGATCTAATTTCTTAAAGTGGTCATTCCAAGCCCTATCAACTCAAAAATCCAATATATCAAAATTTTTAAGTACAGTCCGGTTCTGTTTAATTGATAAAAATACTTTAGTTTGTTTTGGCTTACTTTTCTATTTGATTATCCTCTTAGAGAAGACAGGCCTCCTGGTTTCTATTCTAATTTTTTAACATTTTTGGGGGGAGGGTAGTTAGGTTTTATACACACACACACACGCACACACACACGCACATAATTTTTTTAAATGGAGGGGCTGGGGATTGAACCCAGGACTTCCTGCATGCTAAGTATGTGCTCTATCTCTGAGCGATACCCTCTCCCTCATTCTAATTTTGCAGGCAGTACATATTAGCTCACTTAGAGGTAGAAATTAGAGGAAAGGCAACATCCAAAACTGAAGTTTGAGATTCAGTATTTCCTAGAGTGCTTGCAGAGTTCTTAGAAGAATGTGTGATGAGTGAGTGGGCGTAGGATGGGGGCATCCAAACAGAGCTTCCTGAAGATGATTCCTGCCGAGGGAAATAAAGAAGTGGAGAGTGGGAGGCCAGAAAAAGGAAGTTTCAGAGTCACATAGGTAGAAATTTGAACTGAAAATGAGTTTATGAAAAGAGAGGTAGGGAGAACGTGTCATTTTTTACAAGAGCTTAATAATACTATGTTACATTGTGTACATGAAAACCAGAAGAGTCTAGAAGAAAATAGCTAATGTTGATTCCTTTTTAACAAGAGTAATATATCAAATGAATCTTCACTTTCCAATGACTCTCGCTCTTCTCCTTTGAGAAGGACTTTCTCTAATAACAAGTACTAAAGTGATCGATTTTATTTTAGACAAACTTTAATTCTCAAGGACAGAGACTGCTAAACAGCAGTTGAAGGGCGGCTGAGTTCTGTTCCTAGCTTAGCGCATCAGTCATTAGATTCACGGTGGGTGATGGGAGCCGGGAAGGCTCCTTAACCCTGCGATGTGGTTGCTGTGGAAGCCAGCTTGAACTAAGAGAACTTCTGGGCAGGTGTGACCAGGAAGGTGCAGGGGCGAGAACTTTCATTTCCCTCTGTTTTGTTCATTGGCTTTTTCCTTTCTGTCTGCCACCCTAGCACTCCGGCACTTACAGAATGAGGATCTACGAGAGAGATGACTTCAGAGGACAAATGTCAGAGATCACGGACGATTGTCTCTCTGTTCAGGACCGCTTCCACCTCAATGAAATCCACTCCCTCAATGTGCTGGAGGGCTCCTGGGTCCTTTATGAGATGCCCAGCTACCGGGGAAGGCAGTATCTGCTGAGGCCCGGGGAGTACAGGAGATATCTTGACTGGGGGGCAATGAATGCCAAAGTTGGCTCTTTAAGACGAGCGATGGATTTTTACTGAAGTATTTACACTCTCCACTTTCCTCCTTTAGCATTTAATTAAAGATTTAGCTTGTGTTTCTGGCACTAATAGAGTCCTGTTTTTCTTTTAATCTACTAGGCCTTCATAAACAATAATGGTATTTAGCCAAACATAATGATGTATGTTTTCAAGATGGGAAACAACATCTTATAAGGGGAATAAAGCAGAGGATATTATTGCCAACATTCTTTTAAAGACCAGACCATGTAGGCTTAAAGTTCAATTCACTTGGGCCGAAGCCCTTAGTGGTTAGTCTTTTGAGGCTGTATTTGCAGTTACAAAGATAAATTAGTACTTATTGAAACACCTCAAGCTATCCCTCCAGGTTATGCCCATCATCTTCACTATATAGTCCAAGTCCCAACTGATAAGGAAAGTCATTCTCAGTATGTGGACCCTTACTTTAGCTTCATAAACAAACTAACTAACTAACTAACTTGTTGCTCTCACCTCTTACATCCCTTATTCCTCTAAGAGTCACCGTCCCTTTTCTCCCAATTCCATTTCCAATGCCTCAACCTTCCATGAGACTTCTGAATAGAATTCACTGTCTCTTTGCTGTATATGCTTTGTAGAGTAATTTCAGGATTTTTACCAAAACCGCACACACATAGGAAAATTCTGACTCTTATCATTTTAATAGGAAGTAAAGTACTATGACTACACATGAAAAAGAAAAAATGGCCCTGGAAAAGAGTCCAATTCTTGTATTATTTGGTATTAATTGTTCCTAAATCCCAGTTCTTTAAACTTTAAACTCCCAACACTAGTGTTGGCTTCCTGGAGACAGGACCCAAGGTCTTCTTTCGCCAATAATAACACCACAAGCATGAATTAGAAAGCCAAAAGCTTCTCGAGTGCTGGGTTCTATATTATTTTCTTAGTAGGCATAAAATCAGACTTCAGACATGGAAATAACCCTGAATCACCTGAATAGAAGGCTTATAAAATTAGAGACCCTGGATCTCACTGATCAAGTTTTTCTTCCTGAAAATCCAGTTGCTTCCCTCCCCAGGGTACAGGATGACAATGATACCCACCCTTAAAACCCAACATAAAGAAAAGGTCAATGGTGGGGAGTGGCAGGGAAGAGATTATGCCCCAAATTAACTTACCCCTAACTTACCCTTTTTCCTCTCTGTCCTGTCTCTAAACACTGATGATGTGGTTAGAGATGAAGGAGCCTGAGGTGAAAGCAGAGAAGGGATACGCGACAGGGCCCCACTCATCTTTCCCCACTGAGATGAACCAACAATCAGCGCTAACCCCGGCCCCAGCCTACGTACTCCACACACGTCAATGTTTTCTATATATCCTGGTTTGTAATATGTCCAGATTTTAAATCTTCTTCTTCCTTTTCCCCCCTCTTTTCTCCCTTTGAAGCTACATGTCTTTTGGCCTGGCTAATCTTTTAAAAGGTCCACCAACCAAAGAAACTGAAGTAGCAGCTTTTCCATAAAAGAGTGTCAGGAACCAGTCTATGGAGATACACCCTCAAAGCATTCTTCTCATTATGGGGTCCTTCTCCAGTTTTCCTGCCCTGCTGTCATGGGGTAGGTCCTGATGTTAGTCGGTGCCTTATTCCCTCCCCTCCAGACTCCAGGAGTTCAAATTTTCTTCTTTGTGGGTTTGTTAAAGCAAAACTGACCATCACAACCACCTGTTGCTTAAACAAGATGAAGTGTACTGTTGTGAACATGGAAGTCCATTTGTTCAAAGAGGAATGCCATAGGAGTTAAGCAGAGGTGGGTCAGTGATGGCTTCCTGTCTTCTGGTCAGCTATTGAATGGTCATCAAAAATGAGCTGAGAAAGAGAACCAGAGGCTGGTGCTATGGTGGTGATCTTTGGGCCCTTACCCACTGTCCTTATTTGGGATAGTTTGGTCTACACACCTGCCAACCAAATGACCTCTTCTCATTTACCCAAGCACATATATGATACAAACACTGCATTAATTACTAGGAAGCAAGCAAGTGGCAGTCAGCTCAGCTGCTGACCAGACCTCAGACACCAGTAAAGCTCTAGAATTGGCCGCTGCTGTTGTAACATTAATTTGGCATCTTGGGAGACATAAAAATTAGACAGAATTACAAAGGAGCTGAGGGCTTAGTGGACAACACAACTTTTCTGTTTTCTCTCTTTCGCTTACTCATCTTGCCTCTTATAAAGGCCCATTAAACAGATCAAATGCAGGGTGCCTGTGTCATCCCACACATTGAAAGCTGCAAATGCTGAACTCTGATGTGAGTATGGAGGCTTGTTATGCTGAGCATTGAAATAGGTCCCGAAGACTATTACAACAATAAATTTCAGATCAGGAAGTACTCACATCCCACGGGCATGTACTAAGTAACCTTTATGAACCAGTTCATTTCTCCAGTTAGTGAGAATACAAAAGTAAAAATGGAATAGTCTCTACCCTCGGATGGGACTGTCCTCATTTATTTCAAGGAACTGATGTCTAAATAAAATACATAAGTGATAATTACCATTATGGTGATATGAACAAGACACTTGGGGAACCAACTAGGTAGTATTAAATTCGGCCTGGAAGATTAAGAAGGGTTCAAGAAAATCTTTACAGAGGAATGAACACTTGAGGAGAGCCTGGAAGGAAGGGTAAAATTTCTCTGGGTGAAAAACATAGAATTGGTGTCTTGGTAAGAAGGATCAATATGTTCAAGAACAAAAGAAGTGTGAAAATAGCATTGTGCACTTGGGAAACTACATGTGGCTCGGTGTGATCAGACAGAGTCTGGGGATGAACAGAGAAGTCAGGTCTGGGGTTCCATGCTGGGGCACCGGTCCTTGATTCCAGAGGAAATAGGAGTCAGCGAAGTGTTTCAAGCAGGCAAGCGGCTGTCTTAGTTCAGGATGCTATAACAAAAATACCAGAGACTGGGCGGCTTAAACAACATTTATTTCTCACAGTTCTGGAGGCTGGGAAGTCCGAGATCAGGGTGCTGGCAGATCTGGTGCCTGGAGAGAACCCACTTCCTGGTTTGCAGGTGGTCTTCGCCTTGTATCCCCACCTGGCAGAGAGAAGAAACAAGCTGTCTCACATCTCTTCTATAATCCCATCACCACCTAGTTATCACCCAAAGCCCCATCTCCAGAAACCATCACATGGAGGATGAGGATTTCAACATATGAATTTAGAGGGGAGACAAACATTCCGTCTACAGTAGCAGTGTGACTAGACGTGTTTTGGTTCTGATCACCCAGGCTTCACTCTGGGAGAAACGTCAAGACGATGCCATTCTGAGGCAAGACTAATAAGAGTTTTCTGACCCTTTGTCCCTTTTCCTGTTTTACCAGCACAATCACTTACGTCCTGGTACTTCTGCTTTGATCCTCTCATAATGTGCATGTGAAATTCTTTAGAACAAAGCAGAGAGCATTTCTGCCTACATGTTTAAAGAGAATATTGGTATAATTGCTGATAAAACATTAACTGTGGATGGCTGAAACACATGTTTTCCATAACAGAAAAAAAAATGAAGGAATAAATCAGAGTAGTGTTTTTCAAAGTTTGGCCCAAGAACGATCTGGTGCTGAGTAAAAATACACTTCCTAGAGTCTTTTCCAGATCCAGTGATGCAGAATCTCGGGAGAGGGTGGAGCCTGGTAATTAGCATTTTTAATAAGCACAAGTGATTCTTATGCACACTGGCGTTTGAAAAGCACTTGGTAATTTCTAAAGTCCCTTCCAAATCTACATTTTACCACAAAATGGCTTTGTAATTCAGAAATTTTTTAGGCATTTTTGAGAAAGATAAATAGGTTGATGTCATCCCTAATAACGCCTCACTATTATTAGTATTAAACATTTATTCAGTGTTCATTTGTGCCAAGTATGTGCCAAACAGATTAATCACATAATCTCATCATTCATGTCACTGTCCTTCAGCCAAAGACCACAAGGAACACCTGCTGTGAAACAAGGGGGTTTGTTACTGGTTACAGTGACAGAGAACACACACCATGGGGAAGTACGGACTATCTCAGCAAGGTGGTGTTAGAAGGAACTGCTGAAGGATTTGTATTTTGGTTGGATGATTTGGGGAAGTGTCTAGAAAAGCAGGAGTTCACTCTAGATTGGATATTGTCAGACAGCAGGGGTAATTTTATGATTGGATATCTTAATAAATCTACTCATGGGGAAGGGAGTAAAGACCAAGGACAAAGCTTCAATTGATAAAGAAGTAGCAGTTAGTGTTTTTGGCTGGGCAGGGGGGTGTTTGGTATTTTGTGGGTGGCATATTGGCTTTGTTTTTGCCTGTTCTTAGACAAAATTAAGAAGTGGCCTTATTTTGTCTCATTTCATCATGATCTCATGATAACCTTCCCCAAAGTTGGTATTTTGCGAGATTGTTTATGTCTAATGGGGAAAAATGGCCCAGCTCCAAGGGCCAGGCCAGCTTCCAAATATCAGAGGCTGCTCTTTTTCTCCTTCTTTCTTTCTCATTCAACAGACTATATCCCATGAGATAAGTAAGGTAAAATAACACATGCTCTGAGAGGTTGTGTGGCTTGCCAAGTTCATGTGGTTTCCAGGTGAATATTCTGAGTCCACAAAGATTTTACTCCCTTCCCCTGGCAAAGAGGAAGCAATCCATAAAGTAGTATACTTCTCAGTCTTGGACCCAATGGCCATAAAAACCTTTCTTTTGGTTCTTATCACAAGTTGGCTACCAGAAGCTCATTTCCAGCAACATGAAGTATACTCACCAAAGAGGAAGTCATTAGCTACGTCTTAAAGCATCCAGTCAACACAGTCAAAACTAGCGAAGATCAGAATCCAGTTTTGTGTTCTGCACTGGATTGACAAGTCCTGTAAAGAAAGAAGTTTTAAGATTGAGTGGTCTCTGTGGTCCAGGAAAATTAGTACTTGTGGCATTCTGCTTCACCCACAGTCTCTCTGGAATTCTGGGCACTTCCATTAAGGCATAGATTTTTCCCTGGAAAATACACGGGGTATAATTGAATCATATGTATAGAGACACAAGTTTCAGGTCAAAAGTGCAGACTATTGTGCTGATAAATTTATAAAACACTAAGAATCCAAATAAAAGCCACTCTAGGGATTCATCCAGAAGCCGTTCAGGACAGCGTTAGAATATACCAGAGAATGAGGGCAAACTCGACAGGCATTTCCACTGAATGCAGCACGTAAAAGGGATCCATAAAATTCCCTTACTCACCCCCGGGGGCCCCTTTTGTATTGTTCTTGCCAACGCAGCAGCCGTCCTGCTATATAGACCCGCAGCGCCGCTGGGCCCCATCACACTGAACTCTCATAACCCGCGTCAACCAGCCATGGGGAAGGTAAGCGGAACACAAGTGAAATCAAATGGAGGGGAGGGGGAAAAGCCTCTATCCAAGATTTATTATTGGGAGAATATGAAATCTGAATTATTCTACCTTGCAGATCACCTTCTACGAGGAACGGGGCTTCCAGGGCCGCCACTACGAGTGCAGCAGCGACCACGCCAACCTGCAGCCCTACTTCAGCCGCTGCAACTCCATCCGCGTGGACAGCGGCTGCTGGATGATCTACGAGCGCCCCAACTTCCAGGGCCACCAGTACTTCCTGCGGCGCGGGGACTACTCCGACTACCAGCAGTGGATGGGCTTCAACGACTCCATCCGCTCCTGCTGTCTCATCCCCCAAGTGAGTCCGGCTTGATTCCAATCACGTCTCCTGAGTTTCCTCACCATATTATTGATGGGTGTTAGAGTGAGGGAGGTTTTCCTTTAAAAACACAGAAGGGTTAAATGGGCTTTAGATAGCTGCTGAAGCCCAGAGAGATACAGGCACAAAAACAGCAGAGAACATAAGGAAGAATTCGCATAGGGAGCCAGGTTTGTGTTTAATTTTTGCTGCCATTTAGGTCAATCAAAACTTGTCTGTAACAAATGTAATATCATAGTGGGACATAAACTAAAACTTGCAGGTCGGAAGGTGGTTGGGCATAAGAAAGCAGTATTTCTAACAAATTAATTTTTGCCTGTAGCAAAGGAATCGAAAATGAAAGAATTAGATCATTTCCACTGTAGACTAGTAAAAATGGAACACTCTGTTGCTAATATAGGATATTCAAAGGTGTGGTCCAATTTTGGAAAAGGTAATTTTTCTTAATTTGGAAAATCAGTTGAATTTTGGTTTCAAACGACTATTTAAACAAATTTTCCACCGAAGGATGTGATTTTTTTAAAATCCTATTTCAGTGGCAAATTTATACGTACATGTGTATATGTATATAAATTGGGGAGATAACACTCATATTAAAATATAGGCAAAATACTTCACATTTTCCCCCCAAACATAGGTTTATCACCTAGGAATCAAGAAATTAGGGAATCAGGAAGAAATTTGAGCTCTTGATGGGTTCTAATCCAGACATTGAACCTCTTAAAAATTCTATTGCTTACATAAGAAATAGAAAATGAGCATGCACGTATTTGTCAAATGCTAGTAGGACACAGATCCGTACACAGCATTCAGAGCAATTTCAGTCTCAGCTTTGACACTGACAAGCTTGTGCCCTAACCTGCCAAGTTCATCTGTTGTTTGGTTGCTTTTTCTGCTCCTTCTCTTTGTGCACGGAGCAGGCAAGTTCCCACAGGCTGCGACTGTATGAGAAAGAGGATCACAAAGGCCTCATGATGGAGCTGAGTGAGGATTGCTCCTGCATCCAGGACCGCTTCCACCTGAGTGAAGTCCGCTCCCTCCACGTGCTGGAGGGCTGCTGGGTCCTCTATGAGATGCCCAACTACTGCGGCCGGCAGTACCTGCTGCGGCCCCAAGAGTACCGGCGGTACCACGACTGGGGCGCCCTTGATGCTAAGGCAGGCTCTTTGCGGAGGGTGGTGGATTTATACTAAAATAGGTTCACACCACTATTTTCTCATTTTGGAACCTAATAAAGTATCTAGTCTGTATTGTTGGCAATCCCTGGCTTCTGTTTCTGTTTCATTGTGTGCCAATTAACTCACCTGTAAATGCTCCTTGTTGAAGATTGAAGCGTGGATAAGAAGGGGTGGGGTCTGTTCTAGAAGAATTTCAAGGTAGGATGAGTTTTGAATAAGGCTCAGAAGTATGGGTGGAGAAAGGAAGTAGCCTGTCTGAGAAATAAAGAAAAGAAGATCAAAAGAGAAAAATGGGAGAGGGTGATACGTTAAGAAGGGAGGCAGGCATTCAGCTGAGGAACAACATTCCAGAAGTTTCCTTCTGACCCACGACGTGGTTGTAGGCCACCGAGGGTCACAGATGAGTGGTGCAGGGCAGCCCACTTGAAAAGCCTGATTAGACTATATAAGGAATTGTACTTTTGTTTACTTTCCAGCACAGTATCATGTAACTAATGCCAGGGCTGCCATCGGCCACTGCCGTACTTTTGGACTCTTCTTCCTCTTCTAAAACAGCTCCTGACCAGGCTGCACCTCTTGGCCAGTACAGCTGCTGGGCCAAACACTGCATGAAGTACAGAAGCTGCCCAGCTGTACACGGTGCCCAGCTAATGCAAATAAATCAAGTGGAGGTGGTCCTTCTGAGCCCACTCTTCATTGACAGTCCTTCTTTATGTTTGGTGGGTAACTTCTTGAATTTTTCCCTTGTTTATATAGCTAGCTCATGAAACCCATGCTATTTTTTCCCTTACAAAAATGAAATCATTTTGGGGGGTAGGTGTAGCTCAGTGATAGAGTGCATGCTTAACATGCATGAGGTCCTGGCTTCAATCCCCAGTACCTCGATTTAAAAAAAAATGAAACCATGCTGTACATATTAGTTTGCAACTTGCTTTTAAAATGTAATGTGATATGGACATATATCTAGGTCAGTACCTGATTCTGTTTAGTGGCTGCATAGTGTTCCATTGTTGGAGGTCCCCTAGATTATTTAACCATTTATCCACTGGTGATTAAGCTTTTCCAATTTTGCTTTTACAAACAAGACTGCCATGAATATCATCACACATATACCTTTAGCTACAGATGCCATCATTTCTGGAGGACAGAGACCTAGAAATGAGACTGCCCACTCATAGTGCAAGTTATTTTTCATTTTAATAAACTGCCCAATTGTTAGCCACCAGGAAGCCTAGCTTCTTCGAGTTGGGGGCTTCACCATTTTTTGAGCACCTTTCAAGAGGCCTGCTCTGTGCAGCATTGGGGATGAAAAAACAAACAAAACAAACAGAAGGCATTGTCCCGATTGCCACAGAACTCACCCAATAATACTAAATACTAATGTTAAATAATACATACATAACCACTTTTTTCGGTCAAGTACTTTCCAAGTTCTAAATAGTACTTCTGTAATCACTTGTTTATCAAGTACTGTTATTAAGCAGTTTTAAGGCATCCCATGACTCATTTCTAGGGGGAAAAATGGAACAATACTTATTTATATATTTCTCATGATACGTGTTTTTATTCCTTAACATTTGGGAAGTGAAAGTGTTTTCCTGGCAGGACATATACATTTAGAACTTCCTTACAAACGTTACCTCGCTGTAGCATTTTTTTTTTTCCTGCTTTGGAACAACTTCTCTAATGAAAACAGCTTCCTGTGCATAGAAAAAAAAAAATCTATTTTTCACACAACAGACAAGAGTTGCATCTCAGGAGTAGCCAATTCTGACCTTTGGCCCTTTGGCTGGGGAACGAGAGGTCAGGAAGTCACTGGTCACCGTTTCTCTATCACAGTCTCCTACAGGTGACTTCATCCTTTCTCCTACCCACCATCCCCTAACTTTCCGCCCCTTTATTCCTTTCTCCAACCCACTGGTCTTGAGGTGCAAGCCTCTATTGGAACCCTCCAATGGCCCTCTTGTCATTCAGGAGAAATTTTAATGATCCAGAACTACAAAATCTGCCTGTTTCTTGTGCTAACCATGCTTGAGACTCACATATAAATCTTCTAAGGAACAGCAATTCTAAGAACAATCCCAACATTTTATAACTGACTTATTTTCTCTATTTTTTTGTCTCACACAAAATTACAGGGAGCTTGCAACCTAAGATGAAATGGCCTTTTTCTTCTTTAGAATTCCAAGAGAGAAATGTTGAGGGACTGGGTTCCAGTCACTTTTACAGTCAGTTTTGTGCCTTTGCTGGTGAATTCTACGTCTTTTGTAAAAGATCCTGAGAATAATACAGATTAATGATAGTTAATGTTAGCGATAGCAGACAGGGATGAAGATGCTTGAGTAACACTACTGTGTTTAAAATGAAAATGCCCTGCGACACAAAAAGAATGTGACACTTTTGTAGTATAAGGTGTATTTGAGAAACATTATCTGGAAGGTGAAAAAAATTAGCTCAATCACATAAGAAGCTTATATACTGAACAAATTAAGCCTTTTATTTACAACACTCATGAAAACACCTGAGGTTAAGTTAAACTTAATAACACATCCAGGGTCCCTCAGCAGGAGGCAAGCATGGATTCCAGCTCAGGTTCAAATATGTCCTTTGCTGTTATGGTCATCCTAATGTGGGGGTTCTATGGAGGGTAATTTATTTACTTATTTATTTATTTATTTATTTATTTATTTATTTATTTATTTGTTTGTTTGTTTATTTATTCTTCTTTCTTTCTTTCTTCTTTCTTCCTTTCATCCTTTCTTTTTTCTTTTTTTTTTTTTGGTTAAATCTGTTTTACTGAAAAATAGTTGATTTACAATATTATATTGGTTTCAAGTATACAGCATAGTGACTCAGTATATTTACAGATTATACTCCCTGAAAAGTTATTACAAGATAATGGCTATAATTCCCTGTGCTATACAATATTTCCTTATTTCTTATCTATTTTATACATAGTAGTTTGTATTTCTTAATCACATATCCCAATTTGTCCCTTCTCCCTTGGAAGGATAATTTCTGAAATAACTCTAGGATAAAATTTTGAAGTTTCTAACAAACAGACCCTCCCCATCAGCAATTGCTCACCATATTTTTCACATTCTTAAAATCAAGTGTTTCTTAATATTTTAGACTTCCCAGGTCAATTTCCTTAAATAGAAACTGACATAGGATTACCAGTTGTTATATTGGCAAGGAAGGACATTTGAAATTAAAAACAAAGCAACAAAAATTCAAAACTAAGAACCATTTATTATTACATCATTTTACATTTTTAAAAAAGACATTTGAAAAAGAATATTTTAATCCCTCAAAATATACAAGTTTCTAATAAAGTGTGATTCAGACCAAGAGAGAATGCTTAGGAATGCTGCTTTGACTTACAGGTTTTTTTATTTGGCAAACACTGATAAAAACTATGCAGAGTCTGAAAACTCTTGTTTGAGGTTACAATTCATTATCTTCAAGGGCCAGAGAGAGATGATGTAAATACAGATATACCCCCAAAGACATTGTGAGATCAGCCCAAATAAAAGGCTTAATTTGTTTAGTATATAAGCTTCTTATGTGATTGAGCTAATTTTTTTCACCTTCCAGATAATGTTCCTCAAATGCAGCTTGTACTAGAAAACTGTTTATTTCTAGAACAATAAAGCAAACATCACAATAAAATGAGTCACATGAATATTTTGGCTTCCCAGTGCTTATGAAAGCTATGTTTACACTATACTATAGTCCAGTAAGAGTGCAATAGCATTACACTCTACATACATCAATGAAAAATACTTTATTGCTAAAAAAGACTAACAATCATCTGAGCCTTCAGTAAGTCATAATCTTTTTGCTGGTGGAAGGTTTTGCCTTGATGTTGATGGCTGCTGACTGATCAGGGTGGTGGTTGCTGAAGGCTGGGCAGCTGTGACAATTTCTTAAAATAAGAAAACAATGAACTTTGCCACATAAATTGACTCTTCCTTTCACAAAAGACTTCTCTGTAGCATGCAATGCTCTTTGATAGCATTTTGCCCACAGCAGAACTTCTTTCAAAACTGGAGTCACTCCTCACACCATGCTTTAGCAACTAAGTTCATGCAATAGTCTAAATTCTTTGTTGTCATTTCAACAATTTTCACAGCATCTTCACCAAGAGTAGATTCCATCTCAAGGAATCACTTTCTTTGCTCATCCATGAGAAGCAACTCCTCATCCATTTAAGTTTGATCATGAGGTTGCAGCAATCAAGTCACATCTTCAGGCTCCACTTCTAATTCTAGTTCTCTTGCTATTGTCACTACATCTGCTGTTACTTCCTCTGCCGAAGTCTTGAATCCCTCAGAGTCATCAACTTCTTCCAAACTCCTGTTATTGTTGATATTTTTACC
Source organism: Camelus bactrianus (assembly GCF_048773025.1). Taxonomy (NCBI): domain Eukaryota; kingdom Metazoa; phylum Chordata; class Mammalia; order Artiodactyla; family Camelidae; genus Camelus; species Camelus bactrianus. The sequence goes on from NC_133543.1 coordinate 72,965,360, forward strand.
TTTCCCCATGAATCACAAGTGTTTTTAGTGGCATCTAAAATGGTGAATCCTTTCCAGAAGGTTTTCAGTTGACTTTGTCCAGATCCATCAGAGGAATCACTATCTATGGCAGCTATAGCCTGATGAAATGTGTTTCTTACATAATATGACTTGAAAGTCAAAATTACTCCTTGATCCATGGTTGCAGGAAGAATGCTGTGTCAGCAGGCATGAAAACAGCATTAATCTCATTGTCTATCTCCATCAGAGCTCTTGGGTAATGGGGTGCATTGTCAATGAACAGTAATTTTGAAAAGAATCTTTTTTTCTGAGCAGTAGGTCTCAACAGTGAGCTTAAAATACTCAGTAAACCATGTTGTGAAGAGATGTGCTGTCACCCAGGCTTTGTTGTTACATTTATAGAGCACCAACAGAGTAGATTTTGCATAGTTCTTAAGGACCCTAGGATTTTCAAAATGGTAAATGAGCACTGGCTTTAACTTCAAGTCACCAGTTCAATAGCTCTTAACAAGGGAGTCAGCCTGTCCTGTGAAGCTTTGAAGCCAGGCATTGACTTCTCTCTAGCTGTCCTAGATGGCATCTTCTTCCAATATAACATTATTTCATGTATATTGAAACCTGTTGTTTAGTGTAGCCACCTTCATTAATGATCTCAGCTGGATCTTCTGGATAACTTGCTGCAACTTCTCCATCAGCACTTGCTGCTTCACCTTGTACTTTGATGTTATGGAGACAACTTCTTTCCTTAAACCTCATGAACAACCTCTGCTAGCTTCAAACTTTTCTTCTGCAGCTTCCTCATTTCTCTCAGCCTTTGAAGAATTGAAGAGAGTTAGGTTCTCCTTGCTCTGGTTTAGGCTTTGGCTTAAGGGAGTGTTGTGGCTGGTTTGATCTTCTATCCAGACCACTCAAACTTATAAACAATAAAGCTGTTTCACTTCCTTCATTTGTGTGTTCACTAGAATAGCACTTTTAATTTCCTCCAAGAATTTTTCCTTTGCTTCCACAACTTGGCTATTTGGCACAGGAGGCCCAGATTTCAGCCTGTCTCTGCTTTCGATATGTCTTCCTCACTAAGCTTAATCATTTCTAGCTTTTGATTTAAAGTGAGACACGTGTGACTCTTCCTTTCACTTGAACAGTTAGAGAGCATTGTAGATTTAGTAATTGACCTAATCTCAATATCGTTGTGTCTCAGGGAATAAGGAGACCTGAGGAGATCAAGAGAAATGGGGAAACAGCCTGTTGATGGAGCAGTCAGAACATACACAACATTTATGGATTAAGTTCACCTTCTTATAAGGGTGTGATTCATGGTGCCCCAAAACAATTACAATAATAACATCAAAGATCACTGATCACAGATCCCCATAACAAGTAAAATAATAATGAAAAAGTTTGAAATATTATGAGAATTACCAAAATGTGAGACAGAAACTTGAAATGAGCACATGCTGCTAGAAAAATGGTACTGATAGACTTGCTTGACTCAGAGCTGCCACAAACCTTCAATTTGTAAAAAAACAAAACAAAACAATACTTGCAAAACTCAACAAAGCAAAGCACCATAAAATGAGGTATACCTGAAAGTGAAACAACCGCTTTTAAGATGACAAGGAATGATGGGTAGTATGGTGAACTGTGGAAAGAATGAACCAACCTAAAGCATTACCGAAGGCATCTAAACATGGTATCAGCCAAACAAAACACATCTCCATGTCCACATCTTTCAAGATCGCCAGTTTTTATTTCCATGCTGGTGTGAAAGCTGGGGAGAGCCACCAACAATGGACATCACAGTAGTTTCCAAAGAATCCTCCCTCACCATGAAATGCCTTGGTTCAAGGTAAACCCATAGAACCCAACCATAGAGCCTGGGGACATGAAGAGAGGAAATCCCAACAATGACTAAAGATAAAATTTCCCCCCATCCCAGTGGAATGAGACTTAGATTCATAAAATATTTTGAGTTATAGAAAATAAAGAAAGTGGCATTTCTTATACACTTCATTTTGTAGACTGACATTTACACTAGCTACTCAAATCATTAACCCTCCATGCAGCAAAATCCGAACCTGAACTAGTCTCTTTTTCCTTCACTTTTGTTTGAAACCATGTGAATATTTATGGAGTAACAAAGGTTACTTCCTGGACTAAAGCTCTGTACAATAAGGTGTTATTCTCTCTTATTCTCCCTCCAAAGACGTCTCCATCAGTCATTCCAGACAACTGGTGCAGAGCCCCGCTTCTGTGCTACAGGCACAAGGAGAGTCTCAGGTCTCCGCCTGTGTTGACTTAGCACACTAAGTACAGTTTGGGACTTGGGTCTTATATACATTTGTCTTATATTAATTTGTCCTGGGATTTTCTGTGAAGCATTGAAATTAAGCCACATTTTGGCCCAAGCCATTCACATTTCAGTTCTATGAGAAGTGTCGGACTCCCTGTTTCTTCCCTCAGCTGAAATAAAGCTTTCTCTGTTCCCAGTTAATGAAAAAAACAATCCCAAAGTTCCCTTGTTTTGATCCTCCAGACGTATCAGAAATTTCACTTGTACGTCAGCTGACGCGGTCATCCGTCCTGTCATCCCCATCGTGCTCCTCCAGGTGCTCTCTGGGACTCTGCATTCTGGTTCTTTCCCCTATTTTACAGTTTTCATCTATCAGTACTTTCCCCATAGAAATAACTCTGAGCAAAATGATGATTTTTTAAAATTTATTCTGTTTATGTTCATGCAATCAATTTCCTCTAAGTCAAAAGCTTTGTTTACTCTTGTTTCCCACAGAGCAACAGTGCATCTAGATCCTACCAGAAATGGGTTTCTTAAGAATTTGGTTTTATCTTGTAATAACCTAAGAGGTAATATGGTTTTGAGTTTTAAATGTATTATTTTTTCTTATTTCCTTAAACTTTTAGAAGCTTCCCTTTTAGTTCTTCTTTCTGAGATTAAGCATATTAAACTTTTCTTCCTTTGGAATTCCAGGTAGCCAAAATAACAAATCCAATCTTCAGTCTACCTCCATGCTTGACTGCAACAATCAGACCAAATACTAAAGATCTGTGTCTTCTGGTTTTGTTTTTGTTTTATCACCATAGTAAAAGTTTGAAGTTTTGTGAACTCCCTTGGTAAAAATATTCCAACTTCTTACATCCTTTAATGAGGAAGCTCTCTTAAAAGACTAATTTGAAATTTTCAGCATTCAGTTAAGGTGTTTCCTTTTTATTAACAATTGGTAGTCAATATTATGGCACAGAGTTCTTACAGATTAGCTTATATTTGGTACATTAAGGCTTTTTACCTTTTTGTTCCTACACTGTTTTTTTTTTTCTTCTGTTTTTCTCCAACCCATACAAACAAAAGTGTGGACTATGTATGAAATGGCTGAAGCTCTACTTCTATTATTAAATAGATAATGTCTCAAATTACTTTTTTCCTCCCAAACGGTCTCAATGGCATCAGCTAGTAATAGCAACAGAAACACTGCAAAGAGAAATCCACAATGAGCCCCGTGTACTCTGACAGCAAAGAGGAAAAAGAGAACATAAAAATCCCCTCCTCACCCAGGAGGCCCCTTTTGTGTTGTTCCTGCCAACGCAGCAGCCCTCCTGCTATATAGACCCGCCGCGCCGGCCCCGCCGCACTGAGCTCGCGCCGCACGTGTGCTCCAGCCACGGGGAAGGTGAGCCCGGCGCCCGGGCCGCGAGGGGCCCCGCACACGGGGGCTGCGAGCCTGGCCTCTGAGCCCTCTCCTCCCCTTCCTTGCAGATCACCTTCTACGAGGACCGGGGCTTCCAGGGCCGCCACTACGAGTGCAGCAGCGACCACGCCAACCTGCAGCCCTACTTGGGCCGCTGCAACTCCATCCGCGTGGACAGCGGCTGCTGGATGCTCTACGAGCAGCCCAACTTCTCGGGCTGCCAGTACTTCCTACGGCGCGGGGACTACTCCGACTACCAGCAGTGGCTGGGCCTCAGCGACTCCATCCGCTCCTGCCGCCTCATCCCCCATGTGAGTCCTGTTCCATGTCAGGACAGGGCCCTTTGGATGCAGAATGGATAGTTTCAAGCAAAGGTTAAACATTTGGAGTAGCGATCATTTAGCATAACTGAGAGTCTGAGAGGAAAAAAAGGTAAGCTATGGTATATTAGGTCAATATAATTTGCCGGGAACAAAAAGCAAAGTGTTGCCCAGGTACCAATTAATCAACAAATATTTATTGAGTAAGAATGGGTTGGCTGCCCCGGGCATGTATAAAACAGAAGTCCTGACCTGGAATCATTTACAACGGAGTTGTAGAAAAACCAGTAATATCTAATAGAAAAATAATTAGATGCTAAAATAAAAGGTAGTAACTGAGAAGACAGGAGTTGAAAAGGAAACATTTACAAGTGTTAATTTTTGTATGACTCTTTTCCCATTTTGCTCCCCACTTGCACATTTTGGTTTTCCCCACCTGTACAAATAAAAGTACTTTTCTCTTAATAGAGAGCAACACAGAGATATTACACATGGGCTACATATAGTTCATACACGTGTTTTGAGACATTACGTTTTTTGAAAAATTCGTCCCTGGGTTTATTGATTTTTCTGGTTCATTTTCCTTTATTCAATTCATAAATTATTAAGTGAAAATTAAGTATTTAACTGAGAGACTTAAGATGTTTAACTATGCTTTCCACAGAAACAGAAGCATCTAAGTCCCTGGTGATTTTTCCGAGATTTATTTTAACCTCAATGTAGGGTCATTTATTTCACGGACTGACTTCACTGTTCAAACACACATGCTTGAAAAATTAGAATATTTCCTTCACAATGACAAAAATAATAAAAAGCTGTGAAAGTCTTGGGTTTCTTTGTAGTGCAGTGTCCCAAGTGGGGTTTACAGTGTCCCAAGTGGGGTTTACAGTCGTCCTGCGAAATATCTGAATATGTTAAGGAGTGAGATTTCCTTTTAATTTTCAGTCACACTTTATGATCTTAAAAAGGTACTGAATCTCCACCTTTGAAAATGAGGAATATATACATATTCAGAAATAATTCATTTTTACTGTGTATTTGAAAATGGCTTGAGCTGGTCCTCACCAACCTGGATGGCATGAATGTGTTGGAATCATTTCATGGTTTGCTTTTCTCCTCTTTCCACCTCTGGATGGGCCAGGCTGGCTCTCACAGGATCAGACTTTATGAGAGGGAAGATTACAGAGGCCAGATTATAGAGATCACTGAGGACTGCTCCTCTCTTCAGGACCGCTTCCACTTCAATGAGATTTACTCTCTCAATGTGCTGGAGGGCTCCTGGGTCCTCTATGAGTAGCCCAACTATGGGGGGAGGCAGTACCTGCTGAGGTCAGGGGACTACAGGCGCTACCATGACTGGTGGCCTTGAATGCCAAGGTGGGCTCCTTGAGGAGGGTCATAGATTTCTATTGAAATAAGTTCATCATTTCTCAATCTGGAAACTAATAAAATATTTTCTGTTTTCCTGGCAATGGTTTGCTTGTATGTTTCCCTTTGTTCTACTTTGATTTTATTATTTTATTTACACACTCACACACACACAAGATGCAAGTGGAAATCAGGGTATATAATCTATGGATAACAAAGAAAATTCTTACAGTAGAAATATGCCTCATATTAAGCTGAACTTATAGTTTGCAAAACATTTTTCATAGCACACTGTCTTCTTTGATTCTCTGGCCTTTAAATACATTGCTGCTTCAAACCAGATTATTAGAAATCTGTCCAGACTTCAGTTTTTCTTTGAGAACTGAGGATCTGAAAGCTGAGGTTCAGAGATACTGTGACCCACATTTTAGATCAGGGATTCTGAAGCTGGGTACCACAATGGGCTTCAGAAGATTTTTGAATTCCCTAAACTGTATGCAAAAGTTGAGTTCACAAATCTCCGGCAGACTCTCTCAGTGCTGAGGTGGTCACATGACACCCTCTGGACACTGAAACCTAAGTGGAGGAATACTGATGGGGAGAGAGAGGAGATGGTTCTGGAAAAAAAAATTGCCTTCCTGATGAAAGGGAGTAGCTGCCTCTGGTACCACAATTCCCTCTTATTTCAGACATTTTACACGCCGAGGTGACAAAGATGAGGGAAATGCTACAGTTTCAGAAATGCTGGCCTTGATGTGGTCAGGCCCCTTAACCAATGTCTATTAGTCAGAGCTTTCCAGAGAAACAAAGCCAATAGGATCTACAGAGACCTACATGAGATTTATTACAGGAATTGGCTTGTGTGAAAATGGAGGCTGAGAAGTCCTGTGATCTCCAAGCTGGAGAACCAGGAAAGCTAGTGGAATAATTCAGTCTGAGTCCAGAGGCCTGCGAACTGGGAGGGCTGATGTCTGAGGGCAGAAGATGACAGATTTTGCAGCTCCAGCAGGAGAAGGGAGTTTGTCCTTCCTCCACCTTCTTGTTCAATTCAGCCCCTCAGCAGACTGGCTGAGACATTGGTAAGGGTGATCTTCTGTACTCAGTCTACTGACTCAAATCCTAATCTCTCCTGGAACTATCACATTCAGAAATAATGTTTTACCAGCTATCTGGGCCTCCCTTAGCCCAGTCAAGTTGACACATAAAATTAACCACCACATAATGCCAGCAACCCTTTACCTTGGGATTCCTTTTTTTTTTTTATCCCACTGTCTTTGGATGTTCTGTTATTTGTAGTTCAAGACACATTTCTAGCCAATACAGAGTATATGTGATTTTTTTCTGAGGTGGTTGTTTAGAACTTTGTTCAGAGTCTCAAATAAATTCCTCCCCCCAAAAAATTAAGAAGAAGAAATAGTGGGGGTGGGAAGGAGGGAGGCGACCACTATAGAACAATGATGTCATATGATGTTTAACACATTTTAGACCTGGAGATCATCTAACTTAGTTTACTCATTTTATGTAAGGTAAACTAAGGTCCAATTCTAATGTTGAACAGTTAATAATAGAAGGGGCATCGTAATCTAAAATTCACAGCTCAGAGTTTAGTAAGTTTCCATTGTGGAATCAGGAAGATTCTTGTCAAACTAATGACAAGTACCAGCTTACAGATTCTTACCATGAGGTCATTGTAAACAACCAACCAGGAATCAAATTAAGTATATAGGATACGTTAAAGCTGTATTTTCTGTCTAATATATATGCACACACCATACATGCACAGTTATATATATTTATATAACCATATTCACAGACTCTCCATATGTGTGTGTGTTAGTAAGATTACCTGTATAAGGTTATAGGGACGTGTAACACTATATTCACTTACACTGGTTCTTCTCCTGCTGCTTGTTGTCTTACTTGCACTCTAATGGCTAGAATTTTAGGAAGGAGGAGTGGTGACTATATTTGTGCTCAAAGACTGATCTGATCAAGTCATTTCCCTGGTCAACAACCTTTGATATTGTTCCACAGCCTGCAGAAGGAACCTTTTTCAAGGAAATGGCCCCAGCCTATCTACTTCCTTTCCTATTACCTGACCCAGTCGTCCTTTACTCCATCTCATCCAAGTCATCCAAGCATACTAAGCGTTTTCATATCTCTTTGGTTTATTCACATCTTTTCCACACCTGAATTACTCTTCCCCAGCCTTCTCCCAAGTGAGCGATTCATCTTCCAAAGCCTGATCAGGATTCACTCTAATTCCTTGGCCAAAAATGGATTGGAATCACTGAGGAGGATACATTAGACTGAAAGGAGCAGAAACACCATACCAAATGGGTAAGCAACATGGAACTTTATTAGCTCACAGGATAGGAAGAACTAGGATAGCACAGGATTTAGGGATGGGTGGTTCAGCAACTCAATAATATCATCAGAGCCTCAGGTTTTGTCCATCTCCCACCATATTTAGCATCTGCATCACCCTGAAGCCGGTGTTCCTTGTAACCACAGATGCGAGCTGCAGGTGGGGCAACATACACAGAAGGTTGGGTGAAGGAAAGCACCCAACAAGCTTTGTCTACAGCACAACTGTGCCCAGAGCACTAATCCCCAGGTTAAAGAGGACCTTGAAATATTATTAAATACTTGAATGTAAGCTTTGGTGATATAAGGTAGTCAAAATTGATGAACAGTGGGGGAAAGCCCAAGGATGGAAAGATACTAATTTTTAAAAAATTAAGACATTAAATATATTAGTTATTCTCTTATTATAAAGTAAGAGGACTATAAGTAAGTTAAAATAAACTCTCTTTTAAGTGCCTTTTAATTCCCAATCATTAGAAAGTATCTTACTTTAATGTGTTCTTACAACCGCAGTAGAATTATTGAAATTAAGAAATGAATATTGATAAAATTAATATCGATTCTTTATTTCTTGTTGCTCATGGAAGATGTTTTAAATTGTAGCAAAATATACATAACACAAGTTGACTATTATAACCATTTTTAAGTAGATAACTTAGTGGCATAAAGTACATTCACATCTTTGTGCAGCCATCAGCACTAGCACATCTTCAGAACTTTTCATCATCCAAAACTGAAACTATGTACTCATTAAACAATAATTTCCCATTTTTACCTTTGCCCAACCCCTGGTAACCACCATTCTACTTTCTTTACGAATCTGACTATTTCAGGTATCTCAAATAAATTGAATCATACTATTTGTCCTGTCTGTCTCATTTCACTTAGCATAATGTCTTCAAGGTTTGTTTATGTTGTGGCATTTATCAAATTTTCGTTCCTTTTTAAGGCTGAATAATATTCCATTCAGTGCATATACCACATTTTGTTTATCCATCCATCCCTAAATGGGCATTTGAGTTATTTCTTCCTATGGGCTATCATAAATAATGCTGCTATGATTATTGGGGTACAAATATCTGTTTGAGTCCGTGCTTTCAACTTTTGGGGGGTATATGCCTAGGACTGGAATTGCTGGATTATATGATAATTAGATGTTTAATATCTGAGGAACTACCATACAGTCTTCCACAGTGGCCACACCATTTTACATTCTCACTGGCAAATCACAAGATTTCCAATTTCTCCACATCCTCATTAACACTTGTTTTCTGTTTTGTTTTTGTGTTTTTTTATGACAGCCATCCTAATGGGTGTGAAGTAGTATCTCATTGTAGTTTTGGTTGCATATCCCTAATGATTAGTGATATTGAATGACTTTTTATGTGCCTATTGGTCATTTGTATATCTTCTTTGGAGAAGCATCTATTCAAGTCTCTTTTTAAATTTTTTTTTTGTTTTGTTTTGTTGTTATTGCTGAGTTGTAGTTCTTTGGATATCAATCCTTTGTCATATACATAATTTGCCAATAATTTCTCACATTCCATTGGTGGCCTTTTCACTCTGTTGATAGTCTCTTCTGATGCACAAAAGTTTTTATCTTGATGAACTCCAATTGATCTATTGCCTTTGATTTGGTGTTATATCCAAGAAATAATTGCTAAATTTAATCTCTTGAAACTTTTCCTCTATGTTTTCTTCTAAAAGTTTTATAGTTTTAGTTCTTATATTTAAGTCTTTAATATATTTTGAGTTAGTTTTTGTATGTGGTATAAGGTAAGGGTCCAACTTCATTCTTTTGCATGTGGATATCCAGTTTTCCCAGTACTATTGTTGAAAAAACTGTCTTTTCTCCATTGGATGGTCTCAGCAACCTTGTCAAAATTATTTGACCACATATGTAAGGGTTTATTTCTGTGGTCTCTGTTCTCTTCCATTGGTCTATATGTCTGTCTTTATGCCAGGACCACACTGTTTTGATTACTGTAACTTTTGCAGTAAGTCTAGAAATCAGGAAGTGTGAGTTCTCCATCTTTGTTCTTCTTTTTCAAGGTTTGTTGTTTTTTTTTTTTTTTGTATATGGGAACTTTGAGATTGTATATAAATTTTAGGATGGAGTTTTTTCTATTGCTGCATAAAACATCATTAGAATTTTATAGGTATTATGTTAATCTGTAGATAACTTTAGAAGTATTCATATCTGAACAATATTAAGTCTTTTAATTCATGAACACAAGATGTCTTTCTATTTATTTAGATCTTCTTTTCTTCAGCAATGTTTTGCAGCTTTCAGTGTATAATACACTTTCTTAAAAAATTTAACATATGCTGAGCATTTTCCATATCCTTACATAAATCCTTTGAGGATATGATTTTTGGTAGCTGCATAGCATCTCATCAAACAGATGTTCTATAACTAACCTAATTAATGTCCTATTTTGGACTTTTCATTTGTTTTTAACTTTTTATATTATAAACAGTGATAAAATGCCACTGTGCATAATGTTTGCATGTATCTTCTGCTATTTCCTTCAGACAACTTTTTAGAGTTGAAACTATTAGATCAAAGAAGTGAAATTTCAGAGGGTTTTTGGGGGGGGGTGAGGGGTCTTTTTTAAAACACATGTAACATGAAATTTGCCATTTTAACCCTTTTTAAACCACATAGCACGGAAGTGTTAACTCTATGGATACTGTGCAACAGATCTCTAGAACTTTTTCTTCATCTTGCAGAACTGAAATGAGGTTTTCAAATATACATCAACAGTGCTTTTTAAAATATGGTACTATGGTTTTAATTTTTTCCTCCTTTCTACTTCTCTATAGTTTCCAAATTTTCTATAAAGTTAGAATTTTTACAAGAAAGAATGTGAATAAGGCATATTAAACTTACATGTTTCAGATGAAATTACTAAGGGCAAATATTTTTTAGCATTAGATTTAGGTAGCAAGAATCCAAACTAAGGAATGAGACAGGGTGTGTCATAGTCGTACCTAGTGGAGGACTAGCTCCTTCTAAAGCAGTGGTTTTCAACCAGGGTTGATTTTTTAAATTCTGTTATATTTGCATGTTAACTTGAATTTCTCAGCAGCTAGAACTAACTAAACTTAGCACCCAACTTGCAAAATTATTGGTTAAATAAAAAGTTATGGTGTGGATAATAACCACCAGAGAGCCACCTCATGAACTCCAAAGGTGAGGATTTCCTGGCCTGCGGGGTGGGAGGCACCGGCTGAGTCTGGAGGTGTCCCTGGTCCGCCGGGTCTCCAGGGAGCAGAGCAGAGCCAGAAGCCTAAACAGGGCTTTCTGAGGATCCAACTCCATCCCCTCCTTTCCTCAGGTGTAGTATCTGCTGCACCCGCTCATCCGCGGGGAGGATCTCAGAGGTTCTCTTAGAGGAAACCCCAATCCTCCTCTAAACGTCCTGCGGAGAAGGCAGGTGCGTCCCCACGCCCCCCAACCTCACACCAGGGAAATGCTCTCCGATCTAAATGCCTCCTGCTTGTAGCCCACCCTGACCTCAGACTCGGTCACTAACTGCTGTTGTTACTCTAAAAGAGATCATTTTGAAATTTTAAAAAGTGAAAAAATATTGAATTACAATTATTAACTCGGTTAAGCGCTTTTGCTCGGTTCCAATTTCCTGAATAGGCTTCATCTAAAGGCCCCAGAGGCACCAAGTGACAGTTTTACGCGGGTCATCAGTTCGAAAGCTCTGGAGAGTCTAAGAGAAAACATACAATAAGTCCCCCACCCCACCCCCGTTGTCATTATATAGAAAAGAGAGAGAGAGGAAATCCTCCTCCCCCGGGGGCCCTTTTGTGTTGTTCCTGCCAACGCAGCAGCCCTCCTGCTATATAGACCCGCCGCGCCGGCCCCGCCGCACTGAGCTCGCGCCGCACGTGTGCTCCAGCCATGGGGAAGGTGAGCCCGGCGCCCGGGCCGCGAGGGGCCCCGCACACGGGGGCCTGCGAGCCTGGCCTCTGAGCCCTCTCCTCCCCTTCCTTGCAGATCACCTTCTACGAGGACCGGGGCTTCCAGGGCCGCCACTACGAGTGCAGCAGCGACCACGCCAACCTGCAGCCCTACTTGGGCCGCTGCAACTCCATCCGCGTGGACAGCGGCTGCTGGATGCTCTACGAGCAGCCCAACTTCTCGGGCTGCCAGTACTTCCTACGGCGCGGGGACTACCCCGACTACCAGCAGTGGCTGGGTCTCAGCGACTCCATCCGCTCCTGCCGCCTCATCCCCCACGTGAGTCCCGTTCCCCTGGTTCCGCGGGCCCTCGAGTCACCCCAGCGCTCCAGGCACGGGAGTCATTCTCTAGGGCGGTGGCCTTCTTTTGCTGGCCCTCACTGGGTTCTCCTTCCCTTTATTAATTACCTCGAAGGTTTCACTGCAAAAGTATGCGATGCAATGCTTTTAAGTGAAATTTTCTTTTCCTTTGCTAAAATTGAACTCACCTCTACTCGGAAAAAGTAGTGCACGGCCTTAGTTCACAGCGTCTACGGCAGAGGTGATGGATAAGCAACAGGTGGACTCACACTCAGGCGGCCTGAGACTGATCACTGGGGCCGGTTCTCTCTGTCCTCATCAGTGAGACAGCGCTAGTAAGAACAGCTAGTTCATAGAGCTGTGATAAGGTCCAAAGGAGACTGCCTGGCATGGACAAGCCACCCACTCCTCCAATATCAAGCGTCTCTCAGGTCCTGCTTTTTGATTAGGCAAAACAAATAACCAACAGTGCGATTTCAGTAGCTCCTGCAAAGCTACCCAAATAAAGCCCCAGCAGCCTGGAATTCCACAGCTAGAGATGCTCTAATTTAACTATGACAGAGTCCTGTGGATAATGTGCCACTGTGGGGAAGTTTGAAACCCCGCAGAGGCTTTAATGCCTCAACAGGACCCAGACTGGCATTAGGAGCCTGGAAATCTAGGCTTCCACTTTCCCGTCCTGCCTCTTCTGATTATAGACCGAGAGCCCTAGTCAGTAGTTTCTCATAAAAAAAGACTTAGAATAGTTGCTGCACATGTGTTGGGCTGTTGTGAAGATCAAATTAGGTAACATACATGTGAGTCCTTTGCAAACCGTGGAAGGTGCCTTGTTAGCAGTTTTTTATACCTCAGAATGAATTGCTTATGACAGCCTTCCTAAAGAGGATTTAATGGTGGAAGAAGGAAGACATGGAATGGATACCCACTCAGAAGGAACAAGCAGATAAAAGAAGAAGTGCTCAAGAAAAGACAGACAGGATTTGCTCAGGACCAACAGCCTGCCTTCCATTTTTCTCAAGGTTTTATAATCTCTTGATCTAGACAGGCCTCCTTCATCATCTTGAACTTCTGTTTTTATTAATTACTTAAAACTGCTTTTCTGGAGCATATACTAGAGCTGAGAACTGAACCCTCTGGTGACTCTTACTTTTTAGGATTTTGGAGCAGCAGGACTTAAAAAGAAAGGAAAGGATTAAGGATTTGCCTGGGCTGAATTGTCACCAATCTGTACCTCACTTTGGGGAAAGCAATTCGACTTCCTCTCTTCCCAGCCTCTTCTAATGCTATTGAGATTCAAAATCATGCCTTTTTCCAGGAATATATTTGTCTTTTTATTTTAATATCTAATTATTTTTATATCCTCCAAGGAGAGTTCCAGACTACCGTAAGTCTATAAAGGAGAGAGCAAAACAAATATAGAAAAATTGTTACTTAAGAATGGTATTAAATAGAGCTAGAGTGAATGGTTCATATAGGTGGTGGCCCAGAAAAACTCTAGGGAATACCATTCATGTCACTGTCTATGTGGATGGTGCCTTTTTGTGGTTTTAAAAAAGTTTTAAATTTATTTTTTGGGAGATAATTAGGTTTACTTATTTATTTAGTTTTAGAGGAGATACTGGGGATTGAACTCAGGACCTTGTGCATGCTAAGCATATGCTTTACCACTTGAGCTATACTCTCCCTCTCCTTTTTGCATTTTGCAGTGTACAACCTATCCAACCATACATAGCAGCCCTAGTGTTGGCAGTCTCTTTCTTTAATTTTGTCACCTTTGATACAGGAAAGATAAAGAAATGCCCATTCCTCCAGGGGTGTGAGTGATTGGTTGCTAAAGGCTAGGTGTTCTGACTTTTCCCCACCTGCTGATCACTGAACCCACAGACCAGCTCCCACCGGCTGAGGATCTACGAGCGAGAGGACTACAGGGGCCAGATGGTGGAGATCACCGAGGACTGCTCCTCGCTCCACGACCGCTTCCACTTCAGTGAGATCCACTCCTTCAATGTGCTGGAGGGCTGGTGGGTCCTCTACGAGATGCCCAACTACCGGGGGCGGCAGTACCTGCTGCGGCCGGGGGACTACAGGCACTACCACGACTGGGGGGCCCTGGATGCCAGAGTGGGCTCCTTGAGGAGGGCCGTGGATTTCTACTGAAACATTTTTACTCTACCCTTTTCTCCATCTGGAAGCTAATAAAATATTTCCTGTGTGTTTCATGCAGTCATGCAGCCTTCTTTTCCTTTCAGACTCCTTGGAAGGGCTCAGCAAAAATAAAGCTGAGAACAATGTGGATTTTCTTACACACATCAGTGGTGGGAAGGCATAGTAGTTAAGAGGACAGGCTCTGAAACCAGAATGCCTGGGTCCAAACGCACTTAATAATGCTAGGCAGTGGGGCAGGTTAGTACGTTGAGCATTTTCGTGTTTCAGTTTTCTAATTTGTAAAAGTGGAGGAAGTAATAATTTTCACTTTATAGGGATTAAGTGTGAATTAATTGGGTCAGTATTTGTAATTCACTTACAACGATGCCAGACATGAAGTTACTGCTCTATATTAGATACTTATAGTGTGAGTTCCTTAGCTATTATTGAGTATTTTGACCTTGTACAGTAGTGTTTTCAGAATAATGGGTTGAGGGTCACCTGAAACAAATCATCTGGGACACTTGCTAAAAGGCAGAGTCCTAGACACCCCCCCCCCCACAGTTGGTTCCTATGCAAAGGACATTTAACAACCGCAGTTACAAATCTAGTTTCTCTCTACTGTAGAATTACATCTGAAAAGATTGAACACCTCCATTTTTAGACACTGCGCTCTGAACTGAAAACTACAAGTAGAGCTGGGTCCTTGTTCCCAATAGCTAGCTCATGGTCTAGTGGGGGAGCAGAACATCCAACAGAATTTTAAAAATAAATATCCCAGCAGCATAGTAGACGCATGTAAGTCTAAAAGGCTGTGGGAGCATTTAGGAAGAAGCCCAAGACACTTGTCAGAGTATTCTGAAAAGCTTCCTCTTCGATGAGCTTCACTTCCACCATGTGCTGGAGGGCTCTTGGGTCCCCTACAAAAATGCCCAACTACAGGGGGCCGCAGTACCTTCTGAGGCCAGGAGGGCGCAGTTGAGTGAAATATGAGGGGCCAGGAGAAGTAAAAAAGAAGCTGCTCGGAAGGTTAAGGCCAGATTGGGAGGGGGCGGGGGAGGGAATTACTAAAAGAGAGATCCAGGACTTTGAAGCTATAGCAAGTAGAGTGACATCGGCCTGATGCACAGCTACCTAGCTGTACGTACTCTAAGTAAGAGCGCCCCCCAGTGCTCACCAGAAAGAAGGCAAGTATGATTTAAAAGCCTTTCCAAACAACCCCAATGATAAGAGATTATTTTGCACCTTTTAAGTATACTCTGCTATGCCATGTAGGCAAGGTAAACTTATAACTTAACCAAAGAGCTTATTAAGGGGTTAGGGTTAGGGTTAGGGTTAGGGTTAGGTTATTAAGCAAGTGCAATTTGTATTTAAATGGCAGTGTTTAAGAGCTTTGTGACACATCGTAAGCATTTCATAAAAGAAGGTGAAGAAAGGCGTGACCGTTGATCTGTGTTCACCAGAGCAGCAGTGGCCCTTTTGAGTGGGGAATCCAGCATCATCGAGCTGGTGCCTTCTTCCTCCATCTAGCAACATCTGGCGAATCCACTTCTAATTTGTGAAACTTCGAGTTCATAAGTAAGACAGAGCCCACATCCTTGTTCAAATATTTCTTCCACTTCATCTTCAGGGTCAACACCTATTTACTTACGATTTCTCAGCCAACTCTGTTTTATATTCTTTACGTTTTTTCTTGCCATTGTATATGAAAAGGTTTTTTTTTAACAGGAGTATTGGTTAATCTCTTTTAGAAAAAAGAAATAATTCTGCCAAAGTTTGTTGGCTGACTTCCTCTGTTCCTCCATCCCTCTCTCAGCGTCTATAGACGTAGGCAGTTATCCTTATCCCACTGGTCTTAAAATACCTCAGATCAATCTAGGTGTGTTCAGAGATAATGAACAGTGCAGCTCCTCTTAGGTGACTTTTGGAAAGCCCCTAATGACAGGGACTGGTTGACAAAGGAGCCAACCTGTAATTGGAGGGTTGGGACATCCAGCCCCACTGCCACCCTCCACCTCTGGGGAAGGAAGAGGGGCTAGAGATTGAGTTCAATCACCAATGGCCACTAATGGAACCAGGCATGCCTATGTAATGAACCCTCCTTAAAACGCCAAGAATGAGGCTTGGAGAGCTTCCAGGTTGGTGAATTCATGGAGGTGCTGGAAGAGTTATGTGCCAGGCAAAGGCATGGTAGCTCCAAGCTCTTTCCTGGTCCCTGGCCCTAGGCAGCTCTTCCATCTGGCTGTTCTGCCCAAGATTTTTAAATGACAACAAATAACATATGTATAACTATAGACCCTTTAGAATACTAAGACTGTCCTAAGAAATTTTGAGAAACACTTAAAAGAGTAAAGAAACTAGTTAAATAGCCATGGTCTTTTTTTTTTTATTGAAGTATAGTTGATTTACAATGTTGTATTAGTTTCTGGTGTACAGAATACTGATTCAGTTATACATATACATATTCTTTCTCATTATAGGTTATTACAAGATATTGAATATAGTTCCCTGTGCTATACAGTAGGTCCTTGTTGTTTATCTATTTTATATATAGTAGTGTGTATCTGTTAATCCCAAACTCCTAATGTATCCCTTCCTACTTTCCCCTTTGGCAGCCATAGTTTTTTTTCTATGTCTATGAGTTCATTTCTATTTTGTAAATAAGTTCATTTGGGTCTTTTTTTTAGATTCCACATATAAGTGATATCATATGATATTTGTCTTTCTCTGACTTAATATGATAATCTCTAGGTCCATCCATTTTGCTGCAAATGGCATTATTTCATTGTTTTTAATGGCTGAGTGGTATTCCATTGTGTGTGTGTGTGTGTACATATAATTTCTTCTTTATCCAATCACCTGTCAATGAATATATAGGCTGCTTCCAAGTCTTGCTATTGTAAATAGTTAAATAGCCATGGTCTCATTGCCAGCTATTTTTAGCAAAAGTCTTTTCTTTAAAACACTACCTACACTCCTTAAACAAATACAAACTAAAACCAAAACCTCTTAAAAGTGCTTTTATTAAAAAAATTCTTTCATAATAAACCTGCACTCTAGTAAACAACCTGTTTCTCTGAATTCTATGATCCGCTCTAGTGGGGAAAAACCTCACACATCTGGTGACCAGAGTACAAGGTGTTCCAAGTATTGTGTGTGGTGTAAGGGAAAAATAATAGTGTGTTTTTTCTTTACATCTAAGTGTCCTTCTCCAATAAAAGGAATCAGGACTCCTAGTTGAAATGGTTAATTCCACAGCAGGAGC
This sequence comes from Camelus bactrianus, assembly GCF_048773025.1. Classification (NCBI taxonomy): domain Eukaryota; kingdom Metazoa; phylum Chordata; class Mammalia; order Artiodactyla; family Camelidae; genus Camelus; species Camelus bactrianus. Next base: position 72,982,799 of record NC_133543.1, read on the forward strand.
AGAGAAAATAAACATGAGTCTAGAACACTTTGTGGTACAAGAAAATAAGAAAATATAAATAAATAAATAAATAAATAAATAAATAAATAAATAAATAAATAAATAAATAAATAAATAAATAAAGGGAGCGACGTAGGAGACAACCCAATGGCGATCTTGATGACAAAAGCTGGAACCATTTAAATCGGTGTAGCTCAGCTTTTCCTGGGCTGGTGAGGATTCATCGTAACTGCGACCATACAGGGAGCTTTTTTACATGGTCACACGGTGGGAAGCAGCCTCTTCCCTACCCACTTCCTCACTGGAACTACCAATTTTAATATCTCTATTAGCTAAGAAGGAAGCCAAAAAATTCCCCATGAGATATAACACACATTATTATAATTTTTTAAATAATTCATTGCTAGTTTCTTTTTTTTTTTTCTTGTTGGTAGAGGTACTGGGGATTGAACCCTGGACCTCATGCATGTTAGGCATGCATTCTACCACTGAGTTATACCCCCCACACACTGCATTATAATTTTAGAAATAAGACCTAATTGGCACTGTTTAGAGGATTCTCCACCGAGGCTTTATGACACAGGAAAACATTGAAATTCTTTAAACATCTGGAATATATATCCAGACGTGTAAAGCCTACTCGCTGGCAGTGTGTAATAGAATTCACACATCAGTGAGCAGGGATCAAGCAGCTGCTGAAAGGACAACAGCCTTGGAAGGCTGTCCTGATGCTTCGACAATGTTTCTGTCTGCCGCGCAGCCAATAATAATAACTAACAACATTTATAGTGTTTCCAGTGCATCAGGCCCTGCGTCAGTCACTTCACATCTATTTGCTTGTTCAATCTTTTCACAACAACCATATGAGTTAGGTACTGGCAGTATCTGCATTTAACAAGGCTGCAAGTTCAGAATAGTTAAATGATTAATCCAGCGCCACGTACAAACAGAAGGAGCAGAGCCAGGATTTGAAGCCCAATTTCCCTGACTCTAGAATCCTCGCATTTCACCATTAGGTTATACTGCCTCCGTGCAGGATAAGGACAGGCTTTAACAGGAAGACTAGGGGTGTGGGTAGGGGGAGAAACATGTACAGCACCTGCGGGAGAGGGTTCCAGGAGCCCCTGGGGATACCAAAATGCCCAGTTGCTCAAGTCACTTCTATAAAATAGCTGGTACAGTCAGCCATCTGCATCCGTGGGTTTGGTATGGGCAGATGGCAGATTTAAGCCACTGCGGGTTGAATTTGGATGTCCTGATCTGGAACCCAGAACACAGAATCCACGGATGCAGACAACTCACTTTGTTTATTGAGGAGAAAAAAAAAAAAAAGGTAAAAGTGGACCCAAGCAGTTCAAACCAGTATTGGTCAAGGGTCAACTGTATACTATTTCCTGCACATGCCATTTCTAGCAATAATTTACTCGAAGCTTATAATCTCATCCAAAATGAGAAGAAAAGAGCCCCACCTAGGGGACTGGAAACAAAGCAAAGAGAGATCTTTGAAACTCAAACGCGAGAGCTGCTTGGGGACATTTCAGGCCGGTAACACTCATGAAACCAAACTGGATGTTACAGCTCCCGTCATTTTAGACAAGGTCACCAGCAAGACCATAAAAGAGGGTGTGACTGTGAGGTCCCTGCTTCCAAAAGACATTCTTGCAACACAATTCTGCAAACAGTTGTTTGCAGGTCTGGACTTAGGGCGTTTGCCCTCAGAGACAGTCCTGCCTTCATCTGGGGAGAAATGGGTTTGATAAGCCACCATGGGTCTAGATACCGTAAGTCACTGGCAGGCTTGTCTCAAAAAGATGATTCGTACAAGTTAAACAAGGGAAAAGAATGAAAGCACGGAAGTGCTGCAACATCCCAGTAAGTTGCTCTCGCCTGCAAACAATAAAGATGCTTTCCAGTGCTCCTATAGGGGTGGAGGAAATCTGTCTCTCTGGGCTCCTGATCAGAAAAGGAAAGTTAGTGCTAGATGGCACTTCGATCAAGCATCCTGTTAGTAAGGAGGAGCCTGAGTCACTTTACCCTTTTAGAAAAAGGGATGGGACTAGCTGCTATCCATAGACCCCTTCTGTGATATGGAATTTTAGAGATGGGGCTGGTCTCCCTGTTGAACTTGAAAAAAAGAAAAAGAAGAAAGAAATTTCGTCAGCTCAAGACTGAAAACTCATAAGTAGCATGTGATTATTATCCTTTATCTTGAGTTGAAAAGTCTAAGAGGGGACTTGTTTGTTTTTTAATTAATTAATTCTTTTTTGCAGAGGAATTAGATTTGTATATATATATATATATATATATATATATATATATATATATATATATATATATATATATACATATATTGTTTTTTTAAATGGGGGTACTTGGTCTTGAACCCAGGACCTCCTCCTTGTTAAGCATGCACTCTACCACTGAGCTATACCCTCTTCCTGTTTGTTTTTTATAGAAGGATAAGTTTACCTAGATAATTACTTGAAGGACTAGGAAACCCAAGATCTATCTTTAGAAGACAGAAAACAAAAGGGAAAAGATCCACCTTGGAGGTGGAGGCTAAGACCTAGGGGAGAGCTGAAGTGACTCTGGAAGGCAAGCTGAGGGACCTGGCTGAAGCGGGTAGCCTGGAGCTGGATCACTAAGATCCAGCAGAAAAGGGCTTCGCATCCAAGGGAGGATTTACTGCACACACTGCCAAGTTCCAGAGAGAAGCCCAAATGCTAGTGAGTTCCGAGTTCTCACGGGTGTTCAAGGGGACCACACAAGCCGTGTGTGTTACAGGTGCTCAAGGCCTGGCAGGTTCACTGGAGATTTGAGCAGAAGGAAGAACTGGCGGAGCCGTGGGTCTCTGACATGCCTTTATTGCAGAGCGGAGTACACAGGCTTCAATGGCGGCAGTGGCGGCGAAAAATCCCATCTTCCTTATTCAAAGCACACAAAGCCATCACCTATCCAACTATTACCTAGGCGCTAACCAGTGCGCTTGCGTGCTGCAAATCATGCTTATAAACACTACATGCGTACCGCGCATGCGTGATAGCATAGCTGAGTCACGGGGCACCGGCTGTCTCGCGAGAGAGCCTGAGTGACTCCATTTTCCCTATACCGTGGAAGCAGAACTTTCCCAGGAGTGCTTGATGCTGGGTCAGTAAAAGGGATGGTGGGAGCCGCAAAGATGGACCCTAGTAACTCGACTCGGTGCCAGGAACCCACACCTCCGAGGCTGCTGCTCTAGTCTGCGCTTCTGTCCTGGTAGGAAACTCAAGCAAGAAGTGAGGCCAGTCAAGCAAAATGTCATTCCCACTAAAGGGACAGTCAGGTTGGTGGGCAGGTTGGGTGAAATCAGGTGCAAATGTGGGATTTTGTTCACCGCTATTGCTTCTGAAAATACTGGCCGTAACACATGTTGGCTCCTGAGTAATTAAGCTTCCTCACATCTTAGCTTGCCGACTTCCTCATTGGCTTAATGATTAGAAGGGCAGAGCCTGCAGGTAACAGGTATTGCTGGCAGCTGGGGAAATTGATTAAGAAGGATGCTAAGAAGGCTACGGTCAGTGTGGGGTCAGACACGGGTTGAGACCTGCTATGCCAGCCACACGGTCATTCAATTTTTCAACGCCGGTTAATGGAGCACCTGTTATGTCCCAGGTCCCAGTGCTGCTGAGTTAAGCAGGGAAATTTAGGAGATGATAAGATAGTCACTGCTGTTCAGGAGACAGGGGAAGGAGCTAAGATTGATGGAGTCCTCCTTCTGTCCAGTCACTGGGTCTGGAATGCAGAGGAATAAGACAGGGCCTTTCCCCTTAAGGAGCTCAGAGTCTAGCAGGGGAGCCAGACTCACAATTAATTCGGTTAGGTAAAATGTGGTTAACTGGGAAGGAGCTGAAGATGTGAAGCACTCTCGAGGCACAGAAGAACTACATGAGTTCTTCCTGGGTGAGTAAGGAGAATTCCAGAGGAGGATTCTCTGTCTCCCAAGGAGATGACATTGGAGATGGATTTTAAATTACTGGTATGAAGTGCTTTCAGGTAATAGGAGACCCTGGAAGGCATTCAGCAGGCTCAATGCAATTGGACCTGTGTTTCCTTAAAGACAAAAGACAGGCAACTGGGAGGAGGGATGGAAGCAGGAAACCCAGGAAGTCACAAGAGCATTGACAGAGAACAGGGCCAGCTCCGAGTGGACCTGCCCCATCAAAAGGGGGCAGCCAGACATCACCGCTTCCTCCCTCCTAGGGAAAGGAGTGCCCCAGGGGCTAGATCTTCCAACTTTTCATGAAAATCTACAACTGTACAGTCTGTTGTTAACTATCCACCCACCACCCTGGTTTGTAATACTGGCTTAAATTTTTAAAACTCTTCATGTAGGGCAAGCAAAGCATCCTCTGCTAAATTTCTGCACATTTATGGAAAAAGATGGGATTGAAAACCCAGATAGTATAGTTTGGTAATTAAGCCCTGGAGTCAGACAGCCCTGTGTTTGAATTCAGGTTTTCCCACTAAGCAACCAGGAGGCCAGGGGTAAGTTATTTAGCCTCTCTGAGCCCATTACACAACGTAGTTGATGGAGCTGTTGTGACGGATAAATTAAGTAATGCATGTTAAGCATTTAACACAAACCGGGCATGTAATAAGTGCTCCATATAGGTAAGCCTCTGTTGTTATATCTGTTGTGTTGTCATTATTGTATATTGTGTTATTGTGTACTTAATGCAATATTCTCCTTTTCATAAGTTAAAGTTGAGTTTCTTTAAGATTCAAAGCACCACAAAAAAACCACTACAATTTTTAAAAAATTAATATTTCTCTGGTTTTGATACCCATACTAGTAAGGAACATAAGAAAAAATTTAACTGGCATTATTTATCCTCCCTTTGGAAAACAAATCAAAAAAAAGAAAATAGGCCTAAAATTCATTGAATTTTTCTCCCAAGAAAATGAGGCTCATTTTTTCATGAGTCTCGTCTTTCCCTTCTTTTAAAGTCTTGCAAATAAGCTGTTAACTTAGCAGACATTTTCCAGCTTTCAACAATGCAGTTTTGTAGACATTTTAAAAACCTAACCTAAACTTCAAAATTAGAGGCAATATTGACTGTTTAAAGAAGCTTGTGTGAACAAATATCTCACTTGCTAAAGATAAGTGTTGAATGATTTATACTTAATCTCCCAAATGTTCTGGATCCAACTTTGCTCAGAGAGCGTTCAGTAGAAGATTAGCAGCAGCTATTATGTCTGACATATACTTGGGTTTCATTTCTGTCTTCTAGCAAAATAGGAAAGGAAAGATCTGGCTACATGGGGTCAGAATGCAGATAACTCTGAACTGAGATTACTTCTATTGCGTTGGGCAGGACTCTCAATTGCAAGTGACTGCAAACTATGTCACACAAGCTTTAAGAAAAAGCATGTATGAAAAAACAAACAAACGTATGGTCTACATGATCTACGTGCCTCAGGCAAGGCTGGATGCAGGGGTTCAAATGAAATCATCAGGAGTCGTTCTTTGTAGCCCTCTGTCTTCCTCAACTTTGTTTTTCTCTGTGTTGGCTTTGCTCTCAACAAGTTCTTTGCATTTGAGGACCTCCGCAGCTCCAGGCTTACGGCATCCTGTATCTCAGAATCCCAGGGGAGAGTTCTTGCAAAATCTTGGCATTGAGTCTCACTGGCCAAGTTTGAGTTAACTTCCCTCTTCCTGAGCTGGTCCCAGTGGTCAGTAGACTAGTCTACTCTAAGCAGCTAAGAGGAAACCTGGACTTATGCCTGGAGTTAAGGGATAGAATGAGCAAGACCTAAGCCACACGGCTTGAGAATGAGGAAGAGATGTTCACCTAAGGAGAGAAGGATACTGGAAAGTGAACTGGATTCCAAGCAGGGAAAAAAACAGATGCCTGCCCCCAGGTGCCAGGGCCACCCACCACAAAATCCAAACGAAACTGTTCACTTCACGTGGGCCACAGCATGTAGCAAACACCCTCACTGACAAATGGGCAAACTAGCTACTAACTCCAGCATTACTAGGAAGACAGAAGCTGAGAGTGGAGTCTGTGGATAGCACCTCTGCTTTCTCGGGTCAGCACTGTCAACTTTGACTTTAGGAAGCAAAATGTTATTTCATCTTCCTTGGAATTTAGAATGCTCTTTTTTTTTTTTTTAACTTGTTATTGGGAGGATTTAGGGTTAGGTAAGAACTTCCTGATGATAAAAGTGAGTAGACCTTGTGATGGAATTGCTGTGTGAAGATTGTTCTACCGTGAACTGTCTTTAAAAAAAAAATAGGGCCAGTGAACTTGCTGATCTCCTAAAGGCAGGTCTTAGAGTGAACTGCAAATAATCCCATTCCTTTGAACGGCCAAGTCTCCCCACAAACTACACATCACCTGGTCCTTTAATCTATTATCTCATTTTTTGAAAACCAGACTTTGAATTTCCATGAAGTTCTTAAACGAAGGCTTTGTAAAGTTCCCGCTTGTAGGTAAGAGTAGGATTGTGCATTCAAAAGCTTTGAATTCAAGTCTTCAGTGTGCTGCTTTTTTGGTTTCCTGTGTGCTTTATTGCAGTTTCCACTGAGATATAATTGACATAGAACATTATGTTAGTTTCAGGTGCACAACATAATGATTTGATATTTGTATACATTGTGAAATGATCACCACAACAAGTCTAGCTAACATCCATCATCACTCATAAAGTTTTTTTTTAAATTGTGGTGAGAACTTTTAAGATCCACTCTTTTTAAGATCTACTCTTCAACTTTCAAATACATAATCCAGTATTATTAACTATAGTCACTTTGCTGGCCATTACATCCCCATCCAGTGGGCTTCTTGTTAGTTACATGGCTTTATGCTCTCTGAGCCTGTTTCCTTTCCTCTCAAATACCTATAAGAATTCCTGCCCTATCTACCTCCCCAGATTTTTGTTAGAAGCAAATATGATAATGTTCAGGAAGCCAATATTTAAACTATCAAGTGTTCTACTTTATCTTAAGGTAGACACATGGAGTTATTCTATAATAAAATTGCTTCCTACTGAGGCACTCAACTTCAAACACATTCCTAGACTCTCCCTCAAGTGGGCAGCTATTCATATTTGAATATTTTAATAAATGTGGTTAGAAGTTCATTGACAGCTTAAGCTGCCTTCCTTTGAGAAAAACATTTTATTTTCCCCTTTAATATAATAGTTATGAATTATTTAGTGGGTTTTTATTCCTATCTTTGTAACTTATTTTACCGACTGATTATAGAAGTGTTCCTTGAGACAATGTTTGCTTTATCTCTGTGTCATTTTTGGCTGCCATTTTTTTTTCCATCTTGTATCCCTTTTCACCTCCTTCCCTTAAAGCCAATACTCAGTTCCACAGTCCCCACCTCAACCCTCCATCCATCAAGCAGAAAATGGGACACACACACACACACACGCACGCACGAGAAGAAATATACAAGTCAAAAAACAGGAAGCATGCACCAGAAACTAACACAATGTTGTAGATCAACTATACTTCAATTTTTAAAAATTAAAAAATAAAATTTAAAAAACAGGGCGAAAGTTAGAAAAAAAATTTAAGAGACTCAAAGACAGGTGTGCACATTATTCCAAGCATTTGGACTAGGAGAGAAATTGCCACAAAAGCTGGAATAAAATGAATTGAGGGGAGGAGTAGAGGCTCCTGAGTCATTGCTTAAAAGGCTTGGATCTCATTTTAACAGCTCATTTATTTGGCTGCCCAAGTGTTTCGGAGATTGTGCTCAGCAAGAGACATTGCTGTGTCACTTAGGGTCATTTAAGCAGTCTTTTGTACTTTTTCCATGTCATTTTTGACCTTTGAAATCAATTTTCAAAAAGTGATATACACAGCAATATGGATGAAACTCACAAATGTAACATGGTGCAAAAGAAGCCAGATTCAAAAGGTACATACTGTACGATTCCATTTTCATAAACTAGAAAAGCAGGCAAAATGATTCTATGATGTTAAAAGTTGGGGTTGGGTAGTGACTAGAAGGGGCACGGCTGGATCTCTGGGTTTCTGGTAATGTTCTGTTCCTTGATCTGGGTACTGGTTACATGGGTGTGATCAGTTTGTGAAAAATCATTCAACTGTATGCTTACAATGTGTGCACTTTTTGGTATATAGGTTTTACTTTAATTTAAAAAATTTAAATAGCATCAGTTGCTTTAGGAAAATGTCAAGCACAGATGCCTTGAACTTATATTTTCTCCTAATAACTGCAATCGGCTGGAGTGAAGAAGTGTGAAAGGCTCTTGACATTCAAGTCCTTTACTGCTCAGTTACTCGTTCATTTAACACGCTAATTGGAGAGTGGTGTCAGGCACTAGAAGGCAAAGAGGTCCATGCCCTCACAGAGTACAAGTTGGTTAGAGGAGGAATAGATGGGTCTCAAATAGTCAGAGAAATCAATTTATAAGAGACAGTGAGGAGGGAGGCGGAAAGCTGAGAAAGGCCTCTCTGAGACGGGAAGGGTAAGTAGCTCTTAGTAGATGTTAGATACTAGATGGTAGCTCTTGGTAGGTATTAGAAAAGGATGCTTTAAGGTGGCATTTAAATGTTAGGCTTAACTCCGCCACTAGAGGGCGACCACAGATAGGCATCTGAGGCCATTCCTAACCCAAAGAAAGGAGGCTGAAAGTTCTTACAGCTTTTGCTTAACTTTAACTCTCAGTGAGTGTTAGAGGAGCACAAAATATCTAACAGAAGCTAAAAATCAAGTGTTAATTTACATATATAAATGTTGCTGTGTGTCTTGCCCGATAGTATAATGCAGATTCCTACCAAATGCCTAATGACCTTAAGAAGAAAAAAGGTAAAAAGTTGAAAAACTGTTAAAAAAATCTTTCTTGGCTTTTACACTGCTGACCATAAAGCACAGATATGCTATTACTATTCCTTATTAGTCAGTACCCCCCACATTCAAGTCCCTCATAGCTGCTGCACCCCAGACCTACAAAAAGTAGTCCACCGTGGATCTGCTGTACCATATTACCTGTTTCTCACTGAGGCAGCTAACTAGCAAATAGCATTTTACATGTTGCCTATACACAAACAAAGGCAGAATAATCTGTAATTTGCCACATCTTGTTAAATGATCAAGGATGAAATCAGCATTAAAACCAAGACCTGTCTAGTGTATTAATGTAGATTACATTACCACTCAAGCACTCCGGTAAAACTTAAGGTATAGTACTCCTCTCCCTTGAAACTAATTTCCAGTGCAATGAATTTTTTTTTAATTTTTAAAAATTAAAATTATTTTAAATATTTTTATAGTAAATAAAAATTTTTGTTGAAATATAGTTGATTTACAATGTTGTGTTAGTTTCAGTGTACACCAAAGTGATTCAGTTATTATATATATATACACATATATATTCTTTTTCATATTCTTTTCCATTATAGGTTTTTACAAGATAGTGAATATAGTTCCCTGTGCTATACAGTAGGTCCTTGTTGTTTATCTATTTTATATATAGTAGTGTGTATCCGTTAATGCCAAACTCCTAATTTATCCCTCACCCTTTTCCCTTTGGTAACCATAGTTTGTTTTCTATATCTGTGAGTTTATTTCTGTTTTGTAAATAAGTTCATTTGTATCATATTTTTTAGAGTCCACATATAAATGATATCATATGATACTTGTCTTTCTCTGTCTGATTTACTTCACTTAGTATGATCATCTCTAGGTCCATCCATGTTGCTGCAAATGGTATTATTTCATTCTTTGTTATGGCTTAGTAATATTCCATTGAATGTATCACATCTTCTTAAATCAATTGTCCATTGATGGACATTTAGGTTGTTTCCATGTCTTGGTTATTGTAAATAGTACTGCTGTGAACATTGGGGTGCATGTATCTTTTCGAATTAGAATTCCCTCCAGATCTATATCCAGGAATGGGATGGCTGGATCATATGGTAACTCTGTTTTTCATTTTTTAAGGAACCTCTATACTGTTCTCAATAGTGGCTGCATTTAATTTTTAATTTTTTAAATATGAAAGCAAATCTCTCGTGGCAGCAGGTAAAGGCCTGTGTGGTCCAGCCACTGCCCGTCTCTGGGACTCCTCTCCTCGCCTCTCCTTCTTCCCTTACTACTTTCCAGTCTGGCTCTACTTGTTTCCATGAAGTCACCAAACATTTTGCATTTTCCGTCACTTCACTTTTGCATTTGCTGTTTCCCTTGCCTGAGATGTTCTGCCCCATCATCTAACAAGAGGCTTCTTTTCCTTCAAGTTCCAGATGCATTGTCACTGCCTAGGAAAAGACTTCCTAAACCATGCACTCCTGGCCTTCCTTCCCAATGGAACCCCAGTGCTGAGCTGGGCACTTTGGTGCCTGGTGCACTGGTCCGTGTTTCCCAGCTGCACCAGCAGTTAGATGTGGCCATGTGTCTGGTTAATGGGATGCAAGTGCAAATGATGTGTAAGACTTCCTAGAAGCCTCCTTCACGGGAAGCAATGAAACCCTTCTTCTTACCTTCTTCTCTCCTACTATCTGGAATGCAGATGTAATAACTGTAGCTTCTGGAAGCATCTTGGACCTGGAGATGCGAGTGAGGATAGGATGAAGGGCAGACAAGAGCCTGGAGAGCTAATGATGCTGTGGGATGGGGACCCAGTGAACAACAGCAGCCTCTCAGTATCTTTTATATGAGAAAGAAATAAACTTACTTACATCAGTGCTACTTGTAGCTTTACAACTGCATGCCACCGCACCTCAACACTGACATAGCACAGCCATCCCCAGACACATCACCCTTTTTGGTTCAGTGTCCTTTCACTACCTGAAAGAGCCCGTTCAGTTGTGTTTCTGTAAGAGCGGGGGCCTGGTCTGTCTTGTTCACTGCAGTATCCCCAGCACCTGCTGCAGGCTTTTTTTTGCATGTGGATATTCCTTTCCAGAATTTCTTGGAACACTGATATTTTTCTGAATTCTGAGAAAAATCAGTTGAGAAATCACGGGAAAAAAATTTATAATTCTTCCTGCAAGAAATAAAACTTAACAATCTGTATGGAGATGTTATTGGTTTGAAGGAATCCACCAATATCAATGACTGGCAATAGTGGAAAAATCTGGAGAGTTTCCAGCAGTTTTCCTACTTCACTGTGCTGTAACAAAAGTGTTTTACACAAACACTTGAAAGGTGGAAGCATCAAAAACAACTCACAGAGGAAGCGTACACGGTGCAGATTCTGAACGTGACAAAGATGAAAGCAGTTAGCTCAGATTCAGATGATGTAACTAGAGCTAATCAGCATGATCTGCAAGACAATTTTCTCCTGACAGTTTTTTAAATAAGAAAAATTATAATACTGTTTCAGTTTTCCCCAGTGAGAATTTCTCTTTTGCACCGAAAATGGAGAAAAACTCTCACAGGTCATTTTGGACTGCAAAACACTCTGGAACACACACACAAGTAATAATAATAATTGAGAGATTTTTTAAAGACCCTAAATCTGACATAAATGATTTTATGCCCACTGAAGTTAGGACACTTATGGAAAGAGGAATATTACGAAATTGTGAGAGAGATGTGAGATTGCTTAAAACTGGCTTAATTAGCAGTTACATTAAGGAACAATGATGCAACTCTTCTAAGCAAAAACAAAATTCTGCTTTGAGCAGTGTGCTTTTTAAAAAAATTCTAATTGAATTGCTTAATGCAGAAAACAGACCTATTATCCATCATTAAACGTTTAAGCAATGTTAGTAGTTTATATGAGGTAGACAGCTTTTTTTTTTTTTTTTTTTTTTTGCTTTGGCAAACAAGAACGAAATTGTTCAATTAGCAACGTCACTACTAGAAAGACTTTTGTGAAGGGAGATATATTTTATCAGAAGAAATGCAAAGAAGAATAAATATTTTGTGGACCATCTATCGTGAAGTCTGAAACTGGTCTAAAATCTGAATTAGCAAAAATAATATGAACTTCAGTGGCAAAATCAAAATCAGAAAGAGAAGACTATTTTAATCATTTAAAAGTGATTAAATGAATTTATAATAAATATCATGTACCTTAAAAGCCAACTCTAGATACACTGTCCACGATTCAGCTGTCGACACAAAGTGAAAGACCATTCTACAGCTGGAATATTTGTCATAAAACAAAGATCAAGGCAATCAAATATGGCAAGTCATGCTTTATGTAATTTTTTAAATTTAAAGGTTTGTGGTATTATTTTTTTAATTTCTAAAATCACTTTATTTGGCATTTGTTTTGTGGTATATTCCCTTCTTTCGATATTTTCTCTTATCAAATGTCTATATCAAGTAGTGGTTGTTTTTACATGTCACTGAAGTTGTTGACCTAAAACAAGTAGACTACCAGTTATTTCTCCAGCAAAAATGGGTTTATTTGAAATCAACAAGGGATTTCAGGGGGTAAGGTATAGCTCAAGTGGTAGAGCACATGCTTAGCATGCACAAGGTCCTGGGTTCAATCCCCAGTACCTCCTCCAAAAAATAAATAACTAAACCTAATTACCTTCCCTCCAAAAAAAAAAAAGGAATTGCAAACTTGGGATTTGTAGTTGTGGTGTGTGTACACATCCCCAGCAAAAGTGGAGAGAATGGTTTTAAAGAGGGAAAAGGGTGTTGGGAGGGCTACAGTAAACAAAAAACTGGGAGTCTGAAGTCGAGTGGCTTTTCAGTGGCCGAGTTGTGACAGCCTCTCAATGGCTGAGCTCTTACCAGGAAAGAAGAGGAAGTCTTTCCTCCTCCTGTTGGGCTCAGCTCTCAACCACAGCAGGAGGGCTCTCCTTTCTCATCTGATTCTATTTTAATTGAGGTTGCTGTTTATTAATTTTTAACAAAATGTAGTATAACCTTGTATCAACACATATGTTCATAATAATAAACCAGGCAATTCTTATCACCTTTTTCTTTTTTGCAGAAAATCTCAGAAACTTTTAGTATAACCCTATCACAAAAAAATAGTTCACTATTGGCTATTATGGTCATTATTTTATTTTATTTTTACTTTTTTTATGGTATTATTTTAAAACATAATGAAGATATTATGGGGAAAACACAGCATAACTGATGATTTAGAGAATTTTCAAGAATTCCTGGGAATTCCAGTTTCTTATTCCAGAATCCTGAAGACGTGTATCTGTGAGGAATTTGCAAACTCTATACAGTACCTGGCACAGAGCAGACACTCAGCATATATTTCAAATGAGTGAGTGTTATTTTGTTTACTAGTCCCAGCAGTCCTACGAGGTAGACTGTGTCCATTTACACATTAGAAAGCCGGGGCCTCCTTTGAGGCTCCTTTGAGGCTGGTGTGGGACAACACCCTTAAGATTCTTGAAAGTTCCAAGGTTCACTGAGACATGCTCTTAAGATTCTTAGAAGTACCACCAGGCCTGCCCTTAATTTCTCTGACAAAGCATCTTATAGCCACACTGTGGATTTGATCTTAGCCCTGAAGCTGTTTCTCATGTGGGAGTTTTTCAATGGGAGTGACTGGTGGTAAGCAACAATTTTATTTTAGAACCCAGTAAATCCTAATTTCTTTGTGTTTCCTTCCAATTCTTCCAAAAACGTGAATGATTTCTTCATTCGATCATCTCTCCAGTCTTGTATTTTATCATAGGCCACGAGGAAAAGCCAGGTGGCACTTTCTACATTCTGCTGGGACGTCTCCCCAGGTGACCCCAGCAGTTAATTAAGCAATTTTTCTATTTTTCACGTTCCTCCAGGTGGCAGTGTTACCACACTTCTTGCCACTACAGAAGAAGGGTCCTCTGCTCCAGCCTCCAGTAACGTTTTCCTCACAGTCCTCCACTCCGTCACCGTCACCGACAGTCTCCTCGTGGCCTTTTCTGCTTCTTTCTGCCACCATATCCCAAAGCCAGTGTCATATGGTTTAGGGGTTTCTTAGGACAGCACCCCACTTCCTGCTGCCAAATTCTGCCAAGGTGTCTGTTGCTGCACAGGAAACTTAGTGCCTTGAGACAACAGTCCATTTTCCCTCAATAATTTGAGATGCAATTTTGTCATATACTAAATTTCCATACATAGTTGGTTCTGTTTCTTGGTTCTTTTTTATTCTATTCTATTATCTATTTGTTTACACATAGGCTGGTACCATGCTGTTTTAGTTTAAAAAGGCTTTACAGTATGTTTTAATATCTGATAGGGCTAATCCCCCTCTCAATTTTTAAATTGTTTTCCTGTCTACTTTTATATGTCTTTTCCATAGAAACTTTAGTATTATATTGTTTGGCTCCCTAAAAAAAAAAAAAAAACAAAAAAAAGGTTGTTCTTTATATTGGGATTGTGATAGTTAATAAAGTGACTTGGGGCAACTAACATCTCTGATGTTGGGTAATCCTACCCAAAAAGGGGAGATAATTTAATTACAAGGGCTTTATAGAATATTTTAATATCCAGTAGGGCCCGTCCCCACTCAAAGTGGGTTTTTTCCCTGACTATTCTTGCCTGTTTATTTTTCACATAAACTTTAGTATCAACTTGTTTGGCTCCATAAAAAACATTGTTGGTATTTTTATTGGAATTGTGATAATTAACAAATTGAATTAGGGAGAACTAACATGTCTCCCAGGTCTGATCAGTTCAAAATAGGTTTTATTGTTTTGAATGTGTACACACACACTACTCCCCCCACCAAGAATCTGAAAATGAATACCAGGTATGGAAAGGACCAGTTTCATTCGGTTCAGTAAGTATTTACATATTACCTGCTATCTGCAAACTGCCATCATAAAATATAGGAGGATGAGCAAGCCATGGTCTCTGCCCTCAAGAACATGACAACCTGAAGGGGGCGATAAACACTTACATAAAAGACTGCAGTGAGCCTTCCGTAGCATTTAATGCAGTGTATCTGTTGAGCTAGCTCTGAGCCACAGAAATCTACAGCCCAAATATCCATGTGAAGTGGTCACATACATCTCTGGTGATCAATGATAGAAATGGAATTTGTTTGCTATTGTGTGCACTGCATATTGATTTAATATTCTCTAGGTATCCTGATCACCTGTTAACACTAACCTGATGGGGATCTTTCAAAGGAGAAGAATTAAGATGAAACCATTCATTCATTCTGCTGATACTTACTGAGTGCCTTTTATATGTGAGGAGCTGCTCTTGAGCTGAGACAGGAAAGACCACATCCCTCTTGTGATGATTGCATCCTACAGGCAGAGACAGAAGACAAACATTTAAGATATAATTTCAAGTAGTGATAGGAGCTCTGAGAAAGAGTAACACAGGTCAAGGAGATGAAGAGTAAGGTGCTGTCTTAGATAGGATGACAAGGGAAAGCCCTCCTTGGGAGGAGGAAGCATCTGGGCAGAGACTTGAATGATAAGAATGGGGAAACCAAGTGAAGGTCCTTGGAGATGAGTCTTCTGTGCACATGAGAGCAGCTGCAGAACTAGGGACAGCATGGAGGTCAACACAGCCAGAGAAGAAAGCAAAGGAGAGACTGAAAGAAAAGGTTTGGGGTAGGCAATGCCTAGATCAAGTAGGAACTCTAGGCAAAAAGGAGTTTGGATTTTGTCCTGTGAGAAGGGATGCCTTTGGCAGGGGCGTGACATGCATCATCTGACTTATATGCTAAATCTGGCTGCCATGGGGAGAATAGATCATAGTGAGGGTCAGAAATGGGGGACTGGTTAGGAGTCATTGTGTGGTTCAAGTGAGAGATGACAGGGACTTGGACTAGAGGACAGCTGTGGAGAGGAAAAGAAGTGGAGAAGCAAAGAAATGTGGGAATTTTTTGAAAGTCGAGCTAATGGGACTTGCTGGTGGACTGAATCTGGGGGTGAAGGAAAGATAGAAGCCAAGGATAGCTGTGTGATTTTGGACTTGGGCAACTGGGTGAATACTAGCACCATATATGGATAAGGGCAAAAATCTAGAGATCTATATTGGTTTCAAGATGCTCGGTTACTTCCCATTAATTTTTACTATCCCAGCATGAATTACATGTTCCTTTTCTATTCTTCTGTAGTCTCCTGTTAGAATTGTTCCCAGGAAGATATTTAAGCCAGATATGTGAAAGAAGATATGGTAAATGACCATTTGATCATTTCTGAAGGTCTCAAGCATTATCCTTCTATAAAAAGAATTTAATCAATATTATTGTTGATAATAAAAGCCATTTGGATCTAGTTGATTTCAACTATAATCAAGCAGGAAAAAAATTTTTTTATAGAGGCTTCTTTTTTTATTGTATTTTGTGTGTGGGGGGGAGGTAATTAGCAAGCAGGAAAAAATTAATAGAAGTTAAACTCAGTTGCTTGCAGTGTTTTATATGGCCAAGAGTGGTGAACTTATAGCCTGCAACTGGCTCAGGCTGATGGGGTGTTGTTTAACTAGAGGAAGGGCAGGGGGCAGGTGCTTAGGAGACAACCAAGCCCTGATGTGATCTCTGAATTGGAGTCACTTAGTCACAGAACATTTTCTCAGCATCTGTTATACGTAGGGTAGGGTGCTGGGAACTGTCACCATGTCGGATACCATAGCCCATCTCTTGTTATTCTTGGACACCTCTTTGTTCCCAGAGTTTCCCCTGATTTCCAAGGTACAGCTGATCACTGCATTTTGTTTGTGGAACTGTGATGAGTCTCCAAGACCAAACACATACCTTAATAAGACCATAAAGGGGCTAAGGTACGTGAAGTACTTTGAGGGGTTCAGGTGAAAAGCTCACAGAAGTACCATTTAATATTATCTTTACCTTCAAAGTGGCTCTTCAACAAAACAATAAGCAAAATGTGGGTCAAATAAAGCTGTGAAGAGGATATTCTTTATAAAGACCTTGGGTTTGCAGTCAGTTCTTTCCTGGCTAAGTGAGAATCCCTGATACTTTGTGAATTTTAAAGAAGCAGAGCCATTCCAGGCTCCAGCACTAAGTCTTAGTAGGTAGAGCAGAGCAGGAAATCTGCAGCTATTATGAACCATAAAGTATTCTGTTTTCTGTGGGAAAAGAACAGTGTCTTGGGCCAAATAGGAATGATTTACATCTTAAGCAACAAATGTGCAAAACTTTTTAAAATTAAAAAGTATTTTTTTCTTAGGGGGAGAATGTAAGCTCAAGTGGTAGGGCACTTGCTTAGCATGCACGGGGTCCTGGGTTCAATCCCCAGCACCTACTCTAAAGATAAAGAAACTTAATTACCTCTTTCCCCTTAAAAATAATTTTTTAAGTATTTTTTTCTTAAAAAGTAATATATTTTAATGCAGAAAATTAAAAATATAGGAAATTCTAAAAAAGGAAATTTAACTATTGCTACTACTCAGAGATTGCCACTGTTAATATTTTATTTATATGCTACAAATATATATGTGTGCATATATATAATCTTTTAGGAATATTGATTTCTATGAGTATATTCTTTAGGAGAACATAATTTGAAAACTGATATATCAACTTCTAAAGCACTTCAAGTTATAGTGAAAAGTGGCCTAGCATAGACATAATAATAGTTATTCACATTTTATAGCACATACTCTGTTAGTTATCTCTTTTTTATTAATAGCTATTATTAATATCATTAATAATAATTCATAATAATAATTACTATTGTTGAAATGTTGGTAACAGAGGAGTGAATACCTTGCTAGGAGAGTCTCACCCCCAAGTTATGATTAGGAAAAGGCAATAAACTTTGTTAAGCCTCAATTTCCTCAAGTGTACAGTAAAAATCTTAGACTAGATGAAGTCTGAGGCCTCTTCTAATTTTGAAATCCTGTCTAAGTCTTGTTTTGGAATATGGGCACTTACTGAGATGCATTTCCTGAGACGCCAAATTTTACTTCCAAATATTTTATCTAATACACACCTGTTTTCAAGCAAAGAAAAACGGATCACATTTTGAAGACTATTCAAATGCTTTGAAGATGGGGCCTATTTACAGAGACCAATTTGTTTCTCTGCATTATTTTAGCATGCAACTCTAGTCCAGTCCTGAAGCTTCCTAAGTATCTGAGGCTTCGAAAAGTGGGGGTGGAGGAAGCTTATTTCCATGGAGATAGATGGGAGCAAATGGTCACATCATCAAAAGCAAACTAGAAATGTACCAAGCTTTTGTGATGCTGATCCTTTTTTTTTTTAAGTAAGAAGAAGAAGGAAAAAAGGCACAAATAAAAGGACAGATCTCTCTCATTAAATCCAACACTAATTTAGTAATCAGTGAAATAAAGGTAGCCTTGAAAGCCCACTGCCAGAAAATACAGTACAACAAAGAAGCACAAAAGGTTGCTGGCTGCCAGGTGTAATTTCCAGGTACTCCAAGTGCATTTGGACTCCCTGTTCTCTCAGCTTTTCTTTACAGATTGGTTGTCTCCATGGTAGATGCGAACTATCCATTTAGTCACCCCAGTATGTTATCCAAATATTTAGGAGGAGAAAAATTGCAGGAAAATAACCTTTAATTTTCTGATTCTCCAAAAGAAACTGTTCAAAATTAAGAGGTATGAGAAGCTAAGAATGAGAGCTAATTTATTTTTCTGTTTATTACTTAACACTTTGGATAGCCTGGAAATAATTTTGACAGTGGCATAAGAGCCAAAGTTGGGATAAGGGTCAAATTGACATAAAGTGGCTTATATCAGAATAAAATCACTATCAACTATATCTCCATCTCCATCTATTTCTATGGATGGATGGATGGATGGATGGATACATACATACATACATAGCTTTTCGCTTAACTCCTTCTATTATTTCATTTTACTCTGGCAGAAGCTGCCAGAAGCCTAAAGGCAGGAAAGATACTCAGTTCTTCATGTATACTGAAAAGAAAGAAAATCACTTAAGAATAAATATATAAAAGTTAAATGACTTTGCTAAGATTCTGCTTTTCACTTTCAACCTATAAATTAGAAATAATAGTGATTGCATGGTGTTAGGATGTTCTAGAGATTGAGGTAATATTTTTAAAGTGTTTTGTGCTATTCAGAGGGAAAAATGCACTTTACTTTATATTTTAAGATGTGATTTATGAGAAAAATTGTCTCTTCTTCCTTATCTTCCTCTTCCTCCTCCTCCTCTTCCTCTTCTTTTTCCACTTCAGATTTTCCCTCTCTGCTTACAGCATTAAGAGAGAGGGCAATTTGCAATTATAAAGCATTAATTTCTTTAATTGATTTATAAATTCAATGCAAAGACAAGTAAAACATCAGGGTGATTTTTTTTTTTAACTTGACTAATACAAAAGTTCATCAGAGGGGGATGGGTATAGCTCAGTGATAGAGTACATGCTTAGCATGCACAAAGTCCTGGGTTCAATCCCCAGTACCTCTACTGAAATAAATAAATAAATAAACAAACAAACCTAATTATCCCCACACACAAATTTTTTTAATACCCAAAAAACAAAAATTCATCAGGAATGTAAATTGAAAATTAGAAAAATTCTGAAAAATAAGAATATTGGGGAAGTAATTATTATAACAATATATTATAACATTCTAAAGAAGAAATAGATAGCCGAATAGAATAGAATAGAATGATCAGAAATAAACCCAGAGGGTAGGATATAGCTCAAGTGTTAGAGCACATGCTTAGCATGTGTCCTGGGTTCAATCCCCAGTACCTCCTCTAAGAATAAATAAATAAATGTAATTACCTCCCCCCCCCAAAAAAAAAGAAATAAACCCAAATACACAAGTGAATTTAATATGTGAAAAGGTAGATGGGTCAAATTTATGTGGGGGTGAAAAGAATGCGTTTGTTGATAAACAGTGATAGGTAAACTGACTAGGAATAAAAAGCAAAAAAAAAAAAAAAAGTCCTTTATCACACTATAGCCCAAAAATTTCCAGAAGATTTAAAGATTTTTAAATGTAAAAAAGAATTGTAGTATTAATAGTTCAGAACTTTGATAAATTTCTTTGGTAAATAACCTTCACATATAAAAAAGCTTTCTAAGTAAGACACACAATCCTAAAGTCTTACAGGAAGGAAAAAATAAATTTAAACATGTACAAACTGGAAAAAAAATACTGCAATATAATTGGCAAATAAAGAGAGTCATTAATATACAATGCTTTGTACAACTCAATGAATAAAAACAAATCAAATGAAAAATGGTCAAATATATTAAAATCTTCATCTCTTTTACTATTAAATAATTATATATTAAAACAATGATTATGTCCACACAATGAAATATCATTTAGCAATAAAAAGCAGCATAATTTATGATAGCCAAAAAGAGTAAATGACCCAAGTGCTCATCAACAGATGAATGGATAAACAAAATGTGACACATCCATACACCAGAATATTACTCAGCCATAAAGAAGTACAGATAAATCCTACAGCCAGAATGAACCTTGAAAGCATTACGCTAAGTGAAAAAAGCCAGACACAAAAGACCATGTTGTATGATTCTAATGACATGAAATCCCTGGAATAGGCAAATCTGGAGAGATTAAAAAGTAGATTAATGACTGCCTAGGGTTGGGGGAGTGGAAATTGGGGGGAAATGGGGAGTGACTACTAATGATCACAGAATTTCTTATTGAGGTCATGAAAATTGTAATGATGATTGCACAAATCTGTGAATGTACTAAAACCATTGAGTTGTACACTTTAAGTAGGTGAATTGTCTGATATGTGAATTATAGCTCAATAAAGCTGTTATTTTTTAAAATCTTACTAAAAAATAATGAGGTATGTTGAAGTTGTCCATCAGATTACAAAACTTGATAAATAATGAACATTGTTAATAGTATATTCAAATAATAAATATAGCAGTGATATACAGTTTATTCATAAAGCAATGAAAAGAAATGAACTACAATTCCAAATACCAATATAGATGAATCCCACAAACATAATGTTGAGCAAAAGAAGTCAGATACAGAAAAAGTACACTGTCTTGATTACACTCCTTAAAAAGTTTAAACAGAGATAAAACAAATCTATGTTGATGGAGGAATGTAGCAAACAGAAGTATACAAAAAGGTATTTTTGAGTGCTGGTAATTCCTTGATCTGGCTTCTGGTTACACAGTGCTTTTCACTTTGTGAAAATTCATCAAGCTGTATGTTTATAATTTATATACTTTCCTGTATATTATGCTTCTATAAAAATTCACATAATAAAATTAAAACAAATAAATTTTAAAAAATTAGATGACCCAAATTTATATGCAACATGGATAACATAACATAAAAATGAGAAATTATAATGATGTCAATTATATGTAGTAATTACAATATACATTTTACATAAGTTACATTTCTGTAAACTTTTAAAGCATACTGTGTAATGTATATTAGGTGGGGACCCATAAACATGGTAGCAGTATAAAAATCACAGAATATACAGCATGATGACTATAATTAATAGTGCTGTGTTGAGCACTAGAAATTTGCAAAGAAAGTAGATTTCAGGTGCTCTCATCACAACCAAAAAATGGTAACTGTGTGAAGAGATATGTTAATTAGCTTGACTCTAGTAATCATTTTACTAAGTATATATATATATGTGTATATATACATCAAATCATCATGTGGTGATCTTAAATATATACAATTTTTATTTTAAAAAAACATAGACAAGAAAGAGTAAACACCTAATATGTGATCATGGTTGCCCCTAAGGATGGAGGAAGGGGAATGGGACTGGGTTGAAACTGTAATATTTTCTTAATAAAATATCAAAAGCAAATATCACAAAATATTAACACTTGTTAATTCTGATAGTGGGTAGAATTGTATTTATTATGTTATTCCTTGTATTTTTCCATACGCTTAAAGGTTTTAATTTTTCTAAAAAATGTTCTCTGCATCACACTAAACTGCCTCTTGATTGGTTGCTAGAGGGCAAATTGGCCAAAACTCCTACAGAATAAGAGGAGGGGATTGGTGTTTGGTAAGTTTGTATGTTTATGATCTCATGTCTCCATTACTGATTTGAACCAGTTTGCTGTAGCCATAATCCAGTAAAACACAAACAGGATTTGCTTGACATTTTTTTTCTACTATGAGATAAAACTTTTTTTTTTAAGTTTAGTTGATTTACAATGTTGTATTAGTTTCTGGTGCACAGCATAATGATTCAGTTATATGTATTTAGATATCCATATTCTTTTTCATATTCTTTTCATTAAAGGTTACCACAGGCTATTGAATATAGTTCCCTGTGCTATACAGTAGGACCTGGTTATTTATGTATTCTGTACATAGTAGTTTGTATCTCCTAATCCCAAATTCCTAATTTATCCCTCCCTCCCCCCTTCCCCCTCGGTAACCATAAGTTTGTTCTCTATGTCTGTAAGTCTCTTTCGGTTTGGTAAATAAGTTTGTGTCATTTTTTTAGATTTCACATATCAGTGATATCATACATTTGTCTTTCTCTGTCTGACTTACTTCACTCAGTATGATAATCTCTAGGTCCATCCATGTCACTGAAAGCATTGTTTCATTCCTTTTAGATATGACAAATCAAAGGTCAACTTAGCATATTTAACTGAATGACTATTATTTCTTCTTTTGGTCTCTTCCTTAAATGAAATGGCCAGTTTACAGATCTAATTTTCCTGTCTTAGTGTGTCTAAGATTTTATCCTTCTTTTCCCTTCTAACCCAGTTATGTGTGGACTGCTCATGCCCAGATCCTAGTGCACTCTAGCTGGAAACACCATGGACGGTTCAACATTCATTAAACATTGGTTTGTCTCATCACATCATATCACTTTATTGTGTGAAAGCCTTTAGACTCTCCCAAGTCTTCCCTCCTTCCTTCTAGGTAAGATTTAATGTAATACTTAATCACAGAATTACCCTTATTTCCTGACCAGGGGTCTCCAAACCAGAACAAAGCTCTGTTTTGCTAAACACTCTCACTGAAATCACCTAACACAAGATGAAATCCTATGATAAATCCGATCGCGTTCTTACTGAGATGCCCCCTGTTTCCACATGTTGTGCGTCTTCCCTTACCACCACAAGTAAGAAACCCGACTTCCTTCATTGCAGAAGTGTGCCTGTTTGACGGGAGGACACTGATGCATTGCACTGAGTGAAAGAAGCAAGTCACACAAAGATATGAACTTCCTTTTAAATCAAGTTAATAAAAGTCAATATTAATTAAATTATTTAGGCATACATTGCCACATAAATGATAAAACTGTAAAATAAAAGCAAGGACTAACACTACATTGTAAGTCAACTATACTTAGAAAAAAAAGGCAAGGAGATGATTATGACAAGTGTTGGGATAGTGACAGTTCTTCGGGAAAAGAAGGGCTGAGCTGGGCTGAGGCACAATTGAGGAGTGAGTGCTAGTGAGAGATGCTACTGCAGAGAGCACAGGTGGAAGCTGGCAAAACCCCGACATTGATCTGAGAACTGGGAGAGACCTCTTCTCCAGAAGTGTCAGAGAGGAGGATTCAGTGTTATTCCACTTGACAAGGAACAGTTTCAAGAACATGTCTGGTGATAAAGCTTTAGTCTGAGCACAGCTTACCTTATTCGAGGATCAGCAAAGAGAACAAAACACAGCAGCCTAGGAAAAACTTTTGCAGAATGGGAGAAAGGAAACAACTTCTAGGAGACTCCCAAGAAGAGCCTGCTCCAGGAGTTGATCTACTGGAGATTACTGGAAACTTCAGGGATCTGAGAGCCTTAAGTCCCAAATGGACTTTTTAAAAGAGAAGGGTTATTAGTTATTAAAGAGGGGAATGACATGAGAAGACGTTAGGCTGAAATGAAAGTGCAACAAGATTTGTCTCAAAGGAAGAATGATATGATAAGAGAAGATGGGAAGGAAATTAAAAGTGAATAGTAGAATAAAAAAAATGACATTGGAGGTGCAGCAAAATTAATGCTATTGTGATGTAGAGGACAAGTTAAAGGACTCCCAAAATACAAAGAAGAGGAGAAAGAGATGAAAAAGTTAAGATGATAGAAACAAACGATAGAGAGCAAAGAAGAAAGTCAACTGGTGCTCCTTAAGAACATGGAATGGAAAGACACAATTGCCAGAAATATGGTAGAAGAGAGATTCTTCACTGGAGAGTGGGGATGAGAATGCAAGGCACTGCCCTAGTGGGCCCTTGGCCAGAAGTGCCAGGGAAGGAGTGGTAGGCTTACTTTCTTCTTCCTTCCTTCCTTCCTTCCTTCCTTCTCCTTTCTTTCCTTCCTTCTTATAGTTGATTCACAATATGATTTTAGTTTCTAGTGTACAATGTAGTGATACAAAATTTTTATAGATTATACTCCATTTATAGTTATTATAAAATATTGGCTACATTCCCCGTGTTGTACAATAAATCCTGCAGCTTACTTGTTTTATGTGTAGTAGCTTGTACCTCTTAATCCCCCGCCTCTATCATGTCCCTCCCTCCTTCCCTCTCTCCACTGGTAACCACTAGTTTGTTCTCTACATCTATGAGTCTGTTTCCTTTTTGTTATATTCACTAGTTTGTTTTCTCCTTTAGATTCCACATATAAGTGATGACATATAGCATTTATCTTTCTCTGTCTGACTTATTTCACTTAGTATGATACCGTCCAGGTAGGAGTGGTGTGCTTTTAAATTACAGTAATGAGTGTCCGCTGGTTGAGCTATTTTGTATCCTTCAGTTGTGTTAGGAAAAAAGTGTTGAAACCATTGTAAAATAGACCTGAGATACGATACGCATGAGTGAATGAATAAATGAGAGAATGAAGATGTTTAGATTAAAAGTGTGTAAACCACATCCCAAGTAACATCAGTCAAGAGAAAACCATACTTTAGAAAAGGGAACCCACCTACACTATTGGTGGGAACAGTATAGAGGTTCCTTTAAAAAACTAAAAATAGAGCTACCATATGATCTAGCAATCCCACACCTGGGCATATATCAGGAAAAGACAAAAACTCCAATTCAAAAAGATAGATGCACCCCAATGTTCATAGCACCACTATTTACAATAGCCAAACATGGAAGCAACTTAAGTGTCCATCAACAGATGACTGGATAAAGAAGATGTGGTGTATATATACAGTGGAATATTACTCAACCATAAAAAAGAATGAAACATTGCCAGTTGCAGCAACATGGTTGTACCTGGAGATCGTTTCTAAGTGAAGTAGCCAGGAAGAGAAAGAAAAATACCATATGATATCACTTATATGCGGAATCTAAAATATGATACAAATGAACTTATTTACAAAACAGAAAGAGACTCACAGACATAGAAAACAAGCTTATGGTTGCCAAAGGGAAAAGAGGTGGGGGGTAAATTAGAAGTATGGATTAGCAGATACACACTACTAGATATGAAATAGACAGGCAACAAGGATTTACTGTATCACACAGGGAGCAATGTTCAATGTCTTGTAATAACCTATAATGGAAAATAATCTGAAAAAAATATATCTACAAATAACTGAATCACTTTGCCATACACCAGAAACTAACACAATATTGTAAATCAACTATACTCTGAAAAAAGAGAGAGAAATTCACTCAGACACATTTGGACAAAATTTTTGAACTACAGGATTAAGAGGGAAAAAAAATGCTACCATATCCATTTTCTCCCCTTTTAAAAAAAAAAAACTACCTTGAACAAACACATTAAAAAATCAGACTTCTCACAAACTTTTCTTTTTCTGCCACGTGAAATTCCTATGAAGCAATGTTTTTAGAATGCTAAGGAATGAGGTTGAAATCCAATAGCACTTAGCTATGTTGTAACTCAGCGAAAGAAAATACAAAGACTCCAGTTCACAAGCACTCAGAGAGGATGCCACCTATGTACCCTTTAAAAAAATTACCGAAAATGGACTATAATAACCTTTTGAATTGGTAAGTCATGGAATGAAAATATTGGTGGTAAGTGCTAAAATCAACTAAAATTGAGATCATGCTGTATAGCACAGGGAAATATATACAAGATCTTATGGTAACTCACAGAGAAAAAAATGTGACAATGAATATATATATGTTCATGTATAACTGAAAAATTGTTCTCTACACTGGAATTTGACACAACATTGTAAAATGATTATAACTCAATAAAAAATGTTAAAAAACTTAAAATTAAATTAAATTTAAAAATAAATACAATAAAATAAAATAAAATAAAATTGAGATCACTTTGACCAGTGGCAGAGAAGTTTATTTTTTAACATCTCCATCCTCTCTATGACAAAATTAATTTTAGTAATAGTAAGTAAATAAAACAAATAATACTGGCCAGAAAAGAAATGTAGCAAATGTAGCTTATTAAATTTTGTATATATAATTATACTAGAAAAAAATTATATTACAAAAAAGGGGAATATGGGTTACTACTTTTTAATACAATGAGGTGGGTTTTGGCAAAAAAAAAAAAAGGGGGAAAACTCATACCTACATATTGTGAGTAAGAAATTAAGACGTTACAATTTAATAATAGTTACCAAAGACTAAGAAGGTAAAAACAAAAAGAAAGTTCTGTTTTAAAGATAATGTTCGAATTCAGTAAAACATTTCGTGTGTAAACTAAATTTTACACTTACCAATCAGAAATACTCACCTTGCAGTATGCAGTTTCACTTTTATATTTTAAATACCAAAAGTTCAAATAGTCACAAAAAAATGACAGAAGTCAACCTGTGTTCTGATTCCTTGTCTTTGCAATCACTGTGCTATTATTTATTTCAAATCTACTGCATAAATACAAGCATTTGTAGTACCACAGGGGTTGGAAACACAAACTGGGTCCCTAAAGTGAGTTGGAACAAGCCTGACCCATGATAAAGTTACCTTTGAAAGGAGCCTGCATGCCCCCGTGTATTGGAAGCCCAGCATATAACTGGGAATTCTTGTAATTAATATCCATGTAGAACACAACGTTTACTAAAGGACAAGTAATAAAATGTGCTAAGTTGAAGTTTACATGCGTCTTATTAAAATTCATGAACTTCAGCAATTGTTTAGAGTTTTTTGAGGGAGAAGTATTTTTATCACTGGCTGTTGACATTCGCTGGCACTTGATGATAATCAAGAGCAGACACTTTTAGTTGGTTTCATTGTGCTCCCACTGCCCTGCCCTTGGTCAACTGCTGGTTTTAATAATTCTGGTAAATCTGGGGGCAAAACTGAATGCCAGACCCCAGATCTCTCTTTTTCTAATTATTCTGCAAAGAAAGGGCTGTGGTTTAATCAGTTAGGATTATGCTCTCACTGCATGAATCGGGAAGCCAATACAATGGGTTTTAAGCAAGTGAGGGGAGTATTTTTCCGTGTAACAGACAATGCAGGGCTGTGGAGTATCTCCATGTTGCCACTAGTGACGCACGCTCCCTCTGGTTTTTCTTTGTCAACATCCTTCATTTCTGTCTTTTCCCCTGAGCTCACAAAGTAGCTGCTAAACTTCAAGATCCTGCGCTGACATTCCACTCAAGATGCAGCAGGAAAAGCAAAGGCAAAATACTCACAAGAAGCCAAATCTGGCCTTTTTTTAAATGAGGAAAACAAAGGCTTTCCTAGAAGCCTCATCCATCAGATTTCTGCTTACATCTCATTGGCCAGAGCTTGTTATCTGGTCACTCCTAGTGAAAGTGGGAAAGTTTTAGGTTTTGCTTTTGATTTTAGCTGGGAAACAGTCTATATTTTTCTATATTACAGGATTCTCTAATATTCTACAGTTTATACAAAAATATATTATCTTTGAAATCAGAAAAACACTATATATATATACAAATATTCGTATCTTATGTGTAAAATGTTTTCTAAAACTGCCTTCATACCACCTCCAGACTGTCAGCTTCAATCAGCCCCCTCCATGCCATGTTCATTTCCCCCTCCATGCCTTTACTCCTTTATTCCTTCTGCCTGGAATGCCCTCCCCTGAGCCCTTCATTACTCCAAATTCTACCCATCAAGGACAGCCCAGATTAAATTCAAGGGTTTCCTTGAAACTCTTCCACCAGGTCTCAGTCCATTCAGACTTCTTTCCTCAATGTTTTAAAGATTTTTTAAATTTTTAAATTCTTTTTTTAAAAGTTTTTTGGGGAGGGGTAATTAGGTTTGTTTATTTTTAGAGGAGTTACTGGGGGTCAGAACTCGTGTGTGTTAAGCATGCACTCTAGGACTTGAGCTATACCCACTCCTCCCAGCCCCACCTCATTTCCTCAACTTTTATAATGCCTTTCAAGCTTCAGTGTGTATAAGAATCCCCTGGAGGGATTGTCAACCTCCTGTTCCCCACCCCTAGAGACTCCAATTCAGTAGGACCGGGCTGGGGCCCCAAAGTCTGCATTTTTAATGACACTCCTGAGTGATGTTGATGCCGCAGGTTGTGGACCATGTTTGTAGAGGCAATGGAACAATCCATCTCTGTGCCCGTATGTCTAGGGTGCTGAGACTCTAATCCTTGACTCTCCTCTTTGATTATATACCCCATTCTCTTTCCCACTGGATCTTGATAGGACAGATGGCATCAGTAAAGCTTGTGTGTGTTTATTTGTGCCTTGTAAATCTGTGTTACTGCATAAAGTTCCACTTATTAGAGAAGTAAGAATGTGCTTTTAGTTCTACCCCTGAAAATAGACAATTAGTCTTTAATCTCATAGGGAAGGAGACTGGCCTTTACACTGATGGGAAAACATGGGATATAGGTAATTCCCAAATATGGTAGTCATGGAACCTCTCAGGGAACAAACTTTGATTGAAAAATTGAAAATAGACACGAAGAAATTGAGTACAGTACTTTGAATTACTGCCTGCAGCATGACAAATATTTACTGTGCACTTAGATCACAGACATTGTACTGAGCATTGAGGATATAATGATATACAAAACCAGACATGGTTATTGCTTATAGAGCGTATGATTATTCTTATGATGTTTACACTCTTATAAGGAGGTAATTATAAATATGAAACCATTCAAATAAATGTAAAAGTTTAATTACAGTAAGTGCCATGAAGGAGGAGTATAGGGTGTGATAAATGCATGAAATAGAAGTTGTCAACCTAGAAAGAGCAGTAAGGGAAAACTTTCCTGAAGATCTGACTACTGAACTGAGAGGATGAATGGAGGGTACCAGGCAAAAAAGTGTACCAGGCAGAAAGATGTGCAAAAGTCCTGTGGCAGGAATGGGCACGATATGATCATTCACTGAAAAAAGCCCCAGTGGCTGGAGCAAATAGCTAGAAGCAGCATGACGCAAGATGTTACTAGAGGAAGGAGGGTATAGCTCAGGGGTAGAGTGTGTGCTTAGGATGCATTGAGGTCCTGAGTTCAATCTCCAGTACCTCCATTAAAATAAATAGATAAATAAATAAACCTAATTACCTCCCCCAACAGGAAAAAGAAAAAAGATTTTACTGGAGAGGGAGAAAGAGCCAGATCATGTTGGGTCTCAGATAACATCAAAATTTCTTATGAGTAATAGGAGATGTTTAATTAGATTTCTGTTTTGAAAGAATTGCTCTGGCTGTTGTAGGGAGAATGGATTGGGAGGGCAAATAGTGCTGCTTGGGGACCAGCTAGGGGAGTACTGCATCCATCTAGAGGAGAGACTGTGAAAGCCTGGTCTAGGGTTGGAACAGGGGACACGAGAAATGGACAGCTCAGGCCACTTCCCAGCTAAAACTAATAATGCAGCAGAGTCCCTTGTGAGACAAGCTGGGAAAGCTGAGTGTTTGAGGCCTTCATTAGAAAGCTGACTGTTGATAATATAAGGCAGTTAGAATTCAGGTGGCCATCCTAGGTTTGAAATGTAAATGCATGACAGGCTTAAAAATCGTAATGGGACAAGTGATTTTTCTAGAGAAGCAGACCACTGGAAAATGAGTGGAAGCCACAGGTTAGAGGAGAAACTGCTCAGGACTGTTATTCTGCCTCATTCCCAGTGAGTGCTGCTACTTCCAATGACAAGGTCCCCCAAACCCAAAGGGCCGAGGACCAGTGAGAGGAAGTGGGGGCAAATCACCTTGGAATAAAAAAGAAAAAGTCAAAGAATGTTTCCTCATTTTTAAAACCAAAGTCCCGAGCAGTAGGGGTCCACACCAAGTTTTTGTGAAGGTCATTTTGCAGTATGGTAACTTCTGGCTTTACTGTCAGCATCTCTAAAGACAGTCCCCAGAAATAGAGGGGCCAAGAAGGGGCTTTTTTAGAATCATTAGTGTGCCCCCTCCCCCACAGCCCCATTAGTGGGTCTTATTAAACCAACTCAAACAAAGAGCAAAGATGCCCTAGTTAATGGAGAGTCTCCAATAATTACTCTGCTCAGCCGCTTCTTTTAGGGTCTGAATGGCCTTTAAATAATGTTTCTCTTGCTGTGGTTGCAGACAATGACCTAGCAATCTGCTTTAAGCGGTGCCAATCCCATTAGCTGAAGAATAGCAAACTCTGTGTGTGTTTGTGTGCCAATGAGTGAGTGAGTGAATGTTTATGCGTGAGTGTGTGTGCTGAGGAGCTCAGCTTATGGCAGAGATCAGACTTAAATGTTGCTTTCTTCCTCTTTTGCTCCCTTCCTTTAAAAACCCATCCCTCCCAGGAATCAAAGGCATCACTGTGTCTACTGGGTCATCCATTGGATGAAAATCTGTTCCTGAAAATGGCAAGGGCCTCCCTAAAATACTTGCAGAAGATGACTCGCATTCTTATTTACTAAGCATTTCCCTGAAGGATGTGGTTTAAACTTATCTCTCTGCCCTCTAAAAACTTCAAGTCCCAAACTACAATAATACAAAGAATATAGTCACTCCAATACATGTTTACAGTTCAAAGCTGAAAAGCTTGGTAAACGTGGAAAAAAAAGAATAGGAGGCAAAAACTGATAGGAGGGAACAAAGATCCTTGGAATATTTTCCTCTGTGGCCCTGTCTCCTGAAGCATGCTGCTCTTTTTCCTAATAATTAGCCTATGTAGTTATAATCAAGAACAAATTATATCCTGGACAGAGAACATGGGAAAAGGTCAACCTTAATTTATTTAGAAACAGTCAAAGTCTTCAACATGAAAGCATGAATAGATTCAATTATGAACAACTTTGTAATAAAAATATATGTATAACAACGTTCACAAATACTGGAGTGAGTCAAATCTGGCTGGAACCTACTCTTGCCACCTTTGTCTGAAGGACTTTTTCAGGGGTTCCAGAATGATCTGATTCAATGGTTTTGAGCAAACTGAGTATGAAAATGTTACTCAAAAACTGGGTTCACTCCTTTGTGAGGGTCAGCTGGTATACACAACTAAGCCAAAGATTAGGGGAAAGAAGGATTTATTATTACTTGCAGCTAGTAAAGAGAACACTGGAGATCTTCCCAAAGCAGTGTCCCCTCAACGCAAAATTGGATAAGTTTGAAGCTAAAGGTACATATATATTCATGAAGGGGCTTGAGCAGAGGAGAATTCAGTGTAGAACTGGGGCCAAGGTCCACAGAGTCCAAGTCTTAGTTGATTGAAGTCAGGAGGGTCAGCATCATCATTCCATCCTCTACCTTAGTTCCTGCAGAACTCAAAGATATATTATTATATATACCCCTTGAGGAGGAACTAGGATTCTGCTTGATCATTGCACTGTTGTTTGACTGCTTTTTCTCTGTTCCTGCCTTCCTTTTTCCCTTAAGAACGTTATCAAGACCTATTCAAGGGCAAGCATTGTGGCCAGGCTTAGATCACAAAATGGTTTAGGCCAAAATGGCTTCTCTTATGTCAAGAAACCCATTTCTGGTTCTCTTTCTCTGGGGACACCCCCTCCCCACAACCTATCTGCTTACAAAAAGAGGCCAGCATAACAAAATGCATCAATTCTGGTTACACAAATACATGGCAGTGAGTTAAGTGCAACTCAGTGAGTCATGTGCAACTCAGTGAGTCTCACAAAGCATCGCCAACACAAACACACACACACACACCCCTACACACACATCATTTGATAACTCCTAAGAAGAACAATTACACTTCAGCCAACAGGATAAAAGAGCTATTTTCTGATTCTAGGTTCTAGATAGATACCACAAACCAGGAAATACTCTACTTGGTAAAGCTAAGAGAATGTTCTATTTCATTCTCATTCCCTTTAACTTTGGTCTACTTTTCATTTCAATGACTGTGAACAGCATATGTATAAGGATCCTTCTGTACAATTTAAATTTCTTACATTATTTATTTTTAAAAGCAAGAACTTACAGACATCTGAGTGATGTTGGTTTCTTATACATGCACCATTAACAACCTCCCTGTTGGAACCCTTCTACACTGTTGGCGGGAACGTAAATTGGTGCAACTGCTATGGATAACAGTATGGAGTTTCCTCAAAAAAATTAAAGATAGACTTACCATATGATCCAGCAATCTCACTCCTGGGCATATATCTGGAAGAGATAAAAACTGTAATTTGAAAAGATACATGCACCCTGATGTTCACAGCACTTTTTACAATAGCCAAAACATGGAAGCAACCCAAGTGCCATTGACAGATGACTGGATAAAGAAGATGTATACACACACACACACACACACACACACACACACACACACACACACACACACACAATGGAATACTATTCAGCCATAAAAAAGAATGAAAAGTTGCCAATTGCAGCAACATGGATGGGCCTAGAAATTATCATGTTAAGTGAAGTAAATCAGACAGAGAAAGACAAGTATCATATAATATGACTTATATGTGGAATCTAAAAGAAAATGATAAACAAATAAACATAAAACAAAACAGACTCATAAATGTAGAAAACAATATTATGGTTACCAAAGGGGAAAGAGGTGGGAGGGATAAATTAGGAGTTTGGGATTAACATATACAAACTATTATATATAAAATAGATAAATAACAAGGACCTATTGTATAGCACAGGGAACTATATTCAATAACTTGTAATAACCTATAATGAAAAGAATCTGAAAATATATATATACATATATAATATATAAATTGAATCACTTTACTGTACACCTGAAGCTAACACGACATTGTAAATCAACTATATCTCAGTAAAAATTTTTTAAAAATTGAAAAAGTAAATTAAAAAAATTTAAAAAACCCTACTTGTACTTCAATTAAAAACAAAACTACCTGCATAATAATTAGTTCAAATGCGTGAAATAAGGACTCATCCTGCAGGAACTGAAGAAAGTATTTTGGGCCTTGGGCTCTTTTGTACCACTGATTCCCATCTGGTGAAAAGGACTGAATAGTGCATAAGTTCATCTGGGTGTGTGGGGAAGGAGGGTGAACTTTTAGAACATATAAGAAAGGAAAAGGGGTCCAGTTCTTTAGGATCAATTTGAACCTTGGGTTAGACTTTAAAAAGCAAAAAACCAAAAAAATAACCTAACCTTCTTAAAAGTTACTCTTGAAATCAAATGGAATCCTGGAATCTCAATAGTCTTCAACATTACAAATACAAATTTTTCAGTAGATCTTACTATGGGCCATCATGGTGCTTGGTGCTGTGAGTTATAACAAGTATAACAGATATAATTCATGCTAGACTTTGTGGCTAGGATCATAATCCAGAGGTCCTATGTTACTGAACGCAAGCGCCTGATGCATATGAGGCCAAACAAATGGAAATGTCAAGAGTTTGGGGCAGAGAAAGGTTTATTGCAAAAGCCAAGCGAGGAGAACAAGTAGTTCATGCTCCAAAACCCCAAACTCCCCAATGGTTTTCAGAGAGAAGTTTTTAGAGGCAAAATTTAAAGTGAGGGCTGCAGGGTGTGTGGCTTTCTTCTGATTGGTTGATGGTAAGGTAACAGGGCGGTGTTCCAGGAATCTTGTGCTCAGCCTGAGGTTACCACCTTCCACCTGGGTGGGGGCCTCAGATCCTGCAGTAGAACTCAAAGATACTGCTCTGTATATTCCTTGAAGAGCAATCAGGATCCTGCCCCAAGGCTGCACCATTGTTTCTTGGCTGTTCCTCCCTTGTTTCTGCATTCCCTCCGTTTTCTGATTAGCAACATTTGAATCTGCCCTTTGGAACTCAGGGAAGGTCAAGGAGACTGAATGAAGCCTATTTCCTATAAATAAGAAATGTGGGACAAGGAAAGAACTTGTATGCAGGAGGGTCCCACAGGGTCCTGCTCCATTTCACTGATCCCCAGTCCAGTGCCTTTTCTAGTATAGGAGAGACTTCCCTATGACATACTTAGTTTATCATAATCCCACAGGTACTAAAGATGGAATATTGATTATAAGAGTTGATTGTCAGTGGAACTACCAAGTACTGCCCTTAGACCTGGGCAGCCGGGCTGCTGACTTGGGCTCCATGCTTCAGGTCCTCCTCTGGCTGCATCTCTCTGTGGCCAAGAAGGTGACTACATGGAGCCCCCTACTTCTAGACCAGGTTCCTGGGGCCTCAGAATTCCCTGCACTGAAGCCAAGGGTCTGTCCCACAGCTGCACGGGCTTTTCCCCCAGGGCTTGCCTTCCTGGGGGTCTGATCCAGCTGCCAGTGTGTCCTCCAAGGCCTGAGGAGTGACCACAGCTGGGGAAGCGGTAAACAGTTAGGCATGGCAGCTAAGATGTCTATGTGCATGTATGTGGGGCTCTATGGTACAGGACAGGGTCTGGTCTGCGAAGCTGAGGGTATCCATTTGTTTTCTTGCCCTGGCTCTTGTAAATATCAGGGTATACCTGTCCAGCTCCCTAGTTCTGGTGAAATGCACCTTGTGAGTGCGTGTCTGTGTTGCCAATGAAAAATTAATCAGTCGATCTAAGAAAGAAATGGAAAATTTTATTCAAGTCAAACTTGAGGATTATAACCTGCAAAGGGCATCTCAGAAAGCTCTG
This sequence comes from Camelus bactrianus, assembly GCF_048773025.1. Taxonomy (NCBI): domain Eukaryota; kingdom Metazoa; phylum Chordata; class Mammalia; order Artiodactyla; family Camelidae; genus Camelus; species Camelus bactrianus. The sequence continues at coordinate 73,017,549 of NC_133543.1, forward strand.
AGAACTGTTCCACTGGTTAGAAATCAAGGCACAGATATATAAATTTTTTGAGACAGAAGGCTGTACATCAAATGATGTATTGACAGTTTACATAATCCAGATCTGTCATCCTGGTGGGTCATGTGACCTCTTACAAGATCAAGAAGGAATGTTACCTTTTAAGGAGTTCTCTTGTTGGTGCTAGAAGAATGTTGCTCTTTGTGCTTGAGAAGATCTTCTTGCCAATGGGGAGTTTGGTGAATGCATAAGGCAGATACACAATGCACAGGGGGAGAGAGGAGGCTAAAAGGCAGAAGAGTTTTTTATGTTTAAATTTTTCTTGTCTTGCCATAAAATATGAATTTTATTTTGCACTGTGTGTATCTAAATTGTTTTTTACACTACTCTGCAATGTGATATCTTCTCACTTAGCTTCATGCAATAACAGCTCACTTATTGAGGGCCTAATATTGCCAAACACCTAACACGAACTCTTATTGTGAATTCACTCATTCTAACAACACTTTGAGGTAGGTATTATTACTATTATACATTATTATTATCATCACCATTCCCATTTTACCCATAGGGAAACTGAGACACAGAGAAGTAAAATAATTTGTGCAAGGCCTGAGAATTAGTAAGTGCCAGAGCCAGGGTTCTAACTACAAAGTCATGCAGCTTTGATTCAGTCTCCTCTGATTTTCTATAACAGCTCTGCTAATCCTTCAAGGCAGGCTCAAGCACTTGCTTTTTCTGGTAGAGTCCTATCCAAGCAGCACCATCCTCCGTCTAATTTTTTGAACTTCTGGAGTTTCTTTTGCCTTTATCACTGTCTATCAGGAATGCTAGGTTTTCCCAGAAGGAAGTTGAGAGTATATCATACAAAAAGTTTCTGATCCACATAAAGATTGAAAAAAATTTCCTTTTACAAGGTTTTAACTTTCTGGACCATTCTCTCAACAGATAAGCTCTTAATGGAGGCCCCTGATTAGTACTAATCATCATTCAAGCCACCACAAGCCCATGAACCCCCCACCCAGGGGACAATGTAGTACAAGCTTGTTGAATGATTAAAATGAAGCACATTCAAATTGCCCAATTAAGTTTTTCTGTAAGATTCTATCACTTATTCTTCACCTTTCTGGTTGAAAAAGACATAGTAGGTAGTAGTAGGGTAGGGAATTGTTGAATATTTTGCTTTGCTAAAGTCTTTCACTTTTTTTTTTTCTGTTTACCTATATGTAGAAATGATAGTCAAAAGAATTAAGATATATGGCCTGACCATCAGCTAATCAGAAAGAATCATGGCCCTAATGCAAGAGCAGGGTCAGGTATCAATCCTTTAGGTGTTGGATCTTAGGAGGGGTGTGGAGGCAATTCTTTGGAAAGAGACTTGGAAATTTCTTGGAAAGAGACAGGAAGCTTAAGGACAGAAGCTTGTTACCAACCCGCATGGAATTGTTTCACTATTTTAACAATTGATACAGCCTTATGGATGCCTCCCAGCTGAATAGCAAGCTCATTTGTACTTTCAAGTGGCTCCATTTATGACTTTAGTATTGTACATCTCAAATGCTTTTAATTTACCTAACAAGATAAATTATATTGAATATCCTAATCATCTTGGGCATATTTGTGGACATGGGGTGAGATAAACTTACCTTGCAAACTTTAGGCTACAAATAGCACCAACATTTTCTGATTAACTTAAAAAATTTTTTTTTCAAGAGAACAAATCCACACTTTTATTTATTTACTTTTCAATAAGTTTAAATTCTTGAGGGGTACAGCATCACACAGATTCTGTGTTCAATGGCCTTAGCAGGAAGATTGCTTCAGAATTTGGCATGACCCATGCCACTGTTTCCATGAGCATGAGTTACCTTTCCCCAGATTACTCTGGTTTTGTTCGGTTTTCCACCAGGAGTTACTGTGTTGTACTTTGCTTTGTACACATAAGCACATCTCTTGCCGAGACAGAATTCAATTTCATCTCAAGCATAAACACCTTCAGTTTTAAGAAGAGCTATGTGCTCCCTCTGGTTCCAGAGACCCCTCTTATAGCCAGCAAAAACAGCCTTGGACCACAGCCTTCCAGACGCATTTGTCGTTTTAGAAGTCCTGTTCCCAGCAGGCCTCCACAGTCTCCAAGATGGCTCAACCTGAAAATATTTTTGATGAGACTTTTGTTTTATTTCTTGGGAGACAATACTGTTTAATTGAATCCTGGCTTGACCATTACTTTATAAAGGAAAGCTAAGAGGGAAAAAATTAAATGAAGGAATACAATAATAAAATCTCCTTACATGTCATTTGGTATTTCATTTTGTTTTAATGCACATTTATTAAGATCACTTACTGGGTACCATAAGTGTTGTGGAAAATGCAAAGATGAATAAGGCAAGCTCCCTGCCCTTCAGAGGCTGCAGAGGGGATTTAATGGGGGAGCCTAAAGCAGGATAATGGGAATGAATGGAAGAGTATCCAGGGGTGGTTAAAAAAAAAAAGTGAGTCTGGAGTATAGAGTGGGAGGAAAGAAGTATTCTGGAGGCAAGTCTGGAAAGGTGGAGTGTTAGGATGCTTTCTGTTGTAAATGACCGAGACCAATGCAAACTACCTTGAGCAAAAAGGGATTTAATTGGTAGTATACCTGTGAGGTCTAAAAAATATAAACAGATGGTCCCATGGATCTGGGGTAGTAATGGTGTATCAATGCAAGTTAATCAACTGTAACAAATGCATCACCACGGTGCAGGATGTTGATAGCGGGGGCCGGAATATCTGGGAATCTGTACTTTCTGCTCAGTTTTGCTGAACCTAAAACTGCTGTACAAAATAAAATCTATTAAAAAAAAAAAGGTAGGGCTGCTATTAGCAGACAGCCTTTTCAACGGAGACATGAACTCATATATTTAAATTTAAAGAAGCAAAGTGACCCTGCTAACCAAATGGAGGCCTGAGAAGCAGCAGCTGTCCAGCTGAGATTGTTTTCAGCCTTTGAATTTTCACCGCTTTTTTGGGATCACTCCTTTGTTTCGGTGTTGAGGATCTATCTATATTAGTGATAATGAGTAAATCTAGTCATTTGGCAAATGTGGCTTTTTAATGAATTTTATGTGCCAGATCTTGTGCTTAATGCATGGTGGAGGAAAAATGATAAATCACTGTCCCTGCCCTCCAACTTCATTGACTGATACAGTTTGTCTCAAACGGCAATCCAATGATCACCTATATTGGAAGCACTTTGAGGCACTTGTTAAAATCACGGAATTTAGGACCTTATTGTAGACCTTCCAGATAAAAATCTGTGGGTGTCTTACCCAGGAATTTGCATTTTTAAACTAGTATCCAAGAGCCTTGACACTCAAAATGTGGCATCATCTGGGAGTTCACTAGGGGTGCAAAGACCCCACTCCAGACCTCTTGAATCATAATCTGCCTTTTAACAGAATCCTCAAACGTTAAATTTTGAGAAGCACTGTTCTAGAAGATTCTGTCACATGCTTAAGTTTGAGACTTGATGGTCCGGGAAGACTAATGAGTCTTTAGATGAATTCGGCACAATGTGATGAGAGCATTCATAGAGGAACATGTTAGTTCCTCAGTCATGCAGAAAAGGAACAGTTTTCTCTGTCGGAGGTTTCCAGAAGTGTGACAACATTTGCTTCTTAAATAGCAGGGAGAAGTTGGCCAGGCTAAGAGGATGGGGCAGGGGTGGGAGCGCTCATCAGAGGAAACCACATGTCAAAAGTTCTGAGGCAAAAGAGAACACTGCATGTTTAGGTAACAAGAAATGTACCTCAAATATCCATGTAAGTTTTTAAACAAACTTATTTAAACTCTAAACATCAACCAAAAGTGATATTTTGAAAAAGTCAGTGGTTAAAGATTTTTTAATCTATTGTTAAAGGAGTGGGGGAATCAGATTTTTGAAGTCCAATCATTCTGCTTTCTCTGCCCTCCTTTGGCAATTTTTTTGCATCAATTTCTTCATTCATTTATTCAAACATAAAAACATTGGGCACTGTGCTTTGTACCTATTATGTAGTGGTGTGTGAAATCAAAATAGTTCCTGCCCTCAGGGAGTTTATAGGCGAGGCTAGGGTGGGAATGGAGAAGCCAATAAAACAGGTTAGTTTAAAAATGTGTAATTATACATTGAGGAAAGAGCTACGTGTGCTATGATGGAGAATAAAGCACGAAACTTCCAGGAAGGTCTTTTAGCCAGACCAACACATCCTCTTGCAAAGTGGCCAAAGTTATTGTGGGGTGAGTCGGGGTTTCTCACCAAGGAGCACTCAGGTCACACTGGGGGCGCGCGCGCGCGCGCACACACACACACACACACACACACACAAATTGGTTTTCATCGCAGCTTCAAACCTGAAATGTGAAGCAATCTCTAGGTTCTGAGAGTCCTATTTTAAGAAAGAACTTATCTGAGTAATTCTCTTAGACAAGAGATCTGCTAAAAATAGGTCTGGTCCCTGGTATGTTCCAAGTGAAATACAATTGCAAATATCCATTTGGGCGTTGGGAGGAGCAATGAGGAGACTGCGGCACACGTTATTGTTTTCAAAATGTGATGAAAACAGTGTATAAGAAAATAACGAAATATGGAGGCCAGGCGGGTGCGGTTAGTCCCTGCCTGGCGCTGGGTCCCTAGGGCAGGAAAGACGAGCCTTCGTGGGCTGGAACCTTGTGTGTCCGGGTCTCGCTTCCCGGGCTGCTGGAAGGAAGCGTTTAAGTGTGGGACTGCGAGAAGCGCTTGTAAACAGAGAGCCGGGCCGGGATGGAAGGTGGCCAAACCGGCTGTCACTGTGAGGAGGGCTTGCTGCAGAAGCCGAGCCCCAGCCAGGAGTAGACTGCAGGCCCCTCAGGTGAAGGGAGAGAAGCAGCCGGCGGCCAGGTGAGCATCTGCCTGCTTCTGTGCTGCCTGGTTGGCCATTGGGGGAAGGGTGTGGGGATGACAGCATTGTAGACATCCGAGAAGCTCCCTAGGGTACCAGTGATTTTGCTGTTTCTTCCATGCTCTGTTTTTATTTCATCCTGAAAACTGCACAACGATGCAATGGATAATAGATGAGGGGAGATTATTAGATGCATTGTCTGTTTATTTTATGAATCAGGTATATAACTAGAAAGCAGTTGAAATAGCTGACCCTGTTCTCTGCGTTGTTTTTACTGCCCTCCCCGCCCCCGCCCCTCCTGGGTCCTGGAAACCAAGCCTCAGCAGAGCTTTTAACTCACATTCAGCTGGGGTTCCCGGAGTAACAACTATTGTTTCTTCTGTTGACCTCGCTCATTTTTAATATATAGTAAATAACTCTATGTGATTGATAACAAGCATGATTTGGTCTTCTATGAAAGGATTACTAAGCTTAAAGATCAAGGAAATTTCAGACCCACCCCTCAAATAAAATAAGTTACAACTAAGATATATAAATGAATGACAAATTGGGACTGGTCTAGATTTATAGCTTGCAAAGCAGATTTGAATTTACCAGGTTTAAAATGAGATTGAGCTATGCTGTTGTAAACTTATCTGGAAGTTGTTTTTTCCTCCTTGAAAAAGAGAAATACCTTTTTTTCTTTATTATTTTAATTTCAGTAATTATAGGAAATTGCAATTTGGATTCATTCATAAGATATTGTATAATAAAATACCACATGTAGATTATAATTGGCACACCTTAAGATACAAGGCAATTTTTGTTTCATTAACTTCAAAAAAATGCCTTAACCAAAATTGGGCTAAAGGGTCAGTAGACATGTGTCACCTTGTCACATAGTCTAACTTTTAGCTAGTAGAAGAATATTAGGTTAAATTGCACATAGAGAAGTGTTTAAATCACACGCATCAAGGAAATAATATTAATGCCTGATGAGTTTGTCTTTACAGTGAATATTTTCACAATGTAATGGTTAATAGCAAGAACTGTGAAGCCATTCTGGGTTTGAATTCCTGCTTAGCCACTTCCTATTGTGTAACCTTGGGCAATTTATTTGCCAAGTTTCTTAATCTGTAGAATGCGAATAATAGCAGTACTGATCTCATAGTTTTGTTATGAGGATTAAATGAGTGAATGTTTCTAAAGTTCTTAGAACAGCATATATAGTAATTGCAACATACATGTTTGTTAATAAATACATAAAATAAAAATACACCAGCGTTGAAAGTAAAATGGTGGTTGCAGGAGCTGAGGGAGGGGTGGAATGGAGAGTTGTTAAATGAGTATGGAGTTTCAGTTTTGCAAGATGAAGAATTCTAGAGATTGGTTGTACAACAATGTGAATATGCTGAACAGTACTGAACTGTACACTTAAAAATGGTTAAGATGGTAAATTTTATATAATGTGTATTTTCCCACAATTAAATTTTAAAAAAATACCAGTGTTAGCAAAGTTATATATAATCATCCCTCAGTAGCCAAGGGGAATTGGTTCCACGAACCCCTCTACCAAAATTTAAAAATGCTGAAGTCCCTTAGGTAAAATGGCATAGTGTTTGCATATAACCTATGGGTATCTTCTGGTATACTTTAAATCATCTCTAGATTACTTATAATGTCTAATATAATGTAAATTCTGTGTAAATTGTTGTAAATATAAGGTGAATGATATGTAAATAGTTGCTTGGTGCCCAGCAAATTCATGTTTTGCTTTTTGGAACTTTCTGGAATTTTTTTCCCCCAAATAATTTCGATCTGCAGTTGGCTGAGTTTGCGGAACCCCAGGGTACGAAGTCAGACTGAATTCAGAATCTTTATTAGCACACAGCAGCCCCATCCACAGTTGCCTTTACCATTGTGAAAATGCAGCTTCCAATAGTCATCAGTAAGATTCACTTATTTGGTAAACTCATGCAATTAAGACATCATAAAGAGCACAAACAAATGATAAGAAACAACACCTAAGACCATACTGCAGGCACAATTCTGAAAATGTCCCTCCACCAAGATTGCATGCCCTAATCTCTGGAACCTGTAAATATGATGAAATGTCACTCCCTTGATCATGTTATGTTCTATGGCACAGTTGAATTTAAAATGGGGAAATTAGCTGGTGGGCCAAATCTAATCAAAGGAGCTTGTAAAAGAGGAGTGCTTTCTCTGGCTAGGGAAGTCAGAGATCTGAAGCTTGAGGAGGACTGAACATGCTGTTGAAGATGGGGGGGGGCACTTGAGAAGGAATGGGGGCACCCTTGAGAAATAAGAGTCAAGGAGGCTTAGAATTGTTGACAGTGACCCAGCATGGAAACTGGAACCTAGGATCAGACCTAGGGCCAACAAAATGAATGAGTTCAGAACTGGATTCTTTACCACCAGAGCCTTTTGTTAAGAGGCCAGCTTGGCCAACCCTTGATTTCAGCCTTGTGAAAGAAAGCCTGAGCCTACAACCCAGCCAACCCCACCCAGACGCTGACCTTCGGAATTGTCAAATAAGAAATGGGTGTTGTTTTAAGCTACTGAGTTTGCGGAAATTTGTTACACAGAAACAGAAAACTAATAAGACAGGGACAGACAATCCATAGAAGAGAAAATTAAATATGGCTAATAGACACATGAAATGCCTTTTCTTTCTATTAGTCAAAGAAATGAAATTGAAACAACAGCATGGGACCATTTTTCCAGCGCTGAAACTTACATAGATTTTAAAAAATTCTAATTCTTTGTATCAGTTAGTTTGCAGTGGAGTAGACACTCTCAGATGCTGTGAGGGGCGCCCAGATGTTCTAACCTTTCTGAAAAGCTTGTTGGCTGAATGTATGAAAAACCTCACTAATGTGTCCACCCCCCGATCCAGTAATTCCACGTCTAGCAATTTGGAACTTAAAAGAAATATTTTAAAAGTTAATGTTCACAAGTGCTTAATATGGCTTTGGTTAGAAAAGTCATACATTGGCAATAGTCTAAATGCCCAACAAGAGGGGAACAGTTTAAATCAATTACAGTATCAGCAAAGGATATATTATACAGACTTTTTAAAGATATTTGTGAATTTTAACAGTGTGGAAAGGTATTTATCAATTTTTATAAAATGGGGGGAAATAGGATAGTGAACTCTATCTACAGTAGGCTCTTAACTATGTTTAAAAAAGAAACAGAAAGAACTACCTACAGAGAAAAGGCCAAAATGGGGCAGTGCTTTTTGCATATTGGAAGATGAATAGACATTGTTTATTTTCCCTTTTATACTTTTTTGTATTTTCAAAATGTTGATTATGGTAGTTGTTTATAGCTGTAATAGTCAATAAACATTTTTTAAAAGCTGTTAAGTCTCTATGCTGTGGAGTATATAATGAATCTAAGACATTTCCCAGTCAAATAACGGAGAAAATAAAAATCCATATGTAACTTACATATGTGGCAGAAGGTGATTTTTAAAGAAAAATTGAAATAGGAAATGATAAATATGGTTGGAAAGATTAAAAATAAAGTTGGATAACTTATTTCACAATAGAGAATCAGTGAAAGTTTTTTGGAGAGGGATTGCTGAATATCATACCGAAATGATAGAAAAAGGAGGCTCATGGTTGAATTTTCATTAACAGTCTTTGTTTTCTCATAGGTTGATGGATTTTAGGCTTTGGATTATAGACTCAGGTTAATTACACAAGTGGAAAACAAAGGACTATGATAGATATATAGCCATTAGCCAAAAAAAAAAAAAAAGAAGGAAAGAAAGAAAGAAAACTGCACATTATTATGACTAGGAAAAACCAAACTGGAACTAGGCTGATAACATCTGCATTAAAAAAACATCCAAAGCTAATATTTATTGAATATTTATCAAATACTTAATATACTCTATTCCAGTTTAATCATGTGTGCAGCCTTCACCTAATACCTGAAGTTGAGTCACACATTTCCATATTTAAGAAGCAGACAGGTAGATGGGTACTACTTTAATAACTGATTTCAGAAGACCTGATTTTTTAAAATTGAAGTGTAATTTACATTGTGTTAATTTCTGGTGTGCAGCATAGTGATAAATATGTATTCCTTTTCATATTCTTTTTCATTATAGGCTATTGCAAGGTATTGAATATAGTTCCCTGTGCTATACAGTAAGACCTTGTTGTTTATCTATTTTATATGTAATAGTATCTGCAAATCCTGAACTTCCAAGTTATCCCTCCACCACCTCCCTTCCCCACCGTGACCATTATTTATTTTCTATGTCTGTGAGTCTGTTGCTGTTTTGTAAATAAGTTCATTTGTGTCATTTTTTTTTAGATTCCACATATAAGTGGTATCATATGGTATTTTTCTTTCTCTTTCTGCTTATTTAGTATGACAATTTCCAGGTCCATTCATATTGCTGCCAATGGCATTATTTTATTCTTTTTTAATTTGTCCTTTTTTATGGCTGAGTAGTTATTCTGTTGTGTGTGTATGTTTGTGTGTATATACGTCACATCTTCTTTATCCGATCATCTGCAGAAGACTTGATTTTAATAGAAATATGAAAAGGTTAGACCATTTGAGCATAATTTTTAGGATTCTCCATCTCTAGACAGTTTCCAGGAGCCCCAAATCACTGCTACGCCTTCATTTTTCCTACTGGCTCCCTTTTCTATTTCCACTTTACCCTCTCCTCCAGCACCTATAGAAAAGTTCTGAAAGCCTCTGTTGCCCTGCTGGCTGCTAGCCAAATGCTGATTTTCTTCTTGGGGAATGTTAACCCTTTAAAAGAAACTGTGGGGGTGGGGCTATCTAGCAAGGAATTGGTTTTTTTCTTTTTCCTTTTTCCTTTAGACTGGATTTTGTATTTGGTTCATAAATAGCTGAATTGTATTCTAGCTTAGAGTTTCTGGTACAAGCTAAATAATTCAGAGAACTGAGTACTGAATAAGAGTGGGATAAAAATGACCACCAGTAGTATATTCCATGCATTATGTTTGCTCTGTTTTGTTGGCTACTGTAGGTATTGCCAGGCAGACAATAAACAGCCCACATAACTCACCTTCATACTTACAATAAGAAGTTTATTTGGTCCATGAGTGTAATTAATCTTGATGCAACATTATGAACAAAAACCAAAGTCAAAATACAGAGGCCATTGCACTGAGATGTCAAGCATGCTATTTTCATTAACATTTTATTTGTTTTTCATACACTCATTAACTGTCAATTTGAATTATGTGTTTTAAATTGGATTCCTCAGTTATATGCCACATTTATGGGTATGGTAGAGATTTATTTGTCCAGTTACCATAATTAGTGTAACCAGTTTATAATTCAGTACAAACTACAGCTGCCCTGTTCTGCATTATCCAGTTTACTTGTGGACATTTATCTAACTGGGAAATTGCTAAATATCCACTTCACCTTGTGGACCAGAGATGTGATTAGAAATGTAGATTTTCACAGAACAGGGAACACGTATTACAGGTTAGAAAACATCAGAAATATAACGAGCAGTTTTTATGTTCCAAGGAAGTGAGCTAAATGATCTCCCATGAACTTTTCCAGAACAAATTTTCTTCCACCCTCAGGGACTCACTGTTGATTAAACAAGTAAGACTTGAGCACTTGTTTTGTGACATGGCACATATATCTTGTACTTGGAGCCAGGGATACAGTCTTAAAGAAAACAGGCACAATCCTTGCCTTCATGAAGTTTACAGTCTAGTGGGAGAGATAGACAAGCAAACAGGCTATCTTTTGTTTGTTTGTTTTGGGGGGAGATAACTAGGTTTATTTAGTTCATTAGTTTAATGGAGGTACTGGGGATTGAACTCAGGACCTCGTGCATGCTAAACATGCACTTTACCACTGAGCCGTACCCTCCCCCTTAAATAGGCTATCTTTATATAGAGTGAAAAGCCTTATAACTGAGGACATCAGTGTGCTACGGGAACACCTAAGAGGGATGTCCAAAATGGACGTGGGAAGTGATTACCTCAGGGAAGAAGCAATACCTCAGCAAAGACCTGAAGGCTGAATTAGAATTAGCCAAGTTGTGTGCCTGTGGGTTGCAGTGTGGGGTGTGGAGATGATGGAGATTTAAGAGATAAGCCCAGGAAAGTAAGTGGACGTGAGTTCCTACAGGCAGTGGTTATCCAGAAGATAACGGGGTTTTAGTTTTACAAAGCCCTTTTTGTCTGCAGGGTGGCAAATGCATTAGCAGAGGGAAAGTCTGAAAGGAGGAAGGCGGGATGGTGGTGTCTGAACTGAGGCCATAAACAAGGAGAGAAATGGATACATTTGGCAGATCTCCTGGATCTAGCAACAAGGAAATTGTTGGTGACCTCTGCCTGTGCAGGTTCACCTAGGGCAGAACCAGATTGCCTCTGTGGGGAAGAATGAATGGGTGGTGAGAAGTGGAGTCAGAAAGTATTAAAAAAAAAAAAAAACAAGTTTCTTTAAGAAACTTGGAAGAGGAAGGGAGGAAGGAGAATGTATCCTAGCTACAGGAGAACTTGGGGAACAAGAGAGGATTTTACTTACTTATTTTTTCTTCTTTGAGAAGAGGTATTCCTTTTGAATCACTCTGCATCTTGAACTGCTGAATCCCTCCACTCCTAGACCACCAGAAAAGCTGATGCACAGCAAGGAACCCTTGAGTAAACTAAAACCTTATCTCAGAGCTTCCCAAACTGATTACCTTCACCATTCTCTCCAAAGTTTGTTGATTTATAGTGGGAGGAGATCAAAGAGAATGTGGTGACCCTTTTCTTGGCACCATACAGACGGACCCCTGTCAGCATCTTGTCCCTGCTTTTGAGTTCACAAAGCACTACATAATGTCATTTGATTTACACTCCAAGACAACCTTTGAAGAAGGTAGGACAGGTATCCTTATTTGACCTATATTGAAATAGCTAGAATTCAGGTTCAGATGACTTGCCTAGAATCACACATCTGGAAGTAGTCCATGGACAGTTCAAACTCAGGTCTTCTAACTCCAGATCTTGTGGTCCAAAAGTAATTGCCCTTCACTGAAAGGTTAGATATGATATCTATGTTTTCATTGTGGAGTGGGCATATGAAACCTGGATGTGTCATTTAGACTAAAGTTTGGGGGTCAACTTTATTATTGGTTTCAATCCCATATACATTGATATTTGTCCCCCTCCCCACCCCCGACCAAAAGAAAACAAAAAGTTCAGTTGGTTTTAGAAGGAGGCAATTTATTTGGACATGCCTTAATAGTTAAAACATGTTTAAATTATCTGTAGTCACATCTAATTTGAAAATATTTCTTTTAATTATTTTGACAGAGACACTTATTTGCAGGTTTTTTTTTTTTTTTAAAAAGCAAACATTTTTACAAGTGTTTCTGTTTATTGGCTAAATGAAAAATGATGTCCTTGGGAAACATTAGAAAAAGGTTTGGGCAATTAGGACTGTGTAAACATTTGCAGAAGCACTTGTTTGGCCTAAATGGAGTCACAGTTATTATACTTTTGCAGACATTCCGAGCAGTATGCCTAAGGTCACTAACAGAATTTGAGGTTAGCTATTTAGTTAGAGAACAGCTTTTTATTCTGTTTGTTCAGGCAGCTCTCATCCACCATTCCCTTAGAGAATTTTCAATGACTCAAAATATTACAGAGGTGATTTCTGGGGGTAAATTAAGTATAAACTGTTTTCCTGGGTATAAAAATGATATTTAGCAATTAACTTTCTGAGTCATGGGATTAATAAAAAGAAAGATTTAAAAATAAATGTTAATTAATTTGCCGGTGTTTGACACTAGAATTCAAAGCATGATGTGTGTAAAATTCTAAGTGTATTATCTCAGGGTAATTAGTTTACTATTCGTTGTCGTAGAGGACGGTCTGTGTATTTTAGCCTTATGTCCACTCACTTACTGGCCATATTACCTTGGACAAGGTACTGCATTTCTTTAAATCTCGATTTCCTTACCTGTAAAGAGGCAATAATAATAGCACACCTCTCCAGTAGGGTTGTTGCGAGGATTTACCAACATAATGCAGATAAAGGGCTTCAGATAAGACTTTAGTAAGTGCTCAGTAAGTTAGTGATGACTCTTAAATCTTGGTCTTGGCATAGGAGTTGTAAGAACTCTATTTTGTTTTCAAATGTTTCATTAATTACACCATTCCACTTTTACCATATATCCATCCACGTGGAAGGAATCCTCTGCAGGACATTTTTGGAGAATTTAGTATAATAGTAGTAGTCTCTGATGCTAGGCAACTATTTGAACCCTAAGTACCATATGCCTGTCATCCTAATGTCAGTTAAAAACAGTCAAGGAAATCGGGACCAATCAGAGCTCCAGAATTCAACCCCAGAATGTTTACACGTTGCAGACTTGTTTTGTAAAAATCCAATTCATACTAATGGTAATAGTCCATAGTAAAAGAAATTTACATCCAGATTTGGGGATGAAAATGTTGTTCTTACTGTTCTTCCTCTTTATACTTTGTAAACTTTTCCTTTGTTCTGTATGATGAGCAGAGACTTTTCTGGCCTTCATTGTACATAGTAAAATAACAAAGACTCATCCTGCTATTTTGCCTTGACTTGTCCTTATCTTTGAGGGTCAAAGACAGTGTTTTGTCTGCCTTTGGCAGTCTTGCTTGTTTCCTGACGGAACTGGTAAGAGGTTGCTTGGTAGCCAACTGAGGTCAAGGTTATTGTCTGCAGATTGTTCAAAAGTTGGGGAGGGGTCATGGATGGAGTCCCTCACCACTGGGCACGGCTGTCCTTTCAGATAAGAAGTGAGTCATCTTCTGCTTAGACCTTATGGGTCTGGTACTCTCTGGATGCCATTTAGCAAAGATTCAAGTGTAGCCAGGAAAGAAAAAAGTCGGCTAATTACTTCTCACATACGTTCACCCTAAGTGCCCACAGGAACCAGTTTTGTGAACACGTGCTGACCCATAAGCTGGTTGTTGCTTTGCAGGTTGAAGTGGTAAGTATTCTCCCTTCTGTTAGTCAGCTGCAGTGACCTATGGAATCAAAGTCAACAGGAAGTGAGGCAGTGCTTCATTTCTCATGTCATCCCAGCCAGCCAGCCAAGGCCTTCTGTTGGCCAGCGATATTTCTGTGGGTCGGATAGACTCGGCAGCTTGTGAGGAAGCCCTCTGTGCTGGTGCCTTCCATTTGTGCTGTTGTTAGTTCACTTTGAGCTCACTCTTCAAAGATGTTCCTGTAGGTAGACAGCTTCATGCCAGAAGCAGCAGCATCTCTAGAGCAGATCTGATTGGTTTTGTTGCATGTTTCTTTCCTTTGTCTTTGGTTTCTTTCAACTGAAGTCATCTCTGTATACCTGCTATGTTGTTAAATTATGTTCTGTCAGTTAAGACTTTTTATTGTCCCTTGATTAGTAATGATTTCTTATTTATGTTCCCATAACACCTTTTGTATAGTTCTGTTAAGGCACTTTTTATTCTTGGTTTTGTGTTGTTTCCCCACTAGCTAATAAGCTCTTGGAGGGCAGAAGCTGTGTTTTGTCTCTGCAGCATCATCTAACATAGTATTTGGACACTCGGTCCATCATTTGTAAGTGCTTGTTGAGTATAAATGGTTTTGTGGTTGGGAATCAGCTTCTAAGAGGAATAGTCATTGTTTTAGATTTTACCAGAATTTCACATATATTATCTGCACTTGTGCATTATAGCTCTCTAAGGTAGATGGAGACAGGCATTGGCAGGATTTCTGTTTTGTAGATAAGGAGGGCCAACATGTCCTGAGTCAGCCTGATTTGCTGGAAGTCAGTCAGCTTAGAAGGCAGTGCTGGGGCGCGAACCTTTTCCTGGTGTTAGAAATGTGTATTCTTTCTTCCCATTGCCACACCTCTGTGAAAAAACAATAAACAAATTCAAACTGGGTAGCTCCTGGATTGAATTCAATTTACTCCTTGTTTATGGTCCTCCTAACATCAGGGCCCCTGAGTGATTTAAGATGATTTAAAAGGTATTTGAACTTGGACTCAGTTATGAGGCAGGGGTTCCAGGAACTTCTTTTTTTTCCCCCACGTGGCCTTCAGACTGACAATAGATGAGTCATCTTGGTCTCTTTCATCAACTTTAAAGTAATCCTGCTACTTTACTTGCCTCTCTCTGTTGAGATTACTACAAATTTTTATCAAGAAGTTTCTAAATGTTTTATAAACCACACTTTAAACCATGCATGTGAAGATGATTCTTCTCAATAAAGTCAAATTATTCTATGAGCTGATGACATCTTTAAATCTAAAGCTGCTTCCCTAGATTCTTTGAGTATCTGGCATACCTGAGTCTCAGTGTCCCTCCTTGGGGTGGCCCTTTCCTTCGTTGTTGAGGTCTGTCACATACTCAGCCACGCCAGCTGGTTTAGCTGGGAGGGCACCTCCACATCCTGGTCAGTCATCCCTGTTGCAGTTGGAGGCTGACTCTAGCACACATGATGGACTTTTCACTTTCTTCACCTCAGTCCTAGAATAAAGATATTTTGAGTGGTTCTTTTGTTTGTTTTTTTAATCACTTTTCCCTGCCATGGAGGTAAAGGGAAATGGAAAACGCTGAGTCTGCCTTTTTAGACATTTAAGTAACTGAAGTTTATGTCTCTCTGTTCTGTTTCTAAAACAAGGACATTTTGGAACTTTGGTGATTTTATGAAGATGGGCTTCCCAATCAGAAGCCTTGGCTTTCCTATCCAGTGGTTGACATAGGGGACAGAAGACAATTACTGCCTTCAATAGTAAAGCAACTGGAGATGTGAAGTGCCACACTTATATTTAGTTTGGTTTCTGGGAAAACATCTTGGAGCATCAGATGTCTCAATGATTTTTGCAAGTGGCAAAAAGTAATCACCGAGATGGACTGAAAAATGCTTTAAGTTGATTGCCTGGGGGCATTTCAAAGGGAACATCTCCTTCCTGATATTAGAAAGAGCTTGAGCTCTCAGTCACTGAGCTCACAGTCACTGGCAAATTAGGTTTACAAAATAATTCCCAAGTGCTACATAGGTGCTTTTGTTTCTATAAAAGGTCTGAGTGAGGTCTTTGCTACCTGACCTTTGCCACGTTGTTTTTAAACCTGGTTTCAATAGCTTGCAAGCTTTTTCTAACCAAGAAAAAAATTTTAAAGTTCAAGTCAACATAACGTTTTGGGAAGCATGTCAGATTTTATTTAAACGAGCTTGTAGTGAATTCAAATATTCTTTTGCCAGAAAACCAGAGTGGTGCTTATATTCACAGATGTCAGTACTTTGAAAACATACTCTTTATGCAGTTGTCCATTCAACCAACATTTACTGAGCCCCCACTGTGTACTACCCATAGTTTTAGGCCCAGTGAGGGTTGTAAAAATGAAATAGGGTAGAATCACTGTTCTGAAGTTGCTGTGAGTCCCGTAGGGTAGATGTGTGACCTCAGGAAAGTTACTCAATGTCTCTGAGCCTCAGTTTCTCATCTGTGAAAATGGGAATAATAGTACCCACTGTACACATCATGACGCTTAGAGATGAAAAGTACCAAACAACGTACCTGGCACAAAATAGGCTTTTGATAAATTGTAATTATTATTGTCATCTTCATTTCAGACAGAACAGGCAGCATGCAGTGTAAGCTGTGGGGGCAGTACCAAAGACATTCTGAGAGTTTTTAAAGAAAGAGCAGACTGTTTTAGGATCAGGAATCAAAGAAAGCCTGTAGAAGAGGTGGCAACTGAGCTTGAAGAGTGGATAGAATTTCAGTGGATAGAGGTGGGGAGACTGTACCTCGGAGGTAACTGTAAGCAAAATTTTGGAGTTGGGAAAGCATAAAATGTGGGCAGTAGCATTCTGGCTTGGAGTACAGATTGAATTAGGGAAGGGGAGTGGGAAGTGGACAGGCAAGCTAGTCCAAGACTGAAAGGCCTAGCGTATCAGGTAAAGAGTTGGACCTTGTCATCAGTGGGAGCTTCATGAAGGGTTTTATTTGCTACTGTCTCCCCAGTACGTAAGACAGCACCCAACCCATAGTGAGTGCTCAGCAAATAATCACTAAATGAGTAGCTAAGTGTGACTTTAGACAAGCTGAGCTTCCTTTTGCCATAAGATAAGCCAGTTAGAAATGTTCTACAAATAGTTGGGAACGTAAGACCAGAGGTCTGGCTTGAGATTGAGACTGAAGGTGGAAACTAGGGAGGTATGAACATGGAAGTAATTTCTGAAGCCTCAGTGTGGATAAATTGACCTAAGGAGTACCTGCAGCCGTAGTCAGAGAAGAGAGTTCAGGTGATGCCCCCATTTGATGAGACCAGTAAGGGAAGGAAGAAGATGGAGGCAGGGAAAGAGAAGGTGGAAGTGAGAGGAAAACAGAGAGTGTGGGGCCTGTGAAACCCGGAGGGAATGTTCAAGGAGGGGCTGGTTAACAGTCTTAAGCAGGATCAGGACTCAGAAGTACACTGGTGTCTGTGTAGTGAGGAGGTCCCTGGACAGAGCAAGAAGAGAACTTCAGTCGAGTGGGGCCTTGTGCCAGGCTGTAAGGTACCGGTGGGCACAGCACATTCTGGGACATTTCTTTTTTCTTTTCAAGGTTAGTATTTACTGGTATTTGCTTTTTGAGCATATATTTAAACAGACAATATGCCCAAACTGTATATATAATCTGATTCCAATTAAATATTAGATAAAAACACGCCTAGCTGTTTTCTCAGAGTTACGAGGGCATGACTGATTTTTATTTTCCATGTTTGTCAGTATTTTCCAGCATTTCTATGAGTATTTATTACTGTGAGAACTGGGAAAAAAACCACTATAAAATTATATTTCTAAATGATATATTCCTTATGTATTGTATGGCAATAAACTGCTCATTTATTGAAACTTAGATAAATGTAGCCATTTACTGTTCCTTCCAGTCTTGTGAAGATGGGGTTCCATCTGTGTTTCCAGCTGTCTTTCTCCTTGGGAAGAGGCCTGGACTCTTCTTACAAGGTCTATCCTGGCACCATTTCTTTATCTGCTGCTTGTGGCCTGTGCTCCATCAACATGCTTATGTTGTCTTTATGACAAAGCACCATGGAAAACCATAACCTCTTGTAGCCCGACAGTCCAGAAACATCATCTTACTGGGTCAGATCCTCTTGTGGTGGATCCTTTACATTATGTAACTCAGAAAATTTCCAGTCAGCTGTGGCCTTAACCAAAGTGAAGAACACGTGAGAGCCACATGTGCTGACCTTTCTTATCATCACCCTTGGTTCTCATGTTTGAAAGTGGACCAGCAGAAACTGCTTATCCTAGGTGTCTTTGGCATTGCATTCTTCTCCTAGTCTGGCTGCTTCTAAAACTACATGGTCCCAGACACCCTCTCAGCACTCGTTACATTCTGATTACAAGCCATTTAGTCAAGTGGAGGGGAAGTCAGCGCTTTTACCATCTGGCTTGGGAGAACATGGTATCTCTGTGTGGGCCAGGCTGGTGTTATTACTCATATCTGTCTCTACCTCTGTGTGGGAGGGAGGCAGTGTTCATCCTGTTAATTAGCCTTGCTTAATGAGCATGTAAACCACAGATTTCCTTGTTAGGAAATAGCAATACATGGAGTCTCCATCCTGTTTCATTTTGGTGCATGCATGGGATTCTTTGGATTGAGCTTTTATGACCACACTGACAAATGGACCTCAATTTCTCAATCTTCTACATAGGGAAAATAACCCTTTGTACAGACTGGGTATTCTCTCTAAAAATAAGATAAAATGTCTATAGATCATTGAGTTTGGCTGAAAAGTAGTGTATTATAAATAGCTGGTTGCTGACTTTGCTTTGTTGGGCTGACGTATCTTTCCGGGGAGAGACCAGGAACACATGGTTGTTGAGTGGGTGAGGTCCAGAGAAGGGCTCCATAATTAGGCAGCAGTTTACATTTTTTAAAGGCTTGTTGGAAAAGCTACCCAGTGAACGATCCACATGTGAGGCAGTTTGATACTAGCAACGTTACTGGATGCAGGTAGCTGAGTAAGGCACCCAGAGGTTAAATGGTTTGCCAGAGGCCACCCAGCACGTGTGTGGCTAAGCCCGATTTAGAACACAGTTCTAATTAGCTCCTGGTTTCCAGTTTTGCGTGGAGGCAAAGCAGACTGCACCCACATAGTGATTTTACTCAGTTCACTTTGTCAGGGGAAAGTACTCTTTAGATTTTGACCTGTCTAAGGATGCTATTATTTTTTGATTAATTTCAAAACCAAATGAGGCAAGCTAATAAAGAGGTGTTCATTTTCAGAGACTGAACTTGGCCTTAGACCCTGGTATTGTGGCAAGTTTGAGGACTGTACAATCTAGGGAAAGATGAACTTCCCAAAGAGAAAGGTTGGAAAATGGAGGAAGACATAGAGATTATAGAGGAGGGTCAGTGATGCATCTTGCCTGCCGTCAAGTAGCTCAGAGTGTAGAGTGGGATGGAGAGAAACTGTTGATCATTTCAGGACAATGTGGCAAACCCAGGGTGCTCGGAGAGCCTGAGCAAATCGGAAGGCTCCCTGACGTGGGCCAAAGCATGGAGGACTAAAACGGTAAGGTGAGTGTTGGTCAGGAATGATGGACTGGAGGGGTGGGTGGGTTACAAAGGTCACTGACGGTCACACAAAGGAATAACGAGGCATTCATTCAACTTGTGTATATCTAGTGCCTTGTGTGTATGTGTCAGGCACTGCTCTGTGCACTCGGGATACATTAGTGAGCAAAGTGAGCATAAATTTCTGCCCTCGAGGAGCTTACACTTTAGTGAGGAGAGAGAAACACCAAACATTAAATAAGAAGTTCACTGAGTGGTATGTTAGAAGACAGTCAATGCATAAGGGAAAAGGATCCAGCCAGGTGATCAAGGTTAATGTGAACAGTAGTTAAGTCATGTTGATGGTATCTACTCTCATGATGCTATGATGAGAATGGTACTTTACCTCTGTGATTTTTTTCCCCAAAACATATAGCCCTAGTCTAATCATGAGAAACACACTAAACAAATCCCGATCGAGGGACAGTCTATACAATACCTGACCAGTATTCCTCGAAATTGTAAAGTCATCAGAAACAAGTAAAGTCTGAGAAACCGTCATAGCCAAGAGCAGGCTGCAGAGACTTGACAACTAAATATCATGTTGCATCCTGGATGGGATCCTGGAACAGAAGAAGGATATTAGAGGGGCACTGAGGACGTCTGAACAAAGTGTGAACTTTAGTTAACAACAGTGTATCAATCTTGGTTCACTAATTGTGACAAATGTACCACATTACTGTAAGATGTCACATGGAGGACACTGGGTGTAGGGGACATGGGAACTCATCGCACTATCTTTTCAATAATCCTGTAAATCTAGAACTGTTCTAACATTAAAAATTTATTTAAAAAAAAAAAAAACCGGAGTAAAGAGGATCAGAAGTCCAGGGTAGAGACACTCGTTACAATTTTAAATATGGTGGTCAGGTAGGCCTCATTGAGAAGCTGACATGAACAGTCACTTAAAGAGAGAACTGACCACATTGGTATCTGGGGGAAGAGCCATTGCAAAGACCCTGAGGTGACAGCATGCCTGCAAGTTGGAGAACCAGCAGGGAGGCCAGTGTGGAAGGGAGGTTGGGAGAGCGAGGGTATGAGGTCCTAGAGGAAAGGTGGTGGAACTCATCAGGTAGGGGCTTTTAGGCCGTTGCTATTCATGTATTGTGTGCCAGGGACTGTGCCATTCCTTGTCCTATTTAATTCTCTCCACTATCTTAGGAGCGTGGTATTATTAACTTGCTGATTTTGCAAATGAGAAAACTGAGCTTAGAAGGTTAAGTCACTTACTGAAGTCCCATTGCTGGTAATTGGTGGAACTGCACTTCCTTTCTTCCCCCTGAGACCCAGAGTTGTCACTCCTGACCTCTGCCTCCTCTCCTGGGGGCTGGACTAGATCTTCTAGGCCAGGAATTAGTGAGCTGCAGTGCCCTGGATGGTCTGGCCCTCTGCTTGTTTTTGGTTGGTTTGTCTGCTTTAAGTTGCGGTTAAAAAACAAAACAAAACACCTATAAGATTTACCATCTTAATCATTTTGAGGTCAGTGGTGTTTATATTCACACTGCTGTGAAACTGATCTCCTGAACTTTTCATCCTGCAAATCTGAAACTCCATACCTGTTAAACAACAACTCCCTTTCCCCTACTCCCACCATTCTACATTTTGTTTTCATGAATATGACTACTTAATATACACTGAATCATGCATTTGTCTTTTTATAAGTTTTTCTTAGTATGATGTCCTCAGGGTTTATTCATGTTGTAGCATGTGACAGGATTTCCTTCCTTTTAAAGGCAGAATAGTATTTCCTTTTATGGATATACCACATTTTGGTTCTCTGCCTGTTTTTTAAATAAAGTTTTATCAGAACACAGATATGTCCAATCATTTCCATATTGCATGTGGCTGTTTTCCCCACTATAACCATAGAGTGACTGTGTGACCCACAAGCTTACTACAGAAAGTGTTTGCTGAACCCTGTTCTACTGGGGAAACTCTGAAGGATTAAGAGAAGTGATGTGGAGGCTGTATTAAAAGGAGGAAGGCAAGAGGCAGGAAGACCTTGCTGGCTCTGTAGAGGGACACTGACTTGGATATGGGGCTTGCCCTCAAGAAGCTTAGTCTATTTGAGGGAAAAAGTTTACAAAGTTGACTTGTTTAGTGATACTTTAGATATTCAGGGAAGGGAGAGATCCCAAAGGACTGAGTCTTCAGGAAAGACTTCACAGAGGATTGGGGTTTGGGATGGGATGGATCGGATTGCTGTAGGGTGTGGAGGAGTGCATCAGCCTTCTCAGCGTGCCTTAACAGACGAGTCAGACTTTGAAGGCATTTAGAGCAGAGTCTGAATAGGATGGGCAGAAGGGTGCAGGAGGGAGTGACCCCTCCTGCAATGGGAGCAGCAGGTGGGCAGGCCTGGAGATCAAAAAGGTAAACCTTGAAGGAGGAACTGAAAGGTCTGTGTGACTAAGTCGAGGAATGAAGAGAGTATGAGTATGCTGGGGCATATGGTGGAGAGTAGACCTTTTTAGAGTATGGTTTTGAAGGATAAATGCATAAGAGAATAGCAGTGTAAGCTCCAAACAGAAGCAATGGAAAGACTAATAGTGAAATTCCTAGAATGGAAAGTCCAGATTAGCCCAGTGAACTTGGGGTGGAGTGGGGGTGGTTCGGGGAAATCTTACTCCAAATTACATAGCCAGTAAGAGACAGACTTAGGATTCGGACCTAGATCTGACTCTAGATCCACTGCACTAGATTGCTTGCTATTACTCCAGTATATAGCTCACCACGCTGCCTAAGACACTTGAAAAGCCCTTACTAGCCACAAGGTGATTTACCCTTCCTAATTTCTTCTGAGCCATCTAGGCAACTACCTTCAAAGTTTTCTAGGCTCACCTCAAAGGGCACCTCCTTTTGAGGGCTTTCTTAATCTCTCCCTCACCTTTGCTATCAAGTGACCCCTTCTTCCTTCCGCCACCAAATCTGTTTCCATCCTCTATCAAGGTGTTT
Organism: Camelus bactrianus; assembly: GCF_048773025.1. Classification (NCBI taxonomy): domain Eukaryota; kingdom Metazoa; phylum Chordata; class Mammalia; order Artiodactyla; family Camelidae; genus Camelus; species Camelus bactrianus. The sequence continues at coordinate 73,039,983 of NC_133543.1, forward strand.
TTTTGGACTTATTTTCTTAGGCTCATCATGATAGACTGTGAGCCTCTTTAGGGCAAGAGCTGTAACTTACTCATTTTTCCATCTTTAGTGTCTTGTATCTGTTGTGACCTGAATAAATGAATGGATTGGTAGATGAGTGATTTCCAGAATTCCTTGTCAAACAGCATGGAAATGGTTCTAAAGTTGAATTGTTACTGCCCTTAATGAGGATTAAAGGAGGCAATTCATGGGACCTCTTACTCTCTCTAGGCCTCCATGTCCCTTTCTGTGAAAGGTTGGGGTTGGAAGGATGATCTCAAAGGCCCCTTCCTTGTCTGACAGTCTATGATTTTAGAACGTGTTGGGATCAAGTGTTCCACAGGGCAGCAGTGCTGGCCGTCAGTGGTCATGTGATTCTAAGCAGTTTGTGAATACCCAAGCGGGGAGCCCAAAGAGTATATTCCTAGACATTTTGATTAAAATAAAAAAGAAATAAAAAATCAATTTGAAGATATTTACTCCCTGTGGTATGATTAAAGGCTGAATTTTAAGCACTGGATAAGATTTCATAAAAGGACCTCAGATGACTAACTTCTATAAAACTCTTCTATAAAATGGGGACCTTATACTTTATTATGTTCATTTGAAATTTTAGTAAATAAAGAACTACAAGTTTTAAGATTTATTATGTATTTTTTTTCCTTAGCCTCTGGTATACGAGATGAGACTGAAAAATCACAAGTTTCAAAATTAGAGCAGTAGTAAAATCCTGCTACACACGATTTGAGACTCAAGGCTTAGCTGTAGACACAGCAAACAAAAACCTATTTGCAGCTAGAAAAATATTTTAGCTGATTTTATCTCTAAAAAATCAATCTTTGCCTTGCTTCATGAATGTTAACATAATAAATATCAAAATATAAAAAGTAGATAAATTCACAGTCATTATCACTTTACAAGAGGTTAGCCACAGAGCTCCTGCAAACTGCAAACCTTCCTGATGCATTTAAAATAAATGGCTGTGTGTACAATTTTTACTTACACACATTAAGCAGATGCTGTTGATTTGAATCTAATGATTTAATGACCTAAGTGCTAAAAATTATTTTAATTAACCATAGAGATTGTACAGTTTAAAAAAAAAGGCACACATACACCTTTGCAAATTTGAAAAGGTGTTGCTAATTGCCTAGTTTTACCTACTTGTAAGTAGTTAAGGGAAGAAAAGCTCTTACCTAGTTGTTCTGTTTGTTCGTTTTTCAGTAAAGATACAAAGGTGTATGTTGAGAATGTGAAATGTGGCTGGTAGTTAGTGTGGCTGAGGAACTTTATTTGATTTTAATAAATTTATGTTTAAGTAGCCATGTATGGGGGGAGGGTATAGCTCAAGTGGTAGAGTGCACGCTTAGCATGCATAAGGTCCTGGGTTCAATCCCTGGTACCCTATCTAAAAACAAAGAAATAAATAAACCTAATTACCCCCCCAAAAAAATACTAAATAAATAAATCGCTCTTCAAAAAAAAAAAAAAAAAAAAAAACCATGTATGGCTAGTGTCTACCGTACTGGATAGCATCACTGTCAGGGTCTGCTCTCCTTGCTCTGGCCTTGGGGATCTAGCATTTGCAGAGCTTGTGGTTGGTGTTAGGATTGTTTCTGCCCAGCTTTGAGGCTGAGGCTGGACCTATACTCCTAGGCCATTCCTCAAAGCCTCAGGGAGTTTGGAGCCTGTGAAGCCTTTCTGCAAGATGACCGGAGGAACTGTGAAGTCCAGAGCCATCATTAGGCATTACATAATTGAAACCTAGGGAGCCCAGCACAATAACATTCAGGTTAATAAAAGGGCTAGTTCTCCCTCTCTACTTCCCCCTTGCACTTCTGAGCCCAACAAATCATCAGTACTTTTAAGGTTTCTGAAAGGGCTCATGCATTTATGACTTTCAGGCTGATTACAATATAGGCCCTGTCACAGAATTCCTACTCTCTGTTGCTTACTCTTTTAGGTCAGCAAGATCACAGAGATTGGCCAGGGCAGTCTTTTCACAACTGCTCTCAAAGGCTTCTCTCTGTGAGTAAAAGCTATTGATCTTAATTCCGCTTATCAAGAGACCCACCCTGCTCTGCGTAAGTTCTAATGCAAAGTAGTGATGGGTACTCTTGACAGTGGAACTCCTGCGTGGGTGTTGTCCGCCTTTGGGCATGACTGGCGTAGAAGAGATGTAAAAATAGGAAGTAACTGGGCAGATTCATGTGTGTAGACCACAGTGAACCATGTGCCAATGTCGTTCTGTTTATTTTCTTTCAGGAAATTAAAGATGGTTGCGGCATTGCTGTGACCAGCACTTCCTGTTGTCTCTACAGAGATCTCACTGAAGAATAATCTCAGAGGAATGTTTGTCTCCCAGCACCTTTCTTGATGACTATTATCATCTAGCAAATGCTTTTAGTGACTCGGAAAACATCAACCACCCTTGTGCTTGGCCTGCTCTGAGCAGCCAAATGAAAGTTCCTTCCAGTTGTTTCCAGAACCGCGTCACCCAAAGCACCTCTCTTCACTGGGTGAAGTTTCATGCAGCCCTTTCCTGAACCAGCTTAGGGGGCTTAGTCCTCTCGGAGCCTGTGACATGGAAGCTTTGGAAGTGGACGATATCAGCCCTGCCTTGGAAGTTACTGAGGATTTCTTTAGCACTTTTGATAGTAAACTGGAAAAGGCCGTGCAGCAAGCGGAGGTTTATGGGATTCAGGAAGTCCCTGAACTGGTGGGGCATGAGGTACTCAGTAACATAGACAATGGTGCTATCAGAAACGTTGCCTCCTTGGGCAAGGGGGGCATGATTTGGGACCACTGTAAGACCAGGCTCTTAGAAACCAAAGCTCAAAATGTCTTCCCTGCCAAAGAACAGTTTATGGTCCAGAAGGGGACAGCCCCAGATAATCTTTCCTGGATGGAACAAAAGGAAGCTTCCACCTTTAATTTTTTCAACATCTGTCAGCGTCGGAGGGACAGACCTCGTTCTGTGAATGACTTACTGGATGAGAACACCACTTTTAAGCCCGGGCACGCTCGATCAAGATCAGATATTAGCCAGGTGGACTGGAGGGCAGTCCTCAGAACCTCACCTTTGCAGCAGCAGCAGCAACCATCTCTTCAGGGCCCTCACTTCACCAGGCTGTCTTTTCTGTTGCCCTCATCAAACAAGGTAGAAGATGCTCAAGGAAATACTGGTATGTTTCCATAGCTGACTGCTGATGAACACTGTTGATTTTCCGTTGTCTGTCTTGATTTACCTCAGGAGAGTCTTACTCTCCATTGTCCACGTCTAGCTTTGCTTACTCCAGCCCCCTCCTCCATTTACTTTCGCACTTACCTGACCTCAAGTCTACAGTCTGGCTATTGTCCGAGGAGGGACTGAGTGAAAAGATAACTACGGTTAATTCTCCCTTCCTCATCTTGTGTGTTAGAATCAGAATAGTCTCATAATTAACATAGTACTTTCCTTTGAACATTGCATCATACCGCTTATTCACATCCACTGGGTGTGGCCTTGTGCTACGAAGGATTTAAAGATGTGTGACCACACAGCCCTTGCCCTAAAGAACTTCTCATTTAGTGAAGGGATCAGACGCCCCATAGTGAGAGAAAGTAGATGCTCAATTGAAATGTCTGTAAGGGAACTTTTGGTTTACCCTATATTTGGGGGATTTTTTTTTTTTCAATGCGTGACAGTGATCATAAGAGGTTAGAGGAAGGGGAAGACACTGTGGGCTGGGCTTGTCGGGAAGCATTTGTCAGACATCATGGGACTTGAGCTAGACCTTGAATGACACTAAGATGCAGGAAGAGGGTCACAGTTAGAGGATTCTCGGTCAGGATGATGGTGTGGACAGCAGTGAGGTGGGAAAGACCGAGGAGAGTGGGCTGACCCTTGTGAGGGGACCAAAGGGTAGTGGGAAGAGAAGTTTGGAGAGGTTGCCTAGCACCTCGTGGTGTAGGGCCCTGAATTTCCTTTTTCCTCGTACTTTGAACACACACAGGAGCTCTCTCTTCTGTGAGTTATGACAAACCATCTGTCTGTTTCCCCCAGCATTTTCCTTCACGATAACCTCATTTGTACAGGCTATCCATTTTTATTACTGATGATTCTTCAATCACCCTCCTTAACTCTTAATTTAGATGGCTTCTGCTTCATTAGCTGGGGAGATTATGTTCTTAACTGCTATTTTAGCGTCACTTCAGTCTCTATCATTGCTTGCTAGTCCACTGATATAATTTAGCATTATATTTTATTTACTTATTTTACATTACATTTTAATTAATAAAATTTAGTTTGTAGTGTAATTCAAGGCAAGGATATGGTTTAGGACGTCTGCTAAGGAAATGCAACGTTCCCGTCCATGAGGTGCTGCATTATTTTCACATCCAGTTCAAATCTACCCTTTTAAAATACTTCTTTCCCCATTCAGGTTTATAACTTGTAATTCCTTATCTTCTCTCCTAGACTTTCACCAGTCCTCTGTGACATCTAGCTAAAGGTGGTGACCATGGGGGTAGAAAGAAAAGGGCGTTATAAAGCACAGGGCTTGCTAACTGAGTCAGTATGAGTTTAAACAAGCTCCTGTGACCCCAGTGCCTGGCAGAATGAGAGCTTTGCCTTGGACTCACGTTCAAACAGTTGTACTCATTGGTTAGCAGACAAACTCAGTTCTTTTTTGGTTTCTTGGAGTTCACATAGATTTTTTTTTTAATCACTGAACCACTGTACCCATTCTAAATCCCTGGCATAACCCACGTTAAGAGGATGTCGTATCTCCAGCTTTATTTTTCCTATCTTGTTTGGATTATAAATGCAAGAACCAGCCTTCCTTGGGCTCTCTCTTGAGAATATGACAGACCATTATTATTTTTTAATTCTTGATGTTAAAAAAGTTGAATATTAAATTATATTGAAATGTAAGTACTGAATGGTATTTTAAAAAGTGAACTGGAACAAATGGCCTTGCAGATATTGATATAATATAACCTGGCCATCTTTTGATCATCCATGGGATATGCATCCTATCAGGAAGGAATAAAGTGGGGGAAATGGCCTGCTGAGTTTCTGACACCTTTTCTGGCTTGCGGGAGAGAGAAATGATGTTTGTATCGCTCACCAGGAGAAGGGCAGGGGCATTCAAGGCCCACTGGCCACCCATTCTTTGGCTGTGGGGGTGGAGAGGAGTTCTAGATTCATGGCGGCTCACCGACTCTGCCAACCATGGTTCTCACGGCATTTGAGGATAGGGGATGTGCTGACACCCAGGTGCATGCTAGTCAAAATCAGCTAAGATCTTTGAGTGAAGTTTACTTTAAGACCTTTGAAAGTAGCCATCCAAACTGAAGAAAGACTTACTGTTTCTCTTGAAGGAATATGCCAAAGGCAGAGGGAGTATCTTGGCCAGAGCTTGAGATGAGGACCCAGGAGATCTGGGGTCAGGCCAGACTTCTTCCCTGAACTTCATACTCACATATCTGACTGCCTGGTGAACAGCTCTGCTGGAATGTCCCACAGACCTCAAATTCACTGTCCGAAATGGCCCGTCAGCCTCTCATCCCTCTCTCCTGCTGTTCTAAAAATTAACAAAGGTTAATGAGAGGCTGAGGGCTCCTCAGAAGAAATAAAATCTAGTCAAATGGGTTTCCACTGATGAGGGCAACTTGGTTTTCTGTTTGACTCTGTCACTCACTCACTTACTGACGGGCTTTATTACTGTGTAGTCTTATGTTTTCTCCAGGTGATTTTTTTTCTAGATCCCTTTCTGAGCTCACCTGAGTAGCAACAGCGGTTCTTCTTCTCCTCGACCTCCCCTTCCCCCTCTTTTGCCCCCTCTCATTCCCTCCCTTTCCTTCCATAACAACAAGCCCAAGGGTCATCTTTGTTAGGTAGGGTCTCTGCGTCTTCTGCCTCCTTTGGCAATGATTAGCTGGGCCTTTGAGGACAACGGTGCTTTGGGTATAAAGCAAATCAAATTTTGTAGTAAGAGCTATTCGGCTAATGGACAAGCCTGTCTGAAGAAAGCCTTCTGGTCAGACAAGGTATCATACTGGTTAAAAAATGACTCTAAACCTAGAGTGTTAGAGTTTGAATCCTTTTCCCCTTCTTACTAGCTGTGTGACATAGGGCAGGTTTCTTCATCTCTCTGAGACTTCTTGTTTTGGCCATAAAGTATGGGATAATAGTAGTACTTACTTCAATATCTTGTGAGCACTAAGTGAGTTAAAAGATCTAGAGTGCTTCTTAGAACCACGTTTTTCACATAGTAAACACTTAAGTGTCTTAAGCATTTAATAATAGTATTATTAATTGAATTTGAAACTCATCAATGAGAATCAAAGTGATCCCCCTAATCACTCTTACCTTTCCCTGGCATAGTCAATGTCATAAACTGGCCTCACAGTAAATATGTCTTGAATTGGCCTTCCTGCATTGTACTCTGTCTTAGCTATTAACTGGTTTGTTAATGGGAAATAAACCAGCCATTCCCTCTCTCATACTGATTTGTTATCAACTGTTTACTGTCTCTCACACTAGAGTTTATGATCACTGAGGAAGGGATTGTTTCTTACATGTTGTTTTATCCTCAGTACCTAATACAGTGCTCTGAACACAGTATGTGCTCAGAACATTTTTGTTTTTTACATGTGAAATGAATACAAAAATAAATTAAAAGCATTAACTTCATTAGCTGGTTTATGTCTTTCTAGAAAAAGAACAACTCCACCCTCTCTTCTGAGGGCCTCACACCATCATCTGGCATCTTATACCTTGCACATACTCTCTGTGAAGTCCTTTAGCAGCAGTGAAAAATGAAGATTTGCTTTCATCTCAAAGGCTGCCGTGCACTATTCTTGTGATAAGATAAAAATCAAACAGATATGGCTTATAAAGTAGCCCCTAGCATTGGAAGAGTGTTGCCCTGGCTGTAGAGGAGTCTCCAGATACCATCTCAGACTCTGGGGTCGGTCACATAGGCACAGTCACAATTATCCTTTGTAGAGGAATCTGACTGCTGTTTGGTGAGCACAAAGCCTGGGGAGATAATTGTGGTTTGCCCTTTAGTCTTTCTGAAGTTGGAAGTCATTGGAGGTGATTTTTGCATCACTCCTCAATTTTTCCCTGTTCCCTCATAGTGCTTCTTTATGGGAGACAATTGCTTTGGATTTGAAGATCACTTCTTTCCTAGGTTCTTGGTATATATGAGAGCAGACTACGTCAAACAGCCTACTTGCTACTGTCAAAGCCAACATTTGGGCACCCGGTGTGTTCATCCCAGGGTAAGTGAGGGAGCCCAAATGGAAAGAGAAGGAAATAAAATGACAGTATCAAATACTTACTTTGTGCACTGACTATTTTAAGTGATTTGCAGGTAGCAGTTTATTTAATTCATATAACACTCTTGTGATATAGGTGTTTTTATTGACCCCATTTTAAGGATGATGAAACTGAGGCACAGAGAGCTTAAGTAATGTGCTTCAAGTCCCACAGCTAGTAATGAGTGGACCCTCAATTTGACCTGGGCAATCTTCCTTCAGAGTCCATGCTCTTAACCACTAAGCTGGGGTAGACCCCTACTTTGGAAGCCAGTAGTTCTCAGTCTCCAAGTCAATCCCTGTGAGGGTACAGGATGGGAAGTAGTATGGAAGAAATAAACCTGGATAATGTTCATCAACTAAAATTAATCCCTCTTGGTATCACTGGTTAGGAAAAACTGAGACACACCAAAGCAGTCTACTTACTAAGCAAGGATTGCTTCCTGCATTTAACATTTATTCCATGAACAGTGCAGAGCTGGTCATAGTCCTTTAGGGGATCAATGAATCTGCAAAAAGAAGACTGTAACTTTACCTTTCACACCCTTGAATGTTAGCCCTACAGAAAAGCTTAAGTGAATGGACCCCCATGGGTTTGTAACCATGGAAAGAGGACTTCAGGGTTTTGCCCCATCTTTGGCTGCCTTTTTCAATATTACTTGGAAGCCTGGGAATGCATTCTAGCGATTCATTGCCTTAGGTAGAGGCAGACCTAAGTGAGACTTCTTCAGGTGGAATGGTACCCAGGCTAAGTGAGTGAAGGGTACTGCCAGTGGGTCCTACTAGGTGGATGGAGTGTGGCTTGAGTCCAACCTAGTTAAGACCCTGCATTATCTGAGGATGGGATTGTAATGTTGAAGGGGTTAGATATTAATTGATGGGAAGGAATAGATCTAAGGCAAAATGGAAACAGAGGCAGTTCTTTTTTTCCCCAGCTTTATTGATGTATAATCAACTAAATTTTGAGATATTTTAAGTGCACATCATGATGATTTGATATACATGTACATTGTGAAAGGATGTATCCTTCCAGTTAATTAATACATCCTTCACCTCACATCAGAGGCATTATTTCTAAAGAACCTCGAGGTAGGTGGTGGGGACCAAAGCTTCCTCAGGGTCAGCTCCTTTCCCACTGCCATCCCAGTGTCTGCCATCCCCTGGGCCGCTGAGCAGAGATGTGCCTGGGAACTCACCCTGAGGGAGGGCCCTGACCCCCCACCAGAATGGCTCATTTTTAGTTCAGCACTAATCTTAGTTCTCTACAGACATGCTCCTGACTAGTATCTGTCTTAACCCTTTAACCCTTGGCACCACTGTCATCCTATTCTTGTTTACTCAGTAATGATACAGCCATCAGCACCAAGGAATTACCTGTGGGATAAAGAAGATAGGGTCCTAACACCATAGAATCACAGTCCAAATGTAAACGTGTATTAAGGTAAGAACATAAAAAGTCATATGAACATGTGGACACTAGATATGTTATCAACATAAAAAGTAGTTGTCTACACACACACACACACACAGACTCTTATCCCCCTGAGTATATCCACATGGTAGAGAAAGACGAGGCTATTTAGAAAGAACATTCAACTAGGACTTGGAAGTGTTTTATCCCAGCTCTACTCCTAACTCACCAGGTGTAGGTTTGGAAAAATCACTTGTCTGTTGCCTTTGGTTTATAAATCTAGTGAAGCTGGTTAAATTATCTCTATAATCTTTCCCAACTTTGAAATATTATTCTAGGATATAGTTGAACTGACCTTGACTCACAGTTACATGGGAGCTAATTACTGTGGTCAGATTGGTACTGGAAGGTCATGATGGAAATATAGGTATGGTTGAAATTATTTAACACAGAAGGGTTTCTCTGTGCCTTGTAACTCCACTTCTGGATGAACTGCTATTGCAATTTTTAAAATAAAAAAAATTTAAAAGGAATCCTTGGCCTTGGCTGTGGAGTTCTGAAACTCAGCAGACTGCCCAAATCTGACTGACTTTTCGCTCCCTGACTGTGTTCACATTTTCATCTGCTTGGCCAGGGCAGTGGTCAGCTGGGCTTTTGTTTCAGTCGGTTTCACTCTCTGGTGACCTAATACCATTCCTATGCCTGTATTTTCCTGTGCTAAGTACTTCAGGAGAAGGTCTCAAGCAGAGACTTTCTTTAGGGCTAGAAAAACCATGGCAGTATGGTTTCTTTATCCTGAGTTTTATGTTACTCTATTTTGATTTCCTTTTACCCCGTCTTTTACTTGGGGGAAAAAAAAGCCAAATTTGGGACTTATACTAAAATGACTGCTTTTTCAATTATGATGTTTCTCAAAAGCCTTGGAGCCAGTAGAGGTGGGAATATTCCTGCGGGCTTAGAACAAGTGAGGTCACCAGGACATGGTCTCTTGCTGAATTTATGATTCACCCTTCAGCAAGATTAGTCAGTACAAAGAAGTTGCTAAAATAGGTCACAGAAAGTTGATTTTCTATGATTGTATAGTTTCCATTGGTTACATTTTTCGGAAACCCAACATGCCTCATCGACAGCCCGCATCCTGATTCCTAACAAATCTATATGGGAACTCTGAAAATGAGGTGTCTGACATTTTTTGTGGTTGTTCTGTTAATGTATTTTATCTTTCTTGGCTCTGGAGAACTATAGTTACTAATTTCACAAACTGCTAGAGTTACCTTCTCAGAACACAGATCTTTTCATGCCACTTGTTTTCAAGAATGAATCATGGTCCCCCTTTCTTTACAAAATCAAGTGTAAATTTTCTAAAGCATCCAGATATCTTTCCAGCCTTATCACTTGCACCTTTCTTCACCCCACCTCTGTAGCATTTTCGAATGTGCCATGTGCTTTCAAGCTCCTGGACCTTTGCTTGTAATGTCTCTTCAGCTAGAATACCTTCCCTGCCCTCTTCTTCGTTCAGTATCTTACAGTATCTTTCAAGGACCGATTCAAATACCACATCCTCCCTGAGACCTTTCCACATTTTAAATTTTTTTTAAATTGAAGTATAGGTGATTTACAATATTATATTAATTTCGGGTGGATAACATAGTGATTTGATATTTTTATAGACTATACTCCATATAAAGTTACTACAAAATATTGGCTGTATTCCCTATACCGTGCATTACATCCTTATAACTTATTTATTTAATACCTGGTACTTTGTATCTCCTAATCACCTTCACCTCTCTTGCCCCTCCCCTGACCCCTCTCCCCTCTGGTAATCACTAGTTTGTTCTCTGTATCTGTAGTTTTTTTTTAATTAAAATCATTTTTTCTTTTACTTTATGTTTCCACAGCACATTTTATCCTGCTGTGCATTATAGGTAATTGCTTGTACATTCGTCTCAACACTAGGTTGGCAGTTCTTTGATGAAATGAATTATATTGTAGAAAATTTTCTATGGTTGAATTCTGTATATTGGTGATTGGAAAATCAGGACAGTACAGTTTTGTTTGTTTGTTTGTTTCCAAAATGGAAATGGCCTCTCTTGCATTTTTCCTTACCTAAAGCTTGAGTCAAGTTGAATGAAGTTTGTTACTATTAATACTGTCAATAAGAGCTGTCATTTAATGAGAGTTAACTTTATGTCCAGACCTGTGCTAAGAAGTGTTCATCCATTATCTTATTTCATATTCATAATAGTTTAATATGATAGGTTATCTTGTCCTGCTTTTACAAATGAGGAAGCTGAGCCTTAGAGAGGTTGCCCTCCCCCAAGGCCATCTGGCTGGTGTGTGGTGGGGCAGGATCCCAAGCCGGGCCAACTCTGGAGGCCACACGTAACCACTCTACCGTACTGCCTCTCAGGTCTGAGAAGGCTTTGGGCTCATTCCCTCCACCACAAATAAACCACAGTGTCATCCAGATGGAAAGTCTGGAGGTTGGAGTTCCACTCTCAGCTTCCACACTTTGTGGTGTAACCTTGTCCGGGTCATTTTGTTTCCTGGAACCTCTTTCCAAATCTGTTAAATCAGTTAGAATGCTTTTAGAAGCAAGTAACAAGTACTCGACTAAAGGTGGCATACACAGCAAGGCCATTTATCTTATTTTTTCATCCGTCTTAACAGATAGCTATGAACACTCGGTGAATGTCAAACACTGTATGAAATAAATACTTAAGAACACCCACCTGGTGGCCCCAGGGTCATCAAGGATCCAGGCACTCCCCTTGTTTTTGCTCTGCCCCCCTCAGTGTATTGGTAGTGTCTCTTATCTTCCTCTCGATGCAGAATGGCTATAGCAGCCCCAAGGATACATATCAACAGCCAGAGTCAGGAAGAGAGAGCAGGGCACCTCCTCTGGGTCTCTTCCCAGAGGGCCCCAAAGCACCCCCTCAGTAGCCAGAACTAGGTTGCATGCCTGCCCTTAAAGCAGTCTCTGCCAAAGGAAAATGGAGCTACTGATTAGATTAAACAAATCATGATTCTTTCCGCGGGGCAAGGGAGAGGACATCTCCTCTGAACACCACACTTGGACAAAATCAGGGTTCTGCTGGTGAAGCAGCAGGAGACACCTGACAGGTTCTACCTCAGGGTCTACCAGGGGCTGGGCTGGGCTGGTAGATTTCTAGTCCCTGCTGGCTCTAAGTTTCCATGATTCTGTGTTAACCAAAGATATAGCAATGGATGCCATTTGTCTTGAAATCTGGTGGCCTAAGGTATGGGAGATTCTTTTATGCTTAATTCCTATAGATTAGAGACCCAGAATGAGCAGCTCACCATGGCAAAGAGTAAGCATCATTTGAAAGTTGATGTTTGGGGTTGTTTTCTGGGTCAAAAAGTTCTATAAACACTAGAGATGACCCTTGTCACAGAAAGCAGAAAACCTCTGAATATAAGAGGTTGGGTCCGTGGTCTCCTGGTCAGATTCACACTTGAGAACTGAAATTGACCAGGTCTGTATTGACTTATGAGCTATCACTGTTGCCAATGGTACAAATAACTTAGCTAGAAAAGCTCCCCAGTTGTTGTGTCTAGCTCATACATAGCTATAATACATAACTAGATATGTTACAGGTCTGTTCCTACCAGAGCCTACACAGATAACATGTCTTTTCCCCCCAGTTTACGAAGGGAAAACAAATGGGATATTCTCTTTTACCCAGAAAGAAGGATCTCCAAAGTGGCTCAAAGAAAAGATATCACTTGAGCCTAGATCACTTCTACAGAATAAGCTTGTTAACAGGTATCTGTGGGCACTACAGTGGCCAACGCTGTGTGAGGGCCTGTGCCATGTTTAAAATGTACACGACACAGCCCCTCTTCGGTTCTTGTAGCATCATTCTCTTCCTGTTCCTTGCTGTGGACATTTGTGGCAGTGTCATGATTGATGTGCGTCATGTTAATTTCACTTCCCTTATATGCCTCTAATGAGAACACAGACCTAAAATTAGTTAATTTTCCCCCAGTCTCTGGCTTAAACACAGTTGAATACTCTAATATGAAACAAATAGACTTGGAAAACTATGTTTTTTTAACCAGGGATGTAAAGAAGTGAGACTTGATTGTGATCTAGAATGTTAGAGAAGTCTTCTGAGGCAAGGATGTTTCAGCTGAGCATTGAGGGTCGAGCACAAAGCCGAGCTGAAGATGAACACAGCCTGTGTCTGGGGTGGCCAGAGGCTAAGCTGGAACAGGACTGCGTTTTGGAGAGCAGTGGGCTGAGACTATGGAGGACCTTCAAAGCCAGGCAGACTGAGTTCAGAAAGGTTTGGCAGGGAGCATTTGAAAATACCTTGAGAGTCAAGATTGAAAGGCTATTTTATAAGAAGTCTGGAAGTTGGCAGGGGTGAAGAGTGGAAGAAGCACACAGCCTCCTTCCCTGTAGCTTTTGTGTCCATGTAAAGGGCCATCAGGCAGCATAAGACTCTTGGCCTCCCTCCCTTTACATACTCTGCTCCCGGGGAGGAGCAGCTTAGGGGCTGCTTAGTGGAGGAACCAGGCATGTGCAACTCGTTCTGTCTTCGGAAGCGCTGATTCTGGCCTGCTCCTCCAGGCCTGCTCCTCCGCCTGTCCGCCTTTCCTGGCTGTCCCCAGGAAGGAGGCCCATGGTACTCTAGTGCTGCTGGTGACCCCTCGGCAATCGGCATAGTTCCAGGGTTCAGTTTGTCGCTACACACCTAAGCTGTGTCCCCCAGCTGGCTCGTGTTTTGATCTCTGTGCCTGACTACCCTCTATCAATCTCAGTTGGTTTAAAACTTGGGTGAAGAAAAGGGATGCTATTTAATGGGTCCTCTCGGGCCCTAATAGTATATAGGATAGATTGGTAGCTGGAAAGAACTGAAGGGATGGCAATTAGAAGGCTCAACTGGTCATCATGTTGTGAGGTGATGAGGACTTAGATTAAGGTGATTGCGACGAAAGAGAAAGTGGGACTTGTGGAAAGAGAATGAAGGGGTCTAATTGGGCTATAAACTGTTGACAGGATCTGTGATTCATTTGGCGTTTCCACGGGGTCTAACATAGTCCTTTGTGCATACATTCAATAAATATTTATGGAACCAGCCACTGGGTATATGTGGGTGAGAGAGACATCCAGGTCCCTGTCTTCAAGGAGCATGAGTTCTTTCAAAGGAATAAAGCAAGGTACTAAGACAGAGAAGGACTGAGAGAGGGGTCCCTTAACTGAGGTGCTGAGGGATGATCTCACTGAGGATGGCACCTCTGAGGTGAAAAACTGAGGGAGATGAGTAAGTCAGTGAGCTGGGGACAGATGTTCCAAACAGAGGATACAGCAACTTCAGTCAGAGTCCTTGAGGCTAGAGAATGCTCGGCTCGTTCAAAAATCATATGAGGCTTTTGGCTGGAGTGAGAGAAGAAATGTGAGATGAGGTCACAGCAATGATCAGAGGCCAGATTGTGTGCGACGGAAAGTAGAGGCACTTGTAATGGCAAGAATTCGGAATCTGAAAGAAGAAGACAGATCAAGCCATAGGACACATAGGTTCAAGTGAGTAATTTTGGACAGACACAACCAACCTTAGGATATAAGAAGACAAGAGAAAAAGAGATTAGTAGAGGGATAATTTTAAGATGTCATAGAGGAAGAGATGCTGAAGAAGTGGGAAGAAATTAGGTACGGAGTCGAGGTGGAAGGATTAGCATTAACAAGGAGGCAAGAAGTTTCTTCTTTTGAGACCAGAAGAGTAACATAGGAAAACATCTATTGAATACTTAAGATGTGTCATGCATTGTTTTAAGAGTTATTCATTTCTTCCTCATAATAGTGCAGTGAGGTAGATGCTATCCATTTAGCCCCATTTTAAAGATGGTAAAACTGAGACTTGGCTTAAGTAACATAGTCATACAGCCAGTAAGGATAGAATTACGATTTAAACTTAGGCCAGTTGGCTCCAGCACCTGTGGTCTTAAACCACTGTGTTCTGTAGCACTTGTGTGGGACATTGGTCAGTGTAATGTTGAAGTGAAGACAAGTATCGTGGATATAAAGGAGCTCCCTATGGTGAACAAAGAAAGAGACAGTGGAATTCAGTGTTTGAGGAGAGTAAAGAAAGTGTGGGAAAATTGTTCTGAGATTGTATCTGGGAGCCACTGAAATGAATAAAAGAATGATTGTCAGGATTAAAGCTATAAAAGAAGTTGAGCAACATGAATCTAAATTTGACTGGTGCTCTGTTCTGAATATATGTGTCCCCCTCAAAATTCATGTTAAATTTCTGACCACTGAAGTGAGGGTAGTAGGAGGGGGCTTTTGGGAGGTGCTTAGGTCATGAGGGTGTGGCCCCCATGAATGGGATTAGTGCCTTTATAAAAGAGACCCCACCGAGCTCCCTTATGCCTTCTGCCATGGGAGAGTTCAGCAAAAAGGAAGCTTGAGTCTGTCACCAGACACTGAATCAGCTGGTACTTAGATCTGGACTTCCAGCTGCCAGAGCTGTGACAAATAAATTTCCGTTGTTTACGAGCTACCCAGATTAAGTTATTTTGTATAACAGTTGAAATGGACTCATACACCTTGGTTAATACTTCTGTGTCTCCCTCAAGGATGCCAGGCTTAAATTGAGAAGACAGATGGTGGTAATGATTCAGAGAGGGTGACAGACCTGGGAAGCATGAGAAGACAAGTTATAACTATTGACCACAGAATCTAGAGGAGGGAGTCCAGTGAAACAAAGAAGAGATCATAAGGGTGAGGTGGAAGGGCTTCATGATTCAGGCCTTTTTAAGGATGGAGTGGAAGGTAGGTGAAGTGGGGGAGTGAGAAGAACAAACGAGTACCATGTTGGAAGTTGGTAAGTACTTTGTGATGAAGAGGTCTAAGGGGTCTAGGATATTACTGTCGTGGAAGAGAGAATTAGGTCTCTGGAACTGAGGAGGGGCAGGACCTGTGTTGATAAAAATCCTAAAACCAGATGGCACATACATAACATACATCTTTCCCGCCTCAGTGACCGCACGGTGCTTTTCCCCATGAGTCCAGGTGTAGTTTCAGCATCTCTCTCAGTACAGGGTCCCAGGCAGTCAGTAGCAGTGCTTCAGACGGTGCCAGAGGGGTCTGTTATTCAAGGCCAAGGGTGGGTGGTGCTGGGAGCAGGTTAGTCTGTAAGAGGTGAAGTTCTGGAATTGGAGTTGAGGACTTGGGCCGAGTTCTGAAGCCTAGTTTGTAACTAACCCCAGAGAAGTGAGCAGTCTTGGAAGAGGAAGTGGGGCTGTCTGGTGGATGGACGGTTCTCAGGAAGCTCTGTGTCTGAAGAAGTCTATTCGCATTCTCCCATGTTCTAGGCTGTCAACATAGTGCTGACAGGCGCCTGGACCAGAGCCATGAGGTGAGGCTGAACCAAGTGGCACCGCAGTCTGGGGAGCTGGGAGTGGGATCTAGAAGTCAAGAGAGCAGTAGGGTACAGGTAATTGGTATTGGCCATTCATGAAGAAGAGCCCGGTTGTAGAAGTGTCTTTGTTCTGAACTGACACTATGGTTTCTCCTTTATCTTTGATCTGAAAGTCTCATATTAGAGTCACTTCCCAAAGCTGAATTGTAAGCACTTTGAGGACATCTGTCTTCTTTGGAGCTCCAGCAAAGCTTAATGCTCTACTTTGAACATAGTTGGTGTTCAGTAGATGTTTGTCAAGTTGCTCCACTCCCTTAGTTTTGAGCCGATTTAGTAGTTGTAAATCCTGTTTCCTAGGCTTTCAGATCTTAAAATCGTGTATCCTGATAGCTAACTATGGCCTAGATGACCTGTAGAGAAACTGGGAAGAAAGATGATGAAGGGCAAAGGAAATGTGATATACTTGCGGAACGCTAAGAGGCAGTGCTCTTGGGCTGGTCCAGGATAGAGTGTGATTCTGCAGCATTGTGAGTCCTCTGTTCACTTCCCACTATGGCTTCCTTTCACATTTATTAATCTGGTTATAAGAACTTAAATGTTTCCTTTAAATTTGCCTAGATAATTTTGACTTGGAATATTGACACCACATGGACATTTGCGTTCTTTGAAAACACTGAAATTTATCTTTCATTCTAAGTGTTGCCTGATCTTCAGAATCCTGTTCTTATGACTTCATTCATGGTGTTGACTCAAGCAGTTCAGACTTTCTTGGTAAACTGAATGTTTATCTAAATGTTTCACTTCTTGTGATCTGAGACATGGTGGCTTTTGGGGGGGGGTTAAAACTTTTTTTAAAACATTTTTTATTGATTTATAATCATTTTACAATGTTGTGTCAAATTCCAATGTAGAACACCATTTTTCAGTTATACATGAACATATATATATATATATTCATTATGGTGGCTTTTTGAAAAGCCAAAATTGCATAAAATAACCAAAAGGAAAGCATGTTTTGTTTAATCATATATGCTTATATATGTGAGCATGCCTAGTTATTATTTATATTATTATTATTATTACTATATATAATGTCTAAAGGCTGCATATCAAACAGTGTACAGTCTGGGCAGAAGGATTGTGGGTGCTGAGATACCTGGGAAGCAGAGGAACATTTAAATAGCACTGTGAAGATACACTCAGCCAAATTCAGAATGTGAGAGATTCTCCAGGACATGTGAACTAATTTCTTCAATAAATACATGGCATGAAAAAAAAAAGGAGAAAGAAATAATTGTTAAAGATTTGAAGAAGCTTAAAAGACAGATCAACCAAATCAATGTGTGACCCTAAATCGAACAAACCATCTATATAAAGAAATTTTTTGAGACAGTCTGGCAAAATTAATACAGATTGGGTATTAGATAAGGAATTATTCATGTTTGGAGTGTGAAAATGGTATCTGTAGTTAAGTTCTTATTGTTAGATTAGAGATGAAGCCTGAAGTATTTGCAGTAGAAATGATTAAATGTCTGCAATTTGCTTTCAGATATTCCAGCAAAAACATACAAACAAAAAACAACAAAAAGTAAGAGATGGAGAGGAGTTGGGGAGAGGATATAAAAATAGCAGAAATGTGATGATTTTTGAAGCTGAGGATGAGTCCATGGGTGTCCATTTTACTCTTCTGTATACCTCTGTGTGTGTCTGAAATTTTCCACAAGAAAATGTGTTAAGACCAACGTAAGGAATTTGAACTTTATTGAGTAGCACCTTGAAACCCAAGTAGGATTTTGGGCTGATGAGGGAGCATGGGAAGGGCTATGAGCGACCCAGAAAGGTTACCCCTGGTGCAGTGTGCTACATGGTGGAGCGGGTGGTGAGGGAGGAGAACTAAAGATGGGAGCCCACTTAAGACCTTGATTAAGATGGTGGCCACAAGAATGGAAACTTTTTTGAGAACAGGGAGGAAATAATGGCAAAAGAGGAACTCTTTGGTGGGTTGGCAGTACAGAAATGAATCAGGTGCATGAGTGGAAAAATCCCCTCTTCCTCTTCCTCTTCAGTCAGTAGCAATTTTTGTCCTTAAGCCACTGCACTGGGTACCATGGGAAGAGGAGGAGAGGGCAAAGGGATCTTTACTGAGGAGGAACTAAATCATGTCTTCGTAACATGCCACAGTGGAAAGCAATGGGAAACAAAGAGTTCTCGGGGGGTTTCTGTTTCTGTTTTTGTTTTTGTTTTTGTTTCTTGCTCTTTTTCAAGAAGGACTTACTCTCTTGTGGTTTCAATATGAAATTTATAGATACAGTGATTCATTTTGATCCTCTTTCTCTATTTCCATTGGTGAAATGGTGATAATCTTTGTCAGTGGTTCTGCCTAAATCATTTATGATATTAGTTAAGACAGATTATATTATTCGTTTGTGAAGTGGAACATTTTAAAACAATATATGTGATGTTAATTACATGAGTTGAAATGATATGCTCTGGAAAACAGAAGTTGAACTATAATAAATTAATGAAAGCTTAGATTCAGGAGGAAGTAGTGGTTAGAGGTTAAAGAGAAATGGTAGTTCTCCAGCCCTCTGCAATCAAAGAGAATTAATACTTCACACACAAAATATTAATGAGGTTTGAGAGGTTTGATGTAAACAGGCCCTCCAGAAAGGAATATACACAGAGATAGTTTCCTGATCACATCTGTTCTCTTCTTTTTCAAGAAATTACACTACAAACTGCAGCCTATAAGGATGGGCCATTTCCTGTGGTTAACGCGCCTCCTTTCTGTCTCAGTTTCACATACCTGTTTAGAGAGGGCTGAGCCGAGGTGGGGAGAAAATATTGAAACACAGTGCATTCTTTTATCTTATTCTGCAGCAAGAGGGTGGGGGGACTTTTGAGAATCCCTAGCTGGACTTCCATTCAGTCCGCCCAAGCTGGCATCTGCTACCCTAGCTTAGACAGTCAGAAAGGAGTGAGGTTTTAGTCAGGTTTGCTTCTGGTTTGGGTCCAAATAAAGTTAGAATTTCTAATTCATGGTAGCTATTGTAAAAAGCTCTTAGGGAGGAAAGAAAAGGAGAGGGAAATTCCTAGCTAAAAGCAAGAGAGGTGGTTTTAATTTTACTCGGGGCTGCCGAGCTGAGCTGTTGGGTCACAGGAGGGATAGAGATGGAAGAACGTGCAGTTATGGGTCTTATTATGGAAAAGGTTGAACTGTCATCAGTGCCTGATGGAAATGAGAGGGGCGGGGGGAGGCGGCAGCAGTGTCTGTAACAGCGCTGCCTGTCTTACTACATTATCAGAAAAGAAAGATAACATGAGAATAGGCATCCATTATCTCTCTCTACAAAGGGATTAGTGTGGGTTGTAAGAAATTAATGGCTTTTGAGTTACCACAGAAATACTAATGAATGTCAAGACCAGAGATGTAAAGCAGGTAAAACTGGCTTTTCTCTGCAGTGTTTCTTTCCTTTTCTCTTTCGGGTTGCTATTTTTAAGTTCTAGGTGGTATTACTCTTTTTTTTTTTCCATTAGCCAAGATCAGAAATCATACCCTTCGGGAATATGATTTGTCTTTTTTAGGGATTTACTCAATTAGTTTATGACTGTCTCCGATGTGTGTCAGGAAAGAGATTGAGAAACATCTCAGGAGCGAGACTCTCTTCTAGGGAGGAGTGCTCTCTCTCGTTTGTATGCCTAATGAAAGTATCAGGACGGCCCCCAAGTGACAGTCCCCTTTTGTTAAAGTATGGAACTTGTGTATATTGCAGCTAATCATTGATTAAAGATGGCATGGCCGGATGAACTTGTAAAACAGAGGAGAGGGAAGGGAATTGCACCTAGTGCATGCTGGGCATTATGCTAGGAGCTTTATTTCTATTCTAATTCAACAAGTACTCACTCACAGCGTACACACTTACCTACTGTGTACCAGGCATTGCAATATGTGCCGTGATGTAAGGATGATAGGACAGACCTTGCCCCTGTCCTCACTGGAGCTCACATTTTTGTGAAGACTTCAACATGTGTTTGTTCAGATATTTAAATAAATTGTTATAATACAGCCTGATAAGAGCCCATGAGAGAGGAATAGCATAGTAAGTTCCCTGGTACTGACCTGGGCGGGTAGGTGTGTGTATGCATGGGTGCATGGGTGAGGGGCCGGGGTTAGCGAGTCAGGACACAGTCCCTTTCTGGAAGAGACGGTTGCTCAGTGAAGGGTAAGTGTGTGACAGCTGGTGGAAGCGGTGGGAACAGCATAAGCACAGTCAGGCTCAGAGGTGAGAGAGAACTACTATCCAAGCAGAGACCTGAGGAGTGAGCTAGTCGAGTCAGGTCTGGAGAACTGGTTATAAAGACAGAGGGCTCGTAGCCTGGCCTTGAAGATTGATGGGGGGTGTCTGAGCAGCACACCTCATACTCTGTCTTTTCCACTGACCCTTCTTGGCTTTACCAGTCTCAAGCAAGATGAGTAGGGAGTCAGGTCAAGTAGCAGAAGGGACATTCTCTCTCGAATATTTGGTATTCTGTAGAATGTTACCTGGAAAACAAGAACTCCTGGCAAAGCACAGTTGTTTCGTGGCCCCACAGGGCATAGCCCCAGTTATTCCAGTGTTTCTGTTTTCCCAGCAGACTTCTGCATGTCACATTGACAACGAACCCCCCACCCCAATACTTACTCTTGCACTGAGTTCCACCCTATTTATGTTTTTCAGACATGAGATTTTCCTCCAATTGCATCTTGTCCATTAGCTCTGATCTTGGAATTTTACTACTTCTGCTGTGTTTAGTCTGAGCCAGAGGGATATTGATGCCTGATCTGTTTGGATTCTTGCATCTGCCTTTTCATCTCATTCAGTTCATTCATATTAATGAATTAATATGTTTCCTTTTCCCCCTCTTCCTTCCTAGAACACAAGCAGGCATTCCCAAACATTCTGAAGAAGGGTTACCTGGAGATCAGGAAGGACCATGACAGTTACTGGCAAAGCTGTTATGCGGAGCTCTCTCCCTATGACTTGTGCTTCTACAGCCTCGACAGCAGTGGGAATCAGAGCCTCTATGCCACGTACCAGCTGTCACACTTCCAGAGCATATCTGTTCTGGGCAACCTTGAGGCTAGGCTGGTGGACACTGTTCTGTATGACAACACTCAGCTGCAGCTAAAGGCGGAGTCACCATGGGAGGCTTTGGACTGGGGGCAGAAGCTTTGGGAAGTCGTGCATGCGGCCGCGCCTGCTTACTTGGGACGGCAGGAGGAGCTGGCGAACTCACCAGGGCTTGGTCATCATGTTGACTGTCCACAGAATCGTTGTTTACAGAAGAAATCCAATGAGCTGCTCGTCCTGTCCCCTGTCTTAGATAGCCCCAAGCAGTACCAAAACATCCTCAAATCAGGGACGCTCTACAGGCTGACTATCCAAAACAACTGGAAGGCATTTACGTTTGTGCTGAGCAGGGCCTACCTGATGGCTTTTCAGCCCGGCAAGCTAGATGAGGATCCCCTGCTAAGCTACAATGTGGATGTGTGTCTGGCTGTCCAGATGGACAACCTGGACGACTGTGACTCTTGCTTTCAAGTCATTTTCCCCCAAGATGTCCTCCGCCTCCGTGCTGAGACCCGGCAGAGGGCTCAGGAGTGGATGGAGGCTCTGAAAACAGCTGCCAGTGCGGCCAGGAGTTCAGAACAAAACCTGCAAGTCACACTGAGGAACAAACCCAAGGATCAGATGGGTGGGCTGGAACTCAGGAAGAACAAACGCCAGTCTGTGACCACCAGCTTCCTCAGCATCCTGACAACGTTGTCTTTGGAACGAGGACTCACTGCTCAGAGTTTCAAATGTGCAGGTAAGAAGCAAATTTTCAGCCTAAGGCTCATTAAAGAACAGTCCTGAATCCCACGATTGGAGTTCACTCAGTATGCCAGTCCCAGCTACCTCCTGTTTAAAAAGCATCTCTCCTTCAAGGAGTTTGCTATATTAAAACATCTGCTCATCTTCATGCCATGCTGGTGAAGTAAGCAGAAGCAGCTAGGGCCTACCCCGCTGAATCAAAATGACTTGGCTTAAGCATAACCAGACTAGAATTTAGGTTTCCTGAGTCTGCTGTGATTCCATTTCCTCTGCCTTCTGAAATAAAAGTCACTGGGAATGTGGATGTCACAGATTGGCTCATAAGAGACAGTCAGGCCCAAAGCTGGCTACTCACACTCCTTAGGCAAGGAGAATGTCCAGAGTCAGTAACTGTCATTGACCATGACCTTGTCAAGTCCTGTTAAGGTAGAATCCAGAAAGGCAGCCTTGACAGAAAATCTGGAGGTGGCTAACAGCGAAGTGACGATGACTCAGCAGATGACCTCTGAGTCACTGTGGGCCTGTGCCTCATCCCAGGGAAGCCAGGGTTGCTGGAACTGCTGTGGACGGGTGAGGCACAAAGTGGCGTCCGAGGCCGGGCATCTGTCAGTTCTGAAAACCCTATTCCTGTTTCTTTCCCTACTCCGCATTCCTCACACCTCCCCCCCAGACAGTAAACCAGGAAGAAAATAACCCTCACTAAACCAAGTCTATCTATCTGTCTACTATCAATGAAATTGAATTATTTCCCTTTGCGCTAAACCCCACAATTTGTCACAAGAAATTTACCGTGAAGGTAGCTTTAATTGGAAGCCGGATTTGGAAAATTTTAATTCAAGTGTATCGGATTTAAGCATGCTGTTTAAAAATGAACAGGAAACTCACCATCAGTCAAGACCAACATTTCAATTTTGTGCTTGTTTGTGCATTGAAAAGTCAAATGGTGGTGACACAGCAAAACTTTGAATTTAGCATAGTTATGCTGATGGCCTTTTCCATTGAAAAATAATTTACCTAAAGTGGGGATTAAGTGCATCATCCCTGCTTTGTCTGGAGGGCCTCAGGAATGGGGAAGCAGACACTTGCAGGGTGGGGTGGGAGAGACCAGAAACCCTGAGCCAGTAAAGAAGCCAAACCAGGTGAGGTGCATATGTCTGTGGGCATGAGTGACCTTGTCTTAAGTCGACAGCTACTTTTGGAAAATACTTTTGAAATAGGAAGACACTGGTTTTAGCACAGTTTTTAGAAGTTATTGACATTTCAGTGTCTTATTCTACTAGTGCATATAGTATATTTCAAAGTTTAGCCATTCAACAATAACTTATAAGTGCTTACTTTGCGGGCATCCTGGAATTACGGTATACTTCTGTGGCTTTAGATTGCCGGGAGGGCAACAAATCTGCTGTGTTATAGGAATCGGGGAAGAACAGCTCAGCTTAATTGTCAAGGTAGAGACCAGAGTATGAACAGGGAAACTTTCTAGTAAAAGAGGGAAGAAAAGCCTCAGGTATTAAACAAGGATGGTCCCTTTGTGGCCTCCTAATTCACCTTCCTCTCCTGAGTTTGTTTCCTGGTGGAGTGTTCCCTGACCACCTTCTGTGCTGCTGAGTAGCATTTCTAGCCCGCAAAGGAAGGAGAATGCAGGTAGAGGATACCATTTAGCAGGTCCATCCACCACATCTAGCCGTTGGAAGAATGAAAACAGGGAGAAGTCATAGAAAAGTGAGAAGAGGCAGGGAGAAGGAAGCTAAGTGGGAAAGAGTAGGAAACGGATCACATAATGGACTGGGATAGAACTCTGGGGCAGCTGCTTGAGGGTCCATGTCTTTGGGCCTCCCTTTGCTGTCTGATCGGGTGCTCACTAAATGGCTGGCTGGAGACTAGGTCACGGATGGATGATGGTAGAGGATCCCGGAGACAGGGGTAACATAGTCTAACACGCATTTGCTCTGCTCAGTTTTTACCTCTGTGCTTTGGTTTGGAGGTCTAGCAAGGCCCAGGTAGGTTTCTCCTTCGATGTGGAATGAAGTCAATCCTAATTTCTACAGAGTGCAAAAGAAAAAATTTTTAATGTCACTGCAGTGCCCCCTCTTCCATCAGAAACTGCTACGTTCAGTTGCTTGGGGTGCACCTGGTTTACCAGGTTGCTGTCCGTTTTCCTCAATTAGCCACACATGGAATACGGGTTTCCTACCTTGGGTAGAAATACTTCATCTCCTGTAGGGGGCAGAGTCTCAAAAGAAAAAGGCCAAAACTTGTTAAGCAAACCTCTGAATGTTTTTTAAATTACTTGGGAGGCCATTCATTACAGCAAAGATTATTATAGCAGATGGAACTTGAAAAATTGATCTGTGTTTCTCACAAACACAGTTAATCTAAACCAGCTGTTTACTCATTTAGTGCTTGTGTCCCCTAACTTTTCATCCTCATAAAAACACTCATTCGGTGAAAAAGCTGGTTGCATAGCATGATTACCTTCCAGACTGTCAAAAAGTCCAGTAAATTGTTTGTGGTAGAATCTTGGCTTTATATGTCATTTTAGTAAGAAGCTAATTCACAGTGTTTTGCTGTTTCAGTGAGCCTTTTTAGTCTACAAGTATATAAGTCCACTTAGTCCCGCCCCCTTTAAATATTTTCGATGAATCAACTTTAAAAGTGGAAGATTGCACTGAGCAGCTCTTTATCATGATGTCATTCAGTTGCTATTCGGGGGAGCCACAAATGTTGGCTTTTAAATCTACAAAATAGTGCAGTTGGCCTCATTTCACTAAATTCTTTCTGTAGGTGAAGAATTTTCTGTAACCTTCTTTGAAACTTAAAGAGCCCCTGCAGAGAAAATGGACCCTGCCCGTCCCCAAATGCCTGAGGTTATGGTTTTGAAAATACATGTTTATGCATAACTGTGTATTTCTTAACATGTGCTTGGACTTTGTGGAGTTGTAGTTGATTATGTGTGGTTTGTCCAATGGTGTCCTCTCCAGCTCCATGGCTGCCCCCTGCTAGGAAACCCAGCTACAGTGGTCTTCTTGCTGTTCTGGAAGCTGCCTTGGTCATTCATGCCTCCAGGGCTTTTACACTCACTGTTCCTTCTTGAGAACATGCCTTTTAAAAATTAAGTTCTTCCATTCATTCTACCATTCTTTGTGTGCTGAGCTTCTGACCATGCACTCCAAAGCTCAGGTGCTCCTGGATGAGTCAGTGCTTCAACAAAGCAGACGTGGTCCCTGCCCTCACGGAGCTTGCAGTCCACTAGGGAAGACAGGTGTTAATCAAATAATCACATCACCAATGCCAAATGCTCACGGCTGCGGAAGTGAGGTCAGGTTAGAGCTCTCAGCCGTGGTGCCAAGTGGGACTCTATGAAATTGCAGATGTTCAGTCGTTTTTGACCTACAAAAAAAGGACAGTTTGATAAAGTTGAACTAAATGTTTGACCCTGAAGTCACAGAAGGCTCCTGAGCAGAGGAGCACATGATGAAAGTGGTATTTCAGGACAATTGATTTGCTGGTGCTTTAGTCCAGCTCTTCAGAAACACCTCTGTGGCAGAAATCGAGGTATGCTGCTTTAATGAAGTTGCTGATTGGGATTCAAAATTATGTCCGACAGTAGGGGCATCTGTGGTATTAAAATATTACTTCTAAAACAAATGATTATGCAGCTTATTAAAATATTTATGGAATACGTACTTGTAAGTGGTTCTAAGTTAGGTCGTTCACAAAATGCTGTATACATTAGATTATGAAACAGCAGCCCGTTTTTTTTCAGGAATTAGACATTGTACATATCTATTTCCCCTCGATAGATCCATGGTTTTCTTGGCACTAGTACATACAGATATTTTCCCTGTAATTTCCCAGCAATCAGAAAACCTAGCAATTGAGTATTATGATAAAAGGGCCCAGGGCCTTGTTTATAGATGTCGCAAGAGCTGTAAAGCTCACGTTGTGAAACGTGTTACTGCTTTGTACTCTAGAGGTGAATTCAGATGGCCCACGGGGCAGCAGCATTCCTGATTCTGAACTGAAATTGAAAATGTTAACGGAAGAGACAGCAAGAAAAACAGTGAGCCGAGGGGACCCCTGCACCATTTCACACCGTCAGTTTTTATGGTTTTACTCCTTTGGCTGCTGTTTAACCTCTTGGGACTGCTGTTGGTAATTACATCTCTCTGGCATTAAGAGCTTTTTTTTTTTTGCTTTCCTTTTTCTCCCCCCAGCCCTTGGGAGGGGTAAGCCCAAGGGGGGGAAAAGTTTTGCTGTGAATTCTTCAGCCATTTAGTGCAAATTCCTGTAATTACCGGCATTGTGTCCTCTCTGAATGGCACATAATACAGCAGAAGCCATTCCTAATTGAGACCTTACAGGAGGTACAAATCCTTTCTTTGTTCAGCCTGACAAATTAGTGCCAGAAAGTGGCAGGGTCCGAGTGGGAATCAAAGGCAAGAAACACAAAGATGGAACTTAAGGCTACAGTAATAACCCTCTCTTGTCCTGAAGGGAAAAAGGGAATGACCAATGAAAAATGAAGTTTTTTTTTTGTTATAAATTCCCTTGACATGACAGCACCTCGGGGCTGCTCTATTTATTTAGCAAAAGTGATTAAATAGTAATACAACAGGGCTGCCCATTGTTTCCCCGGGGGCCCCCACCTCACAGACCCCTGCTGCCTCAGCTAATTGATTGACAATGAACCTCTGATAAAGAAGTATGTTGTTAGGACCTGAGGTGGGGGGAGCCTTTTTTCCCTTCTCTTTGTGTGTCTGAGAGTGTGTGTGTGTGTGTGTGTGTGTGTGTGTGTGTGTGTGTGTGTGATTTCATTTTTGTTTGAATTGCACTCTAGTTTTTCTTTGCCCCACCCATACTTTCCCCTTCTCTCCCCTTGCTTCCCCACCCCACCCCCACCCCCGCCAAAGCTTTTCAGCAGTTGCTCCCAGCTGACATTCACACACAGGTAGTGAGGAATTAGAATTGTAGTGCAGGCTTTTGACAAGTTTATCTTGGGAGCGAACTTCCTCCTCTCCGCCCTGCAAAACCAGCGTGAGAAGAGAGGAAAGGGGAAGGGGCTGATTATTGGTGTTTAAAGGTCAGAAAAGTGTTGTTGTTGTTTTGGTTTCTCATTTGTGGGAATGGGTGTCTGAAACTATAGTCTTCCAACTAAGATTGTTCTCTTGAATTCCTTACTTAACTTTTAAAAAATCTGCTCACGAATAACATTTACATGTGTGTAGGGGGTTGTTGTGGAATATGAAATAAAAGTTTGAATTATTTAACCTCCCCTCAGTTCCTGAGAAGGCAGGATTGATTATTTTAGGATCGAATCTGGCTGTTGTGCTGCAACTCAGCACCCCAAGATTGCTGTAAATTGTGGGAAGATGACCAAAGGCCTCTAGGCAGATAATTAATAGCCCCTGGTTATATATGCTCAACTGGCTAAGCTGAAGCTAAATCCCTAATTTAACTCTGTTACAGCTGCAAAAACAAATCATTTCAAGCCCCTATGAAAGCAAAATATATTAAACAAACAGTATCGACCTTGTTAATACCACATGGCATTTCATGTGATAAATGAGGGCGTCTTTCTGGCAAAGACCTGTTTTATGACATCGTGTAGACATAAAGGATACCTTTACCCTGGTAATGCAAGCATCCCTGATAGAAAGTATGGAGTGGTTAATTATTCATTAAATAGCTGCCAGTCTGGAAGTAAGCAATATTTCTGAGTTGGGCATAGTTAGTTGCTTATTGGCCTCAGAGTAAATCACACAGAATGTTAATTCTTAGGAAAAAGAGAAGTTGCATTTGGCAGTCGATTATTCATATGAGGCTAGGTAGAGATCTGTAGGTTTTTAAGTGCCAAGAAGGGAAGTTATATAACTTACAACTAATGCTGTAGAAAAAAAAATGAATTCTAGCATAGCCAAAATCTGTTTTGATTCCCCTCTGAAAAATCAGGGGATCCTCTGGTAGCCAAAGTGCCAGATCTCCTAAGGAAATGAGAGACAGAAATAAAAAGAAATTGACTTTCCTTGATATCTCCAATTCCTATCTTTATTACTGTTTTCAAATTTGTCTCCCACTTGTTAGGAATGGTAATACAGTGAAGACTTATTTGAGTTAAGGAATAGGCAAGTAGCCAATTGGAGAAGAAAAAAAACAATGAAGAGTCAGCTCTGTCCCCCAAAACATACAAATAGCTTGGATGAATGTGAGTTATTTAGTCCGTTATTGCCTTCTCACTTTGTATTGTCTGCATTATTTTGGTTTTGAGCAGATTTGATTGTTGTCTCCCAGAGAAGAAGTCTCCAGGGTTTTTGTTGTTGTTATTTTGGGGGTTTTTTGCATGTGCTCAAGGGCTCAGTTTTATTTCCCCAACCTTGAATATGACCCTGGAGGAGTTGCAGATAGTAAAATCCTTAAGTGAAGTTTGAGTGGAGGTTATTTCAACAAGCATTTTTTAACCCCTTATGTATGCCACACACATGCTCTACGAGGCACCTTGGGATAGCTATGCAGGTAGGAGTGAGGTACAGGCTGTGCTTTTCAAAGACATAGAGGACACATATCCCCTCAAAAGGATATGAGGAGGCTGATAGGAGGTGGGCAGGGGAATGGGACTGGGAGACAAAGGGGTCAAGCAGTCATGGCCACTTGATTTGGAGACCCAAACCTCCCTGTCTTTGCTCATGTCAGAGAATCCCTGTTGAAGAGAATCTGAAAGCTGAAGTGCTAAAGTGGTGTCTGTCCTCACTCCCTCCTCTTAAACTTTGTCCTCATTTCCTACAGAATTACATTCAGGGGAAGATCTTCTCAGCTTTTACATCCATCTATCAAAGATAAAACTTGAATTTCTGCTGTGTGCCATTAGGTAGCACGTGCGGCGGGAGATAGAGGAGAAGCATAGGACGTCATAGTCTGGGTGAGGATGCACAAAGGGAAATGAGGACTTTTTGGACAGTGAAGTCAGATCCATGCTGTACAACACTTAGTTTTCAGCAAAGCATTTGGCAAAACTCTGAAGACAGAGAAACTTGGGTTATCGTTTTGTGAATGACGAGTAATCGGAAGCTTTACCCTAGAACTGCTGACTAATGGATTCCTTTCGGCTTAGAATGTTGTCAGTAAAAGTCATGATAATAATGAGATGCAGCATAACTTAGTAATTAAGAGTGAGGACTCTGGAATCAGACTGGTTGAGTTTCTAGATCTGCTCCTCACTAACTCTGTGACCCTAGGTAGATTACTGAACCTCTCTGTACCTCCATTTTTAAATCTCAGACATAAGAAAATAATCATATCTACCTCAAGTTTGTAGTAAGACTAAAATGAGTTAAAAGGGCTTGGAACAGTGCCTGGCATATAGTAAGTGCTGTATAAGGGTCAGCTATTTTTATTATTTGCTGACGTAGGACAGTAATTACCTGGATAAAGATATCATGGGCCTACTTATCAAATTTGCAGCTATCTCAAAACTAAGTTAAACAACTAATGTGTTGAATGACAGAATTGAGATTCTGAAACAAACTAGAGGAACAGACCAACAAGATGAGATTTAGTCGGGATTAATAGATTGTCCTATACTTATATTCAGAAAATTAACTGCAAAGATAGAAGTTCAGGGAAACTTGATCTAATAACAGCTCATGTGAACATAAAAATGAGGCCACGGGGAAGCCAGCATTTGTGCTGCTGTTGCTACAGCAAATGCATTCACAAAACAGGTCCAGAAAGAAGAGATCATATCCTCACCGTGGCCAGACCACACCTGGAAATTTCAGTTAATGGATGCTTCTCTTGAAGAACAAACAACCACATCTGTTGAAACTGGAAAGGATAGTAAGGGGACACCTTTACTATGCCCTGCAGATGTAACCTACACTGGGGGGGGGGGGGCATGTCTCGTCTCTATGTTATTTGAAGGCTGCCACTTAGAAGAGAAAATAGGCTGACTCTGTGTAATTCCATTGGATCAAAGTAACAGAAGTGCCCAGCATAGAGTGGATTTCCCTTCTTTAGGAGGATTTGCTGGCTATGGGTGAAAATGAGTAAAGGGGCAAGAGCCCTGGCCAATGAGATCAGACGAACTGGAATTTTGACCTTGAGACCAGTCACCTGACTTGCCTGAGCTACATGTTTCTCCTCTGCAGGATGAAGAGAGTTATTAATTCAGCCCTTCTGCAAATAGTTATTGAAGCCCTACTATGTTTTAAGCACTATTCTTGATGCATAGTGAACAAGATGACCCCACTGTGTCCTCACAGAACTTGAAAATTAGAAGCCAGACAGTTACATAAGTAATTAGAGCACACAGTTGTACTCAAAGGTCTTTGAGTTTCCGTCCAACACTTACATCTGTCTGGGATGTTTTAGAGGGGACAGCTTTGCTCTATATGGTCCTTTTATCTCTCATTCTGTGATTCTTTGAATGTCTATAGAAGATTAGAGAAAATTAGATTAATGTGGTCCTCCATTTAAACCTCATTTAATAAGTAATACCTTTTTCCTTTGGGTAAGATAATTTAAACCAGTAGAAATATCACTTGACTAAGAAGACAGGAGATGGGAAATTTTTTTTACTGGCTCTAATATCTATCATTGGATAAATTGCTTTTTATCCTTTTTTTGCAGTCTCAGTTTCTAGGAAATCATTTTAAATAAAAATAAATGTATATTCAGAACATGAATACTTACTGAAATAATAATATGACTCTATGAAAGAAGAAGAATGTTATATAATTTGGGTTTTGAACTATTTCACATCCTAAAATTCAGAGAGATTTGATCACTTTATATAAGTAGGCCGTTTGATTTTATAGGATATAAATTTGCTTTTTTGATTTATTCCTGGTATTCTCATCATAGAAGTCACATGTTGGTCTTTGATATGTTTCAGAAGAATAAAATCATTTTGAATTTCAGAAGATATGGATCTTTTGATAGACCTTCCTGAACTTCATAGGCCATAGCTGTGCTATCTTTTTTTTTTTTTTTTTTTTTTAAAGCTGTTCATTTCTCCCAGTCTTTGTTGCTATACTTTGGTCTGGAAAGTTCTTGTCCCTTTTTGTAGATTCCTTTATGGTTAACATTGTTCTGATCATGTGTTCATTTCCGGCTGAACTTCTAAAGTGAGTGTTAATGTACTGTTGGACTCTACATAGAGTTAAAAGTTTCTATTTACTGACCTTTCATTGGGAAGGAAATTGGTCTAGGTGTGGTTTTAGGATAGACTGGGGGTAGGTTCTCTTAATTTCTAGCTAAGTTCCTTGAAACACTGTGCTTTTCATGGACTCTTAGAGTAAGAGCTACTAAGGTTTCCTAAAATCCATTATACTGCCTAAAAGCAGAAACATATTAAGTGAAAAACTTGCCTTTTAAAAAAATACATCTGTAGATAAGGAAACCTAGTAATATCGTAACAGCAACTTATTTCTTGCATTAATATTTTTGTCCAGTCATTCATTCATTCATACAACAGAAATGAAACATTTGTAGTCCCAGAAATTGAGGTGTGGAGGTAAACTAAAAGTTCACTTTAGTAGTAGAAAATATGACTGTAGGCAGGTCTTTATACCTTGAAATATGTTAATATGGAAAATGTTTTAATTGTATTAATGAACATGACACTCCTTTACATGTTTCAGATGAAAAATGGAGCAGGTCTGCAAAGCAGTGTGCTCTGAGATCAGGGGTGACAGCCAGTGTTCTGGGTCCAGTTTTGTATTGTGGTTTGTTGAAAGCTTCTGGGTGTGAAGAATCCTTTTTCACACCCTTAAAGACTTATTTCCAAGCCTTCCTTGACCACCCTCCGTGAATCCCACTCTAATTTCCCAGGTAAAATTGGGCATTCCTCCTGCTTGCTTCCCCCTACCTCCACTCTCTTGGACTTCTGTCATGGGCCATGGCTTATGTCACACTTTTTTGAGGGCGGGACCCCAACACCTCTCAGACTGTGATTGGAACACCATGTGCATCGGAATCATAAGAGTGACGTGGGCAGCTCTGGCTGTACTCTTCCCTAGACCTGTCAAAGTCAGGATCTCTAGGATCGGGCCTAGAGATTTCAGTCTTTCTAGTTGATTTGCATGATTACAAAGTTTGAGAAACCTCCGGCCTAGCCCATAGAATTTTCTTAGTGCATGAAATCAAACCATATTTCAGTTTTTTTGAGGTTATATAAGCACATTTCCTTTAAGTTTCTTCTAAGTATGTCCAGCATTTTAACAACTGAAATATCAATCTGCTGATAATCTCTGGGTTTCCATATTGTCATTACATTATAGAATGCGCAGTGATATTCTGTTAGGGTTCTGCCCAGTGGAATACAAGTGAAGGAGGAGATTAGTTCAAGTCCTTGACCCACGTTCTGGCTTTTTTTTTTAAACATCCTAATGTTATGCCTAGTTTTTATTTTACACTTGATAGGCAGATTTAGTATTTGAATTTTGAGAACAGACTTTACCTCCCTCACCTTCTTTGTTCCCAGCTGGTCATCCTTCACCTGGATGACTATAATGGCTTCCTAACTGGGCTTCCTGCTGCCATTCTAACCTTTAACAAATCTTGTCGTAACTTTAGCAAGTGTGATCTTATTAAAATTCAGATTGACTCAGTGTTTCAGTGGCTCCCCCTTCTTTTGACATGGAGACCAGCATCATGACCTGTGATTTGGCCCCGCTCACCCCCTAACCTGCCACTCTTGCTCTCTTGTGACTCACTCCCACACTGAGTTCCAGCCATACTGATTTCAGTCTGTTCCTCAGATACACCACTCCCTTCCCTCTTGCCTCGGAGCCTTCCCATGTGCATGCAGTCACCTCTCCCTAGCATATTGCTACTCATATCACTACCCCCAACTCTTTCTTCAGGTCACTGCTTAAATTTTCCTTTCTCGAGAGTCCCTCCTCCAACCAACCCCTCAGACTGACTCAGGACTTTTTAGCTCCCTCCGCTGTCATGCCGATCTAATACCTCTTACTCTAGTGCTTGTCATAATCAAGGTTATATTGTCATTGGTGTGTGTATTTAATATCTATCTGCTCCACTTGACTGCAAATGCTGTAATGGCAAGGGCTGAGTTGTCTTGTTCATTGCTGTCTCCCTAACTCTGCATCTGGCACACAGTAGGTGCACTAAATATTTCTGATCATTCTGTTTTGAACCTTCCCTCCTGACTCCCATCGTTGGGTTTCCTGCTTCCACCGTCTTTTCTAGGAACCCTAGGTAGACCATCTGAGGATGTAATTAATGTGTCCTCTATTCAATCATCTAGGTTGTTTAAAAATATTATTAGGTGATGGACCCCAAACTTATCCTTTTTGCAAACAGTTATGATCTTAACAGTTTCCAGGGAGTTTGTTCGTTCGTTCTTTCTTTCTTTCCTTCTTTCTTCCCTTCCTTCCTTCCTTCTTTCCTTCCTTCATTTGACTGTGGAAACTTTCAGAGCCTTTGCATGTTCTGTTTCAACTCTAGTTGGTGTACTGTAATTCAGTTCTGGCCTCAATCACCCAGAGTGAGTGCAGACCCCATGAGTTAGGGGCTCCATCCTTTACAGGACTCCCTCCCCCACATCATTTCACAATATATATAAGTCAAACTATTATGCTCTGCACCTTAAACTTACACAATGATGTATGTCAATTATATCTCACTAAAATTAGACCAAAAAAAAATTGCTCCCACTGCAGATGTCAACCATAAGTTCAGGGTGTCCTCAGGCCACCTGCACTCTGAATGACTGGCTACAAATTTGGGGGTTTCTACAGCCTCCTCAGGTTTGATAAATTGCTACAATGACCCACAACTCAGGAAAGCACTACACAGTTGGCCCTCCATATCTGTGGGTTATGCATCTGCGAATTCAACCAATTGCAGATGGAAATTACTTGGAAAAAAATTCCAAAAAGTTCCCAAAAGCAAAACTTGAATTTGCTGAGTACCAGCAACTATTTATATATCATTTGCATTATATTAGGTATTATAGGTAATCTAGAGATGACAAAGTATACGGGAGGCTATGTGCAGGTTATATGCAAATACTACATCATTTTATATAAGGGACTTGAACATCTGCAGATTTTGTGGTCCGTGGGGGGATCCTGGAACTAGTCCCCCGTGGATACTGAGGGATGACTGGATTTAGGATTACAGTTTTATTAGAAAGGATACAAATCAGGAACAGCCAAATGAAGAGACTCTGAGGGCAAGGTCTGGGAGGGCTCCAAACAGAGCTTCCATGACCTCTCCCTGTGGAATCAGGGCACATCACTCTCTCAGCACCTCAATGTGTTCATCAACCAGGATGTTCCACAGAGCTTCAGCATCTGGAGTTTTTATTGGGGTTTCACTATATAGGCACGATTGATGGAACATTGACTTTGTGACTGACCTCAGTCTCTAGCTCCCATTCCCTCCCCTGAGGTCAGGCTGACTCATAGTCCCACATCTCTAATCCTGTGGCTGATCCTTCTGGTGACCACTCCACATCCTAAAGGTATTTAGTAGCCCACCAGGACTCACCTCATTAGCATTAACTCAGTTGTGATCCAAGGAGCTTATGAATAATAAAGATACTTGTGTCACTCAGGAAATTCCAAGGGTTTTAGAAGCTCCCTGCCAGGATCCAGGAAGAAAGACCAGACAATTCTTTGTTACACAGCAGCACAGGATATTGAGTGGGCTGTTTCCACAGCAAAAATGGAACCTGGATGAAGGGAAGATGAGTGATGTATGTGGTTGCCCCTCAGAGAATGAGGAAGGCACAGCCTCCTCACCCTGTTCCCGCATTTCCAGTGAGCTGCTGGGGTGTGCCTTCCAGCATTGCCTGCATCCACCTGGGGAGGGGCGAGTTCTTCCTGGGTCTCTCTGGGAACAAGCAGCTTTGGAAATAGATAAGAAACTGGCTGACTGTGAACTGCCCAGCCTGGCTGCAGGTCTCCCAGAGCCCCAGCTCAGGGTTAGGGGATGATGGACACATCCAGTGACTTTGTGATCCACTCTCAAATCTTGGTTTCAAATAAAGTGTCTCCTTTTTAAATGGCTACATTATAAAGTGATTAACAGTGAATGTTATGTATTATCTTTAACTGAAAACAATTTAGTGTATGCTATATATACTTTTAGACAGGAGCTAGGATTCCTAAACCAAAGACATGTAGACTTGTATCAGTTTCTAAAAGACTGAAAATCACATTCTTTTTTATTTCCAGCTTTATTGAGGCATAATTCACAAGTAACGTTGTGTAAGTTTGAGATACAGTGTGATGATTTGATTTACATGTACATCATGAAATGATTGCCACATTAAGGTTAGTTAAGACATCTATCACCTCAGTTACCTCTTTATTTTTTTTTGACAGTGAGAACATTTAGGATCTACTCTTTTAACAACTGTCAAGTATACCATACAGTGTTGTTAACTTCAGTCACCATACTGTACAGTAGATTTCCAGAACTTATTCATCTTTTTTCTCCAGCTTTATTGAGATACATTTGATATATGACATTCTGTAACATTAAGATGTACAATGTGATGATTTGATATATGTGTATATTGTGATATGATTACACCACAGTAGGGTTAATTAACACATCCATCACCTCGCATAGTTTTTTTGTTATTGTTGCTGTTGTTTTTTGGTAGTGAGAACTTTTAGCATCTACTCTCTTAGCAACTTTCAAGTGTACAATACAGTTTTGTTAACTATAGTCATCATTCTAAACAGGTATGTACCAATATACCAAAGGTTGTGTCTTGCCCATATTTTTGTAAAGCAAGTAAATCACGCTGAACCAAAAGCTTCGCTAAAAGTCCCTTCCCTCGCAAATCACGAGTTCTGTACCTCTTAGTTTGAAAATCTTGGTCTCTTTCTCCATCTTTACCAGTAAAGATGTTCTCAACCCCCAGACTTTTTAGAGACCAGAGAAAACAATAGACACACATAATTTGGTGGCTGGGAAGCATCTAGACTCAGTAGGATAAGTAATAAATTAGGAGCACAAGAGCAAGGTCCTCTGTTTATAGCCCTGCCGCTGATTTATTATACATCCTCAAGCTAGCCTTTTCACAGTCTTGCAGGTCAGCATCTTCAACACTGTAACTTGAGGGAAGATTAAACTGTCTTGACTACGTACAATTCAAATGTTACGAAATGTCAGCTGAACCAAAAGTGCCAAATATTATATATCACTGCATGTTTTCCCCCAGCAAATATGGGAGAGGAGTTTCCCCACATGATCTCTTGGATGAAGAGAGGTCTTGTTGTGGCTTAAAAATGGTTGGGAGATCTTTAGGAAAATGATGTTTTGCATCCATTGTTAGGATGAGAAATTTTAACTGAGTAAGAGGTGCTCAATCATGTGGAGGGTTTCCTGGCTGCCCCTTGAGCCCAACCATCCTTTGTGATCCTCCTCTCAGTGATCTTCACCCACCAGCAGGCGTGTTCTGGTTGCCTGATTACCGTCCTCTTTTCTACCCAATCCCATGATGTGATGCTGCCTGTCAGAGCCATCATCCATACAGAGGCTTTACAGGGTTAATAGATCATACCTCTTCCTTCTGCTCCTAGGGGTCAGGAAGATGGAGATCAAAGTATGCATTGCTGAAAGGTCACAGAGAGTATCATCTAATGGCCCCTTAAATTTGAAAGACTTATTCACATGGTCACAACTGGAGTCCCTAGGGCCATGTCCTCTTGCTACAGCACACAGAAAAACTGCTCCCTGCAGGCCAAGCTGAGCATGCCAAGGTCCTTCTTCTGAACTCCTCAGTCCAATGTCTCATTTCTTTATCTGTGAGGAGGGCTGGATAAGCAGTGGGGAGAGAAGCTGGGAATATTACTCTAGGAAATTCCTTTTAAATGCAACATGACTACCAAGGAATAGGCATTTCCTACTTGTAGGTGGTCCCCCCCCGCCCCCGTCCATAAATGAAAGTTTTATTGGCACATAGCCACACTTACTCATTTGTGTATTGTCTAGGATTGCTTCTGAGTTGTAAGTGTTTTTTGTGTCTTGCCTACCACCTAAATATCCTGATAAAAGCAGCCTATCTTCTTTATGTACTAACCGTATAGTTAAAAGATTAGCCTTGGTGGTGATTGCAAACCTCTGTTTTTAGAGAGGCAGAAAAGCTTGGAAAGCAGGCCAAAGAAGGCGTAGGGAAGAGAATAAACAATGAAAGTAGACCAAGGCAGTTCCTAAATCTTCTAGAACATAAAGAATTTGGTCTGGGGTAAAAATGAAGGAATTCAGGCATGGACATAAAGGAAGCTGATGAAAGTGATCTTTTTCACTTTGAGGCTGTTCCTAGTACTACTCGGATCCACTCTCAAGACTTTAATTTTATCAAATTGTTGTCATTACTAAAATAGCTCAAGTAGAAATTACTGTAAGAGATGCTGTCGGGTTTTTTCTGAGGTTTTAGCAAAGAAGAGGAAAGGTTGTGTTTTAAAAATACTGTAAAGTTCAAAGAGATGAGAGTTTCCCAAAGTAAGGAAGGAGAAACAGGCATTAAGAATGGAGAGTGACGTGGAAGAGAAGTCAGAGGGGACCCTGGTGGGACAGTGTAGGTGACAAAAGCTGCTGACCAGATGAGACTGATACAGGCATAGCCTTCTATGTACACACTGGAAGGAAACGCAAGTTCCAGGACGAATAAGGAAAGACAGGTTGCTTTTCAAGTAAATCAGACAGATAATCTGAACTTCTAAGCCCATAAGAGGTTATTGACCTTTTGAAGCAATCATAATAGAGATGTCACTGGGGAATGACAAGAAGAGTTAATGGTGGTTTATATAATATAAAATACCAGGGAAAATCACTGTAGAAAGAATATAACTAAGGCACACGATGGATTCTCTGTGAGGAGAAAGGGTTCAGAGCAGAGCTGCAATTAGGGTGAGGGGAATGAAGCACTTGTTTTGGGCACAAAATTTAAGGGGATGCCAAAAAACCCCTCATTAACCAAGATAAATCTTATTGTAATGTAGTATTATTTAAAAATCAAAATGAATACCGAAAAGTCCATGATGAACAAAATACAAAATTTTTAATAGAGATGGGATCAGAATGGCTGATTTTTCTGTTTGCCTCGGGCTCTAATATGGTTCAGAGGAACATTCCAGTGAGATAGTTTATTTAAGAAGATGTCTTCCCCAAAAGCTTTCAGTGTGTGAGTTCCAAGTTAGCCAGCCCCACGTTCACCTTGTTACAAGGATGGTGAGATTGCCTTCCCTTCTCTGTCTAGGATTGCAGGGGTACCATGTGGGGGATCCCGGTACCTCCAAGTTTAGGACAGAACTGATGGGGGGTGAGGATGTAAACTGTGACAGAGGAGCATTATTCCACCACCAGAAGCCTTCGTGTCTAAAATAATCTGCTTAGTTTGGCCTTTCTGTTTCAGCAGCTGTTTTTAAAGTAAGAGTTATTGGTAGCAATCCTTCACCAGAAGGATTAATTGATGAAAAAAAGAGCCCCAGGCTTGGAGCAGATGTTTCTAGCAGGTAGTTTCGTAGATGGTGGTGCAGTGCGGACAGGGCCTCCCTTTGATGGCACCTCTTTCGTCTAAGCTAACCTAGCAGCATGAATCATTTTCTTCACATAAAGAAAGTAGAGCTGGTGAAAGGGCTCTCCCTTCTCCCTGTAATAGAGGCATATCCATTGCTTGCAGAGAAAGGTGATTAAGTAGGGTCAGTACGTGGATCTTTTATTTTGCCCTGTCGTCTTCGTGCTGTCACAGGGTTTCTCTACAGGGGCACTGTTGACATTTGGGGCCAGATAATTCTTTGTTGTGGGAGGCTGTCCTTTGCGTTGAGGGATGTTTAGCAACATCCCTGGCCTCTATCCTTTAGATGCCAGTAGTTACCCCCACTCACCCTTTTGTGAAAACCAAAAATGTCTCTAGATATTGCAGATGTCCCCTGTTGGGACAAACATCTCCCCTGGCTGAGAATCACTGTGCTATCAAGAAACAAGGGCAGCCAACTATGTCTCCCTTCCTCCTGCAGCTCTTCCTCACTTCTTTATAAAGTATTTCTACTGAAATACACGTTGATTATTTTGTACCACCTAATGGTTTATAATGAGAGCTCCGTATCTTAATGGGTAGATTTAAGTAATGGTAGGTTGTAGAAATAGAACCCTCACCAACCATCATTCAGTATAAGTATATCAGCTGCTTTTAGTCACAAGTAACAGAAAATCGAATTCAAGTTGATTTATACAATAAAGGGGGATTATTCTCAGCTGAGTTTTAGGTGTCACTTGATCAGCTAGTTCAAAATTTTTGAACTTTTTAAATATCTATTTAATGCTTCAAACAAACAGCTTTTTCTCCTCTAAACCATCTGCCCCTTCTGACTGGTAGGTTTCTCATGGGCATTTCTGACCGTCTCTGACCATCCCTGTGCCGTGCTTTCCCCGTGAGTCAGCTACCCGATTATTTGCATTTTATTTCCGCAGTATCACCTTCTTTTTCCCCCTTCCTGCTCCCAAGCCCACTGCCCACTGAAGCTCAGACTGGTGAAATAACTTATTACAGAGCCTAGTTCTCTCTCCTTCCAGTGTTTTCTTGCCAGTTAATCTTTGCAAAGCTCGTGTTGCTGTCTGCTTCTAACAGCTCTACTGTCCCTCTGTCTTACTCATTAATGCTAATCCTGTATTGATTAGGAAGGACTCCTCTCCTGAGCATTCAGCATTCTTATGTTCTAGCTTCAGGTTATCGTTCCAAGCTCTTTTCCCAAAACCCCTCCACTTACAGTGAGCTTCAGACAAGAATCGTCAGTGTTTTCCAAACAAGCTCCATTTTTCTGACTTGAGCCTTCCTTTTCCACAATCTTTTTTCTTCAAGGCCCAGCTCAAATGCCCCTATGTCTACACAGCCCTCCTCGATCTCCACAATTAGAGTGACTGCTGCTTCTTCCTTTCTCACCTCTTACTGTCTTCTGCTTCCCACCTCACAGATCTGTAATCTTGTCTCCCCTTCACCCTTCATATTCAGAGGAGATGCTAATGCTTGTGGGGTCCAATGGAGGCACTGATGAACTAAGTCACGTTCTTTCGTATAATTAACTCATATTTTTTGTGCTTGTTGTATTGTCATCCACAAGGAGACAATTTTGGAGATATCTTCCATGTGGAGATGGCTACGTGGAAATTCACCTATATAGTTCATTGATTTTGCTTATGAAGTGCCCTATCAGCCACTTCATTTAGGTCCTGCCTTTTTTACTAGAGGCACAGCCGTGGGTAGAATTACTGTATCATCTTCTGTCCCAATTTCTTCATCTGTAAAATAGGGATAATACTTGCCTCATCCAATGATAAGAGAATTAAAGGAATGTGTGTGTAAAGTGCTTATAATAAAGCCTGGCATCTAGTAGTTACGATGTATTTGTTCATCCATTTGCCTATTTATTTATTGTTTCCATTTTAAATTTCTTGCCATTTTCGTAAAAGTCTTTAGGAAAAGAGCAGGCAGGCATGGAAGTTAATGAGAAATTAAGAGGAAAGCAAGTATAAAAAATACTAAATTTAGACTGATTTAAATATACTAGATGCTGAATTTATAACATTTCATTATTCTATACTCCATAACTTTTCTTATCCTACACTACTATAAATGCTGATGTTGAAGCATCTTATCATAAGAAAGGTGAAAAGTAACTCAACAACTTAAAACATTTCTTTGGAAATGAAAATCTATGTCACAGATCATTATATTTGTAACTCAATGTAGCTATTTAGTAGATAGAAAAGCAGTCAGAATCTCTCTAACAGTGCACATATTTACTTACTTGCCTTAGCAAAAATCAAGATTTATTGCCTTTCAAGATAAATTTTGACTAAATATTGACTCTAAGCTCTCAATCATTGTTTCCCTGAAAGACCAATAAATCTTGAGACTTCTCAACTTGAGTTGGAACCTACTTTGTATTTATTAATTTATTTCATATGATTTATAATCTTAATAACAACATTCCATGAGATTAAACAAATAAACATTATAGAGTTTAGCAAGGGTAGAAAATCTTTAGCTTTTTTCTTTTCTTTCTCTCTTTTTTTTTTTTTTTTTGGCTGCAAAAAGCTTTATTGTTTCCGTTTGGTCCACAGTTCAGGGGAGGGCTCCAGGGTGGTTTAAAAAAAAAAACAACAAAAAACTGCCTAGTGGCTGCAGGGGGCAGAAATCCTGACACCAATCCCTCAAAGTCCACTGGGCTCTGGGGGCTTTTAGTCCTGCTGGAGGGTGAGCCTTCTAAACCGTCTCACCTGGCCCAGTCTGCGAGGTTAGTCACGTGCAGCCCATCTTCTTGATGGGTTTCACCTCCTCATCTAGGGAATGGCTCTCCAGGACGTCACAGAGTTGGAAGTCAGTGCGGGAAGAACCCAGGGTATGCAGATCCCGCAGGACCTGACACAGGGTCTTCTCCACCAGAGTCTCACTCCACGCATCCTGGGAGAGCCCTTGCATGTCCTGGAGGAGGGTGCAGCTGCCACGCTAATTTTGCACCTTCAGCTGACACTCAGTGCCCTGTGCTTCTCCTGAGCCAACTCACGGAAGGAGTGGTCCATATCCTCCAGAGCCACAGTGTCGCAGCAGAAATAGACGCCCAGAGAGAGGTGGGTGCAGGAGGCCCGCAGATGGTTGACCAGGCAGTTGTCGGCGGCCTCCGCCTTGCTGGAAAAATTCTGACAAATCTGGTCGGCAGTAAGGAGCTAGCCACAAAAAACGGTGTCAGCTGGTCCTGGAGGCAGAGGATGGCAAGGAAATGATCGTGGAGGTTGTGACTAGAAGAGGAGTAGGAGGGTGGTCAGAGGCAGGAAGAAGGGGTGTCCCGGGGCCTGTTCCATCTGAAATCACTGAAGCAAGAGACAGATCTGTGGGCCTCCCAGGCGTGCTACCTGTATTTTCAATCAGCAGAATTACCTGATGTGATTTTTTCACTTCATTTCTTTGTTAAATATAGTACCTCTAGCACTGTTACTACAACATACAAACCGAAACTGACTTACCAATGAAAAAATTTTAAATTAAAATGTAATTGGTTGAAGTATAATTTTTAAATTGAAGTATAATATTGTGTTCATTTCAGGTATACAGCAAAGTGATTCAGTTATACATATATATCTATATTCTTTTTTAAAAATTCTTTTCCATTGTAGGTTGTTACAAGATATTGAATATAGTTCCCTGTGCTATGCAGTAAATCCCTGTTATTTATCTGTTTTATATATGGGAATGTGTATCTGTTAATCCCAGACTCCTAATTTATCCCTCCCTGCCTTCCCCTTTGGTAACCATATATTTGTTATCTATATCTGTGAGTCTGTTTTTGTTTTGTAACCAATTTAAATATTCATTGCAAAAAAAAAAAACAAAACGTCACCTAACAGCTTGTAGAATACTTTAAATTTTAAACCATTTAGTATTCGGATTAGGCTTTTTAAAGATCGTTCTTTGGCTGCCTTAATCTTGCAAGTATAATGCAAGTAACACGTGATTATACTTCATAGATGACCTCTGTCTTGGACAGCTGATGTCTGTTAGTCTGTTTCCTCTGTCTGTCTCTCTAGATATAATGTGTACTGAATACTGAATACTCCCTGTATCCAGGCATGGTGCTCATACTTTACAAGCATAATATTTGCCATCTTGCTGTGTTGAAAGGAAAATTCTTTAGCTAGGTGCATCTGTTTCAAAAGGCGTTACTTACTTCTGTTATGTTCTTAAGGACATAGCTGTCCTAGCAACAGCTACAGTCCATTCTACAAGTGCCAGCTTAAATTATCCTAAATGTGTGTCAGCCACAGTAACAACAGTTTCCTTCCAAGTGTTACATTTTTGACGTGTGTCAGCCCTCCAACTGTGTAGCCCAACTTTTTGAGTCAAAGTTTTGGCCAACAATGAGTGACAGTTTCTCTTTACAGTCTCTCACTGCCATGAAAGCCACTTATAGACAAACATAATATGAAGCCCACCAGAAAAAAATGCTTTCCTAACGAACAGAAATGAATTTCAGTATAGCTTTGGAAACAACCAGTCAGTACATTTCAGGATTGTATTTGAGTATGTGTATTCCCTCCCAACCATGGAGTTTTCATCCCCTGTGAAGAGAATTCACTACTAGAGGACTTAAAACCTCATGGAGAAAATAATTTTGAAGTATTGCCATCTAAAGTGAGTCTGTATACCAAACAAAGGGGCTACCAGCCACGTGCCATACTATTCATATTAGCAATTAGAGATGGGACACAATTGCTTTTTCTTAATTTCCCCTTTTGTTCCTTTAGTTTCATTTGAGATGCTTGTGGATACTGTTTTCCTTATAACAGACAAAATGCATCCTCAGAGGCATTTGTTTTCATGTGCCTGATTCTCTAATCCAAATATTTCATGTCTTAATTGATTTATGACTAAGTAGGTGTCTCCTACTTTATGAGTCACCACCTGGTCCCAAAGACACAGAGTAACTCGAATGCTTGATAGGGAAAGTTTTAGATCACTTATTTCTAAGTAGGTGTTTCTCAGTATCCCGTACCCTTGCCCTCTTTCTATTCCCATGTAGTTACTACAGTTATGTAGAATTCTGCAGCCTTAGTTCCACCTGTGTTGGCTTGTGAACACACGTGTGCTCAGTCTCACCTGCCAGCTCTGTCCCCTTCTAGTGGACGATGCAAGCAAGTCTGGGGCCCAGGTTTGCTTTGCTTCAATTTCCCTTAGTGGATACCACAGCTATATTGCAAAAATTGCTTCTGCCCTGTGTCCAGCAATCCCTTGTTTAAACACCGTGCCCAGCTCTGTGCTAACCCTAGGCTCACTGAAGAGAATTTCCTGCTGTATGCCCAATGTGACAGCTTATTTTAAAAAGTACATATTCAACAACATTTGCTTAATGAGCCAGTGGTTATAGACTGTAAGCTAGGAAAGTTAAGTTCTTCATGACTTTTTCCCCCTAATTCTTGTAAAACAATAGATCATTGAACCCCCATTTCTGTTTTCCTCCATTTTGGAAAATCTGATCTCTAGAGCATCTGATTGGGCTCCAGGCCTTCAATTATCATTTACCCAGTGCTCACCATAGCACACTATCGCGCACCAGATCACCGAGTGGGAGGGAGGAGGCAGGGACTGGGTGTTCCCTAGCTACCCTCTCCTGTGGCCATTGCTCCTTACCCCTTGTGTGCACAGTAAAAGAGGGTATGCAACTTGCCAGTCTTATTTTTTCTCTTCACAGAGCAAATGAAAATCTCACTATCTCCTTTCCTCCCTTTTACAAAGGCACCTTCCCTTCTATTTGCCCCTGTTCCTTTCCTAGAGCATTTCTACCTTCTAAATAGAAAATACTGGATTTACCTCACCAGCTGCGGCGAAGGAGGTAGCGTGACTGGCCACACTTAGAAAGCATTGGGCAAGTTCTTTCCTTAGTGAGAGAGAATCACCTGGATCCAGCCACAGCCCTTGCTATTTTTCTCTTGTGCCCATGGATTTTCCACCTGCTGGCCCAGGGGAGGAGAGCTGCAGTCAGCAGCCAGGACATAGAGAGAAGGTGGTTGGCTTCTCCTCAAGCTTCAGTGGCACCTCATTGCAGCCAGTCGAGCCAACTAGGTACACTTATTAGAAGAAAGACTGCCTTTGTGGAGAATTCTGCCAACATTTCTGCTTCAGCCCCCCAGCAACAGATTCTTTTGGGTGTCTTTAGTGAGAGACTACTTGGGAAATGGACTGTACATGCGGCAAATAGGATTTTGTTTAAATGGTGACATTTGTTTCCTAAAGTGTATCAGAAGGGAAGCTAAGCTCTTCAGACCTTGTCTTCATTAAAGATTTGAAGTGGGGTGGGAAGCAATA
The DNA here is from genome assembly GCF_048773025.1 of Camelus bactrianus. Classification (NCBI taxonomy): domain Eukaryota; kingdom Metazoa; phylum Chordata; class Mammalia; order Artiodactyla; family Camelidae; genus Camelus; species Camelus bactrianus. Next base: position 73,084,809 of record NC_133543.1, read on the forward strand.
AAAAAAAAAAAAAGGCCAGTGGGTTCCCTTGTGAGATAGTTTTTTGTTCCTGTGAATTGAACACACTCTGAAAAGTTTCAAAAAGAGACTGGGAAGAATGTATTTGCTTTGATCCAACATGTGGAGTGTTCCTTACTACAAATGCCTTTTAATTTAGAAACGTTGTTGAAAAGTCTGTTTGAAAGTACATGAAAATATAATATGTAAATAAGTTCTAATTAGTTATTTTAATTAATTATTTTTCGTCTCTCCTTCGTGGCTCTATTTTTCTCCTCATGATGTCAGTTGTGAGAGTCCAGTTTTGGCATCCTCCAAAAAAATGTGTTTTTCTAACCATCATTATTAAGAAAACACATTTCCCCCCTCCTGTTGAAAACCTCACAATGATAAAGTGAAATCCCAGACTGTGTATCTTTATGAGGAATTGTTTCAGACATTTTTTGTCCAAGATTTTCTAGTAGGATATTAAAGAAGGAAACCTTGCAGTTAATTGAAAGAACGTTTCCTTCTTCAAATAAATGATTTGTGTTGGTTTTTAGAAAATGAATCTACTAACAGGCCTCTAATAGTCTTTCCTGACCATCTTCTCTTCTTTAGATGTCAAATACATTGGATTTGGAGATTAAAAGTTTTAATTCTCTCTAAGTCGAATAAGGTGCTTCCCTGTGGGGACAGTGAATGCTCTGGAAAAATGGTAAAATGAACGCAGGTTGTTTCTACATAGTAAGTTTTTGAAAATTGACTAAGAACCTGAACAGTTGATTTTGGAAGCCTAGAAATTAAACTGTGTGACAAATTATGAACTTTTCACTGAGTTGTCTGCCCACCCTCTGCACTTGAGTAGAGTCCGAATTCTAGAGGGTGGAGGGACCTCTGCCATCACCTGGGAACCAGGGAGCAATCCTCTGCTTTCACTCACCACAGCCTCTGGTGGTGCGTGGGTGGGTGGGTGGGAAGAAACCCAGGTCCCTGGGCCCTACCCTAGATTTACAGAATCAAAATCTCTGGGGCCAGCTGTGCAAAGAGGGACTACATTTTTCACAAACATCTCCAGAAAATTCTGATGCTCACTGAATTTGGCAAACCACCGGCTTAGGCTAACTCCTTTCTTTTGCGGTGGGGAAAGCAGGCCTAAAGAGTTTGGTGGGCGGGGCTGGCTGTGTAGAGGCAAGAGCAGGCTTCCTGACTCCCGGCTTGTGTTTGTTGTCTACACACCATGTATCCAGAACACTCCTGAGCATGGGGATAGGTTGAAACCTTCTTCTGAGTCATTAAAGCTTGTCAACCTTTAAAACAAAAAAAGGAAAATAGTTTAGTGAGCAAAATCGAGTTTATTTGGGAATAATAGAAGAATTGCAATTTGGGACATGCAAACTGCAGTGAACCATAGGCAAGTATGGAGAACAAAGGAGAGCAGCAGTTGTATTACAGAGGGAAGGGGAAAGTCGGAAGGGGCAGTTTTGAAGGAAAGTTCATTGGAGGAGAGTGAGTGAGTGGGGTTGTGGTGGCTTCTCATTGGCTGGGCTGTTGCTGGGCCAGGAGAAAATCTTCCTTCTTCCTGCTGGGCTATGTAAAGTAAGCTGCTACAAGTGATGAATGTGCCTAAGAGCTCCCCCTTCAGGCCTTCCTGCCTCCATTTTGAATGAGGTTTTCCTTTATTCGTTTTCAGAGGGTGATTTCAGCATAAGGAGCAGGAGAGCATGGTTTTAAATAAGTTAGAAGGCAAAGACAACCCAAGGACTAGAGGTAGGAGTTAGTGTGCTACTGCTTCTGTCTCAACTGAAATAGGCATGAATCCCAGCCATGTCTCTCGGCCTTTCTCTCTTTCATAAGCCTGGAGACCTGTGTAAAGTGGTGAGGATGTTTAGCTTATTTGGTTGAACCTTCAGCATGTTAGGCTTTGGACCTGTGTGTCTGGTTAATATACACATTTGTAGGCTATATGCTTTCTTAAAATGTGCATTTGGTATTTTAATATTGCCTATGTATGTTGTATCTAGGAGGTTATAATAAAGTCATTAAAAATTATAGACTAATAAACCTAGTAGGACCTACTAAAGCATTTACAAATACTCAGCAGATGCTTACTGATGTTTATTATATCCAAAATTCAAACAACCCAAAAGCTAAAATATCTTAAATGTATTTTCGCAGTGTTTTATGGTGAGAGTTTCAACTGTAACGATCCTGAATTTCTACAAGATCACGCTCATCTTTCTAAATCATTTGGGAAGACTGAATTCTATTCATTGTCATTTCAGTGTTAATTTGACTGTCTACTAATTTTGGGGAACAGCAGTGTCATAGTGTCTAGAATGTGCCAAGTTCCATTCACCTCTGTTTCACAGTCCATATATGAACATGTTTAATGTCTAATTCTTAAAATGGGATATGAATGAAAGTAAGCTTTTTCAAGAGGCAGGTGACCAGGTCAGAAGGATCAGTTCCAGAATAGCCATGGGAAATTAAAATCTCTTTATATGCATGAGGGTTTTGTGTGCCAAATAATATTCAGTTTATCATCCCTTTAACATAAACATTTATTGATGTGTAAAGCTCTATGTTAAGTGCTGAGGATGAAAAAAAAATAGATCTAAAGAGTTTACTGTGGTTCTGGCCACACAAGGACATGAAAAAGCACCACAGTTTAAGGAGACGTGCACTACATGCCGAGTGAGCAGATAGCACCCTGCTGTTCACAGCCTGTTGAAGGGGACAGCACCTCCCAGGTCCAAGCGAAGCAGCAGGTGTGCTTGGTTCTTCCTTAACCTTTCACACACATCCCATTCCTTTGCTCGTCTGAAAAACAGGAGCTTGTTGTCATTCTGTTGCTACTCAACAGTAAAGAAATAGGTTTTCTAGGAAGGAGAGTATTCAGCTCTTGGAGCGTAATACCAATACATTTACTCCTCATCTTTCAACACCTCTCATAATTAAAAACAATAGGCTCTAATTCTCTTTCTGAAGGGTGTACCGTGAAATGGCTTGATTACTGATGCCATTTTGTTTGGCTGGTTATTTAAAAATTTTTGTTGAAGTATAGTCAGTTTACAATGTATCGATTTCTGGTATACAGCACAATACTTCAGTCATATAGGAACTTACATATATTCATTTTCATATTCTTTTTCACCATAAGTTAAGTTACTGCAAGACATTGAACATAGTTCCCTGTACTATACAGCATACACTTGTTGTTTGATGCCATTTTTTATGTGATGAGAAATTTCTATGAATTTTATGTACTTCTGTTTATGAAGTTCATGTGATAAGTATCTTCTTAGGTTGGCAATTTGTTAATTAAACATGTTTGAGCTCCTTCTAATGGAAATGGGGTGCAACACTGATCACTATATTATTATCACTATTATTATTGAGTAGTCTATTTTGTACCCGTATCATGAAATAGGCTTCATGTGAGATTTCCTTGGTCAGTATAGTTCTTGGCATCCAACCATGTACTGGGCCACAAGGAAGGATTTCTAAAATGAAAGCGGTAGGTGAGAAATGTCAGAAAAATGATGCTGTTTGTATTACCGTGATTACCTCTTCTAGATGCTTGTCCTTTAGGCTGATTGTGGCAGAATTTCTTTTCTCATCAGTAGAAGGTAGTTCCTCCTATCTAAAAGAGAGTAATGGCTTCTTTTTGGCAGGGCCACGATTATTCCCAGGTCCCCTGACAGTACTCTTCAGGATTTGGTAAAGCAGAAGTCAGAGCAGAGGGTGTCTTGTAAGGAGAAATCATTCATGCCAAGATACGGGGTGGGGGTGGAGTGAGCATGCTGTGTTTATATGGGGCACAGTGAGGAGAGTTCTCTGACTGGAACACAGAGGTAATATTCCCATGGAGAGCAGTAGGAGTAGGTGGTTGGGAAGGAGATACGGGGCCAATCAAACAAAGGATACATTCCTTTTATTGGTTTTGTAAGCAAAGGAAGGTTACATATCAGGTTTTAGGATCATTTTAGAGTCAGACAAGCTTAGAGTCAAATCCAGACTCCATCTCATACTGTCTGGGTGACCTCAAGACAAAATACATAGCCTGGCTAAACCTTAGTTTATTCTTCTGTAAAATAGGGCTGATGATATCTTCGTCATAGAGATGATGTGCAGGTTAAATAAGATCCTGTATGAGAAGCCCCCAGCCGAGTGCCTGGTGGAAGTAGAGCTTCTGAGGAGGGAAGAGAGGAGATGAAAGGGGCTTGGCTCTGAAGACTGATCTCTGGCAGCCAGGTGCTGAAGAGCTGGAATCAGAGACCAGGAACAGAGCAACAGGGTCAGCAGTCCCCCAGGACACGAAGGGGTGAAGCTGTCAAGCTAGGAAGAAGGGGACATGTCTATACACATGTTCTCTGCAGTTTCGTCCCTGTTGTAGACTTCCCTTTCACTTGAGGATTGTGTAACTTCGTTCTGTGGTATTTGAACAGCCATCACAGACTTTTTCTTTTGCCTTGCCCAGGATGCCAGCGATCCATCGGTCTTTCCAACGGGAAAGCCAAGGTGTGCAACTACAGTGGGTGGTATTACTGCAGCAGCTGCCACGTGGACGACAGCTTTCTCATCCCGGCGCGCATAGTCCACAACTGGGATACTTCAAAATACAAGGTAGGTACAAAAGCTGGGTTCACTTCATAATCATGATTTGGGTGTTTACGTGTTGTCACGTGGATTCTAAAGATAATGCTGTAAGAATTTGAAGCTTGATTAAGAAGTCTCATAAAAGTTACAATTTTATGCTCTTCTCCCACTTTATACACTTGCTGTTGCATCATTTCCCTCCTTTCTGTGGTTTTAACCCAGGACTCACACACTAATGATTCCCACATTTTTTTTTTCTGGGTCATATGGTAGTGTTTATTATTATTATTATTATTATTAAAGTATAGTTGATTTACAATGTTGTGTTAGTTTCTGGTGTACAACATGGTGATTCAGTTTTATATATATGTGCATATATATATTCTTTTCCATTATAGGTTATTATAAGCTTTTGAATATAGTTCCCTGTGCTGTACAGTAGGACCTTGTTTATCTTTTCTGTATAAAGTAGTTTGTACCTTCTAATCCCAACCCCCTCTTTCCCCTTTGGTAACCATTAGTTTGCTTTCTGTATCTGTGAGACTGTTTCTGTTTTGTAAATAAGTTCATTTGTGTCATTTTTTTTTTAGATTACATGTATAAGTGATACCGTATGATATTTGTCTTTCTTTGTCTGATTTACCTCACTTAGTATGATAATCTCTAGGTCCATCCATGTTGCTGCAAGTGGCATTATTTCATTCTTTTTTTGGCTGAGTAATATTCCATTATATATCTATATCTATATCTATATCTATATCTATATCTATATCTCTCTCTATATATACACACACACCAAAATTTCTTTATCCAGTCATCTGTTGATGGACATTTAGGTTGCTTCCATGTCTTGTCTGTTGTAAATGGTGCTGCTATGAACATTGGGCTGCATGTATCTTTTCGAATTAGAGTTTTTTTAGATATATACCCAGGAGTGGGATTGCTGGATCATATGGTAACTCTGTTTTTAGTTTTTAAGGATGATGATTCCCACTTTATCTCCAGCTCCAATTTTGCTGCTGAAAATGAGATCTGTGGATTTCATTGCCTAATGGTATTTATCTCAACTTTAGTTTTCAACCTGGTAGTCTTCGAGATATGTGAACTGGTTGGCTCCATACACAGCATTCCCACCCTTGCATAAACCAGGGAATCGAGTTTGGCAAGTCAGGAACTCTAACCCCTCACTGGACTAATACTCTCAGCTTAGGATTCTTGTGTGGTCCTGGGTCCTGCCACACAATAGAGAATCCTGTTATCTGATCTGAAGCTTTCGTGATCCTTCTGCCAGAAAATTGTCGCATCCTCCTTGAATGAATCTTCCACAGAAGGTGCTTCATACAAAAACAGGCTGAATGACTGTTCTTATACTTCCTTGCTAATAGATGTCTGAGACTTGCTTTCTGTAACTATCACCCAGGAGCAAGTTAGGCAGGGAAGGAACGTGTAGCTGACACCTACCTGTAATCTCTGAAGTCTAAAATGAACATGACAATTCTGAGTGGCCAGTGGGCTTATTTCCTTTTGTACATCCCTGGGCAGCTCTGTCTCCTGTTCTACCCAATAACCAGCCACATCATTGTCTTCAAGGTGCCTCATCCCCATTCTTCTCAGCATATGACTTTGCCTCCTACTTCAAGGAGAAAATTGAAGCTATGAGATTTGAATATGAATTCTTACAAGTCTGTCTACATTTGGACCTATCCTTACTGCTTTCCCTCCTACATTGGGAGGAAGAAGAGCCCTTTCTCTTGTTGAGAGATCATCTTTCCACATGTGCTCCAGAGGTTTTTTTCACCCATCTCGGGAGTCCTTGCTCTTTGTTCCAGAACTGATGAAAGCTTGTCCACCTTGGGGGACCTCTGATGCTCCCCGCCCCCCATTTGTGCATTGCTGGCTCCCCATGCCACCACGACATAGGTCCCTAGAATTGCACTTTTGTAGGGTTAATATGGGGAGCTTATTGCTCAACAGGCGTTTGTCCAAATCCTACCTCCACTTCTAATTAGGTGCTTGATTTGTTTGGGCAAATTACTTGAACTTCTCTGAGCCTCCATTTCCTAATATGTAAAATGAACCCAGACTGCCTGGGTTCAAGTCTTAGCTTTGTCGCTTATTAGCTGTCTAACCCTGGCAAGTTATTTCGTCTCTCAGTGTTTCAGTTTCCTCATCTGTAAAATTAAGACGATAATAACTCAGAAGATTACTGACGGTTAAATGGGTTGGTGCATGAAAACAAAATACCTCACACCAAGTGTGTACCAAATAAGCATGTGTTCTTACTATAATTCGTGTATTTACCTAAAAGAGATGTGTGAATTGGGATAATACAAGAAAAGCACTCTTTCAATGACTGTGATAAGCACTTAAAGAATGCGAGTTGTTATTTCATTATCCTCACGTTTATATAACAGCCAGCTGCTTACTTGTCTTCTCTCTAAAGGCGAGCGCCTTGGGCACTGGGGACCTGTCTTAGCACAGTTCCTGGCTCAGAGTAGGTAAGCAGGAAGGTCTACTGAATGAAAGAGTGAGGCCTGTCCTGTGGGCTCAACAGACTTACTTTGTGGGGGGCACCCCAAAGTGGCTTTCTCATCCTCACCAGATGTCCCTCTGAGGACACATGGCTCCACCAGTCCCACCGACAGTGCTGGGAGGCTTCCTGGACCCTCCCCTCTGCTGCACCTGGCCTGCCTACCCAGTTAGCAGAAATCAACCACTGACGTTTAGCTCTGAGGTCGTGCTCCTCAGCATCACTCACGGGAAGGAATTCAGTAGCTTCCTAACTGTGCTTCCTGCTGCCTTCAAGTCTTGCCTCAACAATATTTCAGAAAAGTCCTAATTTGCCCCAACATTATTTCCAAAAAGCACTATTCTCACCTTGTTGCACCCTCTCTTAGTCTCAGTTTCTTCACATTTAGAATAGAGATAATAGTAGCGATAGTACCTACTTCATTAGGTGCTGTTTGCTTAAATGAACAGTTCACAGAAAGCACCTCGTGCAGTGTCTGGAATATAGTAAGTGCTCAGTTAATGCCAGCTTTTACTATGATTGACTGTAAGGTAAAAACAAATCCCTCAGCCTAACATAAAGACCTTTTATGGTCACTAGTCCCTGCCTTTCCAGCCCTTTCATCCACTATATCCCCACCCCCATGAGTCTCTTCAGAAGATCACACTCCTGCCCATTCCCCAGTCCTGCCAGGCTGTTTCACACCTCTTGTCTTCCTCTTGCCCTCATTCAAGTCCTAAACCCAGCTTAAACCTCGTTTCCTCTCCTGATTCTTTCCTTCCGCTCTGCCAGGCAGAGTTATCATTCTCTCCTCTGCATCTTGTACTTAACGCTCTGAATAGAGGCTATAAATATATTTGCCATGTGGTATTAGATAAAAACTTATTTATAGGGAAAGAACACTAGTTGAGTTTGCTTTAAACAGTTTAGATTCATCTACTTAGAGCAGGACTTTGACAGCCGAGAAGTATGTAGAGAGCGAGTAAGTGAGGCAGTCACGGCCCCAGGATCATTGCAGATGTAGGCGGATGGCACCTGCCCACAGAATACGTGCCTGTCAGTGGAGCTAAAGCAGAAAAGGTGGCACTGGATGAGGAAAATGAAAAACTCAGGCATGGTCTGTGGAGACCTGAGATGGAGGAGATCCAGGTCTTTTTGCAGCGATCGCTAGAGGCCATCCAAACCAATTTAGTCATCAGTGATGCTTGAAGTCTTTTTCTAAAGCAGACCTTTTGCAGTGGTGGTCATTCAAGTAACAAGGTTTGATTTTGAGAAGATAGGTAAGTAATGAGGGTATTAGGTCCCTCACTTCATCCATGTTGCACGTGAGGAAACTCCCCCTTGTCAGACCGTTCCTTCCTAGGATCTCAGCGGACCAGAGATGATTTTAGAGCAAGAACAGAGCTGGTCGATTTTATCTGGATCATCTCTCACTGGCATTAAGTAACTATATTCCATTTAGTCCAGTGTCTGTCTGTCTTTGCTCAGATGCCAGGATTTAACTTAATGTTCCTAATTGTGAGGATCAATTCAGACCTATCAGTTTCCAAGACCAGACATTGTTCTGTTAGATCTGCCTGCTCCCTTAATTGCAAGTACGTGACTGGCTTGACTATCCACTTAAAAGAGTGAAAAAATGGTTTTGCAGAGCAGAATGAAATCTGTCACATTAAGCATTTCCTTGTCTGCTCTCCAGAGTAATAATAACCCTAATTATTTTTAAAGCAGGATTTCATCTATTTTCCAGTGTACATCCTGCAGATTGAATTGAGCTCTGGGATTACCTAGCAGCTAAATCCTATCTATCCTCAAATTCTGTAGCCATTTTCTAATGAAATTCTCTTTGAAGATAACTTGCCCTCTACCCTCCCACCCCACCAATTCAAAAATACCAAGCGTGACAAAGAGATGGTAAGGAACTCAAACTTAAACTCGGCTCGTCCTAAATAGTACTCCTCCATTGTGCTTTTTACAAATATTTTTGTATCCTAGCCTGAATATTCACATTCCATTTAACTAGGGGTTTTCCACGTTACATAAGCTATTTCCTATCTCTTCATCTTGAGAGGCATTCAGGGCAGGCTCTATTGCCCTTGCAGAGCTGGAGAGCAGCTTGCTGATGGGAAAAACCACTTATTCAGAGTCATTTGGAGATTTTGAGAACAAATTGTAATTAAACTTAAGATCTCCTGATTCCTCCTCCACTAGCCCACAGTGCCTGTTTTAATAGGACCAAGAAGTGTTATGGCTGGGATGGATCCTATTAAAACTTTTGCCATGATTTTTCATAATAGAGATGGGAAAAAATACTGGAAGGGAACGTTACCAAAAGCAGGAAGTGGTTATTTTACCGTGGTAAGATTATGGGTGATTATTTTTCTTCTCTCCTAATCTTTATTTTCCAATTTTCAGTAATGTGATTCTATTATTTTTGTTGTTTCATAAATTCTGTCCTGTGGCACCATATATTCTATTTAAGAAAATATATATTAGAAATTAACCTTTTTTAATGCCTCCTAGTTATGATTATAAATACGATTGTTCTGTCCTGTGGTCAATAACCTCAGTGTGGTTTAATGTAGTATGGGAGGCTATTTTTTCTGTAAAGAAATTGCCTTGTACTACGGTACTTTTATTCTTTTTTTGAACATAAGATATTTTCACAAATTTCAAGATTCAAAAGTACAAAGGACATAGGTACCTAGAAAATCTCCTTCTGCCTCTTTCTCCCACCCACCTTGTTCTCCCCACAGGCAGCCAGATTACTCCTCCCAGGCATATTGTACGTACATGGCGGATTTTTTTACACAAAAATGGCAGTGGGCATGTATAGCATACGTGCTGCTCTTAGAAAACATTCCATTTAGATCGTAAAACTCTTCCTTGGACTTTTTTTTTTTTTTAACAGCCATTCCATATTGCGTCATGAATTTAACACACACACACACACACACACACCAGTTTATCCAACTTGTCCTTGTTTTGATGAACATTAAGGCTTTTCCAACCTATTATAGAGAGTGATTCAATGAATAACTTTAGACATTATTTTTTTAAGTTGAAGTACCATCAGTTACAATGTGTCAGTTTCTGGTGTACAGCACAATGTCCCAGCCATGCATATACATATATATTCATTTTCATATTTCTTTCATTAAAGGTTATTACAGGATATTGAACATAGTTCCCTGTGCTATACAGCAGAAACTTTTTTAAAATCCAGTTTTATATATCGTGGCTAAGATTTATAAATCTCAAACTCCCAAACTTATCCCTTCCCACCCCTTTTCCCCGGTAACCATAAGATTGTTTACTATGTCTGCATGTAAGCCTTTTCATCCATGAGTGAGGCTGTCAGCAGGTAACTTCCTAGATGTAGGTGTGTGCACTTGTGAGTTGGATGAATGTGGCCAAATGACCCTCCATCAGGGCTGAGTGCTCGCTTTTACCTTATATCTTCTTTCCAGTGCCTTTCTTCCCTTGGTACCAGGGTGTCAGTTGTCACCTCAGTTGTCCCTGTATTGCCTCTAGCTGTCCTTCCCCTCTTTATTAACTCTAAATATGTTGTGAACTTAGAAACAAATACCAGACTCTTAGAAGTGTGTGGTTCAAAGTTATGACCAGAGTATTGTAAAGTACCCGTTCATCTGTTCAGTGAGAATTTATTGAACACTTACTGTGCTTGCCCTTCTCGGCCTTGAGACATATCTTCTGTCTCATGAATTTCTCGAGATCTCAAGAAAGACAGTAAACATATACAAATAAACGACTGCTAGATAAATGAAGTGTTATTGGACTTTAGTTTTTGTTTTAGAGTTAGAGTCAAATGGGAACCCACACACCAATGCACCACCACCTTAAACTATGCAGTTCATCTCCATTTGTAGCCCACTTGCCTTCTGTTTCACTAGGGAAGAGGGAAGGACGACAGGGACAGGAATCACCTCTTTTACAGAGTGATGAACACATTTTTTGGTAGAGTTATTAAAAAATAAAAAGAACTGTGGATGTAAACAATGCAAAAAAGCACAGAGCAGCGTATCCCAACTTCTGAGTTTTGCCTCGAGTTCTGCCACGAGGTGACCCCAGATAAAGTCATTTACATTCTCTGGAGTCAGTTTTCTCTTCTGTTAAATGTGAGTAATAGTGGAGAAAGATGCCCTTTCCTCTGGTGGGTGAGCAGGGCCTAGGCTGAATTTCATATCCCACCCCACCCCACCGCCCCAGGCAGCCTGCACAACGTTAAACAGCTGCCATGTCTGCAGTCAGATAGGTGGGGAAGCAGCCGGGGGAAGCAGGTTTTCCTCAGTACTCCATGTCCCGGAGCTTTAATATGCTAACGTGCTGCACTTTGAATCACCAAGAGAGGAATGTGCCATGTGGCATATTTCTTGCTGGACCTCAGAACATCTTTTTTGTATGACTGGTATTCCTTGGAACACAAGTTGAGAAAAACTGAACTAGATTATCTGTACCAGTTTCTGTTATTCTAAGATTATGTTCTCATCTGTTTTATTCTAATACATTTTCCTCCTTTAACAAAAACTAAGGTCCTCGGCGCCACCACCACCATGTCATCGTCCTCTCCAAATTGCTGTCTATGGTCACCACATTCCCTTTGCCCCATTGCTTTCTTACCTAGGGCTATTTTTGTGGGGAAACATACTAGGACACTGTTCCAGAACCTCTCAGAATTACATAAACCTGAACAACGTTTGAGAATTTTATTTTTAAGTGGTGGCTGTCAGCAGCATAACAAAAGAGGTATCATGTTCAAATCTATACCAGTGATGCTTAATGTTCAAATCAAATGACAAGTGTTTATTCATAGATACATATGTGTATGTAGCAGATTGGTCACTGTTTGTAGATAATCGTAACCTGATTGTGCTGTTTTCTCCAACTCAGTGGGAAGGAGACCTGTTTCTACCTGGACCTCCTCCTCCTCAGCTCTCTTGACTTGTGTAAACTGCAGGGCTGTGAAGAGAGAACCAGTTCACAAACTGCAATAAAACCACAGTCATAGAATTGACTTCTTACAACTTAAACTCTTCTAAGTTAAAAGAGCTACAGAAAGAAACTGGTTTATATTAATAATACTAATAACTTTAATAAATAGTAAATATTATTTAGTAAAATACTAACAGGCCAATAGGTTTGAAAAATGAACGATCAACCCTATAAAAATTGTTTCTAATGTGAATGGAGTGGGATCATGGGGAAGAATGCCAACCTAAATAATTCATTTTTCTAAAGAAGAGTATTGTGTTTGTCCATCTGCACCTAGGAGCGGAGTTTTCACATCAGAAACAGCACGCCGCCTTTAGATGTTTTTCGTAATTTGGTAGGCAAGAAGTAGCTCCTAGCTCTGAGGTGGAATATATTTGGCGTTCACATGTAACTCATGAAATATTTCCACTAATAAGAAAGACACTTTCTCTCACATAAGCTCCATCACTTAAGAATACCATTGGCTTCCTTCCCTAAGTACCTATATGTTTTTAAAAAAGCTTTTTAGTTACAGTTGAGTTTGACTTGAATGTGCATACCTATAGGGAGGACCTTTTAGAACTTAGAGCAGTGTTTACACCGCTTTTCCCCTATTTTGCAAAAGTAGGATTTCATGCCAAATTTTGAGTTCTCTCAAAAATTCCCTTACCGGTGTAAGTGGTTGATCCTCAAAGACTGAGCACGTGCTCATCCTTGCTGCCCAAAATGGCTCAGCATGGCAGGGATTTATTTGTTCACATACTCGGGCAGCCGAGGTCACAATATGCTATGTATTCTTAACGCTAGTTAATAACTTTGCGAAGTGGTGCCTCAGGCCTTATTGAGACCAGCTCTGTTTTTGTTTTTAGTAATTTCAGTTTGTGAATGCTGATGTCAGTAGCTGCTGTCCCATTTGTCTCACTGCTTTTACTGTCTCTGTGAAAGACTTTTTTTTTTTCCATTCGGGCTTAAGTACCACCTGAAGAGAGAAGCCTTTTAAGACCTGGGAGGCTGGCCAGTGCCCTTTGTCCTTCTGTTCACCTACTAAAAGGTAGCATTGTTAACCTAATTCAGCGGGGCCCTGGCTCAGTATAAACACTGCTCAATAGACTAATTGAATTGTACAATACATCATTCTTCAGCAACAGTTTCAAGTGGATTTTACTTCATTTTCCAGAACACTGTCCATTTTTTTCCTCATTTGAGGTATTTAAATATAGCAAATATTTAACCATGATAAACAAAACATTTGAGTCCAATTCCATGTTTCCCTGCTGAACTGTGCTGCATGAGGACAGGGCCCTGCCTGTGGTAGACTGCTGAGTGCCAGCTATAGTGTCTGCCGTGTCCGTACCTGCGTCTCTAGACCTCAGAAGGATGCGTTATTTAGCCCCGTCCACTGTTACTTCCATCTGGTTAAGCAGTCAAAGGTTGTGGCTAATTCTCGGTGCCTCTTTGTGAGCTGGATGGGCAGAGACTGTGAACTTCACTATCGCTAACTCTTCAACTCTGCGGGATCCCCAAGGATCACACAACAAAACAGGCACCTCAAAATTGCTTATAAGGAGAAAAAATGACTTTTATTAGAAAAAAAACTGATGCTTTTTTTTTTGCATCTCTATAAGAACATAAACTTTTGTATGAGCTTTCCACGAAAAGAAGAGAATATTGACTTTCATGAACATGTGTTTTTAATCAACATACAATGGCCGTACATCTAGTGTATCACATGTACACACTGACAGGTTTTCGTGGCGGTGTCTCCTTGTCGTACTCTCCTCTGTCCCATCCTTGCCCACTAAGTGAATTTCCAGTTCTCTTTCTAGACCTTGAGCCAGTGTCACCTGCTTTGCTGGCCCTGCCCTGGCCCCTAGCTCCCTTCTCCCAGCACGTTTGATGTCTCCCTCCTTTAAGGGACCAGTAGTCTCATCCATATTTCTTTTGCGGTAGATGGCAGGCTGTGTGTTACATGTTTTTTTTGTTTGTTTTAAATATTTGTCTCTTATACTCAATGTTGAGTCCCATGAAGGTAGGGACTGTATTCTATTTTTCTTCATTAATACTTTTCTAGCCTAGAGCATGAAACAGTAGATTTTCAGTTTTCTTTTTAATGAGAGGAGTTGTTTGTTTTATGTTGAATTCCCGCCTTACTCCCAGTACTGGAGAGGTTTTGGTGGAGACCTTGTGGAGAGGTTTTACCTTCCATAAACAGAAACAGAGCCAACTCTGTGTGTCACTGAGCCAGTCCACATCCTCAGTATCAGTGAATTGGTCTGCAAAGATCTTCCAAACTACCCATAGGTTATGCATTATTTAAGTTACACCCTCCATATCTCAGGTGCATTGTGTTTCTACTATTTATTTCTACTGATGACAATGACATGTTAAAGTCAACTCTCATACTCTTGACGTTTACGACCAGAAGTGAATATAGAGTTGGATGGATATACTGGTCAGCATCAGCCCAAGCTCAGAGCTGTTCTAATAAGAGCAACTCTTCTCCTCACTAAAGTGTGCATTTGAGCCTGTTTTCTATGCAAATTGTTCCACATGTAATATCTTTTTTCCTCTTTTTTTGGAGATACCCTTTTATTCCTTTTGAATTTTGTAATATGTGTATGGTTTACCTATTTTTTTTGAAATGGCTGCTTATAAAAAGTATTATAAAATATACATACATATATATGCACTGTATATAGCTTTTAATCAGCATTGCTATAAGAGTCTTAATAAATTCCTTTCTTTTTCTTTTTATTTTGAAATAATTATGCATTCATAGGAAGTTGCATAGATAATACAATACAGAGTGGTTCTGTGTATCTTTTAACCACTGGTTATATCTTTTAAAACATGTTTTTATTGAAGTACAGTTGATTTACAATGTTGTATTAGTTTCAGGTGTACAGCAAAGTGATTCAGTTATACATATACATATTTTTTCAGATTCTTTTTATGTCACTGGTTATATCTTAAATAACTATAGTACAATATTTAAAAAAACAGGAAATTCACATTGGTATACTGTTCTGTGTCATTTTATCACATATGTAGATTTGTGTATTCATGTAACAACATAAGAATGAATGAATTCCTTTCAATTCCGTTTCTTTTCGGGTTCCTTTTACTAATTGAGTTTCTGGAGGAGAAAAAGAACAGCTACATTTTTTTTTAGTTTAGTTAAATTGTGGGCTTTTTCATTTGGCTGTGTTCTGAAAATAGTATTACTTTGATCGTTAAGCCATGGTTCCTAGTTGGAGGAGGTGTGGAAGGCTGGGTGGTTTGCCGGCACTGATGGAGGAACTTTCTTTTGTAGGTGTCCAAGCAGGCCAAGGAGTTTCTGGAGTATGTGTACGAGGAGCCCCTGATCGACATCCAGCAGGAAAACCCCATGCTGTACGGACACGCCGAGCCGCTGGCCACTGTGGTGCGGCTGCGGCAGCGGCTGAAATCGCTGCGAGCCTATTTGTTCAGCTGCCGGGCAGCCGTGGCCGAGGATCTGCGCCGCAGGTAAGAGTCATAAATGTCAGACTGCTCCGGTTTGTTTTTCTTTCCCGCCCCGGGAGGGTGGTTAGATGATCTCTAATGGCCTTTACAGCGCGGACCGTCTCGAATTCTGCGGCTCTCCCTCTGGGCTCAGCTCTGACTTTTCTCTGAGGTCCTCTCTCTGTCTGAGCCAAACACAATGAAAATAATATCTCAGCGTAACTGGAGCTCTAAACCCGTGGATCAAGTTCCCACGACGGTAAAGACTTCTCTTTCCGATAACTTAACTTGAGATAATAATCATGGGAGTGGCTTCATTGATCACTTGTGTTTTACATTTTCCCCAGTTTCAGCTCCTATTATCATCAGTAAAAATAAGCATGTTTGAGATAGTTCATAACTGAAAAACATTTTTTTCAATGGAAAATAAGTAGGTGGTTATTCAAATCTTATTTTCCAGACAGAAACACACTTGATAAATGACACAGTCTAGAGCTCGTATTAAGATGCATCAAAAACAAACAACAAGCAAAATAGGAAAAGGCCCAAGATTCTGCCTTTTCATGTTACCGTTGGCACAGGCTGCTCTTCCATAGCTTGGTGATTTCAGAGTTTATGGAACACACAAGTCCATACCAGGCTCAGATCCTCAACATAAAACTGAAGTTAAAATGTGCCTGCTCTCATCAAATTCCTTCTTTATGGTTAGGTTTTACTGGCATTTAAATTCTCACCCTTGACATATACCAACTAGCTTATACTTGAAATAATTGTTGATGGTGTTCATGAAATAATTGTTGATGTGTTCATAAGTCCCTAAACATACCTTTTAATTTTTTTTTGTTTTAATAGAAATTTAAAAACTTACATTAGTCATAGTTTTTGGAGGCAAGCCTATGTGAATAAGAACTTTTGGAAAGTGGTATCATTTGCTGTTTGAAATCTAATTAAGAGCCAAAGAAACTGACAAAACCCCAGGCATCTGAAGGAAACATTTTAAAAAGAATTAAATGTAGATAGTAAAGGATACATAATATCTAGACAAACTCTCATAAAATAATAATGAAAAGGCAGTTGCCATAAAGCGAAATACTTCTCAGTGGTAGTCATTCTATTACTTAGTGGTTTTTCAGAAAGCACTAGATGGTGGTCAGGATTTATTCTTATAAAGTCTAGGCAAATCTTAATTTTAAAATATCAGGGCTTTCCATGAAAGGCAATAAAATCGTATATCTCAAACTAATTCACCAACTAAACTAGATATAAGATTTTTAACATTCAAAGTACGTTTGTTCTATTATTTTCAGTACCTTTTGGCTTTGCTTAGAGCTGCTTTTTCTTATGCTCGTATTTTTCAGTGATACTAAAATCTACACATGGGAATCATGTTAGATACCTTTCTAATATAATGTTTTGCTTTGGTTAAATATGCTGAATCAGGGCACACATTTAGGAATTACATAGGAGATCCTCTCTTCATATGGATGACTAAGAATACCTGTGCTGTTCCAGCAGTTTGGTGGTTTGCCACCATGTACTGCTCCTTATGGCCAGACCACCAGGACAGGAATGGAAATTCTGGAAAGAAGGCATTCCTAGGGCTGTGAGAATGGAAATCGTAGTCTTTTTTTCCTTTTCTTTCCTGAACTTAGTCCTGACCGTTATGTAGAGTAGTGCCTGGCACAAGGTGGGTGTTCAGTAAGTACTGAATGGGTGGGTGGAAGGCGGGATGGGTGATGGGTGGATGTCTGTTACAGGTCACTTTAGAGCACTGAGCGATAGCTGGTAGCCCAGTTTTGAGGAAGGAGTAATCTTCAAATTCTTCTTTTTCTTTCTTCCCTGTGTCACTTAGCACAGTGTTTGACCCACCTGAAACCTTCGAAAATTGTTGAATGAATGAACAAATGAACTAAAGAAAAACTCAAATCAGCCAAAAAATTTAGTTTGTTTTGTTTCTGGGATAAGTCTCCAGTCTTTCTTTTTCACTTCCAGTGCACCACCCTGGTTCAGCCTCAGGATTATCCTTCTAACTGTTCTTCTCACCTGGGTTTCTTTCCTCTCCAGTTCAACATTCACATCAAACCAGTTATTAAAGCACAAGTGTGGAATTGGAAGATCTGCCCCAATCTAATCCAGTGTATTATTCCCCTCTCTCAAATATCATGCGCTTCAAACACAAACAATTATTTATCTCTTCCCTCAATGCATTCTGTTGTGGGAGTGAAATGGGTTTCACAACTGAAGGGCTTAACAGTAATGCTTGTCTATTGTAAGCACTCAGTACATACTATTATTATTAATACTGCTTTCTTATCCTAGACTGTTCTTATCTTTACAAAGCTTTAAAAGGTTCCACTTAAAAGCCACCCCGATGCTCTGTGTACTGGAATCAGTCCCCTGCTCCTGCTCCTCACTGTCAGGAGAAGAGTGAGCAAGAGGAAGTGGGTTGGAGAGCCAGCTGTGCACAGGGCCTGCGGTTGCTGGGTATGCAGTGCACACTTACTATGCATTTGTTGTATGAAAACAGGTGGAGTAGGGGGCTCCCTAAGAGCAAAGAATGAGAGGATGCTTCCTACAGGGCCCTAGAGGAAGCACATTGATTTTTTTTGTTTTGGATGTCATTTTAGTTTCTCTATATTTATATGCTGTTAAAATAATGTTCGGGGTTACCACACTCTCCAACTTGCCACAGAGAAAAGTACACTGGTAGCAAGCAGTACTCATAGATTTTTAGGCTAGAAATCTTTTTGATTTATTTAGAAAGATGACTATTTAGTGAAATATGTTTAAGAGATTTTCTCAGACGTCCATACTTCTTGCAGCTGGGTCGTATTTTATATTAATTCTGCCGCCTTCGGTGTCTATAAAAATAACCATAGCTGCAAAGGGGACCCATTGCCCACCTCATATGCTAAAATTCCTGTCACCAGAAGCCATATCTTACCTGTCTTTCACTTTTCTATGGAATCTGACTCTTTGCAAACAAAATCAGCCAACAGTACCTTTAGCAATGATAAGCTTACTCAAAAGCAACACGGAAGGTTCCCTTTGTTGTACCTGGGGGCACAGCATCAAGAGGGGAGTTTAAACAGCGAGGAGTTCCTGCTGGGTACCACTAGCATTCTTCTCGATAGAAATTAATAGACGGAGGAACTGATGGGCAATGGGGGGCGAAAAAGAGCAGGAGAATCCGGTTCTTATCCTGTCCTAAAAGGCCTGCTCACCCTGCCTGATTTGTACCTTCATATAAGAGTTGCCATTAATCTCCAGCAAGTAGGCCCACCATGCTGAAGACCTGTCAGCGCCATATAAACAGAATAAAGCAAACTGTTAATGTTGCTGTCGTGAGAAAACTGGAAACAGACTGATTAATCGTACTGGCATTCAACCGCCAGGGAGCCAACTTTGGCCGTCACCTTATTAGGGAAGTCACAGTTGGCTTTTAGGCCGGTCATTATGATGACCGTACAGTTTTTAGCCTTACTGTTTTTGTTATTGTGGTTAAATGAATGCCTTGTTCTTGAACCCACACTGCACGTCTTGACTGGTGGGGGTGATTCGTTTAGAAAAAGTCAGTGTCTTCCATGAAGTCGGAAATGTTTACAGTGCTGACAGTTCACCCTTTCTGAGGACTCCCAGATGGCGACCCTGCTGGATTGGTTCGAGGCCTAGTTAACTTTTCATGAGAAGGATTATTTACAGTATCCACATGTGAAGGTGCGTGAAGTACTCTGTGGAAGATCTTCGAGCTGTCAGGACACATCCGGATCAGCAACCATTAGGGAAGTCGTCGGGGGGACCGCCTAGGAGCTGGGAAGGGTCTCAGCCCTACGTGTCCCGCTGAACACAGGAGCGGTGGGATGCATGTGTAAATCAGGGTCAGATCTGGCCCCCAGACGTGTTTTGTTTGGCCTTTCAGGGATGGCCCGCATTAGGCTTTCAAGTTGCGAAACAGTGGCTAACCTTTAAATAACTAGGGAGGTTTCATGCTTGCACAAAATGAAGCTCTCTGGTTTCTCTTAAGAAATGAGAAGCTCTGAGGACACAGGGCTTGCCTCATTCCTGGATGCAGCAGCCAGCCTTAGATACCGGACCCTCCACTTTGCCATTGTCTCCCCCCATCCTGTTGTCTCCTCATACCCACTGGCATCTGATGTGGAATCCATCGCTGCTCTGCTTTTCTTAGCCCAGCCCACCACTTATTTATGATGGTACCTGGGCCCGTGTGATTTTATCAATTAAAAAGTACTTTCCCATATACATATTACTTGTTCTTTACAACAGCCCTTTTAGATAGGTAAGACAGGTGATGCTTAGACAGAACTGTGACTCTGAGATGCTGTGTCAGCTGTCTGAGGTGACAAAGTTGGTGAGCAGCAGAGTCCACACTTGGAACCAGGTTTGTGATGCTCAAATTCCTGCCTCTTTCCCTGCTGCATTTGCTGGAGGTGGCGGTAATGTCTAGAGGTTTCTAGACTCTTAAAAGGAAGGAATCGCTTTTATTTCTCCTGAAGCCTTGATTGAAGTCATCTAGGAGGCTGTGAAGGAAGGTAGGGAGGTGGCAGACAGTGGTGTCCCTGGAGTGGGAAGGAGGGATCGCTGCACAGGCACTCCTGTGCTCACCGCCAGCGCCCGCCTTGCAGAGCACGGCGTGACAGTCACCTTAGTGCTGAGTGCATTTTCCTCTAGATCTGTGTTTACCAGACCTTTCCATTTCATAGACCTGCACATGTAGAGGTAGCTATAGGGTTGTCTTATACATGTCTTCAGCTAAAACAAACAAACATTACCACCTGTTTCTCAACCATCATTTTGTAAAAGAACATAGTAATGCTTTAAAAAAAAAAAACAGGCAAATAGTGTCAGAAATCAAACAGCTTTTTAAAGTCAAAGAGATTTAAAATTCATTCTACTATTCTTTTTTTCTCCTTTTGTCTTGGATTGCTAAAAACATCAACAGACCGGCACCAGCTGTTTGGACTAGCTTTTCAGAAATCCTCATTTGAGTCGTATTTTCTCTTCTGAGGGCTGACGTGAAATCATCCAGCCCAAAGAAAGACATTGTAGGTTAAATTAGTGGATGCCTGAGTGTTTCTCATTCTCTATCATTAAAACATAATTTGGGGACTTGGGTGCCTGGTGCATCCAAAGTTTCTATCATAATATAAATTTAAAACTAGTTCCTCAGGGGAGGGTACAGCTCAAGTGGTAGAGCACATGCTTAGCATACTTGAGGTCCTGGGTTCAATCCCCAGTACCTCCTCCAACAACAGATAAATAAGTAAACCTAATTACTTCCCCCCACCAAAAAAAAAAACCAATAATAATAAAATTAAAACTAGTTTCTCTCCAACACTAGTTGCAGCCAGTTGGCAGTCACTTACAACACAGTTGTGGTGGTTCTTGGGGAACATATAAATCCTGCTTGTTTGTCAAGTTTACTCCTTGACTTAGACCATTCTGGACAATTTAACGGTGTGACCTGGGAGTCTCTAGACAATACCAAACGCAATTCTTCTACCTTCTAAGTCACCTTTTCCTGTCTTTGGTCTTACATTTTATTTGAAATCATAATTCTATCCAGAATCAGTTCTCACTGAAATATCCAGTTTACTCAGTGGTGAGAAATTTCTATCGTAAAACAGACATTTTTATTAACATTATCCTAGTGAGTACCAGAAAAAAGTGACTGTGTGTGTATGTGCCCTGTCAGACTTTCTTTGCCTCCTCTTCCTTCAAGCAAAATTTAGCAGCTTGCTCAGCTCTTAGAACAGTCCCCATAAATGTCACCTGATTCAGGATTCCCTTCCCGCTTGTTACCCCAGGGAAAGCTCTGTCTGTTCAGTGAGTTCATTGGAGAGGCATCTAAGTCCAAAGGTTGAAATGTCCTGTGGATGTCCACTAGCATCTCAAACCTAATATGTCCAAAACTGGGCTAGTGTCCCCTCCCCAACTCCTGCGCTACAGACTCCTCTGCCTGCCGTAACGGCACCTCCATCCATCCCGCTGTTCAAGCCAGACACCTTTCTCCCACATTTCGCGTCCAGCCCATCAGCCAATCTTGTCAGGTTCACCTTCAAAATAGATCCACTCGTCACCACTTTCCCTGCCACCACCTGGGTCCAAGCCCAGATGACAGTCTTGCCCCTGGATTATTGCATACGTGATCTCCCCCTTCAGTCTGTTCCTAAGATTACAGCTAGAGTTTAACATGTAGATGAGATGATGTCACCCTTTCTAATAGCTTCACCTCTCACTTTAAGTAAAAGCCAAGGACATATATGACTGGTTCCCCGTTGCCTCTCTGCCCTCCCCTCCCACTACTCTCCCTCTCATTTACTCTGTTCTGGTCACATTGGCCTCGTTTTGAGCACACCAAGCAAGGGCCTTTGTGAGTTTCTACTCCTGTTTTCCTTTTCTCCAGATAACTGCGTAGCTTGCTTCCATATCTCCCTTGAGTCTTTATGCAACTGTCACATTTGTGAGGCACCCTTGACCACTTTATTTAAAATTGTAGCTAATGCCCCCCTGCACTTCTTTTCTTTCTCTGCTTATTACCATATAACATGATGTTTTATTTCGTCTGTCTCCCTCCCTTGTGCCATCGTGTATGGATATGGAGGTTGTGCTCTGCCAGCCGGTGCAGCCATGTGCACTGGCCCTGCTCTCCCCACTGGGTGGGTGTAAGCTACAGGGTCATGGCTTTGTATCTGTTTTGCTCACTGCCGTATCCTCAGGGCTGCCTAGGACCATACCTGACATATAGTGGGGGCCTCTAAATATTTGCTGAACAAATTAATTAAATGAATAAAGTACTGCTAGCAATATTCCACCTACTTAATTTGGTCAAACTTTTTTTCATAGTACAAAAAATACTGTTCATCATAGAAAGCAAAAATAAGAAAGTCACCCATTATCTTACACTTTGGTGCATATCCTTCCAGACTTTTTCCTCTGCAGATTATTTCTTCCCCATAATAATGGTCTTATACTATATGTTTAACCCAATCATTTCACTTAGTATATTGTGAACATCTTTTTATGCCAGTTTGTTTAAAGCATCATGAATCAGTGAGCGAAAATGGTGTTTTGATGTGTGAGCATACAAACAACATACCATTGATCTTAAAAGAAGTAAATGAGGATGTTATTCAGTGTCCCTGACAAAAGATTGCATGAGCTAATGATAAATGAGCTAGGAGAGGTCATTTCATAGCAACACCTCCTTCCCCCCCCCCCCAATGAGTCAGATGTGTTACGTAGAGGGATTATCTGTTACAGAGAGAAAAAAAATTGCACACTGTTGTGAGTCAAATACACTTAATTTAGGAGGCTAACTTATTGAGAGCATATCTCCTCAGGCAGTCTAGGTCTTAAAACACAATCCACACAGACTGGACTTGCTGTGCCTCAGAACTCCGTATGAGGAATATCTTATAACCCAAGTCTGAGACCTAAATGTGCAATTGATTATTGTCAAAGTCTGGTTATTGAAATTTAGAAAAATAAGCCCATTTTAGCCACAGTAATATCACTAAATCAGTCTCACTTAAGACGACAAGTATTATTCACACTTCAAGTGTGTGGATGACACTGTAAGCTCAGTAAATGAACGGACCTCTTTGTGTTTGCTGAAAGACCTAGTATTAGCCTGGCTTTACAGCTAGTTTTCAAGTTAGCTAATTAAAAGTGTCATTAGCTGCGGTTGGGGCTTTGGTCTCCCCAGATTAGCTGCATAAATCTATCAGGACTCAGAAACTACTAAAACACAGGATGTTATTTTGATAGTTTTTGAGAGCAACCATCCTCAGTCTACTTCCAAGAATTCTTTTTCCCTTAGATAACTTCCAGAACTAAGGTTTTCACGTCCTCCTGGTAGCCTCGATCTTTTCCTTCATTATATCCAGAGATCTCCTTCAGCAAATTGTGTGTGTGTGTGTGTATAAAATATGCTGATATTAACACTCTAAAATAGAACTACAGGCCATCTGCAAAAGACAATGTCATTCAAAACTAACTAGATGAATAAACTTTGAAAAAGGGGCTCTGGCAAGTTATATATTAATTTTACTACAATGTACATGTACATAGCTTTTTATTTACTGAGGAATTCTTCAGAAAGATAAAAAATGATCTTATTCTGAGAGTAAATGAGATATACAAATTATCTAAAATCATTTTCTAAAAGACAACAGAAAAATAAAGCTCATTGCAGGAAAAGTGTTATATTCTTGGAACCATTAAATACTGTAAGAATTTGAGCTCGAACCTGTAATAACTGTGATATAATCTGTCACTTTTATAATTAGACCCCAGGATAATCACAACCCAAATTACTTCCCAAGTATTTCTACTCCAGGCTTTAGATTGTTGCTAAGAAACTTAAGCACAATTTCTGAGTGAGCGGGTAAAAGAGACTCTTACTTCCCATACCTATCTGCCAAGATATAATATCTGATGCAATCTTGCCACTTTTTCAGCCAATGAGATTAGCAAAATGAGGTATCTAGTGAAATGATTGAAGCTTGTTTCCTCCACATGGGTTGCTATCAAAATATCTGCCTTTGATTTAAAATTGTTTTTCCATTAGCTGGGAGCATGTCTGGACATATGAGTCCTGTCCACATCCAGTCTAATGTAACTATTTCAGGGAGAGTTTGCAGCTCATATCAAGAACAACAAATTGCATCTCATGTTCAGAGTGCTTTCTGCTGATTTCAGTGTGGGTGCATGTGCCCTCTGAAGGAAGGATGCTGAGGCCTTTCAACTTGGTACAAATTACCTACCCCAGAGCACATATTCTTGGAAAACACAGTAATACTACATGAATAAATAGTTTTCCTTTTAAATTATTCCTTATGCATTTCTACCCATATTCCTCCTTTAGGCCCTTATGATTTAGATTCAAAATTGGAGGTTTTCCTTGGGTATTATCTTTTTAATTTTCTGTGTGTGTGTGTGTGTGCGCGCACGTGTGAAAGAGAGACAGACAGACACATGGGGAGGGAGGGAGATGGGTCTTTACAATCTATCTATTACATGTGCTGAGATATCTTCATTACAGACTTTCTTCATTTGAATCATTGGGTTTTTAAATGCCAGTTATGCAACTCAAAGAAAAGAGCTTCAGGGAAATGGCAATGTTACCAAATCTATCAAATCCTGCAAAGGGTGTGCCTGCTTCAAGGCCTCACTTAGTCGCTTTTCTCTCATGAGCATCAGGGCTTGTTGGGAACTGAGTTGAAGTCCTCAGAAATTAGGCAGGTTAAATGAGTCTTGGTGTATTTGACTCAGTGTCCTGATACAGACAGGGAGAGGGCTCCCCACCTGTTTTGTGTAGACTACTACCTTCAGTTTCATAGGCCATTATTTCTGCATTTTTAACCCCAAGTACCAGCTATGTAATATAAGGACTCTAAATCACATATGACCTTTTTCCCTTTTCATTTTCATCCTTTCTCACCTTTCTCATTGGAGCAATGTGTAAATGAAGCCTAAGTTACCTTCTCGGCATGTCTGGAAATTCTAAAGATGATAAAATAGAAAATGTTGGCACTAGAAAGGACTGTGCCATTTGGTTTTCCTGATCCTTTAGCAGGTTTCTTCATTGTTCTCTGGTTTTGGAGAACTTGACAGTGCTGCCTGCCAGGGATGCGGTTTCCCTTGATGATGAGTGAAGGGTGGAGTTGACTCTCCTTACCACGGTTGGTCGTCCTCTGGCTCTGGTGTCAGGGCCGACCGGATGACGTTGCGTTGGCATGAGCAGGGCTGTCCTCAAGGCTAGGCTGCTGGCGAAGGGCTGTCAGGCCTGATGATTAATAGGCCTGCGGTGCAGCGAGGTCACTTAATGCACAGAAAACCCTAAACACAGCAGCCTCATCGGAAACAAAAGGCAGCACTCTCCTGCTGCAAAGATGCTGTTTACGTAAGGATTGCTCAGTCAGACAGCCGTCAGTCAGTTTGCAGTTTTCCATCCCTAATATGTTGAAGTTTGGAAGGAACTTTGAAGAAATTAGTAATTACCTTGTATATTAACATTTTAGTTGAAACTTGAAGCATTTCAGTTAAGAAAATACAGGGGTAAACAACAAGGGCCTACTGTACAGCACAAGGAACTATGTTCAATACCTTGTAATAGCCTATAATGATAAAGAATATGAAAAGGAATATATATACATATATATATATACACACAACTAAATCACTGTGCTGTACACTAGAAATTAACACAACATTATAAATCGATTGTACTTCAATCTTTTTAAAAAAGAGAAAGATAAAAAGAAAATACAGGGTGTGTGTGTTTGTGTGTGTGCACACCCTCACACATGCAAAGGTGTTTTAAAGAGCTTCCAGCAGGGTCTTCATCCCATTTCCTTGAGACCTTTCCAGGGCCAGGCTCTGTCCATTTTCCCTACCTGTGTATCTGCAGCTTCTGCTTCTGTACTCGCATCTTTACTTTAGCATGTAAATATGCCCAAGTATCTCCCATCTTTAAGAAACAAATCCTTTCTTAGTCTTGCATCCTACTGGAGCTATGGCCCAATTTCTCTCCTTTAAAGATAGCTCCCTAAGGAATAAGTCTCGGCCCTTCACCCATCTGCAGTCTGGCCTCCCTCATCCTCCCAGAAACCGTTCTGTCCCAGGTCACTAATGAATTCCCCTTTGCCAAATCCAACCAGCACTTTTCAGGCCTCGTGAGAGCCTTCCCCATATTATCTGACCTCTCCTCTGCCTCTGATGCCATTGACCCCCTTCATCTTTCTTGAAATTCTCTCCTTCCTTGGCTTCCTTGATGCTAGCTCTTCTGCTTTTTCTCCTCGGACGGCTCCTTCCCAGCCTTCTTCCTGCAGCCATTCCTTCAACAGTACTGTTTTGCCACCATCCAGTCTTTTCTGTGTCTCTCTCTGGCTATCCTGGGCTGTTCCTCGTTTTCCCGCCTTCACCTGTAGGCACCCAGATCTCCTCCCTGGACCCGTGGATGACTCTGCCTGGATTTTCCACGGTTCCAGTCCTTTCTCCCCAAAGATGGCTCCTCTTCCTTATTCCCTGTGTCAGTAGTTGGAGCTGCCGTTTACTCCTGGCCCTCGCTGGACAGCCATGAGCAGTGCCTTGCTCCTTCCCAGCCTCCCCGTCCCGTCAGTCACCCTGACATGTGGCTTGTGCTGCAGAAGTCTCTCTGTGATCGACGCCTTCTCTCCAACCCCAGGGCAGCTATTGCAATTCTGTTCCGGTTTCCACCATTTCTCACCTAATTTACCTCCAGAATTATCCATCCTTTCAGTCTCCTCCCCCTGCCCACTTCTGATGTCAATGATCTTTGAAAGTCACAAATGTAACTCTGTCATTCTCTTGCTTGAGGCACGTCTGTGGCCTCATCTCTTTGAGGGTACACTTTTCTCTAGGCATCCAGGCGGGTCTGGTTATGTTCTGATTTTCCAGGCTCACACTCTGCGGTTCCCCTCCCCAGCACTCACACATACACGGCACCTTCATCCCCATAAGAGCCTTTCCCTTGAAAGAATCCTGCTTGTCCTGGCCGCTCTGCTCTGACCCACACTGCTCCCTCTACTTGGAATACCCACTCTTCCATTCCTTCAGATGCATTCTGACCTGTTGGTTCTCTGAGCCTTTCCTGAACAGGTGTCCCACAGGCAGGCCCCCCCAACCCCCGCACAGATGTCTTAGGTCTCAGCATTCCATGTGGGAGCTGGAACGGTTTGCCCGTCTATCTCACTTGCCTGTATATATTAGAAAAAACTATGTCTTCGCCAAATTTCCTGTCTCATATGTGCCCAGCATCTACTTACTGCAAAGAAATGTGTGTTGATTTTAGATTCTGATTGTAGGTTCTTAACCACATGAAAAGTCATCGAGGTCATAAGGATGGACTTCATTTGCATTAAATTCCTGGGAGATATGGTGATCACGAGTTGTGTTTTCTGACCAAAAAATGCAAATAATTATCCATTCTTTACTAAATACATGAATAGTAAAGTTGTAAAAGTAATGCTGCCGTGACTCTCAAGGGGTATCCAGCTTTGCCTCCCAGACACCCGCGACTCCCCAAGCAGTCCCTGATGAGGCTGCAGACCATCTCTGCGTCCCCTGCAGAGCCCAGCCCATCCTCTCCTAGTCAGATCCGCCTGCGGCAGCTTCATGCTACCCAGGCACACCTTGGGCTGTTGGTTCTCCACAACCCCTTTCACAACGCGGAGTTTCGGGGCACTGACCCCTGGGAGTCCCTGCTCGTTCCATCCATTTCCTAAAGAGCTCCTGCCAGATAGGCCACCTTGTACACATAAGCCACAGTGCGGGAAGCCCTTGGCGTCCCCCGATGGGAAGCTGCCCGTGCTTTTCTGGGCTGGACTTTTATGTCATTAGTTACCCTGCACTTCCGCTGTGGATATTCAGATAAAGACAAGTACCATATAACAGCACCTATATGTGGGATCTAAAAATTACAACAAACTAGTGACTATAACAAAAAAGAAGCAGACTCGCAGATACAGAGAACAAACTAGTAGCTTCGGGATTGGGGGTACAATCCACTGGGTGTAAGACAGGTTCGAGGATGTATTGTACAACACAGGGAATATAGCCAATAATTTGTGATCACTGTAAATGGAGTATAATCTTTAAAAATTGTATAAAAATTTAAAAATATTTTAAAAAATAAAATGAAAAAATTCAGAGAATGTCTTGGCAATTCAGTCTACCTTGGAGATGTTAGCAATGAGAAAGAGGAACAAACTGACAGCGGTTATCTGGGCTTGCCTTTGAAACCCTTGCCTCCTGTAAGCAGAAGAGCGAGTGCCTCCCTTCCTCTAACTGCAACAGACCTTTTTCGTCTTTTATTTACATTAAAAAGCCACTATAACAGACACATTTTAATGCCTCTCAGTCTTCCTTCTCAGGAAATTTATTCTCATATTTGACTTCCCTGCTTTCATGCTATAATTTCCGTCCTCAGGGAGAAGAAAAGCTGATTGGCATTATCTGTCTTGAAAGTCTATTTTTTATGGCCATCACTAAATCTCCTGGACACAACATCTTCTCTAAACACAATAAGATTATTTCCTTTATCTTTTCTGCATATATTGCATTTTCCAGTTCTTTGTGTCTGTTATGACTGACCTCTTGTACATTACAGTAATAGACACTGAAGAGTGCCAGAGAGGAGACAGCAGATAATGTGCTTCTGGAGGGGCTTAGAATCTCTTCTAAAGGGGAAGAGAAAATAGGTATGTGAGATATATTTACATACGGAAACACTAAATACATCACTAACTTAGTGGAACAAATAATGTTAAAGGAGTATGAGGGATGACTGTGCCCAAAGTTGGTTAGTTATTGTGAGAATAATAATGAACAGTGTTTGGGGGCAAAAAGGACCCAGCTTAGAAAGGAGAAATTGGAAATTCTCTTTGTTGCTTGTTGACTGTGTTCATTGAACTTATCCATCTCCAGCCCTTAGCACAACACCTGACTCATCTTAGGGACCCAGTAGTGTTTGTTGACTGGGTGACTGATTGGCTGTGGTACTCTAGTAAAGGGTACACCAGTATGATTTGGTTTGTAAATTTTATAATTAATTCTTATATATCCTTTATACCCTCAGTCATGGAAGTTTTAGGATTTTAGAGCAGAAGGAACTTTAAGTAGCAAAACATTAGAGGTGTGCTGTCCCTGCTAGAGTTCATTTCAGTCACCTTCTTTCTGACTTCCTCCAGCTGACCTGCATGTATATAAATTAACAGAAAAGGCAGGAGCTCATCTTTAAGTGATTTTCCAGCCTACATATTTGGTTCACTCTGTCTGTTTCTTAGTCCTGCTGCCGCATTGCTTTCCTTTTACTTTTTTTAAGGGATTTCATTATGAAGCAGTTGCCTCTGAGAAAGGTTATTTCTCCCATTCAACCACACCGAAATACCCTCTGTCCCCATATTAGATGATCATATTTTGCTACCGTCATGACCCCACTGAAAGACTGTGTCCTATGTTTCCTTTTCTGCACAGATTTTTTGGTCTCAAGTCATTTTGCATTCCTCTTATACACTATGGAGGGAACTCTAATTTGAAAAGATACACTCACTCCAGTGTTCATAGCAGTACTATATATAATAGCCAAGACATGGAAGCAACCTAAATGTCCATCAACAGACGACTGGATAAAGAAGTTGTGGTATATTTATTTATACAATGGAATACTACTCAATGATTAAAAAGAATAAAATACCATTTGCAGCAACATGGATGGACCTGGAAATCATTACTCTTAAGTGTAGAAAGCCAGAAAGAAAAAGAAAAATACCATATGATATCACTCACATGTGAAATCTAAAAAAGAAAAAAGAGGACACTAATGAACTCATCTACAAAACAGAAACAGACTTGCTGACATAGTAAACAATCTTATGGTTACCGGGGGAAAAGAGGGTGGGAAGGGATAAATTTGGGAGTTTCAGATTTGCAAATGTTAACCACTATATATAAAAATAGATAAACAAATTTCTTCTGTATAGTACAGGGGGCTATATTCAGTATCTTGTAATAATCTTTAATGAAAAAGAATTTGAAAATAAGTATATATACACACACACATGCATGACTGGGACATTATTCTGTACACCAGAAAATGACACATTGTAACTGAGAATACTTCAATTTAAAAAAAAGGAAGTGCTTATATATACTTAAAAATCTATAAATGCAATGTTGTGTTCTGGATTGGATCCTTGAATAGAAAAGGGCCATTGGTGAAACAATTGGTGACCTCTGAATAAAGTCTAATTTACATAGTATTTCATTTGTTAGTTTTGATCAGTGCACCATGGTGGTGTAAGATGTTACCAACAGGGGAAGCCAGGTGAATGGTATCTCTTTCCCTCACTTGACTTTATGCTCCTTGAACTCAGATACTGGGACTGTCTCATTCATAATTGTCTTTCTAGTGCCTGGCACAGTCCTTGGTATATAGTAGACAGTCATAGATGTTAACTGAGTTGGTGGTTTCTTTCATTTAGGATACAAGAAAATTGCATAGTACCCCCTAAGACAAAGACAGAAAATGCTAGCACCATGAGTTTTATTTTGGGGGTGTGTGTGTATGGTGTCTTCTATCCATCTATGCTTTAGTACCTGTTTGCTTGTCCATAATTGGTCTTTTTTTTTCTGTCCACTCACTGTCATTTATCCAGATGTTGTGAACTGACAGCAGCCAAAGATATTGGACAGATCAGAGTCTCAGTTTGAAATATTTTGTCCTATCATTCCAATCTGTACCTACAGTCCCAAACTCATCACCATACACATAAGAAGATGGTTCATTAATGTGCTATTTGGCACCACCGTCCGCATTAATGAAATCCATAGGAGCCTCTAGACAGAGATACGCAAGTTGCCACTCCAGTTGATTTTCTGAACTCCAAAATCTACTCGTCTAGACACCAAATTCAGTCACCTCATTAAACAGTGAAGAAGCTGAAGCTAGATGGGCTTTCCAACTTGCCTGAGATGACACAGCTGATTAGGGACAAGAAGCCTGGCACTCTGGCCCTCAGACACGGACCGCTGCATGGTATTCCTGGCACCTGGGGCTACATTAAAAATCAAAGATGAAAACTTTACTCCCTTTTTGGTATCTGTATTAGAAAGAAAAATATCAGAAATGTATTATTATGGGTTTCTCAGAGTCTGGGGAGGAGGAGTGTGGGTAGGAGGGGAGAAGGCAGAGGAGAGGGCTTCCTGAATGAGATTTTGAAACTTATCAGAAAAAGTGTGTTTTGTGGCAGCACATTTATTTCTGTTTCTGTCCTTGTTTTCAGAATCTTCCCCAGAGAATACCTCCTCCAGCAGATCCACCTGTATTCCCTTGCCGATCTGCAGCAGGTAAGCACTGAGGGGGCCATTTCATTTCTGTTTTCTTCCTTAGAAAGTGTTTTTGTTGATTATGGTCTTAGCACTGAATTCTGCTATCATTGGAGTAGTTTTCTCCGCAAGCCCTGTTGATCAGTTATTTTCTATTCAGAATGAGAAAAACACACTTAATATAAAAAGATACTATTGGGCAATAAGAAACGCTGGCAAGGATATGGAGAAACTGGAGCTCTCATTTGCTGCTGGTGGGAATGGAGAGTGGTGCAGCCACTTAGGAAAAAATTTGACAGTCCCTCAAAAAGTTTAACACAGAGTTACCATAAGTAGCAGTTTCACTCCTAGGTATATATCCTAGAGAACTCAAAACATATGTCCACATAAAAACTTGTACAAAAATGTTCAAAGCAGCATTTTCATAATAGCCAAAAAATGGAAACAGCCCAAATGTTCATCAGCTAATGAATGGATAAACAAAATGTTGTATCTCTATGCAATGGAATATTATTCAGCCATAAAAAGGAGTGAAGTGCTGACCCAAGCAACAACAAGGGTAAATCTTGAGACCATCCTGCTGAAAGAAGCCAGATAGAAGAGAATATATATTTTATGATTTTTATTTTATTTGGACTTTTCTTAAAATGTCCAGTAGGTGAATCCACAGAGACAGTAGGTGAGGGCTTGCCAGGGCCTGGGGAGGGCCGGGGGTGAGGAGTGGCTGCTGATGCTGTGGGGTTTCCTTTGGGGCTGATGAAAATGTTCTGGAATTAGTGGTGATGGTTGCACAACTTTGTGACTTTCCTAAAAGCCAGTGACTTGTGCACTTTACAAGAGTGAGTTTTACGGTATGTCAATTACATCAATAAAAAAATTGGACAAGGAAAAAAGACATAAAAGGCAATGAATATATTAAACTCTTTGACTTGTCCTCAAGCCAAACAGTTGGATGACATTAAATTTTAGTAAAACACAGCAGAGTATGTAAGAGTCAAAATCATCTTTTTGTACTTTTATTAGTGCATGTATGTCCTTTTAATGATTGACCTGGTTAGCAGCCAGGAAGAAAACCAACACTCTGTCTCTTCAAACCAAAGCTCTGAATATGTTCAGCTTTGGTTAATCATTTAAATCAACAGCTCACTCCCTAAGAAGCTTTTAGACACTACATGAAAGCACTGCCTTCCTTTCCATATGTTGTGGATTCTTTCAAGAGTCAATTACAAAAAAATAATAACTGGGACAACTTTCAGAACAGCTCAAACTGCTGTGATTCAGTTCTTTTGTCTATTGTTGTTGTTTTCCTCTCTGGTGGTTTTGCCCAGAAGAAATGAGGTCAGCTTAATCTGTGTTCAGACCCTTCAGTCATTCTTCAGGGCTTAAAAAAAAAATAAAAAAGTAAAACCT
Source organism: Camelus bactrianus (assembly GCF_048773025.1). Taxonomy (NCBI): domain Eukaryota; kingdom Metazoa; phylum Chordata; class Mammalia; order Artiodactyla; family Camelidae; genus Camelus; species Camelus bactrianus. The sequence goes on from NC_133543.1 coordinate 73,117,648, forward strand.
TGGAAAGTAATATAAACTTAAGACTTTTGTGTTCTTTTTATCCCCACAGAGGTAGGCAAGTTATTTTAAATGGTAGAAAGAGTGTTAGGGCATTTAGCGGGAGAGAGCTGAGAGAATGCTAGGGTTTTAATTCCACTCGTGCGTCCAGTTGAAACCTGTTTGCACATATCAGCTCCTTCCACTCCTCAGTCATGCTGCCCTTTACTATGTAATCAAGCAACAGTGATCTGCTGGCTGGAGTGGAAAGAGACACAGTTTTAATTTTGATTACCCAGCGGTGTCCAAGGGCAAGAATCAGATTCCACACCCAGTACTACATTTATGTATTTTCTAGCCTTTACCTGATCTCAGTATCTGAGGGCCCCAGCTCTTATCACTGGAGAGGTGTGTTTAAAGGCACTGACAGCTTATTCTTGTAAAGGCAGTTTAAGACAGAAGGGGTGGGCTCCAAAGTGAGTCATTTCTGAGGAAGCCTTTCAAAAATGCATTTTGATACCAGATGAAGAGAAAGAATCAATTCCGTATTCCGTATTTATTTAGGGTGTCAAAGCAGTGTACCCACTTGGCATAATAAAGTCTTCTTTTTAAAGCTTTCCTATACCCTGCTGTCTTTTCTTCTTGTCTTTTTCCCCCTTGTAATCATCAAACTGTACATGCCAAGCAGCTTACTGAAATCAGTGGCAGTGGTATCCTCGGTGGGCCAGACCATTAGCCCCGGAGCCCCATAAGCAGCTTAATCAGTTTTCAGCCTCACTAGTAAAGCAATCAGCAGCTTATCAAACTCCCTGTGGGCGGGGGCAGCCAGAGCACCATGCATCCATTTACTCCACAGTTCACTCCAACCTGTGTTTTTGTGCCTGGCTTTAAGATCCCCAAACCTCATATTTAGAGGAAGTTTAATTCAATTACTTCTTCTGCCTGAGGTGGGTTAAATTGGATTTAGCTTTTGATCTGTCTACATGGAGGCTCTCAGTACTGAAGGGCACCTCCACCCCATCTTCCCTTGGTTTCTGAGTAAATTTCAGGCATGTTCTCTGGATCTGGTTCTTGCAAATATGTAAGAGAAGGGAACACAAGAAGGGGAAAAAATACTACTGCCTTGTGACAGAGCGTGTCAGGCTAGCAGGAAACCCAACCTAACTGACGCAGCTGCCAACCCCAGGTCATCCTGTACCATTTCAACTTCCATCTGGGGGCTACGGCACCATTTCAAGTCAGCTGCAGGAGTTTTAGGGTAAGTTATTTTCCCCATTTGATTCCCATCCTCACTCCAAAAATAAAGGTCTCTATAAAAGCACCTCTTATATCATATAAAATAACTATAGAAAAATGAATTTCAGTTTATAAAATTTTGCAGGGGAAAGGAAGAAACTCCAGCAAGTAACTGAAGAATCATAGATCTCAAATAATGATAATATAAATCATTCCTAAAGGCATAGATTCCTTTCTACAAATTTCTCTTAAGTGAATTTGAGTTTTCCCACTAGCTTTTATTTAAAAAACAAAATGTAGATATTTTCCTCTCCAGAAATAAAAAAAGGTTAAGATTAATAAACATGGTAAAGGGAGATTTATAATTCAAGTATATATACAAAAATCTTAAAATATAGTACACAGAACGCTAATACCATCCTCAATAAAGATGCTGAAAGAATTCTGATACCACAAAATTTGCAGCTTTCTTCTGTCTCTCCGTTTTCATTTTTGTAAGTTACAGCTCCCAAAGTTTTTTCAGTTAGACTCAATTCAACAAGTTGGCCGAAGATTTCAGGCTACTCTAATGCCTCTGATATTACATTCAAGACAGTTTTTCCCCTCTTCTCATTATTTGAATTCACTGGCCTCTTTACATGCATTCTACTATTGTACACTTGGACATGAGGAAATAAATAGCACCGACTGACACTGCTTAGCAAAGGGAACACCCTCTAGTTGTTCTAGGAGCTGTAGTCACCTGCACACTGATCAATATTTGTAGCTTATGCTGGTTCTCAGTTCCTAATTGTCTTTTTATTTCACTGGTAATTAAGTTGCTCACTGGATTTTACTTGGACACTGCAGAGGTGGTAGGTGACCACCACACAGCCATTACTTGATCAGTTGGCAGGCACCATATCATGAAAAAGTGAGTCCTTCTCCTGTGCTAGTGGCAGGGCCTAGGAAGGGGGCAGAAGATGAGGGGAGGGGCTCTCCAGATCCCAGGAGCTCAGGGGAGACACCATCCTGAGTTAGTCATGTCTTAAGTTTGGAATTTCAGATGAATTTCTGTTCAGTGAAGTAGATACTATTAGAAAAACACTCAATCTATATGCTCTTTGAGTGTAAATCTGACAGAATATACTCTTTTTTAAAAACTAAAATAAAATCTTACAAACAAACTTCCAGGAGGTTTAAGTGCAGAGCGGTTTTTTGAACTGATGGGCAGTTCCTCATAAAGGACTTGGCAGGCAGTGACTGTGAATATGTGACTGAGTGGACAAGTGTTAGTGCCTGTTTTTAATGGGGAAATGAGGCTGCTTTTTAAGAGCTTTTTCCTGGTTTGGTACTTTGAGAAGGGAAAGTAGAATAGAGTTTGTGTTTTGACATTTTCAGTCTACCCAGGATCATCAGGAATCCATGGGGTGCTTTGCAATAGGAATACAAATTTAAAAAAAAAAAAAAAAGATAGGTTCCCAAGAGATAGGAGAAACGGTACCATAACCCTCAACGTGTTCGCTTTTGGTTGTAGTTCTCCCCTTTCCCTGTTGAGTGTGTGACAAACCATCTCCTCACTCAGATCCCTTTGGCTCTTTTAACATTGATAAGAAAGTTCCACATTGTATCAGTAGAATACATCAGTATAAGCATGTTAGTTGGTCTTAAGGAGCAAATCACAACCGTGGTTTAATATGCCATTCCTCGGGCTGTGTTAAGTGATAGGAGACTTCTTCTAAAGTTCCTTCTACCTGCTGAAAGTTCAGATTTGACTTCTAAATTTTGGCTACCTGTGCTCTTGTGACAAAAACTTAAAATGGATATAAATGACTAGCTCTTCTGGTGTTACTCACCTTTGGGACGTATGTGAGTTAAGCAATGAATGATTCTATTTGTACAGGCTTCGTGAGAAAGGGTATTGGATGATCCCAGGGGTGAGGCAGGTGGTTAGAGTAACTCCTCCCCACCCACTCCCTCCATGGCTCACCACCTCACCTGCCAGAATGCACACACCTCTTGTGGGGCAATCGGAGGAGCTGACTTCCCCACTGTTCACCTTCCCTGGGCTCTAACTTTCTAAACCAGACCCTACCATCAGGTTAAGGCAATTAGATTCTAGTTTATATGAAATATATATATGTATGTATATAAAAACACAGGCATGCCTCATTTTATTGCACTTTGCAGATACTTCACTTTTTTTAACCAATAGAAGGTTCATGGCAACCCTGTGTTATCAGATAATGTTTAGCATTTTTAGCAATAAAGTATTTTTTAATGAACATATATACTTTTTTAAAACCATGCTTATATGCTTAATCCACTACAGTATAGTGTGAACAACTTTTATATGCACTGGGAAACCAAAAAATTCATGTGACTCGCTTTATGGTGATATTCGCTTTATTGTGGTGGTCTAGAGCTGAACCCATGTTATCTCCAAGATTTGCCTGTATATGACCTGAGAAGAGTAAATTTGGGCACAAATTCTTTTGTCTTCTTAATAAGTTGAAAGCACAGGATAATATTTGAGGGGGATAGATTTCAATAGATAGATTATGAAAAAAAGATGGAAAAGTCTGAAATTTGGAGTACTTAGTAAAGAGATGTGAAGTGGGAAGGTGGGGTGACAGAGGGGAGGACCCCCGAAGAGCCATGAAAGAGAGAGGGGTAAATCAGATGCATACCGCCTTTCTAGAGGTGCCTAGAACAGTCTGAACTGTTTGTTTTATGCTAAAGCTATGAACATTTATACTAAGCCACTGGGCATGTAAATGTCCAGTGAATCAATGGATGGATGGATGGATAAACACACACACATATATACACTCTCCTGAACTCGTTAGTACTCCCTCTCCCTAAAAGAAAAGCAAATGAATTAATTTAACAAACAAAACAATATTAGAAATGCTGCTCTGTAAAATAATGCACAGAATTCTAAAACCAAATAAAATCTCCACTTTTTACATCTTGGAGCACCAGTGAGTTGTTCAATGTTGCGAACGTTCTGAACACTAAGCATTCCTGAACAGCTAGCTAGCTTTTTCTCTCGTTGCCCACACCCACAGAGCTCAGGAATCGTCATCCTTGTGACCTAACATTTGTCAGAATTGGCACCTGAAGGAATAACGCAGATGGTGGCCCTACTGTGAAGATTTTCTAATGTGTTCTAGCTAGTAAGTACGATCACCAAAAGGTGACGTTTAAGGCATTTCAAGGCCACTTTTTAAAAACATACTTTGCTGAATTCTTCCTCTAGGAAGTTATGCAAGTTATTTTGCACGGCTCTGCCCCACCAGGCAAACACAGACTCAGAGAATGTTATTCTCTGTGGGCGCTATTCACAGAGTCAGCAGACAAAGGCTGTGCCTAAGTGGGCACCCAGCGCAGCTGCCCTTTCCCCGCAGAAGTGACAGGTGATGACCTTTATTCACATGGCGGCTGACGTCTCTGGATCTCCAGCCCAGAGGAGCGCAGCGCCTCAGTGCCCACAACCAAGTCACCAGTCCCCAAGCCTCAGGAGCCTAAGGAACTTGTATTCATAGCCTCTCAGCACCCCTGCTCCCTGCATCATTGTCCACCCGGGCCTTGGTGGCCAGGATAACTAATTAGGAGCATTCAGATTTAACAAGCAGAAAAACAAAGCGTGACAGCTCGCCGGTGTCGCTCCACGGCCAGTGCCTGTGTCTGCTGCAGCCGTCACTGCCCTCAGAAAGCCCTGAGCATCATCTGGGGACGGAGGAATGAGGCCTCCATTAAAACATCACTAAGTCTCTGGTAATGTCTTTCATCAGGGAGTTCCAACCAGTTAATGAGTTAGAAGAGAGGACCAGAAGTTATCTGAAGGCAAATCATGCCTTTTACATAAAGCGGGTTTTAAACAGTGAATGTGGGGGTCTCAGGGTAAAAGGAAGCGATCGAATGTTGCTCTTCGAAGGATCTGCAGGTTGGCAGCAGAGCAAGAGGAGAGTCGCTGTTTCTCAGGAGAGCAGGTGCTGGACAGGTCATGCCTCGTGTTCAGTCTCCCAGGGTGTTCCAGATCCTTGGAGAAGGAGGGAACAGGGAGGACCGACGGGTACTGCTCAGTGCCGGGACTGGCGTCTTCTGACTCCTCCTGGAGGCCTTCTGTCCTGCCGATCACAGCTGCTGGTGTTTTGGTGCTGAGGCCAGTTAGCCGAGTGGTTTAATGCAGATGATTAACAGGAGGGTATTGCAGATTGTTCCTTATGCCAGCTGGTTAGTCTTTGCCCCAAGAAAACTTTGCCTGCTGGCAGACCCAGGCGCCACACCCAACTGCAACAACACATCTGGCCCATAGACGCAGTGGGGAAGGGGGGCAGAGGGGGTGGCGGAGGGCAAAGTTACTGCTCAGAAAAATGACCTTCTGTTGTGAGTGTTGGAGAGAGAGCCTCATCATCCAGGTGAGAAAGAGCTCAGAGATAAGGATTCCAGAAGTCCCTGGAAGTACAGACAGCATGGTCATAGGTGAGGATGTCGCCGCACATCCGGGTGGTGCTTGGTCAGTGCCAAAATCACTTTCCTGGGGGTCTGGTTTCCTGGCACCCACTTCTATTTCACTTCTAGCCACCTGGGTTTTGTTGTTACTGATTTGAGGTTTGTGTTACTGTTGTTTCTCCCTTATAAAAAAGCAGCTGTAATACTGACGAGGTGAGGCCCTGTTTTCAAAGGCAATTTCCTTAAAGATGTAAGGTTAGTGCCGCTCTTACTAAAGGTGGAATTGGACTGTCCCCTCGCCTAACCCCTCAGCCTGCCGCCTCACACATAGATGTGTTTAGTCACCAGGAGTGGACAAGGAAGGATTTGGATCAAAACTAACCCATCGAGTGATCAGAGAAACAAATGCCTACCATACCTTTGGTTGGCTAGTGGGACATAGTTCTGCATGCGACCGAGTGCTACATAACAAATTACCCCAAGACTTAGTAACTTAAAACAAGAGTAAACCTTTATTGCCTCCCATGGTTTCTGCGGCTCAGGAATCCAGGAGCAGTTTAGTTGGGCAGTGGGGTGTGGAGTCTGTTAGGAGATTGCCTTGGCTGGGGCTGGACAACCTGCTTCCGAGTTTCCAAGGTGGGCTACCCTGCCGCCTGGCAAGTTGGTGCTGGTTGTTGGTGGGGGCCTCCGCTCCTCCCTACGTGGGCCTTTCCATGAGCTGCTTAAGTGTCCTCATGACATGGGCTGGCCTGGGAGTGATCTGGGAGAATGGAAGCCAGGAGACCTCGGAAGTCAGCATCACTTCTGCCACGTTCTGTTGATTTGAGCCACTAAGCCGGGCCCACCTATATGGGGAGAGTTAGACTCCACCTTCTAAAAGGAGGCATGTTGAGGAGTATGTAAACATATTTTAAAACCACCATATTTTGTAATAGCATCTAGTTTTTGTATATTGCGTTACTACCTTTTTTATACTCACTTTATTGGCAAGGAAACAGAGACTTAGAAAAATTAGCCAGCATGCCACAGCTCCACAGCTTCTGCTCAGTGACTGAACCAAGACTGAAGCCGAGACTTTCTGACTCCTAGTCCAGTGTTCTTTCCACTGTACCGTGAGCCTATGTATATTAAAAAAAAAAAAAAAGCAGCCTCTTGGGGAATCTCATACTTGCCATTTTAATGACACAGAGATATAAAGGAGAAAAATATTTCCATAAAACTCCCGGAGAGAAATACATGAAGTCAGGATTCTTGTAGTTATTTCCTATGGACAGCCTGAGAGGCATAAGGAAGCCAGAACTCCCTTATCATATATGATATACTCACATGGAATAGCCTTGGGCCCCAGAAAGGTGTAGGTACTTGTCTCTCAGATTTCTTTCATTGCCTTGGTCAAACTTGGCTTATGTCACCAACAGCCAGCATGAGAGGGGGCCCCAAGAGGCCTTCTGGTTCTGCCTTTCTGCTTGGTTCAATTCAACAAATATGTGTTGAATGCCTTCTGTGTGCCAGACACTGTACTAGGAACAGAGGAGGCAAAGGCGAATAAGTCACTGTCCCTTTTGTCACTGAGCTCACAGTCTAAGAGAGAGGCAGACAGCATTTTTCAAGTCAGTGGAGTTGAACTTGGGGAACTTGGGAAATAGACCTAACCCTGTGTAACAGTGTCTCCCATCCCACATGCCCTTCTTACACTGTGACTTTAACATTCCTCCCATTGAAAAATGGCCCTTTTTTTTTTTTCTGAATTTGGGTGGGCCTATGACCATGGAAGTGATGCTATGTGGCTTCCAAGGCTAGGTCGTGAAAGGTGATGCAGCTTCAACTTGGTATTCTTTGGGCACGCCCACTCTTGGCAACCAGCCGCCATGTTATAAGGAGACCCCACATGGAGAGACCACCTGTAGTCATTCTAGCCAACAGCCATCATCAACTGGCAGACATGTGAGTAAAGTACCTCCAAATGACTCCCACCCCTAGCCTTCAAGTCTTTTCAGCAAGGCTGTGATGAGGCTCCAGACACCATGGAGAAGACAAGCCATCTCTGTGATGTCCTGCCTAAAATCCTGACCTACAGAATCTGAACATAGTAAAATGACTGTTTACACCACTAGGTTTGGGGGTAATTTGTTATACAGCAGTAGTAACCAGAACACCCAGCAACTTGGCTGTCAAGGAAGGCTTCCTAGTGGCTGTGATTCTAAATTAAGCTGTGAGGTTCTATAGACGTGAGCCAGGCAGAGGGGAGGAGGAAGGCGACTTCCAGGCCTTGGGAGCCTCAAACCCTCAGTGACCTAACACAGTGTTTCTGGCATGGAGGCAAGCAGGAGAAAATTTTCATCACTGACTTTGACACTTCTGAAGACTAACTCTCGTGACTGACTTTGACAATGCTGTCTGCAGGCTTCAGGATTTTGAGGGGTTGTCTCAAAACATTCATGAGGTAAGTGTGATGGTGTCACTTTGCTTTCCTCAGAAATGAAAGGGTTGGTGATGTGCCTAGAGCAGCAGAGTGTAGAGTTTATAATCTTTCCATTCCACCTGTGCACCTGGACTGTGAGCCTGGTCCTCTGTCAAACCCCTGACTAGGTGTTCTCCCTATTCATTTATTCAGTCAGCAAATATTTATTAACTACATACTGTGTACATGGAGCCATGCCAGCCTTGACGATGAGAGGGTTCCTTTTCCCAGGAAAGGACAGGTGTTTCTTGATGGGTATGGTCAAACCCCAGTGTTCTTCTGCCTGGGTGCCAGGAATTAGTAGTGGCGACCTATGATTCTGCTTCAAACTAGGGAGATCGGTGGGGTTTTTACCCTTTGATGTCTCATGCCAGCCATTCTACCAGATTCGTGGTTGGTCTTCAGGGAGCCAGAGAGATTTCAAGAAGGCTCTATCTAGTCAAGTGTTGAGGGCTGAGGAGGTTTCTAGCACTTTCAGAGTTCATTCACTTGATGCTCTGGAGATGGAGCCAGGAAGTGTGGCAGCGTCACAGGACAGCATTGGCACGTGTGTCTCAGCTGAAACCACTGGCTACGCTCACGTGATAGTAGCCTGCCACTCCATCTACTTTTGGAACTTGCTGCTTTTCAACAATATCACCCCTGTCTTTCTGAGGAAAAATTCTAATTCTGATGAAGGCAGCTCTTCATAAAACTTTGTTTTTTGTTTGAATTTCTGGCTAAATTCTGATAAACCATCAACATACTTGCTCCTGGAATTTTAAACAAGATCCAATATCGTTTGTGACAGCAGGGGAGGTCTTTATAGCACAATAAATAAATAATTTATAGGGTGCAGCATCAGTCATTCAAAAAGCTATTGAAGCATTAATGAGCATTAGTAGCTTCTGTAACCGGGGAGCAGGTTTCTGTCACTCAGAAATTCAGTCTCTTCCAGAGAGCTAGTCACTCATCTATTTATCCATAAGAAAGCGATCAACGCCTGTAATGTACCAGGCGCTTACTGTGCCAAGTGCTGGGACAGGATGGAAAGCGCACAGTGCCTGCCCTCTGGGAGCACCAGCTTCCCCAGTTTGGTACCGTTACCCCAGCCTGACCAAGCCAGTCCACACTTTAGAGGAGGGAAACATGGCTTTAGAGCAGGGTTTGTTGATTCCAGTTCCTGCAGAGACCAGGCAAGTGGCTCCCGTGCCCAGTGCAGGCTACAGTGAGACTTCAGGTCGTGATGAGAAGCCAGGGAGAGTGTCCCCCTCTGAAGGGGACAGCTGGTACCCAGGAGTCCCAGGGTCGTCATCCCTTCCCATTTTCCAAGAGAAGCCAGAAATCCATATTTTTATGTGAAATTTCTCAATATTTAAACACTCTGCAGGCCAAACAAAACACAGCTACTGGTATTGACCTCTGCTTTATAATAGAGAATGCCTGCTTTTGTTCCATCAAACTAATGAATGCTCAATTATGGAAAGGAATTTGGAGGTTAGTGTTAGATTGTGCTCCTCAAAAGGCTGCAGACCCCATTCCAAACCCTCGAGATGCTAACTCACAGACTTGCACAGGCCAACAGCTGGGCTCTGAAAGTGGACACACACATGGAAACAGGCCAGCTATTCCAGGTCACTTTGCAAGGTCAGGGCAGTAATGCAAACATTAGGAAGGCCGAAAACAAAGGTCAGTTGGCAGCACGGAAGCCCCACATATCCTCAAGCTGTTGGTTAATAAATCATATTCGAAAGGTATCACCAGATCCCCCTCCCTGGGACTGCTTTGTGAGGTGGAAAATTAAATAGAAATCAGAACCAAGATGGCTGTCAGGAGCTTTTAGGAGACTAGCAGCCCAATGTGAGGCCAACATGGGATGAAATTTCTGCCTGGAGCAAAGGTCTCCAAAGGGGTGATGATACCCAACCCTGGGCATCGCAGAGGAGCTGGACGGTGCAGTGGTTATGCACTGGAGCCACAGGAACTGGCTGCCCACATTCAGATGCTCACCCCAGACTCACTTGGTGACCTTGGGCAAGTCACTTCCCTTGGTGCCTCAAGAAGCACTTCATTTCTGAATCGAGGAGAATAATAGTACCTGCCCCAAAAGGTGATTGTGAGGCTTAGAGGAGTTAACATGGAAGATACTTAGAACTCCACTTAACCTGTGGGGCTCAGGAGATAGGAGCTTTACCAGTGGCACAAGTACTGGTGTGGTGTTGCTAGGAGATGTGGACCTTTACAAATGGCTCCCTGTAACTTTCTTCAGCAGCACCAAGACTCTACGTCTGTGGACACTAGACTGCTGTTGTCATGACTGTAGTTGTCACCACAGAAGTACTGTTGGCTCCACCTCAGTTCTGCCTCTCAGATTCTAGAAGGGTGTCCAGACCACAGGGTCCTGCTGTAGCAGTGACTGCACGGTCACCATGTGGAGCCACACCTTGGTAGGAAGAGCTTCCTCCTGCATCCATAGTGGTCCTAAACTGGACCTCCCCAGTGCCCCCTCAGGGGAATGGTATCTGGAAAGCCTCCCACCCCTTCCCCCCTAGTTCGTGAGAGCTCCCTAGGGCTCTGCTCGAGCAAGTTGGGCACTGCCCTCCCAGCCTCTCCACCTTTACTGGTCTTGCTGAGAGGCCTTCAGAACTTCAACCAGGAGATGGATTTGGCTCCCAAAAAAAGGTAGGCACCTTTGACACCTGTCTCTGAAGAATGCATGCCCTTTTGGTGAGTTGTGCACAGATGTCTTTTCAATTTTTACAGAAAGCATTCTGTAAGCTTTATAGAACCATGGAGTACATATTTTTTGTGCTAAAAAAAAATATTGAGTCTGCACTATTTCTGCAGCTATGGAAGGGAGGAGCTTACTAGACGGAAATGTTGGCAGAGACAAAGAGAACCCACGTTCCTTCCCACCTGCAATTACAGTTTCACTAGCTTGTAAAGCACACACAGATTTGCAGCACATTCTTCCCTTGCAGTAGGGGAGAGGCCCTGCTGTGAGTGTAATTGGCTTTCTAGCTTCCTTTAACGCTGAGGTGGAAGGGCCTTTACTCTTAGAATTAACTGATGTTGAATTGTGTTAAAATCCCATACATCTCTCTGAATCCAGGTGTTCCATTAAGTCTTAGTCAGGAGTGAAAACACAGCTTACCTCTGAAAACACCCCCATACCTACCACTTCTCAAAGCTTATAAAAGCCAAAAAAAATTTTTAAATGGATTTTTAACTTAACTTAGTAGGAATTATTCTCAACCCTGTTAATAACCCTTGTGGTTAAAGCTATGTGGCATCTTTAAATGACAGTTTCATGTGGTACATCCAACTTTGGACCACTTTCTTCTCTGGCTTTGGACGATATCTGTTCCCAAGGGGAGAGTTACATGCGTATTGAATAGAAACCACCTCTGTCACTTAACTTCTTGGATCCTGAGTTTCCTCATCTGTGAAGTGACAAAGGTTGAATTAAGCAAGTTTTGCAGCTCTTTCCAGCCCTAGCACCCCAGTGCCATGACTTTATGATCCTTCAGAAGCAATTAAGTTGTAGAAACCACTACCTAGATCTACATTCTGGGGGTTCCCAGCCACTTGGCAAAAAGCCACCAAGCTCTGGGCACAGCCAGGAACCTGGTAGGCGAGACAGTTCTCAGCCCCCTCAGCTCTAAGTGACAAATGGCAAGATTTTCATTTGCCAAAGGTCAACTGGTATTTCAACTTTTTGTCATTAAATAGAAGTTTTAAGCATTTTCACAAATACAGTCTGAAGGACAGCTTACAAACACAAATCAAATATACTGATTTTATATATTCCTTAAAGGCAGATAAATTTTCTTTCTAATACCTTAGAATCTAACAGCAGTTCGAATAATGCCTAGCACACAGAAGTTGGCCAATAAAGATGTGTGGAAGATAATAGGCCATTTAGTGGGTTTGCTACTAAGACGGGTGGCGTCGCTCAGGTTATCTGGTCAACCAAGGGTTGGTGTTTGTGCCACTGCAGTTCAGACAATTAAAGGACAGGGCATCCTGAGGGAAGGTGTAGACCTGATGAGAAAAGGAAGTCCAGGGAAGGATATTGTGAATGGATTCTTGGCTGGAGCAGAGGTCAAAGATTGCAGAGAAAGTCTAGGCGATGGCGGGTAGTAAAACTACTGACTGGAGTTTCACCTTTTTCTCTTCCCTCTGCCTGCTGGGGGCAGGAACTGATCATCTGACAGGCAGGCAGAAGGAGCTAGAAGGGCCAGGATTCCCAGCCTGCTGGCTTCCTCCCTGATCAGTCAAGGCACAGTCTCGCTGAAGGCAAGGGGCCTGCTCATTCCACTCTCACTTTATAGCACTTAGTCAAGAGAAGTGAGAGGAACATTCAGGAAACTCAGTACCCAAGGCAACAACCAAAGGATCTGTTATCCTTTACCAAATCACATCATATCTCTGGCACTTAAAATCTTTGTCTGAAAAATGAGATGGTTGTACTAAATAATAAGATTAACAATAGCTATTTTCTATTACATGCTCAAGAAGTGCTACTTTTACTATTGAGTGCTCCCTTTAGGCCAAATCCGATTCTAAATCAGTTATCTCATAGATCATCTCATTTAATCCTCACAACAGCCCTCTGAGATAGTACTATTATGATCCACCTTTTGCCAGTGAGGTGAGCTTGCCCATAGTCATCTAGCTCAAGTGGAGGAGCTGGGCTTAAAACTCAAGCTGGCCCATTCTTGCATATACTGTTTGGTTTTTTCAATTTTGTATGGCATTTTTCAGACTTATCAAAACATAAATGACAAATACTACCAGCTGCCTAATTACTGCTGCAAGGATCCCCTTCTCCAGTGGGCACACACTCCAAACCCCTATACTGTATTGCCTCCTTCCAGCACTAACCATTCTCTATTTCTAGAGGCAGACTGGTAGCGAGATCCCCCTGGCAGCCTGGCCAAGCCGCACCATTGCTGAAGCTCCACCAAGTCCTCCCACTGGGGAGAAGGCAGGAATAACAGGGCAAAGAGGGGACTAGAATGAAGTATATGCACCCATCACTAGCCAGAGGGCCAGCACCACGCATGGCAAGAGTCCAGTGCCCAGGACATTTGGGCACTCGTGATCATGGTGGTCAGGCCCAGCCTTCTGCCCTGCTTCCCCCGAACAGGCCATAGCCCCTAAAAGTTATACAGGCCAGTTTTCACTACTGCCATGGTGGTCAAAATATTTCCCTTCTGTCCAACCCATTGACTTGTCACTGTCAAAAACAGCAAATTTCTACAACAAAGAACTGGATAACCCACAGAATATATTAGCTTATAGTTCAAAAGGGAATGCAGGCTAAATACATATGGATTTGTGATGCTATGATTTTGCCTTCTGCTTTTCAAAAGTTTGGAATTAGCTATGAATGGAGAAAGTGCTATGGCTGGCCTGTGTCAGTGTGTGCCTGTATTTACAGCTGGTCTGATTCCAAAAAGGACTTGTGGTAGAGCCTTTCTCTCTCTCCACTTTCACACACACACACGCGTTTATGTGTGTCTGTGTTCATAACTGTGACTGATTTTAATTTCCCTCCCTTGCCATTGGTTTGAATCATTGGCATATACTATTATTGAAGATGATTCCTTGCTGCTCAGGATCCTGCATGCCTGGAGTTCTGCTAGCATCCCTCCCACCGAATGTGGTTAGGAAACCCAGCTCTTCTAAAATTGCCTATAGCCTAAAGGTTCCCTTCAGCTACTGGAGAGAGAGAGAGCAAAAGTCTCTGATGCAGCTGACATTCTAGGTGTGTATATAATTTACCAAATTGTCGGCCACTCAGCTCTTAGTCAGTGGTCACAAAAGGAATTAGCAACCCTCCCCTGCTACCCCAAAACCCGAAGAAGGAAGGGTGTTACTTGGCTTTGGCATGGGGGCCTGCCGGCACACAGAGTCAGACAGCAGCACAGCGGTACATTTTGGCCACGGAAGACTTTGGGGTGGCAGAAAGGGCCAAAATAGTTGTGGTGTAAGTTGGCCAGGATATTAAGCAGATCTGAGTTTAATTTAACGTAGAGATAACAACTCTTTTCTTGTTTTCCAACTGGCTGCTGCTTTCTCTGTCTCCATGGGACCAAAGATTTCAGACAGGAGTTAGTTCATAAGGACATCAAAGTCCTTTCGAAGTGAGACATGTGATGGTCTTTACACAAGCTTTCACATTTGGCTGGGCAAGATGGAGTAAGGATAAAAAGGCACGTGGGGATCTGGGGGAAGCTGAAAATGGATCTTGAGGCTTGAATTCCTTCTATGAGTTTGCTTAAGCCACATTGCCTGAGCTTAGAATAGAGAGGCCGGCAGTCTGTCTCCTTGGGATAAGGAAGGATTTGGAACTCAGCGACTGTGAGGTCTTGGCCCCTACTGTGTTTTCTGGTTTGTTTTGTTAGCAGGAGCAAGTTATTCTAGTTTCTTGCTTCTGGGGTTTTCTTCCGCACACTTAGAAGCTGAATCTCCACCCCACTGATGGCAGTGGGGTGGATGGAATGGGATAATGAAAGGGGTGGAGAGAGAAGTTGATTCAGCTGCTTAGGATGAGGGAGGCAAAGAAACTTCAGACCTGGGAGCTAGCTTCTGAATCCATGGAGGGTGGGGAGGGAAGGGGCACCATGAGGACTGAAGTCATCCCAGTCTAGGAGAGAAACTGGTCTTCAAGATACTGCTGTGGCCAGCTGTGCTCTTAGGAAAGCCAGCTTGACTGTCTGAATTGTGATTTTATCGCCCATGAAATGGTTAAGCTGTAGTAGTTACAGTATTTAGAAAAGTGATCAATGAAGTATAACTAGTCAAATGATTGAGATATACCTAAAAATGGTTAGAATGGTAAGCTTTATCCCATGTATATTATGTCTAATTATCACAATAAAAAAACAAAGAATACTAAGCCTTAAATGATCATGAGCTCCTCAGGGAAGTACTAGTACTCCTCGACTTATTGGCTACATTTTACAGCCTTTCCAGTATTTAAATGCTGGAAACTGTGATGCGGTGAATTAAAAGACGAGACCGTTCTAGGTGGGTAATGTGCTGAAAGAGTCCTCTGAACTGAGAGGAGAGAGATATATTTAGGAGGAAAGACCAGCCCCTCACACCCAGGATCCAGGGGGGCTAGCCCCACGTGGTGTCCTCAGTTCCCTGGCTGAGAGCAGAAAGGGTGCAGTTTTATGATTCTTGCCAAGACTGTTAACGCATTTCCCAAAATAAAATGTCACCTTAGTTGCTTACTGCTTAGGCCTGCTCACAAGAGCTTTTTAAGACCATATGTAAATGAGTCGGCCTTCAATGCGAGTCTTTATCTTATGCATCCTGCTACTTAGTAATAACCCTGCTACTAAGAACAGTGCTTGGGCGAGAGGAAGTGCCCCATAAATATCGAGGGAGTGAAAAAATGAATCAGTCAGTGGAAAAGGAAGACAAGGATGAGAATGAACTCAAAAGGGGCTATGCGTTAATCAAGCTCTGTTGTTGCATAGTGAGCGTTTGTGGACTCAAGACCTCATTAACATTTATCTTTAGGCTTTTTTCTTTAGGACTGTTTGGTCCTGAGTTCAAACACCTGACTTCCCAGTAAACCTCTAAATAACCGTGGTCTATTGTGTGGCTACAGCACACCCTCTGAAAGGCAGTTTAGCACAACAGTTGGGGGCATTGCGTAGGGACCCAGAGAGCCTGGGTTTGCATCTTAGCTGCATCCCTTACTCGCTGTGTGACCTTGAACAAGTCACTTAAACTGTTACGCGTCAGTTTCCTTATTTGTAAAATAAGGATAATTAAAGTACCCATCTCACCAGATTGTGAGGTAAACTGAGTTACAAATACATAAAGTACTTAGAAGAATACCTGCCACGTAGTGGATGCTCCATGAATGCTGGTGTTGACAGTCCCCCACCACAGTATTAACAAGGTTCAGCTGATTTATGACACCATAATGAGGCCTTCTCAGGCACCCTGTGACCACAAGCGCTTTCTTTCTGTTTTTATTCTGACTAGCAGTTTCTAGCACTCCATGAATAGGAAGAACTCCTTAACTGACATTAGAAACTCTGAAATGTTACAAAGAAGATTCCCTCCCTGGACAGTTTGACATTTATTTCACATCCTGTTTCACCTCTACCACCAATCCTTTGTAGTTTTGATGGCCTCATCTTCTCCACCTCTGACATGGATAATAATTTACCTTACATGATTTAAGGAAACTAATAAAATATCTACTGACATTTTATCAAAGTACTTTAGCAAATTGCTAGGTAAAATAAAGATGTTTTCAAATGGCCCAGCACTAATACTGGCATTAAAAAAAATACATTGAAAATAATAGTTGACTCATTAATAACCATGCTCTTTAAAAGCAGTATTATAAAGCTGAGTGACGACGCCCCAATAGAAGAAGCAAAAAAGACAATATGTAGCCAGCCTGATCTAGAGTGGAAATTCACAGTTTGGTGGGGTGATATTGCTAGTAACACTGCATTTAACGCTGGCCTTTGCTACTGTCAGGTCTTATAGCATAGTCTTTAGTAGTAAATTACTTGATATGTAAGTGTGCACAAATACACATGCAGATATATATTATACACAGTCCTGTATTTAAGGAAATGGTCTCTTCTCCATAATTTGAAATTTCCCAGTAACTCTGTTTTAATTTAATAACATACATTCTCACTTGATCTTAACTACCTGCTTCCTAGAATGCCCGATAATTCATACTGTTGACATTACCTTGTGACAGGAAGCTGGTTTGGGATTCTTAAAAAATGAATGAAAAATAGAGAGAGAAGCAATTTCCCGCGAATGAGGAAGGGCCAGGGGGCAGCAGGAGCAAGGGGGAAGGCAGCTTGGCCCGG